>NC_137969.1:115505626-116105626 GCF_963924665.1 Micromys minutus
AAATTTTTTTTAAATGTGTTTATTTTATAAAATATTATTATAGCTCACAAAATTTGTTATATAATAATATGATGAATACATGATTTTTTTTTTTTCTAAGAAGGACTGAGGCTTTCACATTTTGACCTTCCTTCTTTTTGAGCTTCATAATGTCTGTGAGTTGTTTCTTGGGTATTCAGAACTTTCTGAGGCTAGTATCCAATTATCAGTGAGTGCATGCCAAGTGTGTTTTTTTGTGACTGGGTTACCTCACTCAGGATGATAGTCTCTATTCCATCCATTTGCCTAGGAATTTCATAAAGTCATTGTTTCTAATAGCTGAGTAGTACTCCATTGTATAAATGTACCACACTTTCGGTATTCTTTCATCTACTGAAGGACATCTTGGTTCTTTCCAGCCTCTGGCTATTATAAATAAGGCTGCTAGAAACATGGTGGAGCATGTGTCCTTGTTGTATGTTAGAGCATCTTTGGGGTATATGCTCAGAAGTGGAATAGCTGGGTCTTCAGTTAGTACTATGTCCAATTTTCTGAGGAACCACCAGACTGATTTCCACAGTGGTTGTACCAGCTTACAACCCCACCAACAGTGGAGAAGTGTTCCTCTTCCTTCACATCTTCGCCAGCATCTGCTGTCATCTGAGTGTTTGATCTTAGCCATTCTGACTGGTGTGAGGTGGAATCTCAGGGTTGTTTTGATGTGCATTTCCCTGATGACTAGGGATGCTGAACATTTCCTTAGGTGCTTCTCAGTCATTCAGTATTCCTCAGTTGAGAATTCTTTGTTTAGCTCTGTACCCCATTTTTTAATAGGATTGTTTGATTCTCTGGGGTCTAACTTCTTGAGTTCTTTGTATACATTGGAAAGAAAATAGAATTTTAAGACAGCTCTAAAGCACTTATTTATTATTTATTGAACTATGTGGTCCAGGCTGTGGTTGAAGTTCTTCTGCCTCCACCTCCCGAGTGCCTGGATTACAGGCAGGAGCTGCCATCCTTGGCCATCTTTAATAGGACATCCTGTGCACCGTGAAAGATTCAGGATCAAGTCCTCTGCTGTTTACACCATGTCCTTCCTTGTGCAACCTGAGTCTGTTGTCAACAACCCCCTTGCTTGATGCCTCCGAGAATCTATAGAGAAACAGTCAGGGAAGCCAGGACTCTTGGACACATACTTCTGCAGAGGCGGCTGTAGGCATCAGAAATAGCCCGAGAGGCAGATGAAACCGCGGATCCCTGAGCTTTGGGCCTCCTTCCGTGGATCACCGGGACCCAGACTCTTCTGGAGAAGAGGTTTGTCTGCTCACCGTTGGAAAGGTTCAAAATCTAAACGGCACAGTTCAGGCTCTGGAAAAAAATGCCAGGCCTGTAGCAGATGGTAAGTTCAGGAACGTGTGTGTATGATTACGCAGCCAAGTGTCAGGGGAGCAGCCAAGAGAGAGCTGGTGCGTGGGAGCAAACTGCTCCCTGACTCCACCAAAGGTTCTGGCACTTACTGACGGCATCACACTCCGCTCCAGCCGCCACTCACAGGCAATTATTGGAGAAAATACAAATCACACTGGGCTATATGTTTACAACACTGAGGACTCAGCGACAAGGTACAGTGGGTAAGGTGCTTGCTGCTCAGGGGCAAGGACCTGAGTTTGGGTCCCCAGAAATGTCATAAAGATGGACCTGCTAGTGCACACCTGTAATTTCACTGCTCTTGGTGCAGGCTGGGATGCAGATACAGGAGAGCCTCTTCAAAGCTTGTGGCCAGCTAGCCTGGCTTGTGCATCAGTGACCAAGAGGCTCCATTTCCAGCAAGGGGAAAGTTGAAGACCAACATGTCTGAGGTTGTCCTCTGGCCTCTATACATGAGCTGAGACATGGTGTGCCCGCCAATCACATACATACGCGCGTGCGAACACACAGACAGACACATACACATACATGGCGATACATACAGAGAACAGATTAAAAATAAATAAATGATAGGGACTGTGGAGGAGGAAAGAGTGGAAGAACCAGGACTGAAATACCATCCTCTGGGCACAACCAGACCGCTGCTTTCATGGAGTCTCGGCAGCTGTCCTTGCCTGCCACACAAGATCAAGCCAGCCAACACTCCAACAGGAGCGGGAGGGCTTCATACTGCCCCTTGAGGATCTATGGGCACTTAATTGTTTTTAAGGGAGCGAACAGTCATTTTTCTTTAAAGTTGTTCCCCCTGTTAGGTCAAGAGTGTTCTGCACACAGGAGCACATGAGAAGCACACATTGGATCTTATTATGGTTAATAAAACAGAAACTCCCACAACAACAAAGCCCACAATAACGGCTGGAGGGTCAGCAGCTAAGAGCACCTGGGTTTGAGGCCCAGCACCCACATGGTGGTTCCCATAGGTCTGTAAATCTAGTTCCAGAGAATCCAGAGCCCTCCAATGACCGCCATGGGCACAAGGTACACCCACAATGCACATACATACATGCAGGTGAATCATCATACATAGAAAGTAAACAAATAATTCTAAAACAAAAACACAGAACATGAAATTTGGGGGACAGATTTGGGGTAGATCTAAGGGAGTGAGTATGACCTTGTATGAAATTATCAAAAAGCTAATAGCCAGACAAGATGTGCTGCATGGCTTTAATCCCAGCCTACGGAGGCAGAGGCAGGTGAATCTCTGAGTTTGAGGACAGCCTGATCTACAGAATGAGTTTCAGGATAGCCAGGGCTACACAGAGAAGTTCTGCCTTGAACTGCCCTTTTCTCACCCCTCCCCCCAAAAATCTAATGAACCATTTTTAAAATTAATAAGTAAAATAAAAATTGTTGTCTCAAAAATTGAAGCTACAATGACTCTCAAACCAAGGACTGGATGAACTGCATACATAAAGGATGCTAGTGATGTGGAGTAAAAGCTGTGTGTGTGTGTGTGTGTGTGTGTGTGTGTGTGTGTGTATGAGTGTGTGTGTATGAGTATGTGTGTGTGTGAGTATGTGTGTGAGTGTCTGAGTGTGTGTGTTTTAAATGATAGTGGTGTTTTAAACATTTTTGCATGATTTCTTTTTTTTTTTTGTACAAGGTGTCTCTATGTAGCCCTGGCTGGTCTGGGGCTTGCTATGTAGATGAGGAGGCTAGCTTCAGACTTAGATCCACCTGTCTCTGTCTCTTAAGTGGTGGGATTAAAGGCCCATACCGGGCCTTGTTTTAGACATTTTGCTCTTATAAAACATTTTTTCTATTTGTTTATTTACAAGTTAGAATCCTGTCCCCCCTCCCCGCCCCCTTAGCAAAGATGAATAAAATTCTTCTGGGACCCTGGTTAATTGGTTGGAAAGAGGGGCCTGGTCCCCACCTCTCTCTTGCTTCCTCTGTTGTCCTATGATACTTCTGCAGTGCCGCCTGCCACACCGTGATGTGTGACAGCTAGAATCTGCATGTCCTCTACAGACTCACATTGTAAGTGCTTGGTGTCCAGCTGGTGATACTCTCTAGGGAGGTGGGGCTTAGTGATGGGGCCGGTCACAGGTAGTTATACCAGCCCCTGTTTCTGGCTTTGCTCTCTGTCCCCCTCATTGTCACGATGTGAGGGTCCTCTGCCAAATGCTCCCGAAGGCCATGAACTCTCCCATCTCTCCTTTTACAATGAACTGGAGCCAGAGGCCCCCCAAAACCTTTCCTCCTGTCTTAGGGTTTTACTGCTGTGAGCAGACACCATGACCAAGGCAACTCTTACAAAGGACAACATTTAACTGGGACTGGCTCACAGGTTCAGAGGTTCAGTCCATTATCAGCAGAGGGGGGAGGGTTGGCGGGAGCAGCTGGCAGCATCCAGGCAGGCGTGGTGCAGAAGGAGCTGAGAGTTCTACATCTTCATCTGAAGGCTGCTATCAGAATACTGACTTCTAGGCAGCTAGGATGAAGGTCTTAAAGCCCATGCCAAGGTGACACACTTACTCTGACAGGGCCACACCTTCTAATAGTGCCACTCCCTTGGCCGAGCTCATACAACCATCACACCTCCCTTTATTTGTTTCTGTCAGGTATTTGAAAAAAAAACTTGTCACAAGTTTTTTTGTTATAGCAACAAAAATGTGCAAATGTGGGGGAAGAAAGGGGTTAAGCTAAGGATGATGGGACATTGCCAGCATTGTCAGAGCAAAAAGACCTGGTTGACAGGGCTGGGGAAATGGCTCAGTGGTTGAGAGCACTGACTGCTCTTCCAGAGGTCCTGAGTTCAATTCCCAGCAACCACACGGTGGCTTACAACCCTCTGTGATGAGATCTGATGCCCTCTTCTGAGACAGCTACCATGTACTCATATACATAAATCGGGGTTTGTGTTTTATTTTGTTTTTTTTTTTTTTTTAAATAAAAAACTGAGTGACGAACACTCTGGTCACTAAGCACAGGTATTATCCACCAAAGAACAGAGAATATCTGGTACCAGCCTCTAATGTCATATGTATTTATATGTTGCATGTATCTATACAGCATTCTGTCAAATGTATCCCACCAGATGAAACAAACCTTGTTCATTCGATTCTTTCCTCTTTGGTTTTGTGTTCCAGACAAACTCTTGGCTATAATTGTCATTGCTACCTGGCAGTAAAGGTGGGTAGTCTGACCTGGGGACTGGATATTGAAAACAATTAGAAGAGTTTGTCTTGTGCTTTCATATCAGGGCCTTGGCTAACTCGGGCTCTTAGTGAGTTAGGTTAACATGAACTGATCCTCCAGCACCAGCACCCTGTAGATACTTTAGGTGGCAGAGTTTCCATAAGACTAAGCATTGAGCCTTAACCATTGCAAGCACATTTGCTCGGGACCCTGAGCTGGGTCTACCAACTTACTTTCCCTATGACTCTGTGTGAAAAAATATGTGACCAGATAGTCCGCCAGAGTGATCTCTACCCAGGAGCATGTTTGAAGGGCTCTCTGCAAGCTCCCCTTCAGCAGGCTCCCCATATAGACGTCCTACACCATATACAGAACTGAGCATATGACCTCCCTGTTTGTTCTCTTTGGGATAGCTCCAGTTAAGGGTTTGCCTTACTTGATTCATTGACCTGAAAGTTTTCTGTCTAAGTTCGCTTCTCTAGAGCTACACAGAATAAACTGATTCTAGTCACACAGAAACCTTTTGAATATGGCTGCTGCTGTTTCTGTACAAGCTGGGAGAATTCCTTACAAGGGGTCACTCTTTCTCCTTTAGCCACTTTAGTGTCACAGTGACTTTTATTGCCTCAGATGTAATTGTCTCGGAGGATCACTACCACTGTCTGCTAACCTAGGCCTAGTCCTGGAAGATTTTAGCTTCCATACAATCTAACCTAGGCCTAGCATGTTTCAGTCTCTGAGACTTGTTGCTGAATAAACTCACCCTTTCTAGCTCATTCTGAACTCTGGCTGACAGTCAACTCAGCTGTTCTGACTCGAGACTCCTCTCCGGGCTGACTGATTCAAACCGGCATCTTTCAGCTTTTGACTAAATTGTTGTGCTTGTATTCATACTAACTAACTAACTTTTGGCAATTGTTTGAATCTGGTTCCTTCTCATTCTCTGGCTCCTTCTGTCCTCACCTGTGTCTAGCTTGTTTTCTCTCTGCATCCTGTCTCTGAACAACTGTCCCAGTAAAGCTGCCAGCTTTCCCTTGTTGCTCTCTGTAAAGTAGACTCTCTTCTCTCTGTTCTCATGATAATTTGGGATATCCAATTCTGCCAAATCTTTCTCTGATTTGTCACTTTGTCTTCCACTTTCAAACATGGTGCTTTTGTCTACAAACTAACTTTACCTTCATTGGTTAGGACTAAAGGTGTGCGCTAAGGGTGTGTCTGTATTCTGGCCAGGGGAATTAAAGGTGTGTGCTAAGATTGAGCCACACCACAACTAGAAACAGACCCCCCCCCCCCAGTATACAACACAATTTCAGGGTTCACAGTGTGATCCAATGACCTGTAACATTTCAGGACTTTCCCTTTAACAGAAGAATCTGGGCATGTGGTTTATGTATTATAAGCAGAGGAATAATCAGCCTCAGATGAGAGAAGGATGCTTTCATCTCTTATTATGTGGCAACTGCCAGAACTGTAAAGGTTCTGAGAATTTACTTCCTCATACGATTGACAGTTCAGTCTGCTGTAATACATCTTGAGTGTGCTGGCTGGAGATATCAACACCCCAGGCTAGACAGAAAAGACACTTTAACACTCATAGTAACAGCCAGAAGGCCATCACTTTTAAACAGTGGCTCCTCAGGGCCTTGTGGCACCTCCACACTCAGAGGGTAAGGAGGTAAACAATCTCCAGCCTTTTATGGACTTCTGGCAAACCTGTACCCTTTGCGGGGGGGGGGGGGGGGTGGTGACATTGCTGTTATTATACAGGGCAGCAAGCAAATCAGGTCTTTGCTCTAGAGCAGTGGCTCTCAACCTTCCTGACCTGCAACCCTATAACCCTCATGCTGTGTAATCCCCAACCATACCACCATTTTGTTGCTACTTCCTAACTAACTTTGCTACTGTTGTAATGTAAATATCTGATCTGCAGGACATCTGACATGTGACCCCTTCGAAAGGGTCATTCAGTTTCCAAAGGGGTTGAGTCTCATGTGTTGAGAACCACTGCTCTTTTGGACAAACGTCCTTTAAAAAAGTGGCAAGCCAAGACAGTCAACCCCTCTGCTCAAAAGATGCACTGAAGCATTGGCACTACGGGGCTCCTCCTCTGGTCCCTCCAGCTTTTCCACTAGTCTCCACGTCACTGGACCAGTTATTTCACTCAATACTCCCAAGTTTACGGCACAGGACACCATGTGAGGAGAAAAGAAAGGGGGAGCAACGGTGACATCGGCCCATTATTTCTCTACTTCGTTCTTTTCATTCACATCTATGAAACAGTTTCCACTCCAAATGACACAGATTCCCAAACCCTACTCAAGCTCGAACTGCGTGACAAGTGTGTTGTATGGCACACAGGAGGTAAAAGTTTCAGGTGCCAAAGGACAAAATTATTAAAAGTCGCTCACCACAGTGGCACACATTGTGGTCCCAGCTACTTGGCAGGCTAGAGCATACCCCGTTCCTAGAAATTCAGTGCCAGCCTGAGCAGTGCATCTCCTGGGGAGCCAGGCCCCTTGTATATTGAGCTGGGCTGAGAGAGAGGGAGACACTGTGCATCTGGGTGCAGCCAAAATCATGGTTGGTGGTGAGTGCTCAGGCTAAGAAAACACCACACACACACACACACACACACACACACACACACACACAAAGAGCAGCTTTGGAAAATGGCTTCAATTTATTGGTAGGAACAAAGCTGTTGAATATTTAAACCTTTGGGGAGGGTGCCTGTATATCATTGGCTGAAGCTAGGATGTTGGGGACGCCTCATTTGCATGAGAAGAATTCCAGGTGCTCATGACCTCATGGGGGAAAGGAACTTTAACCTGGCTACTGCTGGCTACATGACCTCCTCTGGTTAGGGGCACAGGGTTTTGTACACTGGGACATGCAGGCCGGGGCTGGGGTCAGCAATCCTACTCCTCCTGATCTCAGGATGAGATTTCCAGGGTTTGGACATGTGTGGACCGCACTTTTGTTCCAGGCCTGCTCTTTTCACAGCTCTTCAGTCCCCCCACACTCCCAAACCCTAGGCTCAGTGGTATAGGCCATGTGGTCCATTCTAACATTAGTACTGATTATTACTGCCACTAGAGTAAAAAAGAGA
Organism: Micromys minutus; assembly: GCF_963924665.1. NCBI lineage: Eukaryota > Metazoa > Chordata > Mammalia > Rodentia > Muridae > Micromys > Micromys minutus. Next base: position 115,513,347 of record NC_137969.1, read on the forward strand.
GAAAGCAGCAGAAACATGCGTTTAGAGGAGGATACAGTAATTCCATGGGTGGAGGAGGCCATTATTCATAGTAAGGAAATATTAAATGGACCCTGGTTAACCTGGGCATTGTACTTCCAAAAGCAGCCTACTCAAGGAAACCTTGTGTTGGTTCTGGAAGTAGTGGTCCCTACACTGACATTATTGTCATCAGAGAACTCATTAGATGTGCAAGCCTTGGGAACCTGATTGGGCCTCTGCAGCTGGGCCTTCCAGGAAGGTTTCTGAGGTACACTGAACTTGATGAACTTAAGTCAGTGCACCTCCAAACTGATCACACACTCATCGTTTCCAAGTAAGGCCAATGCTGCAACTTCTCTGGACACTTTGAGTACTTTTGGGGGGCATGGTGGGGATAGAGGGAGCTTTCAGTGAGAAGGGCTTTGTAAGGAAGGCATTAAAGAAATACATGTAGCACAGAGGCATCCTTTTATTGTCACTGGTATCTTGAAGGACACCACGAGTAAGAACGTGATTTTTCTGGCTGGCTTGTGACCTGGTGTTCTGAGTGCATTCACTCAGATGTCCTTGCATGTCTATAACATGGTTGCTGAGTGCCACATGCCAGCCGTGGCTCCTGATTCCTCTTCCTGGACGGAGAAGCTGAGACTGGTCCACAGAGCTATTTCTATCCCAAGGTCACAGAGACCTCAGACGGATTGGGCTGGCACAGGTCTCTTGCAGCCTGGCCAGAGATCTTTCCTCTGGGGGGAGGAGGGGCCCAAGGCCATCTTCCTCAACAGTGAGGAGTGACAGAGCTTGTAAGATTAGCACCACTGTGCCTCCCCTGTAAAAACAGGACCTGCTCAATCTCCAGGCCCAGTGGGGAATAATAGGAATCTTTATCATCCTTTCCAACAGAGAGCATTTATTTAAAACCCTTGGCTAACTCACGAGGTGAGCTGGCCTGTTACACGCCATCACATGGTATGGAAACCGGTGATTAAATTTAGCAACCCACCTCGGTAAATTCAGACCGGGATGTTTTATAGGCCAGGCCAACCCAGGAGGAGCCAGGGCCTTTGTTCCCAAATCCAAAGGTCTCCAGAAAAAAAAAAAAAAAAAAGGCTCAAGAGAGCAATGCTGTGTTACTTGAACGAACATCTGTCCCCATCAGTAATGTGGCATCCTCCTGACTGTGCAGGGCCAAGAATGCCCCTTCGGTAACAACCCAGGGGATAATTGTTGGCCAGTGGTGCCACTGCCCAGAAATGGGGAGGCAATTGCTCCAAGGACAAGCTGTTTGTTTACTGACTCTAGGGACCAGAACCAGAAAGACTACATGAACTAAGGAGTCGTTTTCCCTATCTGGAAAAAAAATGTTGCAGTTGCTGTGCTAATCCACAGCCTGCTGGGTGAGTGGATGGTAAAGGATCGTCTAGTCAGTAAGCAGGGCTCTGGGTGTATGAGGAGTCGGGACTGCTAGTTTACAGGATGCAGTTAGAATGACGGCCAGATGTTCAGGGAAGTTTCTGTCTGCCTACCTGGGAGCTTTTCTGCTATATATACATATTAAAAAGGACATCTTCTTGTGATATTTTTGGAGTAAAAAACAAGCAAAAGAACATTTTTGTGTGCATTTTCAGAATCTTGTCTGCATGGTTTGGACGGCCCCAGCAAGAGAGAGGTTTCTTGTTTTTAGCTAAACATAGCCTGAGTTTCTGCCCTACATGTGTGTTAGTGTGGCCAGAGATTAGAACAAGCTTTGCTCACCTTCCCCATCTCCCCAGCCCAGGGTGTGCCTGGGAAATGGCATCTGCGCCACTGTAGTAAGCGCTAGGGATGCTCAGGGGCCCAACGCAAGTTCCACTTTCTGCTAGGAGGCTACTGTGGACTCGCAGGTAAGTAAGTCAGTGTCAATGCCACAGTTCCCTCCGCCTTGTGTCACCAGCACCTCCCAGAAAAAGAAATGAATGGCGCCTGAAACTTCAGCCCTGGGAGAAGAAAACGGCTGAGAATGGGAGTTCTTCCAGCTTGGGAGAGAAGGGGGAGTGGCTTTGCTCACTCCTGAATGTTTAACATCTTGGATTTCCAGGGCTATGGGCGATGGGGAGAGGGTACCAGTGCTTTGTTGGCAAGGCTGGGCTTCTCACACCATCATTCCTGGCAGCAAGTTCCCATCTCCCCTGCCTGATAAGGGTCCCCTCTTTATCTCTGACTCCCTTCCCTTTATGTCTTGTTTTTAACTCCTTTCTAGACACAACAGCAATGTCAGTAGGGACATCCTTTGACTGCACTGTGGCTTTTGAGTCGAATGCCACCTTGAGCCACTGTGCTGGTCCTTGTCTGTTTTCCCTTACTATGAGACAGGAATAATGGTGCCTCCTTTCCTCATCCTCGATGACCAAACAAGGTCAGAGCAGCCTGGAGAAACAGGCAGGCATAACCGTGTCTTTATCTTCACTGTTCTTTTGCCTCTTTCAGCTGTTCTCTGCGACATGGCTTGCATCTGTTTCCTACAGTGAGGCAGGTTGTAAGGAGGACTTATGATTGGTTCAACCAGGCAAGGTAAGGTGCTTTCTCTGGATTTAAAGAAAGAACAGTTTCATTTTTAATCTATGGTTAGCCAAGCCTTGCTAACCTTGGTAACCTTTGGCTTCTGACACTGGGAGTCCAGCTGTTTGGCCCTTATCTGTTATGAAGCCCTTTCCTTATAGATTAAAACCTTCTATCTTGGAAGGAACCTTCTGAAGACAGGATGTTTACAGGGAGGTGAAATACTACAGGGACCTCTTTATGACAGGAAGTAAACAACTCAAAATAGCTTCAGGAAGTCCCTGAAGCTGGGGGAGATTCACCAGGCTCCTCCTTCCCCAATAGTAAGTAAACGGTAAGGGCTGCTGAGAGTCACTCTCGTACAAGCCAAACTGCAAAGAGCCACCAAGCAGCTTGGGAGAAGCAAAGACCAGATGAGCTGCATGGAGGAGTCTCAGACCAACTCAGTCATCTAGAAGAGCAACTCTCCAGCCTTCTGAGCTGCCTGTAGTCTGTGCTGTGTGCTCTAGATCTCCAGCTTTTGTGACATGTCACCTATGCTAGGGGTCGGCTTTCGTGTCATAGCTATTGTTGAGTAATTTCCACTCCAGTAAGTAAACGCTCAACTAAACTTCTATAAATAACCCCGATACAACTCACTGGTTCCCTAAGCTGGACTTTGATGGTCTTCACACTTTGGTCCACTGTCCAGTTTCCATCTGGAGTGAGTAGATGTTTGTGTCTTCCTAGAAAAAGTCTACCACACAATAGTATCTCACATACTTGTCTAGTGGGTGATCAGCCTAATAAAGGGACTCAGAGGTGTAAACTACTTTGGCAGTTCACAGGTCGATAGTCAGACACACGTAAGCTTCCCGGGATGATCAGAACATTAGGCTTACATTCTGGGAGACCTGTGTCTGTGGGTCAGTCATGTAAAGCAAAAAATACCAGGACAGATAAAAAAGTAACAGAGATGCTCCCCTGAGCTGGGGCTGTTATAAGATTTGGGGGATTACCACCTGTACCCAAGAGAGGCCTGGCCACCCATTCTCAAGAAACTCAAGCTAATCTGAAAAGCCAAATTAATAGAGGAAATCAGAAGGAGGATACTTATTCAATATGGCTCCACTGGGAAGAGAGAAGAGATGCAGTAAGCCCCTCCGTAAGTCTGTCTTCAGGGGTCTGAAGTGAGGTCAAAGCATAAATAGAAGGCCAAGGATTTGCTGGTCAAGGTGTGGTTCTGCCCACCACTGACCCATCCCTGGGCTTCAGTCTAGTCCTCGAAGGTGGTTTCATGAGTTGTTAGAACTGTGTGAAATCTCTTTCTTAGACCATCTTCCCCCTTTACCTTGCCCATCACGAGAATCCTGTGATATTCCTATATGTTTAGAGCCTAATTCAGTGTCTGATATGGAGATTGAGAGACAGGGCTGGAATATCTTTTTAGAACATCCTCATTCTTAGCCAGGCCAGTTACAGGACCACCACAGCACCTGTACACATTGGACTGTGGGACTTTGCCTACATACTTGAGGTACCTGGAGAGCTGATATTTGCCTATTGCAAATTGTATTCCCCAGGGTTTGTTGCCTCTAAATTCTGGCTGGTTTAGCCTAGAGCTAGTGAGGCACCGGAGGATCATCTTGGGCCACAGTTTATTAGAAAGGAGGAACTGCGGAAACCACAAAATCAATCCAAATTAGCTGAGCAAGAAAAGCTCTTTTTTTGACTTAAAAAAAGTGAGGAAAAGAAAAAACCCAAGTGGTAGACCCAGAAGGTGTAGATTTGCCTCTCATTCATTGCCTGGAATCCTCATGAGAGACACAGGGTTCTAGTTCAAACACTGTTATGACTCCTTGCACGTCACGGAGGAAGCTGGCAGTTGTGACAGTCTGGGCTCATGGCTCCCTTGGTGAGCACTCCTGGTACCAGCAGCCCGATTCTGGGAGTCTTGGTTTCTTCATCTGTGCCCAGTGCTCACCAGTCCTCAGTGACAGCAGCTTGGATGGGCTCCTCCTGATCATGCCCACAGTCCTGCAAACTCAAGAAGCCTCTGCCCTGGAGCCATTTGGCTTCCAAAGCCTGAGCATTTGGTGATGAGAACTTTTTGGCTATTTCTTTGATCGTGGACAGGTCGTATCTCTTTGTATCCCTGCTTTTAATTCCTTTGGATATATACCCTGAAGTAGAATTAATGGCTTATGTGATACTTTTAAGTTCTCATTTACTTTTTACTTTTTATGTATGTATATGTTTTGACTGTATATATATATATATATATATATATATATATATATATATATATATATATATATATATATTATATGTGTGTGTGTGTGTGTGTGCACTACATGTGTGTAATGTCCACAATGGTCATGAGATGGGGTGGGATTGCTTGGAACTGGAGTTAGAGAGAGTTGTGCCAGGTAGGTGCCAGGAATTGAACTCTGGTCCCCTGCAAGAGCAACTGCTCTCAACTGCTGAGACATTTCTCTCTGTTTAACTTTTTGAAGACACTCCATACTGTTTTGCACAGGGTGTGCCCCGTCTAGATTCCCATGAATGGTACACAGAGGTTCAAATTTCCAGGGGTTTTTTACATTGATACTGTGCTTAATCTTCCTTTCTTCTTTTTCTCACTCCTTCCCTCCCTTTCTCCCTTGCTTTGTGTGCTCTCTGTCTCTTTGTACCTCTTTGTCTCTCTGTCTCCCTATCTCTGTCCTCTCCTCTGCCTCTCTCTTTTCACAAGGTCAATTAGCCCAGGCTAGCCTTCAGCTCATAGCTGAGGCTGACCCTGAACTCCTGACTCTCTTGCCTCCACTTCTCAAGTGTTGAGATCAAGGCCTGTACCACCAGGCTCAGATCCTCCCCCATCTTGTTGGGAGTGAAACATTCATTAATTTTTTTGCTTTAATATTACAATGTGTTTTGCATGTGGCATGAGCATTCTGTTGTACATGAGAGGTGCACCAGGCAACCCCAGTTTCCTTCTGTGTTCATCGAAGTCCCTTCTCTCCCTCTGCAGGCAGCAGCAACTTCAAGGGTTCTTCCTGAGGCAGCCCCCACTCAGATGTGTTTATGTCTGTGCATACAACCACAAGCAGGCGTTTGGAGGCGGTGTGCAGCCCCTTGCCCCTCGCCCCTCTGGTTTCTGGTCTGCTGTGGCATGAAAAAACCCCATGGTGTGTTCTCACTGCAGCGAAGTGAGCTATTCTGCCATGATAGGCTGAAACTCTGAGCCCAAATCCATCTCCCCTCCCGTACGTTTCAGACAGCTGTTGTCACAGCATCGTCACCATCATTAATACAGCCACAAAGAGAGCTTCAGCTTTCAGAAGCATCTGGGTTTCAGAATTGCAGGTAAGAGACTAGATCTGTAACACTTAGAGCATGACAGGGCTTGGAGGGTAGCATTTTACATCCTTATTTATTTATTTTTAGGATATAAATATATGGGGCTGGAAAGATGGCTCAGTGGTTAAGAGCACTGTCTCCTCATCCAAAGGACCCAAGTTCAATTTCCAGCACCCACGTGGCAGTTCACAACTGTCTAAAACTTCAGTTCCAGGGGTCTGACACCCTCATAGCAATGCACATCAAAATAAAACTATATAAGTTATTAAAAATGTATAAATATACTTAAACTGTATAGAAGCTTATTAAGTTGTATAGTCTTTGGGTTTGGCTAATTTGTGTTGTTTTTTTTTTAATTTGCAACTTTAATAAATAAATAATAATAGTAATAAATAAATAATAAGTAAAAAATAAATAAAATAGTAATAATGTTTCAAATGAGTAAAAATACTTAAAATTTTTCTTTTGTTAGTTTTCCTGTGTCTGTGTAAGTGTGTGTGTGTGTGTGTGTGTGTGTGTGTGTGTGACATGTGTTCTTGTACCTTTGGAAGCAAAAAAAAAAAAGAAGTCAGATTCCCTAGAGCTGGAGCTCCAGGCACTCTGGCATGAGTGTTGGGGACAGAACTAGGGCTCTCTAGAAGAGCCACAAGTCCTTCTAACCACGGAGCCGCCTATCTTTCCACATGGTGAGACAGAACAAACTGCTAGTCTGGGTCTCTCTTCCTCTTTAAGAGCCACGCATGCCACCCTGGGATCCCTATTCCCATGATGTCATTTGCGCTAACAGCCTCCCGGAGTCCCCACCTCCATACCTTGAACACATGAAACTGGAGGTTAACTTTCCAACCCTTGACATTTTGGGGACTACATTCAACCATAGTGTGTCTGAGGCACACACAATAGCAAGGAAGTTTTTGACTGTTGAGTCAATATGAATGGGTAGATGACCCAGACTTGACATTGTGTTAAGGACCTGTAGCTGTTCTAGGAGTGGAGAAGCTGCCAACCAAGAAGAGCCTTGAACTCCAAGGCCTTAACCCCCCCAGGGCAGCTCCACCTACATTGTCTGTGTTAGTTGATGGATTAGCTAGTGCTTTGTTACATTTAATTAGAAAGTAGATGCTAGAAACCGCTCTTACGCAGGGGCTCTCTCTCTTTCTCTCTCTCTCTCTCTCTCTCTGTGTGTGTGTGTGTGTGTGTGTGTGTGTCTGATCATTACTGTACCTTGAATGCTACGCTGACCAGGGGATAATCTTTCTCCAGTGTGCACTGCCTTAAGAGGATGCTGTGGCTATGCTAAACTCCAAGCCTAACCAGGCTTCAAGTAAAAAAAAAAAAAGTCTTGAGTCTGTTTCCCTCTCTTTATATGATGCTGAGGAGAGCTGGCTCTGGCTCTGTGAGTGCTCTTTTGGCTTGAAACCACCATAGTCATATCTGCTCTGGTCCAGGGTCTCCTTTGGGTTAGCTGCGATCCACTATCTCTAGTCAAGGTTGTCATGGTTTATCATGTTTGGCATGGTGGAAGAGGGAAGAGACTAAGAGAAGATACACAAACAGGGTCCATGTGACCCCAAGGAAGAGAACTGTTTGTGACCTGGTGTGCCATCAAAGCATGGCTGACTCACAAAGTCTGAGTGACTCCAGCTTCCTGCCTATTGTCTTCAGATGCCCAGAATGGTAGCCTGTCCCTCCCATCCTCACACAGCAGCTGGGTGCTGGCCTGGGGCTGCTTCTTTGTCGTGTGGGGTCCTTGCTGACTTGGCAGGAGCATGGTGGCTAGAGTAGTTTCACAAGGTGTGCCCATTATATACTCTGCAGAGCGTCAACCCGAATCATCAAAGATCACACTTTGATGCTGAACTTTGCTCATCCAATACCACTCCAGCCTGCTGATGTCCAAACCGGTACCCATCACCCAGCACCATCTTGACCATTCTGGAAGCTTCTCTGCAAAATCAGGAAACAAGTAATCCAGGTGGAAGAGAGGGAGGAGCCACAGTATCAGAGCTCAGTTCTCTTCCTGTTTGCTGAGCTTGCATGAGTTACCGAAAGCCAGTGGAAGGCATCTGCACTCTTTCTAATGATGACAGAAACTAGGCTAGGCTCGGCCGCCTCCACAGCACATAGAGATGCGCTGTGGTCGGACATGGATTACCGTAGAAAGAGTTCAGGGCTCAGTCCATCTAGTCCCAAACCAGTGCAGACTCAGCAGAAGTGAGCAGATGAGAGCTGGAGTATTCTGGGTTTGCTGAGGGCGGGATGGGGATGAGGAGAGGAAAGGGTAAGTTCTAGAATTTTCTAAGATGCTGGGTCAGCTCCCAGCCTGTCTGGGATGTAGCCTGAAGAGAAGGCTGGGTGATGAAGGAGGACATCTGGCTGTCAGGACACTATAGCGATGGGGTGGCCTTGGGTCAGTATGCTTGGTCAGCCTGGAGGAAAGGGGGAGGGGAGAAGAGGAAGAGGGGTGGGAAGGGCTAAGAGACACTGGCCAGTGAGGTCTATGTGTGTGAAAAGGGGCTTTGGGATTGATTTGTCTGCGAGGATGGGGCTCAGGCAAACAACCCCTGCCATGATGTCTGGGTCCCCTTTTGGTATTGGTCTGTGTTGTGGAGCAGATCCAGCCGGCCTTGCTCCTTCTGTGGATGTATTTTAAGCTCCCGGAACACTGGTATTCTGTGCCCACGTGGACTTACTCCCTGCAAGAGCCTGGCCCCTCTGTGCTGCCCCGCAAGGCAAGGTCACTCCAGGCTGGGGGTTTGTGCAATCCTCAAGTTTGACTGTAGGACAAAAGTCACACGTCCTCTAGTAGCTCTCATGATACCTGCTCTGAAAAGTCTCTAGCTGGTGGAGGCTGGCGCCATCCTGTCCAGGTCTCAGCTGTCAGCTCAGTGTGGGGGACACACACCCAGGACTGTCTGTCATCTGGCCAGGCTGTGGCCACAGCTGTGGTACTGAAGGGCTCCTGAGGCAGGGACCTGTACAGGGCGGCACTGAGCATCAGATCAGGACTCTTGGCAGGAGCCTGTGTGTCTCTGTGCTCACTTGCATAACACTTCCTGTGTGTGTTTCCTCAGTCGCAGCAACCGTCGGGGTCAGTGAGTGACCTTTAAAACCACCGAGAAGCCGCCACTTCTGGAGGTTGGGCTGTCACAGAGCGGCTCCTTCCTGCCACCCTTCTTCCTCCTAGGGCAGCTGCACACTAGAGGGCTGATGGAAAGAAAAGAAAACAACAGAAACCCCTAAAGTTTTAGGCCAAACATGGTGATCCTAACCTGTAATCCCAGCATCAGGGCATAGGGAGCAGGAGGAGGAGGCATTCAAAGCCAGCCTAGGCTACAGAGAAATCTGCCTTGAAAAAGCAATGTGTGTGTGTGTGTGTGTGTGTGTGTGTGTGTGTGTGTGTACAGGAATGTGTGTGTGTGTGTGGTGTGTGAGTGTGCATGAGTGTGTGTTGTGCATGTGTTGTGTGTGTATGTGAGTGAGTGAATGTGGGTTGTGTGTGTATGTGAGTGTGCATGAGTGAGTGTGTGTTGTGTATGTGTGTGTACACGAATTTGTGTGTGTGTGTGGTGTGTGTGTATGAGTATGTGTTGTGCATGTGTTGTGTGTGTATGTGAGTGAGTGAATGTGGGTTGTGTGTGTATGTGAGTGTGCATGAGTGAGTGTGTGTTGTGTATGTGTGTGTACACGAATTTGTGTGTGTGTGTGTATGTGGTGTGAGTGTGTATGTGTGTGTTGTGCATGTGTTGTGTGTGTATGTGAGTGTGCATGAGTGAGTGTGTGTGTTGTGTGTGTGTGTGTGTGTGTGAGAGACACTATCCATTTACCCATCGATGTATCTATAGTCCAGCTTCCATGAATTGTGCATTTGTGTGACTGTACATGGGAACGTCAGAGGACAACCTCAGTGTTGTGCACCTTACGGCTCAAGTGTTGCTTCCCTTGTTTTTTGGGTTTTGTTGTTGTGCTTATTTGTTTTTGTGTTTTAACACAGGGTCTTGCTATGTTGGCTTGACTGCCTTGGAACCAGGGTAGCCCAGAATCCACAGACAGCTGCCTGCACATGCTTCCCGCGCTGAGATTACAGGCATAGGCCAGCGCGCCTGGCTGCTCACTTTGTGTCTGGAATTCTCTCCCACTGGAGCTGGGTTCTCCCTGGGTCCACCAACCAGGCTGGTCACCAGCGAGCTGCAGGGCTCTGCACACCTCCTGAAAGTACAGGAGTAGCGTGTATCCCTGTCTTTTAACGTTTTTGAAAAGATTTACTTTTACTTATGAGTGTCTGTCATGTGCCTTGTCACGGTGTCAACAGAAGCCAGAAGGTGGCCTGGGATCCCCTGAAGCTTGAGTTGTAGGTAGTAGCGAGGCCCCTGGTGCGGGTGCTGGGAACTGAACTCAGGGCCCCTGGAAGAGCAGCGAGCTCTTCTAACCTCAGAGCCATTTCTTATTTGCTTGTTTTTAATCTTTTAAAAATGACATTTATTCATTTTTTGCATGTGTGTATATGTCACAATACACCTGAGAAAGGCAGAGGACAACCTGTAGAGTTCAGTCCTCACCTTCTATGAGGGTCCCAGGACCAGGAATTGAACTCATGTCCCCAGGCTTGCTTGCAAAGGCTTTTTACCCACTAAGCTGTATCAAGCACCCGAATCGATCACTTTTAAGTTTCACTTTCCCCTATTTTAAAGTTCATTTTATTATTGTTCACTTTAAAATTTTATATATGTTTAAGCCTTATTTTTTTCTATTTCAAAAGTATTATTTTTATTTATGTAGAACCTACTGGACAATTGGATGCCAACTGGATAATTTCAACTTCTATGATTTCTATGTTATTATTTAAGATTTTATTCTGCGTCGTTTTAAAATTTTATTTCAATCTAGTGCATTTGTTTGAAAATTATTTTACTTCTTTAAAAATTTACCTTATATTTCACCCCAGTTGCCGTATGCCTCTTTCGGCTCTCCATTTTCTGTCTTCACACCGCTCATCCAGGGATGTGAGGGCTTTGTATTACCCACTGCACACACCTGGCTCTAGTATTTTCCTTTGGAGCTGGAGGATCCATTTTCTCGTGCTCTCTCTGGTGACAGGTGGAACAGTGTGGTGACAGCAGCTGTGATTACCCAAGGGACCCCTTGAGAGTGGCTCTGTTGAGTTTCCTCATAGAGAAAACTGGGAAGGGATGTGATACTCTGACCTCAGAGTCCAGCCTCTCTGTCTCTCTGTTTGTCTTTCTGTCTCTGTCTATCTCTGTCTGTCTGTCTGTCTCTGTTTCTCTCTGTCTCTGTCTCTCTGTCTGTCTTTCTGTCTCTGTCTGTCTCTGTCTCTGTCTTTCTGTCTCTGTCTCTCTATCTGTCTCTGTCTGTCTGTCTGTCTGTCTCTCCCCCACTTCCTTTCAGCTGCTTGTAACCTGCACTAATTGCATGTGGTCTTTGGATGTAGAGAGGAAAGGTAAAGAAGATGTGACTCCATCTGTACAGCTATGGGGAAATTGTCCAATACCTGTGCGTATTTCAGAGAGGTCCTGTATGAAACCTCTCAGCCTTGTTCCTGTGAGCCCAATAAATGAAATGTCTCCAAGCCAGACTCCTGTAGAATTGTGACTTTGCCTGTGGTTGGTGCCCTATCTGTGGTGAGCGTAAGTTGGTTCACCTCTCCCCAGGCAAAGTTACTGCAGTGACTGGACCTAGGATGAAGGACTGAAGGACGGGGAACGCAGCACTCCTGTCCCTGGTGTCCTGGATCACTGAGCTCACAGCACACGTTGTTTAGTGTTTTTCAGCTGCTTCTAGATGACAAGGAAAGACATCTTTACTTACTCGGTTCAGACGCGTGTTGTGTCTCTGAGAAACCATGAGCCATGCGGGGTTGAGGGTGCAGAAGCCTAGGCAGACAGAGAGTGGGTCCTAGGATTCCAGGCCCAGTACCCAGGCCCACTGGGTGCGAAAGGGCTGGAGAAGTACCTTCCATTTCAGTCCTTCCGGTTTCAGCCGGCCTTCCCTGGCATGGTGAACAAGTTCCCACTCATCTCCTAGGGACAATTGCCCCCAGAATCTCCCATTAAGTCAAGGTTAGTCTTGAGTGCTTTCAGCAACCCCGCCCCCTTCCCCTCCTTTCTTCTATAGCCCATCTAAGCACTTGGGATGCAAAATAAAACCAGAAACCTGTAACCTTGATGCTCTCTGAAGCCTACCTGTTAGTAGGGGACATGGACATTAAAGAAGAAGATGGTTTAAAGAGAAACTATGTTAGGGAAGAGGAGAGTGTGGAAAAACTGGGAGAGCTGATGTTTCTGCTGGGGGGCGTGGTGTCTTAAAAGCCAGGGTAGGGGGAACTATTGGAGGAGAGCATCCAGACAAGGAGGGGGCAAGCCCCCAGTCTGGAGGTTGGAGTAGTGCCATGTGGATAGACAGAGGACCTGGAAGAGGATGGGCAAGGACTTCCAGCAGTCCAGACATGGCTCCGAGGGGCAAAGGAACCATTTTAGAATCTGGTGCAGAGGAGTAGGAGGAAGTACGAGGGCCTCGCAGTCTGGAGCAGAGAAACATGAGCTTGCGGAGCCATCTGGCTGTGCTCTGCTCTGCACCGGCCAGACAAGCTTGAGGGTTCCCAGTCGCAGGGTCCTGAGAGGGGCTTCCAGGTGAACTGAAACTGGCTGTGGCTAAAAGTGTCTACAAGGTGGAGTGTCAGACAATGGCAACACATACCCACAGGCCAGTGCGAAAGGACACAGGCAGTGTCATTCTCAGCCTGAGGTACACCGTCAGAATCTGGGAGACTGTGCTGAAAGTTTTAGGATCCAAAGCCACAGAGCCTTTGTGGAATCTCCTGTTCGAGGCAGCAGATTCAGACTCTGTCTAGTCGTTAAGGAGAGGCCAGCTGTCCTCTGTCTTGATGGAACCAGCCCCAGCTGATTGAAGGTGTGTGGCCACAGTCCACCCACATGTGCACTCTGTCCTTTGGCAACATCCTTGTTCTGAATGCTCCTTAATCCACTGAAGCTGACACTCGAAGTGAGCCCCCAGCAGACAGTGGGTCATACTGACCCCGATTCTAAGGGCATGGTGTGTCTAGCTTGCAGAAGGCCCTCGAGCATGTTTTACCTTCTGAATGAGCAAACGTTTCTTCTCCAGCAGCCAGTTCTGGCTCCCAAAGGGTGCCTGTCACAAGTCTTCCCATGGCTGAGAGGATGTCTAGCAGTAAGCATTGCTGGGAGCCAGTTCCCCAGCATGTTTTTATTTTTTTAGCTGTGGGTATGACATACACCAAACTGGCCTTCCCTTTGGCCACGGGGCAAACTACATGGTTCTCTGTCATTCAGAGGGAGGGCTGCAGGGTGCTTCCTAATGTATCACTTGGATCAGCCCTGTGCTCACACTGGATGGGAGGCATAGGTACAGTGTCGAGTTGCTGGGTAGGCTGTGAGGAGGTGGGGGGCGGACAGTTTGCTTCTGGGTCGACTGAGAGTGACAACTGCTGCTGAGGGTTGGAGCCCAAGCTTGGGGGTTCAAGGAATGGCAAGGTAAATGCAGTACTTGAAGACTTTGTGTTGAGGCCCGAAGATGACCTTGAGGGGTCTCTCATGTTTAGCTAGGGCAAACACACCGAGTTACAACATGACAAGCAGAGCCCAAAGGCCATCAGACACACAGTGTTGGACACAGGCAGCCAGGGAGGGAATGGTCCTCTTTTGGACTATCCACAAACCAAAATAGGGAGGCTGAAGATGCACCCCAACAGGGCTGGGGAGAGGGTCGTCGGGCTGTCCAGGTGCTCTCTGCACACAGCTGATCCGCAGCCCTGGTGTGAGCAATCTTCAGCCTCTTTTCTCAGAGAGCACAGTGAAAGGAAGAAGGCTGCAGAAATGCCTGGTGTGCTCAGGACCCCTTTTCCGGCTCATTTACAGAGCCAGGTCCCACTCTGAGACACCCTACATTCGCACTGTTTACCCTTGTGGCCGAATCTGCCACAAGTATTCTGAGACACACGTTTTCACCTTCTTCTTAGTAGAATAACCTGTATTTTTAGCATGCCCTTCTGGAACAAGGGCCTTTTTCCCCAGACTCTCAGAACTAGGTGTGTCTGTGGGCTAAATCTGTGACCGATGGACTAAAATTAGAGTATCATGCCCAACTTCTGGGAAGTAGTGTTTAAGACGAGGGATTCTTCTTCCTTCATGCTGAAGGCAGGAGTGTGAGTGTGATGGCTGGAGCCCAAGAACCATTATGCACCATGAGGCAGAAGCTCTGCATTAATGGGGCTTGGTGGCTTAAATAAGGATGGCCCCCATAGACTCATAAATTTGAATGATTAGTCATCAGAATGGCACTACTTGAAAAGAATTAGGAGGTATGGCCATGTTGAAGGAAGGGTGTCACTGAGGATGGGCTTTGAAGTTTCAAAAACCCACATCATTCTCTCTCTCTCTTTCTTTCTTCTCTCTCTCTCTCTCTCTCTCTCTCTCTCTCTCTCTCTCTCTCTCTCTCTCACACACACACACACACACACACACACACTCAGACAGCTACTTCTTCAGCTCCACATGTACCACCATTATCTCCACCTAATGATAATAAACTAAACCTCTGAGACTGTAAGCAAGCCCTTGATTAAATGCCTTCTTTTATAAAAGTTGTCTTGGTCATGGTGTCTCTACACAGAAATAGGACAGTGACTAAGGCATGGGGTCCAAACACTGTGAAAATCATGAAACGTTATTATTTTTCAAGTATGTGAAATACAGACTTGTATGTTTGGCAAAATATACTAGTTTTGGTTTTTGAAATATATAGATGAACCCTTTTCTAACTAATATCTAATGGACAGCAAACACATGTGCATGTATGTGCATGCATGCAAATGCCACACTCTGACTTCTACATACATGTGTACCCTCATATATAACATGTACACACAGACACAAAAATATAAATAAATGTTTAAAAATTGAATACTGCTGGAAATATGGTGTATTAGTTAGGGTTTCTATTCCTGCATAAAACATCATGACCAAGAAGCAAGTTGGGGAGGAAAGGGTTTACTCAGCTTATACTTCCACATTGCTGTTCATCACCAAAGGAAGTCAGGACTGGAACTCAAGCAGGTCAGGAAGCAGGAGCTGATGCAGAGGCCATGGAGGGATGTTACTTACTGGCTTGCTTCCCCTGGCTTGCTCAGCCTGCTTTCTTATAGAACCCAAGACCACCAGCTCAGGGATGGCACTACCCACAGTGGGCACCCCATTACTAATTGAGAAAATGCCTTTCAGCTGGATCTCATGAAGGTATTTCCTCAAGGGAGGCTCCTTTCTCTGTGATAACTCCAGCTTGTGTCAAGTTGACACACAAAAGCAGCCAGTACAAATGGCTTAGCAGTTAAGAGTATATACTGCTCCTGCAGAGAATCAGTGGGTCCCAACTACCTGTAACTCCATCTCCAGGGGATCTGATGCCCTCTTCCAGCCTCGTTGGGCTTGAGCGCTCACTGCAGAAATCCTGACTCAGACACGCACAATATTAAATATACAAAGCTTTCAAAACTGATTACTAAGAAGGACAGCATCAAAATAAAGAGTTAGACTTGAGTCAGGTTGCCTGACTTTGGTGTTGGCGCCAGCACTTCCTGGCTGTGCATTTTAAAACAGCTTTCTGAACCTCTCTCTTTGTCAGATATACCAGAGACTGGTATACCAGGAATGGTACTGGGAGCAATGGTGTACCTTTGACTGTTTGCTGTGCCCGCCCCCAAGAATTGCTTAGTTGGGGTAACTATTGCTGTGACAAAACACCATGACAATAAGCAACTTGGGGAGGAGTGGGTTTACTTGGCTTACATGTTTCAAATCACAGTCCACTGAGGAAAGCAATGGCAAGAATACAAATCAAACAGGAACCTGTTGTCAGAAGCTGATGCAGAGGCCATGGAGGGGCGCTGCTTATTGGCTTGCTCCTCATAGCTTACTCTGCCTGCTTTCTAATAGAAGCCAGGACCACTAGCCCAGGGTGGTACCACCCACAATGGGCTGGGCCCTCTCACATCAATCAATCACTAATTAAGAAAACACCCTACAGGTTTGCTGATGGCTTTATCTTATGGAGGTTTTCTTAATTGAGTCTCCCTCTTGTCGGATGACTTTAGCACGTGTCAATTTATCATAAAACAGAGATGAAATGAAAGAATATAACTATTTAAAGACATAATACGGGGACAGGGTCAGAACAAAGTGCATTGGCACATGTGCAAGAAGATATCATGGTGAAACTTACCACTTCATAAGCTTACCAAATAAAACAAAACAAAGCAACAAACAAAAAAAAAGCCTCATCAAAAAAAAAAATATGTTGATTGTGACCGATACAGAGAAGACCTGTGATATAAGCCAGCTGTTATCACTGCTTTAATCTGTCTTCTGTTTCTGTAACAAAATGCCTGAGACTGAGCATCTTAGAAAGAGATCTGAGACACATAATTGACCAGATCAAGGAAAAGGCTTATTTTTGTTTACAGGTTGAGAGTTTTCAGCTTACAGTTGTTTGGCTCCATTGCCATGGGCCTGTGGTGGGCATGTATGTGCCTGTAGACCCATTTTCATGGTAGTGAGAGAGCAAAGAAAGAGGGAAGGAATGAGGCTGAGGACATGCCTCAGCGGTGGAGCCTGGCATACCCAAGGTCCTGATTTCATCACCCCAGTCCTCCAGCAAATGCTCTTGGTTCTTGCTCTGTAAATAATTTCACCAGGCATGTGGTATGTGTTTGCAATCCCAGCATGTGGGATGCTGAGACATGTTCTGGTTCATTTTCATTGCTGTTATAGGATACCTTGACTAAAAGAAACTTAGGTGACAAAGAGGTTTGTTTCCATTTGTAAGTTCAGAGTTAAATCCCTTCACTATAAGGAAATCAAGACAGGAACTTAAACAACTAGTCATAGTTCATCTACACTCAAGACAAACAGTGAATTTGTGTGTGTTCATTTGTTTGCATTCTTGTGCTCAACTTGATTTCTCTACTCTTATATAGTTGAGGATCCTCTGCCTAAGGAATAATGCCACCCATAGTGGGATGGGTCTTCCTAAATCAATTGACTTAATTAAGATAATCTCTCCTAGACATGCCCATAAACCAACCTAATGTAGACATTGAGTTGTAGACATTCCCCATTGAGACTCTTTTGCCAAGTGACTCTAGGTTGTATCAAGTTGGTAATTAAAGCTTACAGTCAATACATTTCTTGAGCTGGAACACCCCCTTTTTCTACATATGTTAATGCATAGAGCTGATGATAAGCTTAGGAATGGTATACTTACTGTGGTCTGTTGCCTTGTGTGATCTGAGCATTGAGGGAATGCGGAATTTAGTTGTAACTTTTCCAGTACGTCTATCAAGAGGCCTGCTGCCTTCTTTGTCTTCTATGAAATTTCTGCTGCCAAGGAAGACAGGATTACAGTGTTGTCTGACAGATTGAGATGGTATGGTGTATTCTTGGTTATCAAAAACCTCGTGGAACATGGGGTTTTTACTAGGTGAATATTCACAATATGGGGAAATCATGGCACATACTACATAGTCTCAATTACCTAAGTGTATGCACACTTGCAGGATCTAGAATGCAACATCTAGCTGGGCTGCTTGTGCCTGGGTGACTCTGTTCTTGCCTTCTTGTGTTTTGTTTCCTATAATGCACATATTAAAAAATAAATGAAAGTTTCTTTAAAAACTTTTTTTTAAAGGCAGGAGAATTGTGAATTTGAGGTTGGTCTGGGTTACATTGCATGATTCTTTCTCAACAAAACAAGGAATTAATTGGAATAGGGGGAGAGGAAGGTTCTGGAGTATAGCCCTCTTCAAGAACATGCTACCTAAGACCCCTAAGACTTCCTTTCTTTAGCCCTTCTTCAAGAGGCCCCATCACTTTCCAGTAGCACCATGGGCTGGGAACCGAGCCTTCAACACAGGGCCTTTGGGGACATTTAAGAGCCACATGATGACAGGAGATATACCTCCTCACTGGTGGAGGCTGGAGTCCAGGACTTGTGCTCTGCAGAGGCCCTCAGGACAGTGACATCTTAGTGGGAATGCTCATAGAAGGCAGAGTTTCAGGGCATGCTGTTTTATAATGTCAATCTTGTGAGAACTAACTAGGATCCCTCAGGGATATCACCAATCTTTTCTGAGAGCATCAGAATCTAATCACTGAATTACTTCTTAAAGGTCCTACTCCATCTTAACACGGGCACACTCAGGATCAAGCTTTCGGACCCACCCATGCTATGCAAAACCCATGGTGTCATTCAGGAAACATTGTGTGCACCTTGGTATACCCACGTGGCCTCAGCATCCACTACTGGAAGGCTGTGCTCTGTTGTAGCCCCTTAATGAATGCCGTTAACATCGCAGGAGACAGAAAGAAACATATGAGCAGTCAATGTGCAGTGTTGTAGATTGTCCTGAAGCTGTTTGTGTTTTAATGTTAATTCCTCTTCCCCAAGAAGGGCTGCCCAGTCACATACTCAAGAGGTGACTCCATCTGAACCTTCTAATTTTAATTAGTAAAATAAAGGAAAGTTAGTGACTGGGCGGGGCGAGGGAGGTGGAGAGGGCTGAGAGGTTAGAGGAGGAAAGTGAAGATCGTGGCAACATGGAGTTTCTCAAGGACCAGCTAGACCCAGCTGGAATTGATTGACATTAAATAGTTATGAACATTAAGGATTTTATAGGTCTAATATCTCATATAGAAGGGAAGTTTGTGTCTCTGTCTATTTAATGTAATCTTGTTGTGTAGAGGGTTTGTGGATTGAGAATTGAATATATAAACCTGTATGAAAATCTGTAGAGTTGTATTTATGTAGGATTTGGGGGTAGGGAAACACCCCAGGAAAGAGGCAGAGAACAGGTGGTAGAAAATCGACAGGGAAGGGAGTTGTGTGGGCAAGTTGGGCCGTGGTTGCGGCTCAGACCAGGTGAGGTGCGTTTGGCTCCGAACTAAAACTGGGCCTGAGGAATGAGACCTCAGGACCGATAACGAGATAAAGCTTTATATTTTTCAATACTTACTACAACACAGTGTGTGCAGATGTGCAAGGCTTTCTTTAAGACACGGAGTGACGTTGTCTGGAGGAGGGCCCATCACCGGGATTTACCATACATCCTGAAACGGACATTGCTTCTCATTAGCCTTTCGGATGTACAGAGGCCACACTGCTGATCACTAAGCTTCAAGAAAGCACACCTCACCCCTACCTGGAGAGTCAGCACACCTCACCCCTACCTGGAGAGTCAGCACACCTCACCCCTACCTGGAGAGTCAGCACACCTCACCCCTACCTGGAGAGTCAGCACACCTCACCCCTACCTGGAGAGTCAGCACACCTCACCCCTACCTGGAGAGTCAGCACACCTCACCCCTACCTGGAGAGTCAGCACACCTCACCCCTACCTGGAGAGTCTGAGTCCTCTCATAAACGTCAGCCAGGTGTGGTAGGAATGCCAGGAGTTCACAGCAAAAATGTGAGCTGTGTAGCAACAGTCGATCAAAAAAGCCCACTAACCACGCCAAACAGCAAAATAAAACCTTAAGCTTTAATTTGGTCTGTTAATAAGACTACAGAACCAAAAAGGGAGGGGCCATGCCCAGTGTGCCTGGTGCTGGTCAGTGAACAGGTGTGTTTCCTCATCAATGTGGACATGCCTTTCGCATGCTTGGTTCTTAGAGTTGTGGGTGTCACAGGGTGAGTAAGAGTGTGCAAGGAAATTAAAGGTGGGGTGGCTCTTCTGGGAACTCATCCCTGGGGGTGTGTAACCAGTGGTGATTGGGATGCATATTCAGTTGCTCATGGTCGAATCATTTGTAGACAAATGATGTGGTTGTGCAAACATTCTAAGGATCCATATTAGGAAACCAGATGGACTATAGACATCCTGTGGTAGAATGTTATATGACAGAGAAAGGGGGAAACATCACTTTCTGTGTACCCATGGAGAAAGCTGCCCAGAAGTGTGCTGTTAAGCCAAAAGTCAAAAGCCTGTGTGTGTGTGTGTGTGTGTGTGTGTAGGAAAAGAGGGAAAGATCCAATACATATCCATTTTTACCTGTGCATTAGTTACTTTTCTTTTTGTTGGAACAAAATACTAGACAAAGCAGCTTAAAGCAGGAAGGGTTTTTTTTTTTTTTTTTTTTTTTTTTTTTTTTTTTTTTTGGTATCATGGTTTCAGAAGGATGTAGGTCCATCAGAGCAGGCAAGGCACAGAAGGACAGCTCCATTGTTGCAGAGACAGGTCATCATTTGTCCATGTTACCAACCAGGAAGCAGAGAGACCAAGCTGGAATAACTTTCAAAGACCCATCCTTGGTGACCAACTTTCTCCAGCCAGGCCCCACTACCTAAGAGTTCCACAGCCTTTAAAACAGCAAAGTAATCTGGGGGCTAAATGTTCAAAGCATGAACCTGAGGGAACACTGTAAACAGGAAGAAACCTATACTTGCAGGAAGGCTAGAAAGATTATCAAGGAAGGAAGAAGCCATCCTTCCTCAGCAGGAAGTAGACTAGGGAACAGGAAGTGGAGGAGATCAGCAAAGGCACACAATGCTCAATCAGTCCGTATCATCTGGGGCAGGTTAGGTATAAAATGTCCCCCAAAGGCCTAGATAAATATTTGGTCCCTGGATTATGAAACTGTTGGCAAGTGTTAGAGCCCAAAGACATTAAGAGGTAGGGTCTAGTGGGAGAAAGTTCACTAGGGGAGTGCCCTTCAATGGTTTCTTAGGGCCCTGTCCACCCCCTGTTATCTGGACACCCTGAAGTGAATAAGTGTTCTTTGCCACACAGTTGGAGGGTGTACCACATTGTCACAGACCCAGAGACTGTGAGCTAAAACCATGAACCGAAATAACCCTTTCCTCTTTATTCATTGACTAGCACAGGCGTTTCACCACAGTGTCTGTTGATAAGCCTGCCATCAGCTTGGCTCTCTCCACTGCTTGTCTACCTTGGCTTTTGAGACAGGGTCTTTCACTGAACCTAGGGCTCGACATTTCAGCCAGCAGCCCCTGGATCTCTGTCCCTTAGTGCTGGGATTGTGCCACCATGCCCTGCTTTCTATGTGAGGGCTAGAGATTCGAACCCAGGTCCTCACTCTTGAACGGCAGGCTCTTTACCCACTAAGCCGTATCTCTAGTCTGGTTGTCAGTTTCATGAGACAGGATATCATTGTGCAACCCAGGTTGATTTTGAACTACCTCAGCCTCGTGAGTTCGGGAATTACAGGTGTGCACTACTCCTGGCTCATCCTGGTGTTTTTCACTGCTGAGTATTTACTGGAAAACAAATTTCTTGAAAGTAAAGACCTGTGTCTTTGGCATGGACTGTGTGCAGACCTGATGCCAGATGGTCTGGAAGACTTGAGACTGCTCCAGGGGCATCCATGGAGCCTTCTTTAAATGGTGGGGCCCCGTGCCTTCTATGACCTTGTTCTGTTTCATGGCAGCTATTCCACAGCCCCCTTCTCCACTCCTCTGTCTCAGGACTCCCTTCCATTTCTCTTTAAGAAAACAAAGCCAGGGGCAGGAGAGATGGCTCATCAGTTCAAAGCACTGGCTGTTCTTGGCAGGCACGTTTCGTCTCTTCTCTGGACATGCCTGTTCGTATGCCTGAGTCTAGATTCTAGATTCAGTTCCCAGCACCCACTTGGTGCCTCACAACTGTCTATAACTCTAGTTTCAGGGAATGTGAGACACTCTGGTTTTTGTGGGCACCAGGTATACATGTGATGTACACACATGCAGACAAGACACTCATAATGTATAAAGTAAAAAAATAGATAAATCTTTAAGAAGAAAAGAAGGGAAGCCATTACTGGCCAGGGATGTGGGTCAGAGGCAGAGCACCTGCCCACGGCATGCCACCTTCGCTCTGCTCTGCCTGCAGTGCTGCTAAAGTAAATATAAGAAGTAAATAAATAAAAAGTCTGGCTTGGCACACAAATTACATATTAAAATAAAAACACGTAGCACAGGATAAAATTATGAATCATCAGTAGAAATCTGTGTTCACATGCACACAGGACCAAGCACAAGCTTGTACTTCCCCACCCACACAGCAGGCTCTGTGAGCACACAAAGAAAATCCTTTCTTCCTGCCTACGAAATGGGGCCATGTGACTGCTCACTCTGGAGCAGCGCTGTTGAAGAATGTTGTCAGCTTGCATGTACCCTCCTCATCACATATAACCGGACATCTCTAATCTTTTTATATCACAACTTTAAACACCTATAAGAATGGACATCTTGCCACATGATAAAGTGTTGACACTTTAAAGTCAAAATGTTATGCTGTTTTAAAATGGGGGCCAAAGGGTGCTCAAAGGATGTACTGGCTTGAAAGCCGTCACACTTTAAGTGACAGGGGCAAATTCTGTTGACATCAGACGTGTCTCCTCTCGGTTTCCCATCCCCATTCACTTCCCCAGCAGTCTTCATCCTGATGGGATCTGCATGTTTGCACTCAACAGCCCTGTGAGTCTTCTTGTCATCTTTCCCGAGCTATGCGTGTAAAGGGTAAGGGCAATATTTACTTCGTTTGCTGTGGCGAGTTATTACACTTTTTAAAAAAATGTGTTCTTTTGGGTTGAGGGAGCACAGCAGTTGATGGTACAAGAGCTATCAAAATTATAGACTCTAATTGGAGTAATATCTTAATAGTACCATTTGTTTAATAAGATGTTGAATCTCAAGGAAACCCTAAGATTATAACTGTGGGGCATTAACTAATGTTCTTAGAAAATGTCAGAAGCCATGGAAACTGCTCTGGTCACAGAGAAGCTTCCAGGAAGTTGACACTGTAAGGCTTGTGCTACTGACAACTCCCGTGTAGAGGGGTGCGTGAGTGGAGGGGTGTGTGCCAAGATCTGAGGGAGGGATGTGTGCTGGAGAGACCCTTCGTGGGTAAGACCACGTGCTGCTCTTTCAGAGGACCTGGGTCCAATTCCCAGCATCCATTTGGCAACAGCCTTCTGTAACTGTAGTTTTAGAGGCTCTGAGGCCATCTCTAGTCACTTGGGACACTGCTGCATACACGTGATACATGGTACAAACACAGGCAAAGCACTCATATACATAAAGTAAAAATAAGTAATTTTTTTTAAAGGAAAAACAGGAGGGGGTTTCCGGGTTGTTCGTCTGGGAGAGGGCTTGCCTGGAATGAACTGCACTGAACTGACTGAGCAAGCTCATAATACCAGCTCTCAGGAGGCAGAGGCAGGGTTCTGAGTTCAAGGCTACAGAAGAAGTTCTAAGACAGCCATGGCTACACGAGAAATCGTGTCTCAAAAACAAAAAACCCAAAACCCTTTCTTAAAACCTCCAACCGTTTGTTCTGCCTGCAGAGTGGTCTGGAACCAGAGCTCAGAATAATTGTTAGCAGAGAGACTCGATCTAGTAACTGAAGGGAGCAGATGCAGAGTCCAACAGCCAAACATTAGGTGGAGCTCAGGGAGTCCTGTGAAGGAGAGGGAGGAAGGATAGGAGGGGCCAAAGGGGCCAAAGACACCCTAAGAACACAGTCCGCAGAATCAACTGGTGGGGACCAATATATCAGAGATCAGAGAGCCTGTCAGGGTCTGACCAAGGTCCTTTGTCTATATGTTACGTCTGAGTAGCATGGTGTTCTTGGGAGACTTCCCAGTAGGAGTCGGGGTGAGTCTGAGTCTTTTGCCTGCTTTTGGGACCCGTTTCCTCCCATTGGGTTACCTCCTCCAGCCTTGACGTGATGGTTTGTGTCTGGTCGTGTAGATTTTGTTGTTGCTGTTGTCCGTTCGTTTTGTTTTTCGAGGCGGGGTTTCTCTTTGCAACCCTGATGGTCTGGGAATTCACTCTGTAGACCAGGCTGGCCTGGGCCTCCCTAGTGCTGGGACTCAAGGTGCGCAGTGCAGACACTGGTAGAGTTGCTGGGCTTCTTGTACCTGCTGTCCCGTGCTGGCTGGTGTCTCTCGGAGGCCTGCTCTTTTCTGCGGGAATGAGGAGTGGGGGTCGATGGGGGGGGGGAGGGAGATGGGGGTGGAAAGGAGAGGGAGGGGAAACTGCAATTGGGAAGTAATATATGAGAGAATAATAAAGATTTGTAGCCTGAAATAATTATTATAAATATTCCCCTTCATTTATGCTTAGCATTAACGCTTAGTAGAAGTGGCAACCTCCTTCCTTTGGTCCTGACTCTGATCATAATGAGTCATTTGCCCACTTGGCTACATAACGGAGTAGATAAATAGTTCCAGCCCAGACATTTCCTGGTCAGTAAATCAGCAAGTGCACAAAGAAGGAACTTCCCAAGCCAGGTGAGATGACAGAACCTTCATGTGTCCCCCAAGGATGTTGCTCCTTTGTGTGTGGTTCCAGCCTTGTGTTTTCTCAACATGGGGTAAAGAACCACCCCAGAAGCATAGGAGAGTCAAGAGGGGATGTTTGTCTTTTGCAGAGCCAGGGGAGGTTCTGGTGAACTCCAAGCTCCTTATTCAGCTGCACTAGGAAAGGGTGAATGAGGATGTGACCCTGGAAGCCTGTGTTCTTGAGGAGGACAGATGTGCCCTGGGAAGACTGTCCACATATGTCCCAGAAGAATTCCATGCCCAGAGAGCCAGAAGCCCTTCCCACTGAGAAGGGCCAAGTGAGTTAACAATACTGCACACTTTTGGGGGGGGGGTAAAGAAAAATGTTTTATCGTTGCATAAATTTGGCTTTCCGCATGGAATTGGTGACAACTGGCTGACAAATGTGGGGCCTTGCTTTGGGGTTATGTCTTGAAGGGTCACTGGCATGGCTTCATTAGAGATACTTTCTGGTCTACACATAGTCACAACCCAACACACCCATTGTAAATGGAGTGGAGGCAGAAAAAGGCTGCAGATTAGAGGCGAGCCTGGGGCTCACAGTGAGACTGTCTCAAAATCAACCAGCCTCTCACTCAGCAAACAAGCAGAAGCTGTTTCCTTCTGCACGATTTCAGTGTTGCTTCCTACTGTTCACTGATGGCTTCCTGGGGTTCTCGGTTCTCCCTGGTCTGAGACTCTGAAGAGCTTAGTTTGACTCATACATGAGTGAATGCCCATCATGGGTTCATGCCCACCAAATTCTACTGGTCATCTGGGATTCAAGGACAGAGGAATTGGACCTCAGGTCTTGATGATCAGAAAGACAATCATCCCTTCCCTTCTCTCTCTCCCCCCCCTTTTCCCCCTCCCGTCTCTCCCCCCCTTCCAGGCTGGGCTCTCAGTTGCTGCACAGCTAAGAATGACCTTGAACTTATGATTCCCCTGTCTCTGCTTTCCAAGAGTTCCAGTTATAGACACACACCATCATATTTTATTTTGCAGCATTGAGGACTGAACCCAGGACTTCATGCATGGCAGGCAAGCACTCTGCCAACCAAGCTACACTCCCGGTCTGAGACAGTGTTCTTGACACTTCAAAGTGTTTATCTGTAGGAGGAATCATGCGTGGGCGGAGAGACAACCGCTGCTCACAACCGAGTACTGTGCTTGTTGCTAGGTGAGACATCTAGGATTCATGTAGCCATGGAAGCCTTGTGTGCAGAATGCAGGAGCCCCAACACAGGAGACTTTCAGTCACTTCCTGCTAACTTTGTATAGCTTCCTCATTAGCTGTAGACTGTCTACTTCCAGTGTGGTTTTATGTGTGAGGCCAGCAAATTCCTGTTCTGTTCAAACTACTGTCATATTAGATTTACTGTCACGTACAACTCCGCCAATCCTAACTTAGCCACTTTCTAGCTTTCAGCCTCTCTTGAGATGGGACTGTGTTTCCTAGATTATAGCTCACTGCCTCATCAAACTTTTCATGCGGTCAGGCTTACAGAGTGTCTTAGTTTTATTTCCTATTGCTGTAATTCCACATTATTTAAAAGTAAAAAAGCAACTTAGGGTAGAAATTAACTATTTTAGAGCACAATTGCAGCTCAACCATGGCTGCCTACCAATGAACGGTCTGAGAATCATGTATTTGTTCTGTTCACAAGGCTGGATGTCTCTGCTAGTCTTCAGTATATGCCGGGAGATCAAGGAAGTCTGCGCTAATGCCAGTGAGCTCAGGGCTAGCAGGCCAAGAGCAAGCTTCCTTCCTTTGTCCTCTCCAGGCTGCCAGCAGGAGGTGTGGCCCAGGTTGACTGTGGCTCGCTCTTCCTATCTCAAAAGATCTGGATTAAAGGTGTAGGTGTGTCTTCCAACTTTGCAAGGTTTGGATTAAAACTGCGTCTTCCCACTTCAAATGATTTAAGGCAAAAAACAAAACAAAGCAAAACAAACAAACAAACAAACAAACAAAAACCCCCAAAAAGCCAAAAACACCCCACAATCAAAACCCTAAAAGGGGAACCCAGCTGCTTTGGTTTTAGTGAATTCCAGATGCAGTCAAGTTGATAGCCAAACGTAGGTGTCACAGATGAGTTTAAGGTCATACCTGTTTTGGCCCATCTGTTTTCACGCATGTGCAGTAGGCTGTAGAGATGGCAACAACTTCTCTCCTCCCCAAACCCGCCGGTTTTGTGTCACTTGCAGCAGTACAGAAGCAGAGCAGTGTGCAGAAGCCAAGTGACATCAGATCATCTGTCCTAGCCCCTGTGCATAATTAGTCTAGGTTATTTTAAGTTTGGAGCTTTCTTCTTTCTATCGTGATGTACACACAGCTCCTGTTTCTGGTCTAGTCTCTTCTCACCCTCTCCTGCCACCACACCCCTTCCTACTCCCTCGGAGGGAGGATACTCCGGTGGAGAATCATCATGGATGGCTCAATCATAAATCTGTGTGGATAAAAACAGTTATCTCGAAGTTTCAGCCACTCCGGAGGCTGAGAGACCTTGAGCACGTATCACTCCCGTCTCCTCCAAAGCCAACTCTGAACAAACAGAGGTACCACAGATGCAGGGACTATATGATGTGGTCACTCAGTTCTGAGTTTAGAGGCTTCACTGTGTCAGAAGCCTTAAAGAGCGTCTGTGCTTTCTGGGTCACTTGCATGTGTGGCTGACAGAATGCTGCGACCTTCTGAAGTTTAACTTACTTTGCATTTCTACAGAGAGCTTGCCAGTAGGTTGCATGCAGCAGTTAAAGCCTAGTTCCAAGAGAAGACTTCAGGGCAAGGTTAGAGTTTAGTGGTAGAGTGCTTGCCTAAGAAACCTTGAGGCCTTGAATTTGATCCCTAGCACGAAGCCCCACCCAGAGAAAAATGCATATGGGTCTATTTTCCTCCTTTGAGACTTATGAGGCACATTTGCATATTTTTTATAAATTTGCATATACCTGACACATATTTGCATCTATGTTCAGAAGGTTCTATTTCCAAACGAGGAGATGTGAGCCTCCTTGTAAAGACTGTCATTTGTATTGCTCCTCTTGGACTCATGTCGTTGGCTCGTGCTACGGCTGTACTCTTTCACAAGCTTGTCCTCCATTTCTCAGAAATGCTGACAAAAGTCACCACGGTTGTGAAACTCAGCCCTGAAGGACATCAGGAAAGGCTTCCTGTGAACTGGCAGCTAGTGTTTTAGGTGCTGTCTGTCGACATCGGGGTCCCCAGTGGGTCTATCATAGAGCCCCCTGAGGCACTACTAGTTACTATGTCATACCTTGAACTGTCTTAATGTCAAAGGCTATGCTTATGTTTACAGAGAAAAGATCATATCAAAAAGCTGTATTTTTATAGAAAGGGTTTTCATCTAAGGTCCCAGAATGTACATCTGTTATTCTCCAGTGTGGTCTTAGGGTGATTCACTGGGGCTTAAAGATGATGTTATCAACCTAACGATGCAATTTTATGGGGATGTGGACAAGTTGGGTCTCCTCCATGAGCCTGGATTTTCTCTAGGAAGAGGGTCATTAAG
Source organism: Micromys minutus (assembly GCF_963924665.1). NCBI lineage: Eukaryota > Metazoa > Chordata > Mammalia > Rodentia > Muridae > Micromys > Micromys minutus. The sequence continues at coordinate 115,541,110 of NC_137969.1, forward strand.
CCAAATGCCAGTGTTCTTCACCCCAGGCATCTGGAATTACCATTTTAATATTTACCGCATCCTTTTCTTCTCTGTATTATTTTCCTTACTCTCTAGCAGAAGTACCATTTTCTGCCTCAGTGTAACCCTGAGCAAAATCTCTCTGAAGCACATGTTTGATATGACTTTTGCTTACACATCACGAATTGCCGCGGTCTTCTGAAACACTTTTAGAAATAATTTATTTTTATTATGTTTGTGTGTGTGTGTGTGTGTGTGTGTGTGTGTGTGCACGAGAGTGTGCCTGCATGTGTGTTTGTGTGCACATGAAGACAAAAAGGGGAAAGGGATTAGATTACTTGAATTTGGAGTAGCCAACAGCTGTGAGCCTCCTGAACCTGGGTAGGCAGCAGCAACTATTGCTACTATAACAGGCATTTCCCAGCATGCCTTGCAGCCCAAGAGAACCAGATAATTATGTTTATTTTTACTCTTTGTGTGTATTGGTGTTTCACCTGCGTGCATATCTGTGCAACCATGTTTGTATGGTGATCAAGGAGGCCAGAAAAGAGCACTGGCTGTCCTGGAACTGGGGTTACAGGCAGTTGCTAGCCACAGTGGGTACTGGGAATGGAACCTGGGTCCTTTGGAGGATCCGCCTCTGTGCTTTACCACTGAGCCATCTTTCTAGCCTGATAATTATGTTTTGAACTACATTTGTTACAGACAAACCAAATGTTTGATGAGATTTCTAAGAACCCCAGCTTTGGTTTGACTCTGTTTCCCAACACTCATCTGACATTTTTTTAATGCCATGGTGACAGTGTCAGAAGGATTCTTTCCACTGTCACAGGAGTGAGTTCCTGATAAAAGGATAGTCTTCTGTCCTGCACGTGCTTGCCTGTCCTTCAGACTTGGGAAAGGCTGCACGAGGTCTTTGTCAGGTGTCAGCACCACGATCTTGCACTGCCCAGACTCCAAGGACAGAAGCCAAATAAATATCTGCTCTTTATAAATTTCCGATCTCTCTCCTGCCACTTCAGAGCCTGAGGAAAAGAGCTGTTATCTCCCCGGGATGGCAGAGCCAGGCACTAGGAGGATGGCAGAGTTTTAGGAACTACAGAATGATTACAAGAGTCCTCAACTTGTCTGTTGATTCCCTTTACGCAGAGAGAAATGAACCATGGTGTCAAGCCACTCCCTCTATGATTTTTTTGTCACTTTAAGCTGAACATAAGGCTAATGGTGGGTGAATCATTGGCATGGGGGAGGGGGTCTCCATGAGGCCAAAGCTGGTCGAGTTCTCATGAATTCTGTTAGCTGGTGTGTATTCTTATACTATACTAATCAGAAAATGCTGCATGAACAGTGGGCATCCAACCACTGAGATATCCAATCACTAGTCATTTGCCATCCTCTGGCAAGTATCTGCTGAGAACGGCAGAGGTTTTCTGCAGAGGTCTGATGACAGCAACATGTCTGACCTCTTCATCTGTTCTCAGTTTGTCTAAACTCCAAGAAAGTGGAAATACTGCAGCCTTAGCTTCCTTATTATCTAGTTGTGAATTTGGTTTTGCCACCGAGGATTAAACCCTGGTCTTGAATCCCTTTCGCAGTAGAGATAATAACTAGGGAAGATAGGAAGATAAGCATTCTGGTGCTCTCACACATAGTCATTAACCTAGCAGTCAGTTTTTCTCCTTGAAAGGTGGAAGCAGTTGGTGGGGCAGCAGGCCTGCAAACATTTAGAAACCACTGATTTAAAACAGCTACAGTCTATATCTTACATATTGGTAAAAGACAAGTGTGACCGCTTCGAATGAGTGAGGCTATCGAATTGAACTCTTCTCCTTATCTTTTCTTTTTAATCAGGAGGTTTAATTTTGGGGTTGTGGGCCACTAGCCCTCCAAGGTGGAGGAAACAGAAGCAAGGAGCAGGAGTCAGCTTCAGTGAGATACCTCTCCATTATTGTTCCAGGGGTAGGGTAAATAAGGGCTCTTAGGGGTATGGGTGGAGAGGGCTGGCTGGCCACAATACAGTACCTAATATCTCATGGGCAGAGTTGATTGGCCGTAACACAGTACCTGATATCACATGGGCAGAGTTGATTGGCCATAACACAGTACCTAATATCACATGGGCAGAGTTGATTGGCTGTAACACAGTATCTGATATCACATGGGCAGAGTTGATTGGCTGTAACACAGTACCTGATATCACATGGGCAGAGTTGATTGGCCGAAACGCAGGACCTAACTATCATGCAGGCAAAAAGCTAGAGTGGAACTTGTGTGCAGTCATGCAGCACTTGCAGAGAGCTCTGCACAAGGTCATCCTCCAAGCAAGGTCAGACATCTGTGCTCAGAGACACTCCAACCGAGGACAGGAAGAGGAAAGGACGCCCCCTGAGAAAGAGTCCGCCATGTTTGAGCTTGGAGAGCTGTCCGAATGTGGATTTTACCTAATAGCAGGGTTCTCCAACAGGCATGCACTAATCTTTTTTCTTTGCTTAATAGCTAGAGATCACAAACAGTGTAACTTTTAGCAAAGGAGTCTTATTTTGGTGTCTCTTTGGAAAGTTGAAGGCCAAGACATCACATTTGGTAGTGGCCTTCCTGTGGGCAGAGTTCTGAGGAAACACATGTCACCGAGGCAAGAGACAGAGAATGCAGGCGTGCATGGGTGTCACCTCTTCCTATAAGGTTACAGATTCTGTGTGGGTGCTAGTAATCAGACCAGGGTCCTCTGGAAGAGCAACTAGTGTTCTTAAGCGCTGATCCATCTTTTCAGCCCTGTGATAGGCCTTTTAAAGAGATGAAGTTAAAATAATACCATTAGGTTGGCTCACATTCTAGTTTTGGTTCAGCTTTTGATGAAGCACTGACAAAAAACAAGTTAGGGAAGGAAAGGGGGTTTGTTCTGTCTGTCTGTTTGTTTTATTATCATTAGGGGGAGAAATATCAGAGCAGAAACTCAAGGCAGGAACCTAGAGGCAGAAATCGAAGCAGTGTCCATGGAGGGGGCTGCTTATTAGCTTACTCTTTGTGGCTTGCTTTAACTTTTTCTTATATAACCCAGGACCATCTGTCCAGGGATGTCACTGTCTACAGTGAGCTGAGCCCTCACACATCAACCACGGATCAAGAAAACGACCCTAGAGACTTACCCACAGGCCAGTCCGTTGGAGACAAGTCCTCAATTGAGATGTCCCCTCCCCCAGAGTGTCAAGGTGGCAGCCACCAATCGCCATTACAGAACATGAAGGAATGAATATAACATCTGTTCTTGTAAAATGAGCAGACGGAGATACGGAAGAGACAGAGAGAAGACAGACAGGCCCTAGAGAGTGACTACACTCACAGTAAACTTACCGCCATGATCCCAGACCTCTTTCTGCTTTGAGAACAGAGAGCTCTGGCGTGTAAGCCACTCAGCCTTACTACAGCAGCTTTGTACACTCACACATGACACAAGGGGTCACAGTGCTGTGCAAGAAGATGTATCTGTCATATCTCTAAGTATATAAGAAGTAGAGCTGATCTACTCTGGCTACTATGTTCTGGAATCTATCCTGGATCACAGGGAGGGTGAAGCTAGGCTTCCCGTGGGCTTTGCCAGCTGCATGGCAGGGTTACTGAGACAGGCCTGTTTCTAAAAGACTGGCAATTGGACTTGAGGGCATTGGGGTAGCTTTGCGGGATTCTGTCCGAGCATTTCTGCTTTTGTGAACAAATACTTCTGCAGGCAGGCCGTTCATTCAAACTGTATTTTACTTATTGTGAAGAGTGGTATTTTGTGAGAACTCATTCCAATGTAATAAATTAACTGTTTCTGACTTACTCTTTAGAAAATATGAATGTTTAATTTTATGGGTATGGATTTTTTTGCCTGCATGGATATCTGTCTGGGACCTTTGTAGTCCATTGCATTCAGTAAGACTAGAGGTATAGAGATTGCAAGCTGACATGTAAATGTTGGTAATTGAACTTGGGCCTCTGGGAGAGTAGCAAGTGCTCTTAACTACTGAGCCATCTCTCCAGCTTGATTTTCTTCTTTTTTGACAGAGCTCTTTTATTTTACTTTTAGGGTCTCTCTCTCTCTCTCTCTCTCTCTCTCTCTGTGTGTGTGTGTGTGTGTGTGTGTGTGTGTGTGTGTGCTTGGAACCAGGCTAGCTGACCTTGAACTCGTCACTCTCAGCCTCCAGAAGGCTGAGATGACAGGAATGTGCCCTCATCCCTGGTTCATACTTGTTATCGGCACCAAATGAATGACTCCAAAGTTACTGTCCTCACAACTCCTAGAGAGCCCAGGCAAGTAGCCAGCTCTCCCAGCGTGATTTGTGGCATCATTAATTCTGAACATCTTCACAACCTTTTCCACCATGCGAGCCTCAGAGGGCAGCTTGGAATACAAGACCAAAGAAGAAGTGAATTGAAAAATGGTGAGCAAACGAGACCGCGAGGCTCTTGAACCCAGGTTGCTCCTGGAAGCCTTGGGACTGAAATCTTTGCACTCTGCTCCTGCCATGGCTGATTTAGACGGAGTAGCTGGCTAGCTTAGAAGGGACTGAGGTTGCTTTAGTGGATAAGACGGGAAGTAAGCAGGGTGGAGGGCAAAGGTTCATGGAAATGAGTTTAAGCCAGAAGCAAGGTGGGAGCCACGTGTTCTGTGGGTGATTATCTAGCTCGGGACAGGGTCTGGAGACAGTATACTTAGAAGAAAGGAAGAAATGCACAGAAAGAAAGGAGAGAGAGAGAGAGAGAGAATGTGGAGTAAAGGGAAAATGAATGAAAATTCTAGAAGACTCTACTAGCCCAGAACTACTTAAAGGAATAACACCTAAGAGTTATAGTTAGTTTGACAGCAGTTTTTGTACTTAGAGACCTGGGTCCCAGAAGCTGGTTGCTGAGGCAAAGCTAGGTGTGTGTGTGTGTGTGTGTGTGTGTGTGTGTGTGTGTGTGATCAGGACTGATCAGCTTCTCAAGGATCAGGGCTCAGATGTATGGCCTCAATGGCTCCTAGCAGAGAAGTTCCCAGAAAGTGAAGGTATGAGTTCATCTTAGAGGCTGGTGAGTGCACTGGGTAGGGTCCAAGTTTTGACCAAGCTGGACCCCCTTGCTCTCTGCAGAGGATGGAGCAAAACAAAGACGTACACCCCAGAATTGAGCCATGAGTGACAGCCCCTAAATTGTGCCAGGCAAGCAGTTCCTTCCTTACCTTTTAAGGGTCATGGGTTCCCTGCTTCTCTTGCTTTCTCAGAGGAATGGGCTGGTTTAGTGTGGTGTAGAGTTTGGATTTCAAATGTTACTGAACAACTGGGCTGAGTCTGCAGTAGGTGTTTAGTGACACATTTACTTTGAGAAGTCGAAGTATTACGAGTTTATGTTACTAGTTTTCAGTGGATCCTATGGGACCAAGATTACATGAACATCAATCACGAATCTAACCCATATGCTTTCGTCAATTTCTGTTCTAAAAGCCCATTTCTTAGATTTCAAAGAAAATGTATGCTAATGTTGATGGACGTTTATGTTAGAAATGGTATATTTTTATGGAATGATTTAAAGAGAATGAAAGGGCATCACAAATTAATTATTCATAGGAATGTCTGTGCAGCTTCCCAGGACAAAGCCAGCGACAGGTCTTCAGGAAAACAAACCTTGAAGGAGCAGGCAAGGGCTGACTGTGCTCTTTAAGGGATTCTTCCATTGGTTGCATGATAGCTAGACTATTTCCTTCCGTCACGGACCACCTCTCACTGCACATGAGGACTGCTTCACCCAAAGTGAGGTGTACTATATGCTAACAAGCATGCAAGAGTCATGACAGCACAACAATGACCTGGTGAGCTGGAGAAATAGCTCAGCAGCCCGTAGCACCGTGCTGTTCTTGGACCAGCAGGTAGTTCTCAACGGACATGGCAGCAGCTCACAGCTGCCTGTGACTCAAGCTCCAGGGGAGCAGATGCCTTCTGGACTTTGTAGTTCCTGGTACTCATGGTCACAGCTCCACACACGGACTCAGACAGAGACACAGACACAGACACACACACACACACACACACACACACACACACATACACACACGGGGTGGGGGAGAGACTGGAAACTTCTCACTGATAGCTCACTATACATTCAAATGATGTTGTTTATGTTATGTTGGGTAAATAAAATATGTTTCTAAAGTTGATTTCATCCTCATCCAGCAAACTTGAAATCACAAGCGTATGTGATGAGTACAGTTAGCCTTCTAACCTGTGAGTATTTAGGGATTCTACCACCTACTGATAAAAAGGATTCGGGGAAACCAAGTTGTCTGTACCGAACACACCAACTTTTTTTGTGTGTCTCTATTCCTTCAACACAACAGTGCAGCAACTGTCTTTACATTACAGTCACCATCAGAAGACATCTCAGAATGATCTGAGGCTAGAGGAGGCGGTGCATGTCTTAGATGCAAATGCTACTTCGTCTTATACAGTAAACCGTGGCCATAACATTGGGAGTTAGTTCACAGACACAGCTCCTCTCAGTGACGGCTGGTTGCTGGTTTTCCGTTGGGCTGAACTGGATATTGGCATACATTCCCACCAACTTTTTGTGGAAGCTTTACACAGACTTTTTATATATTCAATGTGGACACAGGTACTATAGCTGAGGACACTTTAAATGGTTTCTCAATTTATGGAGGTTTTTGGGGTTTTGCTGTTGCTTTTGGAAATGCTAGAATTTCTATTGTCTCAGCAAGCGCTTATTTTATTTTATTTTATTTTATGACCAACATCTTCCTAAGTAGCCCAGGCTGGCCTAAAACTTATAATCTTCCCACCTTAACCCCCCAGGTCCTGGTTACAGATAGTCCCTAGCGTGCCAGCCTCTAAAAGTAGCAGTTTAGCTAAGGGACTTGTCTGTATGGAAACTGAACATGAAGGCAGCAGGATTGTGGGTCAGGTATCCCCAGAGAAGAAGGAGAAAGATGCCCAGTGTCTGCAGAAAGGGGCAGTAAGGAATCATGTCTTAACTCCCTCTGCCACTTGAAGGAAGAAAAGAGACAAAGAGAAAAGCCTGCTGTGAACTGTAATGTCCTGGGGCTGGTCTGCAAGGTCTGAGAAACCAAGTGCAAATGAATGTATTGTAATTTAGACTCATAATTATAAGCAGACTTTTCTAAATATAATGGCCCCTAAGATCCTAAAGGTCAGAAGCTCATAGACTTAGAAAGGATGCTTAGAAAGTAAAAATAAGCAAAGAAAGGCTGGCCACTGGCCCTAAAGGCTGCTATGCCTCTGTATGGCTGAACGGGAACTCAGATGGCAGCTTAAGGTGGTCACCTCTCCCGGAGCCCAGAGTGAGCCTTTGCTCCTGTGCAGGGGTGAGTGAGGCACACAATGAACAGGTTCATTTTGCCAGACAGCAAATGATTTAAGCGCATTCGACAGTCTTTGTGATCTGATCTGCTGCAGCATTAGTAATGGAAGTATAAAACCGAGGGCGTCAGAAGTTGGGATGGAAAGTGCGGGTCAAGTTTTAACTCTGCATAACGTTTGGAGGACTTTCTTCCCAGAAGAGTTTGAGTTAGGATCCTCCTCTGAAACTTCCCTCTGGTAAGGGTGTTAAGTCAAACTGTTGCCCTGCCTCCACTGTAACAGTGAGAATACAAAGGAAATTCACCCTGCTTTTTGTTGTATCTAATATCTCACAGGGAGAATTCTCAGCCCATTTGTTCTCTGTTCTGACACCACATTGTAACTCCTGAGCCCTGTTTCAGTGTCATCTGCTTTACCTTGGTTCTTGATTATTATACTTTAATAATAATAATAATAATAATAATAATAATAATAATAATAATAATAATGTATTTTGTTAATTTCACTTCCCCAAGAAGGGCTGCCAAGAGGTAGCTTCATCTGAACCTGCCCATTTTAATTAGTAAAATAAACAAAAGCCAGTGACTGGGCAGGGCGAAGGGGTGATGAGGGTAGAGAGGTCTGAAGAGGTCAGAGGACAAAGGAGGGTCCTGGCAACATGGAGGTTACCAAGGACCAGCTAGACCCAGGTGACATTGATTGATGTTAAAAAGCTATGAACATTAAGGATTTTATAGGTCTAGTGTCTCATATAGAAGGGCAGTTTGTAGCTTTGTCTATTTGATGTAATCTTGTTGTGTAGAGGGTTTGTGGATTGAGAGTTGAATATATAAACTTGTATGAAAAGCAAAAAAAATAATAATAGTAATAAAGAAAATCTAGGCAAATTAGCTGGTACTTTCTAATTAAATTTTTTATTAGTTCTTTGAAAGTTTTGAGTCTCATACAATGTGTTTTGATTGTAGTCATTTTTCTGTTCCACATACCTTTTCTATCTACCCAATTTTGTGTTCTTTTTTTTTCATAACTCGTCACAACATGCCTTTATTAAGGGAAATGCTGAACACTATTTATTCTGCCAAATTTTGGATGATAATATTAAATATGACAAGTAGACATATTGTTAAATATAGACAGCAATTATTTCTTTCTAACACCTCTCGATTTAGGTGCTTAGGATGAAATGATTTATCAGCTATTCTGAGAGGGTAATGAGTGGGTAATTGTGACTACAAACACAATGAATTGTTATGCACAACATGGCCAAAAATGTTTTTAAGAAGTTTCTTAAGCTTTCTTTTTTTTTTTTTTAAAATTGAACAACTTTATTTTAAAAAACAAAAATAAATGTACCTATTTTAAAAGCATTTTTGCATAAGAGTATATGAATACATTTTTGTCAGTACTTGATTTTTTTAAAGGTTTGATAGTATGCCTTACATGATTTTTTGTTTTTGCTTTTGTTTTTCTTGAAATTCATATAGTCTGTAAATTGTTTCTGAGGTGTTCAAAGCTTTCTGGACTTAGTATCCAATTATAAGTGACTGCATATTATATCTGTTCTTTTGTGACTGGATTACCTCACTCAGGATGATATTCTCTAGATGCATCTATTTTCTTAAGAATTTCATAAAGTCATTGTTTCTGATAGTTGAGAGGTACTCCATTGTGGAAATATACCGCATTTTTTGTATCCATTCATCTACTGAAGGACATTTGGGTTCTTTCCAGCATCTGGTTATTATAAATACGTTTGCTATGAACATTGTGGTGCATGTGTCTTTGTTGTATGTTGGAGCATCTCTGGGGTATATATCCAGAAGTAGAGTAACTGGGTCTTCAGGTAGTACTATGTCCAATTTTCTGAGGAATCGCCAGACTGATTTCCAGAGTGGTTGTACCAGTTTACAACCCCACCAACAGTAGAGAAGTGTTCTGCTTTCTCCACATCCTTGCCAGCATCTGCTGTCATCTGAATTTTTGATCATAGCCATTCTGACTGGTGTGAGGTGGAATCTCAGGGTTGTTTTGATTTGCATTTCCCTGATGGCTAAAGATGTTGAGCACTTCTTTAGATGCTTCTCCGCTATTTGATATTCCTCAATTGAGAACTTTTTGTTTAGCTCTGTACCCCATTTTTAAATAGGATTATTTGATTCTCTGGTGTCTAACTTCTTGAGTTCTTTGTATATCTTGGATATTAGGCCTCTATCAGATGTGGTGCTGGTAAAGATCTTTTCTCACTCTGTTGGCTGTGTTTTGTTTTCTTGACAGTGTCTTTAGCCTTACAGAAACTTTGCAATCTCATTAAGTCTCATTTGTTGATATTTGACCTTAGAGCATGAGCCATTGGTGTTCTGTTTAGGAAATTTTCTCCTGTGCCTATGTGTTCTAAGGTTTTCCCTACTTCTCTTCTAATAGTTTCAGTGTACCTGGATTAATGTGGAGACCTTTGATCCACTTGCACTTGAGCTTTGTACAGGGAGATAAGAAAGGGTCTATTTTCATTCTTCTGCATGCTGAGTGCCAGTTGGACCAACACCATTTGTTGAAGAGGCTGTCCATTTTCCATTAAATGTTTACAGCTCCTTTGTCAAAAATCATGTGACCATATATGTGAGGGCTCATTTCTGGATCTTCTATTCTATTTCATTGATCCACATGCCTATCTCTGTACCAGCACCATGCAGTTTTTAACACAAGTGCTTTGTAATATAGCTTGAGGTCAGGGATGGTGATTCCCACATATGTTTTTTTGTTGTCGAGGATGGAATTTGCTATTCTAGGTCTTTTGTTATTCCAGATGAAATTGCACATTGCTCTTTCCAACTCTATGAAGAATTGGGTTGGAATTTTTATGAGGATTTCTTTGAATCTGTAGATTGCTTTTGGTAAGATGGCCATTTTTACAATGTTGATCCTTCCATTCCATGAGCATGGAAGATCTTTCCATTTTCTGAGATCTTCCTCGATTTTCTTCTTTAGAGATTTGAAGTTCTTGTCATACAGGTCATTCACTGCTTAGTTAGAGTCAAACCAAGGTATTTCATATTGTTTGTGACTATTGTAAAGGGTATCTTTTCCCTAATTTCTTTCTCTGCATGTTTGTCCTTTGAGTAGAAGAAGGCTACTGATTTGTTTGAGTTAATTTTATATCCAGCCACTTTGCTGAGTTTGTTTATAAGCTGTAGAAGTTCTCTGGTGAAATTTTTGGGGTAACTTACATACACTATTATGTCATCTGCAAACAGTGATGTTTTTACTTCTTCCTTTCCAATTTGTATCCCTTTGATTTCCTTTTGTTGTCTAATTGCTCCGGCCAGGACTTCCAGTACTATGTTGAATAGGTAGGGGGAGAGTGGGCAGCCTGGTCTAGTCCCTGATTTTAGTGGGATTGCTTCAAGTTTCTCATTGTTAAGTTTGATGTTGGCTATTGGTTTGCTGTATATTGCTTTCATTATGTTTAGGTATGGGCCTTGGATTCTTGTTCTTTCCAAGACTTTTAACATGAAGGGGTCTTGAATTTTGTCAAATGCTTTCTCAGCATCTAGTGAGATGACCATGTGGTTTTTTTTTTTTTTTTTTTTTTTTTTAAGTTTGTTTATATGGTGGATTACATTGGTGGATTTCCATATATATTAAACCATTCCTGCGTCCCAGGGATGAAGCCTACGTGATCATGGTGAATGACTGTTTTGATGTGTTCTTGGATTCGGTTTGCAAAAATTTTGTTGAGTATTTTAGCATCAATGTTCATAAGTGAGATTGGTCTGAAGCTCTCTTTCTTTGTAGGGTTTTTGTGTGGTTTAGGAACGAGGGTTATTGTAGCCTCGAAAAATTAGTTAGGTAGTGTTACATCTGACTCAATTTTTTGGAATAATTTAGAGAGTATTTGATTTAGGTCATCAATAAATGGCTGATAGAATTCTGCACTGAACCCATCTAGACATGGGCTTTTTTTTTGGTTGGGAGGCTTTTGATGACTGCTTCTATTTCTTTAGGTGTTAAGGGATTTTTAGATGGTTTACCTGGTCCTGGTTTAACTTTAGTATCTGGTATCTGTCTAGGAATTCATCCATTTCCTCCAGATTTTCCAGCTTTGTTGAGTATAGGCTTTTGTAGTAGGATCTAAAGATTTTTTGAATTTCCTCAGTTTCAGTTGTTATATCTCTACTTTCATTTCTGATTTTGTTAATTTGGATACTCTCTCTTTGCCCTCTAGTTAGTCTGGCTAAGGGTTTATTAATTTTGTTAATTTTTTTAAAGAACCAGCTCTTGATTTTGTAGATTCTTTGACTGGTTCTTTTTGTTTCTATTTTGTCAATTTCTGCTCTGAGTTTGATTATTTCTTGCCGTCTACTCCTCTTGGGTGTATTTGCTCCCTTTTGTTCTAGAGCTTTCAACTGTGCTGTCAAGTTGCTAGTGTATGCTCTCTCTAGTTTCTTTTTGGAAGCACTCAGTACTATGATTTTTCATCTCAGTGCTGCTTTCATTCCATCCCATAGGTTTAGGTATGCTGTGTTTCATGTTCATTAAATTCTAGAAAATCCTTACTTTTTTCTTTATTTCCTCTTTGACCATTCTATTGTTTAGTAGAGCATTGTTCAGTTTCCATGTCTATATGGACTTTTTGTTGTCTTTGTTGTTATTAAAGACGAGCCTTAGATGATGGTGATCTCATAGGATGCATGGGAGTATCTCAATCTTCTTTTTTTTTTTTAATCTCAATCTTCTTATATCTATTGAGGCCTGTTTTGAGACTGATTATATGGTCAATTTTTGAGAAGGTGCCATGAGGTGCTTAGAAGAAGGTGTATTCTTTTGTTTTAGGATGAAATGTTCTGTAGATGTTTATTAATTCCAATTGGTTCATAACCTCTGCTAGTTTCACTGTTTCCTTATTCAGTTTCTGTTTCCATGATCTGTCTATTGATGAGAGTGGGGTGTTGAGGTCTCTCGCTATTATTGTGTGGGGTGCAATGTATTTTTGAGCTTTACTAGGGTTTCTTTTATGAATATGGGTGCTCTTGTATTTGGAGCATATATGTTAAGGATTGAGAATTCCCCCTGACAAATTTTCCCTGTAATGAGTAAAAAGTGTCCTTCTTTATCTTTTTTGATAACTTTTGGTTGAAAATGTACTTTATGCGATATTAGAATGGCCATTCCAGCTTGCTTCTTGCGGCTGTTTGCTTGGAAGGTTTTTCCCCACCCTTTTACTCTGAGATAGTGTCTGTCTTTGTCTCTGAGATGAGTTTCCTGTATGCAGCAAAATGCTGGATTCTATCCAGTCTGATAGCCTATGTCTTTTTATTGGGGAATTGAATCCATTTATGTTAACAGATATTAAGTAATAGTGGTTGCTATTTCCTGCTATCATTGCTTTTGTAGTTTGAATTGTGCCTGTGTGTCTTTCTTCTTTTGGTTTTCTTGCTTAGGTATTTTCTTATTTTTACTAGGATGTAGTTTCCCTCCTTGTATTGGGTTTTCCACCTATAATTCGTTGTAGTGCTGGGTTTGTGGTCAGATATTGTGTAAATTTAGTTTTGTCCTGAAATATATTGGTCTCTCCATCTATGGTGATTGAGAATTTTGCTGGGTATAGCAGCTTGGGCTGACACTTGTGTTCTTTTAGGGTCTGCATGATGTCTGTCTAGGATCTTCTAGCTTTCATAGTCTCTGTTGAAAAATCGGGTGTGATTCTGATTGGTCTGCATTTATATGTTACATGACCTTTTTCCCTTACTGCTTTTAGTATTTTTTCTTTGCTTTGGACACTTGGCGTTTTGACTATTATGTGTTGGGAGGAATTTCTTTTCTGGTCCACTCTATTTGGAGTTCTGTAGGCTTCTTTTATGCTCATGGTCATTTCATTCTTAAGGGTAGGAATATTTTCTTCTACGATTTTGTTGAAGATATTTACTGTGCCCCTTAGTTGATATTCTTCGCCTTCTTCTATTCCTATTATCCTTAGGTTTGGTCTTCTCATTGTGTCCTGGATCTCCTGAATATTTTGGGTTAGGAGCTTTTTGGCTTTTCCATCTTCTCTGGCTGTTCTGTCTATGTTTTCCATGTTGTCTTTGGTCACTGAAATTCTCTCTTCCATCTCTTGTAGTCTGTTGGAGATGCTTGCATCTGTGACTACTGATTTCTTTTTTAGGTTTTCTACCTCTAGGGTTGTCTCTTTTAGTGTTTTCTTTATTGTTTCCATTTCCATTTTAAATTCCTTCTTCAATTTCTTCATCTCTTTGGTTCTGTTTTCCTCTAGTTCTTTGATTTCTTTGAGTGTTTTTCTTGTTTCCTCTTTAAAAGCTTGTACTTCTTTATGCTTTTCCTCCCGTTCCTGTTTAAGGATCTCTATCATCATCTTGAGGTATGTTTTTGGGTCTGAGTCTTCTTTTTCTGGAGTGTTTAGCATTCCGCTGTTTGCTGTGATGGGAAAGCTGGATTCTGGTGTTGCCAGGTTGTCTTGGTTTCCATTTCGTGAGTTCTTTCAATTTCCTCTTGCCATCTTGTTGTCTGTGATTACACGTGGTCTTGTCAGTGATTGGTTCCCGTCTTTCCCGTGTACCTTGCCTGTGTCCTTGGATCTCCACTGTTTCCGGTGGCAGATGGCCTGAGCGTTTGGTCTGCACACATGGGCCTCTGGGTGGAAACTGAGTCCCTACGGCAGAATTCCTGCTCCCCTGAACCAATGGGGGGATGCTTCCCGAGCTCTCGACCCAGACCTCTCTGTGCCCCGGCTACTCGAAGTGCAGTCTCACCAGGTCTGTGTCCCTGGATCTCCGCTGTTCCTGGTGGCCCCAATTTTGTGTTCTTAAAAAAAGGACAACACGTAAAGACCAATTTGTGTTTCCCAAGGAAGATATCCTTGGGTATGTGTCTTCCACTGGTGTATGGCTGACTTACCAAAGTCTATGCTCTTACGAACAACCATCACTCCTTCCCCCAGGAAATAACAATTACTGATTGCTTCATGCTTGGGATGTGATTAGATGCCCAGTTCTTCTCTCTGTATTAGGATTTGTCCTGGCTTGGTCTTGCATGTGTTGTGTGTATTTGGAGTGTCTTGCTGTGTCCAGAAGACAGTTGCCATTTAGTCATCTGCCACGTCAGGTTCTTAACTGTCTACCTCTTCTCCTAGAATGATCTCCGAGCCTTTAGGACACACACACACACACACACACACACACACACACACACACACACATCCTTTAGAGCTAAACATTCTGCAGTTTCATATTATCTGCAATTTCATATGTATTAATTACCATCTACTGCAAATAGAAGTTTCTCAGATGAGGGTTCTTCTGTGGGTGTAATCATAAGTCATTGGGGTTCAATATAATATTATGTCTATTAGCATCATGATTGTAGTAGTTCTCCCTTACGACATATGGCCTGTCTAAGCACCATTCTTGGCCTAACAATGGTGTCAGGTATGGGTTTCATCTAATCCAAAGAGGAAGTGGTTGTTTATGCCCATAATGGGCATGCCACTATTGCATGCCACTATTGAGCTAGTAGTGCTGTCGTGCTAGGACAGTCATCACTGCAGTTACCACTTATTTTGGGCAGAACAGCACTGAGAGTGTTAGGCTATTGGGTGTGAGAAGAGACATTACACAGTTGTTTGTTTGTTTTGAGAAAGATTTTTATATCAAAATGCAGAGTCTTCAGATCAGTGCAAGGCAATAAGAGTGTTATACTTCCTTTCTGTGATGCTTTTTATTGTAAGTTTACAAACAACAGAATTCAAGGCACTGAAGACTAAAAAATCCAAGGGCAAGGTACCAGAAGATTTGATAGTGGTAATGGATTATTCCTTATAGATGTCTGTTTCTGTGTGTGTGTGTGTGTGTGTGTGTGTGTGTGTGTGTTAAGAATATTTATTTTATTTTTATACTCAAGATTTTATTCCCCTCCCGGTCTACCCTTCTACTGGTCCATATCCCATACTTCCTCCCCACCAACCTTGTCTCCATGAGGATGTCCCTACCCCACCTACCCTGCCAGACCTCTAAACTCCCTGGCCCCTGTGATCTCTTGAGAGTTACATGCATCATCTCTGACTGAACCCAGACCCGGCAGTCCTCTGCTGTATATATGTTGGGGGACTCATATCAGCTGGTGTATGCTGCCTGGTTGGTAATCCAGTGTCTGATAGATCTCAGGGGTCCAGGTTAATTGAGACTGCTGGTCCTCCTCAGCTTCTTCCAGCTCTTCCCTAATTCAACCACAGGGGTCAGCAGCTTCTGTTGGTTGGTTCGGTACAAATACTTGCATCTGACTCTTTCAGCTGTTTGCTGAATCTTTCGGAGGGCAGTCATGATAGGTCCCTTTGGTGAGCACTCCATAGCCTTAGTAATGATGTCAGGCCTTTGGGCCTTCCATTGAGCTGGATGCCCTTTTGGCTCTTTCCCTGGACCTTCTTTTCCTTGGGTTCTTCTCCATTTCCGTCCCTGAAGTTTTTTCAGAAAGGAACAATTAATTATGGGTCAGAGTTTTGACTGTGGGATGGTAATTGCATCCCTCACTTGATTCCCTGTCTTTCTGCTGGAGGTGGGCTTTACAAGTGTGTTCTTTCTTAATGAAGAAAAGACAAATGGGCTCATTGATTCTAATTATTTATTGTTTATACATTATAAGGGCTTTAAAAGAGAAAATAAGAACCAACAAACAGAGCCTCTTGTAGTCCAGGCTGACTTCAACCTTGCCCAATGGCCTAAGACAAACTTTAACTTCTGGTCTTTCCGCTTCTATCTCCTAGTGCTGGCATTACATGTCTATGTCATTATATCCCGTGGTTTATGTGTGTATGTGTGTCCTTTGAGACAGAATGTAGCTCAACTGGCATCAAACACTTGATTTTTGCTGTCTTTGCTTCTTATATGGTGGGATCATAGGTATTTGCTGCCATGTCTTTCAGACTCATTTTTAAAACTTAAAATTGAAATTATCTATGTGTATACACACATATGCATATATTTTTTGTAGTATTGGAGACTGAGTCCAAGCTTTCCCTCAAGCTAGACATGTGCTTTGCCTAGCCCTTTAATTTTTTTCTAAGATTATTATTGGTCTACAGAAGTTGTAGGACCCTGTGATTCCACTGGGTCTAGTAATGGCTGCAGGAACATCCTTTGCTGATGAATGTTTGTGTGCTCAGATCTGCTAGAAAGTTCTTGATTCTTTCACTAGCTGCCACTCATAATGCATCATAATCAGTCCTTACAAATTTATCCCCTTGAAATTTCTCTTTATAGTTCAGGTAGTAGAGTCAGATTGCTTGGCTAAGGACCACTTGTAAATTATATACTTTAAGCAAGTCGTTCAATCTTCCTAAGTCTTGTCTGTTTAAATACTCACAATGTAGGGCTGTGTGAGGATGAAAAGAGAGATTCAACATAACTCCCTTAGCTCAGGTCTTGCATTCTATAAATCATGCTCAACTTTATCCTCTTTCTCCTGCAAACATCTTGTCATTTCATACAGAATAGTATTCTTAAAGGGTGATCCTGGAGGGCTCTGCATCCCTGGGAGGGGATGAGAAACATAGATTCTTCCTACCTCAGACCTTCACAGTTAGACTCTCGGGATGGTATCCACTAAGGTGTGCCGCAGGCTCTCTGTGCAAGTTAAAGGCCCAGGCTCCTGATCCCAGTTTCCTCCCCCCCTGAGATCTGCAGGCACACACCTAACCCTCTCCTCCTGCTGCCCCACCTCATTCCTGGGAACAGTTGCTCTGAGGTGTGGGAAGAGGCTGAGGTAGATTCTGAGCAAGGGCTGTTGACTCAGTACTTCCGGATGGATAGTGCCAGGGTGTGGAGGGTATTGGGGCCCATCCCTATCAATAGCACAGCCAACAGAAAAGGGAACTGACAGGAATTTCTGAGTATTCAGAACTGAAGGAAGGAAAGCCAAAGCGAATGTTGTGCAGGCATTTGGTTAGAGTCAAGGGGCAGGGTTGAGCCCCCAAATAAAGGTGAGATATCTCAGCTCTCAGGATGTCAGCTCGCCAGAGTGCTCCGTCACATGGACCCTTTCTGTCCCTCAACAACTCTTTCCCACAAGACACCCCAGAGTCTCTGAATGTCCTGGCTGAAGTACCTGGCTTCCTCTCGGGCTCTGCCGGGAAAAGACACCTTTCCCGTCAATCCTCCTGCAGACCTTCACCCTGACCACTACCCATTTTTGTCACAGCTAAAGTAGCTCTGTCTTTGCCTTACCTGGAAGCTGTGACTGCCCCGGGTCAGGTCTCTGTTTCCCTGCCTATTCACTGTTTACCAAGTACCCACTTATGGGTTAGGGACAGAGGCTCACAGGACCGTAGCCGGCAGCCTCTGCTCCTGGTCCCTGCCACTCTGACAATGCACCACTGTTTTCCTTCCTTCTGCTCTGTTTCTTAGAATTTGTACATTTTAAGCCTGACAGAAATTCGTTTAAATAACCAGCTATCCCTTGGGTCCATGGAGCTGGGACCTGACTGATTCTGGCCTTGGTGTCTGCTCTTAAGAGGACACTTGAGAGGAAGGAGAGAGGTGAGCTTTTCCACCCTGATGGGGGGCCTGCTGACTCTCTGATGAACTGTCTTTTTATTTGTAAGAAAGAGATTCAGAACTGGAGGAGGAAAGCCATTGAAACCACGTGATCCTCTGTGAGGACACAGAAACATACATGGGCATACTTGTGTTTAGTGAGTGCACTTGCACTACATTTGAGACCCAACTCTACCCTCAGAAGCTCTGTCAGCTTTGGCTATAATTCATCTTGGGATCAGAAGTGAAAGATGCTATCCTCATCCACCTCTGTGTGTGTATAGTTCATGGACCCTTGGGTCCATATGCTTTTGACTCAGTGATAGAATTCCAAGGCCCAGGGCAGTGCCTGGGATATAGGAAGTACCTCAAATAAGTGGACTTTAAATTTCCATTTCTAGTGGAAGAGTAGATGACAGGCTAGAAAAGATGCCAGTTGGGTTCAAATAGTGTGGGCAGTGGGTTTATGTCTTTGTAGATTTGCATTTGTCCAAAGCTCTGTTTACACCAAGTGCTTGAAACACTGTTTTAACTGAACTCAACACACCACACAGAGATTCTGGGGGACTGCATTCGAGAGTAGGAGGGGGACATTTTTTGTAAAGGACCACAGTATATATTTTCACTTTTGTAGACTACGCAGTCTAGAAACTACCATACGTCAGCTCTTATTACATGAGGTGGCCACAGACATTACAGAAATCAACAGGCATGGCTCTATGCCAATAAAACTTTATTTCTACAGCTGGGTGGGGGATCTGGTTCTAAAGGGTGACAAGGCACCTTGACTGTTATTCTTCAGACTTTGGTTTTCTTGGGTTTAAGAGATAAGCTTAGAGAACACTGAAAAACTCTCCTCCAATTGTGTACTCTGAAAAAAGAAATACATAACAAGATCTTAAAAGGCAGCAAGCAATCCTACACAATTGTGTGCTAAACTGAAGGTTACTTTTCAAAGCCACTGAGTTTGGGAGTGACCCACAAGGCAGTGGTAACCAGTGGTTAGACCGATGGAAGACAGCTGGTACCAGAAGTGGTCCCACAAACGAAAGCCTTCGGTTTGGTTACTGAGCAGCTGGCAACAAGTGTCACCCTATGTAGTGGCATGAAGCCTCACAATGCTATGTCTACTGCCTTTGGTGAGCTGGGACAGGGCGCAGGTGTTGGTGTGCAGGAGAAGCTAGGGGAGGAGCCTCACTAACAGTCCTTGAATCATTTTATCGGGATGTCGCTCACTTTCCTTATACAACAGACTAAAGGTTCTTGCTTTCTCTGTGCTCGAGGGACCAGACGTCTTAGAAGGACTTTGTACCCAGCACAGTGATAACTCCTCCATTTGCAAGTGGACAAGAAATCCAACTCTAACAGGCGAGTCAAAGAAGGAGATTTGCTGGCAGGGCGATGGAGCAGCGCACAGCCTGGTATGATTCACATGTGACTGTAGTCGGGTCTAAAATTATGGAACCCACTTATGAGATGCTGATTGGCTTACATCTGGGTCACATGTTCTTTGATTAGGTGTCGTGTCACTCTCCTCAAAGCAGATCAGCTGCTCCGGGGACTTGGGTATTCTGTGTCTATTCTGTGAACTGTTAGCCAAGAATAAGACCCTGGTCAGTGCAGAGCCCTCTCCTGCCAATCTTCAGTCTCATAGAGAAGCTGGATGAGAAGAAATGGTGGATGGATGGAAAAGTGAAGGAACCATACAGACACTCCACACACTGCCTTTGGGGGCACAGTTAGGAAGCAGCAAACCCAATAGGTCTGATCATTGGAATGGGTTCAATAGGTTTAGGAGAGGGGCCTCACTGAGTGAGGTGATCAGTTTTTAAGATCCACCCACCATAAATCGGAAGATCAAATGAACAGGAGAATTCTGATAGATTTCTACTGCAGCAGAGGGACAGGGACACTGTCTGATTGTGCATCCTGGACTCCATTACCTACAGAACTACAACCAGACCACTGCTCCACCTGCCATCTGTCCTCTTTCCAGCTTTGCCGCCACCTCTCTTCTGCACGCACTTTTCATTGGTCTTTCTGGAAAGTTGTTCGCCCTAAAACGCTCGTCCCACTTCTGTCCTTGGTCACACCGTTTCCTTCAGAAACACCTCTTCTGTCTGTTGCCACTTAGCAAGGACTGAAGCCTCATCCTCACGCCACTCCTGCTCTCTTCGAAGCCTTCCCTGACTTTCCTCCTTTTCTGCTCTTCAACCTTACACAGAAGGAATTGTTTCCTACCCCCTTCCCTCTTGTTGTCCTCCTCTTCCTCCTCCTTTCCCCCCTTTCTTCTCCTTCCCTTCTTCTTTTTCCTCTTCCTCCCTTCCCCCATTTCTTGTCTTCCTCCTCTCCCTCCTCTTTCTCTTCCTCTTCCTCCACTTTTTCTCCTCTTCCCCGCCCCCTTTTCCTTGTCTTCTTCCTCCTCTTTCTTCTTCCTTTACTTCCTCTTCCTCCTCCTTTCCCTTTTCCTCTTCTTTCCCCTCTTCCTCTCCTACCCCCTTTCCTCTCCTTGTCTTCCTCCTCTTCCTCCTCATCTCCCTCCTCCTCTTTCTCCCTTGCCCCTTTCCTCCTCTTCTGTTTACCTTTCCTCTGTCCTCTTTTCCAAGCTGCCCATCCTTGTAAAGTTCTCCTGAAACCCAGCTCTGTTTCCTGACACAACCTTGAAGTGTTAGTGCTGCAGCTGTGCTGACAGTCCCAGAGAGGCTGCTGGAAGACAAGAACTTTTAAAGTCCTAATAGGGAGCAGGAGCCGAAGAAACGGCACAGAGAACAGACTTCAAGGCCTCTCTGTTTCTGAGAGCGTCTTTGTTTCATGACTTGGCTCCTCCACAAAGGGAGGAGAGAAGCGAATGGCAGTAAAAAAGGAGTAGAGTAGGATTTAGGATGGGTGGAGATTTCTTTTTAAATAGGACAGAAAATAGAACAAAGTATTTGATTATCCAATAGCCACATGAGTAATATACTTTGATAGAAAGCAAGGGAAGATGGGTAATGATTGTACGTAACTCCATGGGTAAAATACCTTGATATGAGAAAACAAATACCTATCTCAATAAAGTGAGAGGGTAATAGAACTACAGATTGGAGAGGAGGAAGTGCTAATAGCTAGAGGGTTGGAATGATGCTGGTCCCCCAGCCCCACTCCCGGGCGTCAGATGAACAACAGCAAAATTAATCAGCCATTCAGATTTTAGCAACTTAGTTTTCAAAATTTAAAACTAACCATAGCATCCAAGGCCAGGTGGCTGGCGAGATGGGGATCTTGTCCAGAAATGTTTGGAAACAGCTCTACAGTGACTCTTTCCTCAGAATACTGACCCTCGTTCTAAGAAGTCAGGCTATGGTTTAGAAAGTAAGCCCACTGTAGGCATACAGTGTAGGTTTGTTTGAGGGTGGCAATGAGATAGAAGCCCGTGAAATCCTAGGGGACTCTGCACTGATATCGTGCTCTCAGAAAAAGAAGATCGGAGCTCTGGAAAGAGAAGGGCTTTTGTCATGCCAAAATAATGGGGGCAAGGGAAGAAGACTGCCTCACACGTGTGGAGTACGCTGTCACTTATGGACAGAGACAGGTGTGAAGGTAGCATTCTCATTATTAGCCAGGGGAACAGGATTTCAGTGAGGGAGGTGGCTTGCTGTTGACAGCCAGGCTCAGAGGACAAATTAAGTGGCCCAGTTGCTTAGGAGCCCTGGGCACCTCTTGTTCACACTCAGCTGTGCCCTACAATCCTGCTCACCCTGTCCTCCGGGCTCTAGAGCAGAGGTTCTCACCCTTCCTAAAGCTGTGACCCTTTAATACAGTTTCTCATGTTGGGGTGACTCCCCAACTATAAAATTACTTTTATTGCTACTTCATAACTCTAATTTTACTATTGTTATGAATTACAATGTAAATATCTGTTTTCTGATTGTCTTGGGTGACCCCTGTGAAAGGGTCATTTGATTCCCCAAAGGGGTCATGACCCAGAGTTTGAGAACCACTGTTCTAGGGTTCCAAGGAACACCCTTCCTGGAGAAGTCTGCCCTTAGGAGGGCATGTTCCAAAAGATGTCGACTTTGACCTTAGAAGAGAGATTAAAGCTACTGGGAGGTAGGATTTGCCATCCTGGTAATTGGAATGTAGTCCATGAGAGTTGAGAGCCCAGTATGTATGCCTCCTTGGCCTTGAAGAACCTAAGAGGTGTCTGTCTGACAGAGGGCAGTTGCTCAGCTCTGGGTGAGACTCAGAGAAGCCAGGAAGGTGTTGAACTAGACTCTTCCGACTCCCTCAAAAGCAGTAACAAAAATTTTAATTGAAGATTTAAACTGAAAACTAAAAACTTAACATCCCCAGATAAATTCATCTCAAATGGAGGCGCTATACCAAGCACACTGTAGGAAAAGAAAAAAAAAAAGCTGGTCATGGCTACTGTACCCTCAAGTGTCTCTTTCAACCGTGAGCTGCTGCTATCCTCTGGAGGTGAGGGGCAAGTCGTTCTCTCTCTCTCTCTCTCTCTCTCTCTCTCTCTCTCTCTCTCTCTCTTTTTCTGTGTGTGTGTGTGTGTGTGTGTGTGTGTGTGTGTGTGTGTAGTGGTAGTGGTTAAGTTTATTGGCTTTAAAACACCCGGTATGTATTTATTTACTCATATGAGTCTGCAGTATACCAGATGCTGAAAACCAATACAAAGTAATGCAGTGGTCTTTGCCTTCACGGAGATGGGCATTAAACAAAGCAAATTAGAACAGCAGCTGTGACAGACAATGCTGAGAATAAAGCCAGGAAGGAGGAAAGGCCAGAGTCTGCATTGGTATCTGCAGTGGCCAGGGAGGTCCTGAAAGGGGTAGTGTCTGACTTCAGATCTGGGAAATGGTGGGACCCGGCTTGGATTGAGGAAGAATTGCCAATCAATTGAAGAACAGTTTAGACACACAAGAATGTGGAGGGTGTTTAAGTACAGAGATTAGTCTGGAAACAAAAAAAAAAAAAAAAAAACATACCAAATGATGCCATTTGTGTGTAGTAGATGCCATTGTAACAAAACAAAACAAAAAACCCAAAAACAAAACAAAACAAAACAAAAAAACAGAACAAAAACAAACAAAAGGAGATGATCGGAGCTACAGGGATGAGCGGTACAGAGAGATACAGACTGTCTCAGGCATATTCTCTGTGCGACACTATAATGGTAGACCCCTGGATCTACCTATCACTGGACAAGTGTGTGCAAAGCAGGCGTGAGCCCTGGTGTTTACGGTGAACTTTGGGCGATGGTGATGTGTTTAGAACAGACTACCAGATGTAGCAGATGCTCTCTCTGGGGAGACTGCAGACAGGAAGCATGTCTGTGCACACAGGGTGGAAGAAAGCACATGGGAGCTGTCGGTACTTCTGTTTCGCTCTAAAATGACTGGTTTTCTCTATCAGGGCCATTAAGTAAAGCAACAGACAGGTAGGGTGGCGCATGCCTGTAAGGCCAATGCCTGTAAGGCCAATGCCTGTAAGGCCAAGGCAAGAGCATAATTGAGTTCAAGGTCAGCCTGGGCTACACAGCAGGTGTAAGAACTGCTTGGTCTGTGTATTGATCATGTGTTTCAAAAAACAAAGAAACAAAAATTTAAAACAAACTCTCCTATTCAACTCCCTACTTCTCAAGTATGCGCTGCAAGGGATAACTTCCAGGAAAGACGTGGAGAAGGGGTAGAGGGTGGGGCTTCATCACGAGGATGCCTTTTCTAAGCCATGAAAGCCTCAGCAGAGCAAGGCAGGTTACAGTCAGGACTAGAGTGGCACTCCACCTCAGTGGTCTCCCAGCTGAGCACCGTAGCCCAGATAGGTTGGCATGAGAGAACCATCAGCCGAGCCTGTCTTCAGCACAGTCTACAAACCCCTAAGGCTCCTTAAAGTCATCAAGTCATCAAAACCAAGGAGCACTGTCTAGGGAGCTGTCACTCCGGGAGGAGGCGACAGATATGAAATCACTCAGTGTAATGTACCCAGAAAGGAAAATGAAACAAACAAACAACAACAACAACAAAAAACCCAAAGAAATAAACAGGCAAAGAAAAAATCCAAGTAACAAAAAGCTAAGGTTGAAACTTGAGAGCTAAATAAAGCGGTCATCGACTAGAAACATATCAGTACTGGCTCATGAATCCCAACTAACGAAACACACTAGTCTAACACATTCATAAAAAGCAGCAGAGTATTAAAGCCTGTGGGAGCTACGTGCTATCCTCAATTTTTCTATCAGTGATAGCTTCTGAGAAATGTTCTATTAATAAAGTGTGCATTTATCTATCCTATGATGTAATAACAAAACCGGCACAAGCCTGGGAACTTTCCAATGAAACATTTTCTTTTTGCTTGCTGTTTGGAAGATCAAAAGCCCAGAGTTGGAGGTGACAATATCTGCCACTGGAGGATGCTCCTTCTTGCTGTCTCACTCCATGGCAGGCACCATGCAGGAGGGAAGTGGTCAGACAGCAAGACAAGAAATGGAACACCCTGTCTTTTTAACAACTTACATTCCTGACAGTTAACTATGTTCCCAGAACTGCATTAATCCCTTCCTGGGACAACATCCCTAATGTTCTAATGATTTTGGACTAATTGCTATCCCTCAAAGATCCCAGCTGTGGACTGCTCCACCAACATCCACACATTCCTGGGTTAAGATCTATCACCCGGTACATTTTTTCTTTCTTTTTTAGTTGCGGTATCATCAGCTTAATATGAAAGAAGGCATGGAAATTATTTACGTGATGAAATAGTTCACAATGTCAGTGGAATGGGCAGTTCATGTTACAGCATTTCAACAGTGACTGCAGTCCACATACTTTCCAAAAATATCGCCATCTGCAAATAAGAAATAATCCTTGTTGTCGAGAACAACTTCGGTGCCTCCACATTCTGGGAGAACTTTGTCTCCATCTTTCATACAAACTGGATGAATCTTCATCTCTCTTAATTTCTCAACCGATCTGATCCCACAGATACAAATGTTTCTTGAAACACCGTTCCTTGAGATTTTCTGGACAACGTCACCTTTGCTTATAGTTTTGGCTACACACCTGTCTTAGTCAGGGTTTCTATTCCTGTACAAAACATCATGACCAAGAAGCAAGTTGGGGAGGAAAGGGTTTATCCAGCTTATACTGTCTACATTGCTGTTCATCACCAAAGGAAATCAGGACAGGAACTCAAGCAGGTCAGGAAGCAGGAGCTGATGCAGAGGCCATGGAGGGATGTTACTTACTGGCTTGCTTCCCCTGGCTTGCTCAGTTTGCTTTCTTATAGAACCCAGGTCTACCAGGGATGGCACCACCCACAATGGGCTGGGCCCTCCTCCTTGATCACTAGTTGAGAAAATGCCTTACAGCTGGATCTCATGGAGGCATTTTCTCAAGGGAGGCTCCTTTCTCTGTGATAACTCCAGCTTGTGTCAAGTTGACACAAAACCAGCCAGTTCAGCTCCTTTCAGTTCTCTGTCAAAGAACAGGAGAAACTCTCTAAGAGCTTGCCCAGCAGTCTCAGAAGCTTAGCTATTGTCATCATAGCAGAAGGCCTGTGTGACCGGCAGTTCGGTGCTGGAGAGCCACTGAGAGCCACATTGTCATTCAGAAGCAGACAGAGCAATCTGTACAATTATTAAACATATTTTGACTTTGATTTTTTTCAAATGAAATGTCCGTGATGAGATTTTACCAACAAGCATGCCATAAGGATTTTAGTACTTGGTCCCTGGATCCTGGGGGTGTGATGTGCTAAGGATCGAAGGACAGGATTCGTTTTTTTGGAAATTGAGTTATCTCAAAGATAAAGCTGGGAAACAGCTCCTTCTCGCTCTAACCTTCCACAATGTGCTGCTGTTTTCTTTCTTCTTTGAGACAAAGTCTCTCTCTCTCTATGTGACCTCAAATTTACTATCCTCCTGCTTCAGCCTTCTGACTGCTGGGCTGATAGATACCCGTGGCTGGCAGTACTAAACTCAGATTTAGAGGAGGTTCATGTACTGTCTTCTGCAAATAGGAGTGGGCAGTGTACGTAGTGCCAAGAACTCCCTGGAAATGTGGGGGGTTCCATCTCTCCTTTGATCCTAGTGTGTTTGTATTTTCCCTGGGGAAGCCTGGAGAGCCTGTTCCTCCAACACATGCTAGTGGTTTAACAGTGTAGCGAAGAAGCATGCCAGCTTCCAGTGTCTTTGGAGGTGTAGGCTTAAGACCGTCATTTGGCCAAGAAGGTCGGGTGGATAGGAAATTCTGAACAATGTTCTGTTTCTCCTCAGTATAAATAAATCCTCTGCTTTATATGGCCACCTACTTTGTACAGATCCTTCTTTCCCAGAGTTC
Organism: Micromys minutus; assembly: GCF_963924665.1. Taxonomy (NCBI): domain Eukaryota; kingdom Metazoa; phylum Chordata; class Mammalia; order Rodentia; family Muridae; genus Micromys; species Micromys minutus. Next base: position 115,567,321 of record NC_137969.1, read on the forward strand.
AACATTTTCCCACCAGCCTACCTTACCCATCACACCCCAGGCCATCCCACGCTATCCTTGGTCATGACATCTCACCCATTGCATCCCATAATATTTGCGCCATTTTTAAACTCTCACCTTTCAGGGCCAGCTTAGCTGTCCAGCTGAGACGTAAGTGAACGAATCAGGACTCCAGACTCCGCCAGTGGGTCATTTAGCCTTACTTTTCTTTCTCACCCTTCACTTAAGGCTGCCTTGTATAATGTTTTGGATCTCTGGTCTATTTGACAGTTACAGTGTTGACTTTATTCCCCCTTCCTCTTCCTGATTCTTTAAGACATTTTCTCTCTAAGTGCAAGTGGTTTCAAGAACTGTCATTTTGTGCGGCTGTCTGACGTGATGGGCAGGGTCAGGGGGTGGGGCGGGATCCTAGGAGAAAACAGAGAGGGCATCCTCCAGGGTTGGCAGATCTGGGCTGGCAGCCAGAAACAGATGAGTCCGTTTGAAAGGCCCTCCTCTCTCCACACCTGTCTTTCCCCAAGTGCTAACATTTCTTATGTCACAGTGTGAGTTGGGTAAAGCTGTGGTTTCTTCTACTTCCCTCCTGTAATTTCCAGACATGGTGGTTCTCCTCTGGACGGCTGACTTCGCTTATGATGCTCTTAGGTGAAACTAATTCCTACTTTGAAAGGGGATATTAAAAAGAAAGAAAGGAAAACAGAAAGTGTAAAGAACAAAACAAAACCCAAACCACCCAAGTGACTAAACAAACAAAAGACTGGACGTGGAGATCAAGTCGCTGTGGCCATGTGTGATTTTCTACAGACAGGGAGAATTAGAATGTGAGAAAGGATCACGCCCTTCCCATCCCCATCTTTCTTCACTCTCTTGCTCTCTCCCTCCTTCCTCCCTTCTCTTCCTCTCATTTTCCAGCTGACAGAATTGAGTATTTGTTCATCCTGGCAAACCCACTTCTGAGGAAAAGACTGGAGCAAAGCAATGTGAGATGTCTGGAACCCGTGAGAATGTGGACACGCTTCGATCCAGCCTTGAAACAGGATGAGGGAGAAGGCTTCCCTGCTCCTGGCCAGGGTCTAGGGTCTGGGGGGACTCGGCTGCCTCTCCCCTCCTCTGTCTGGCTCCTGGCCGTCTGGAATCCATTGTGTCTGCCTGAGCACCTGGCAGCTGGCATGAGCCCGCTGTCTGCAGCGCACAGGCCACGCTGTTGGGGATTAGATGAAGCATACGCCAGCCTATAAGATGCTTATGGCCCTTTCCAAGCCCAGGACCAGTCCAGCTCAAGAACAAGGCAATTAGATGAAGTCCCATGCTGGGAGCAAAGCTGTTTCCCGGCTGCAGGCTCTAAGTCCTCCCTCCCTCAGCCTCTCTTCTGCTCCAGTTTATCTATTTCCCTCCCCAGCCTTTTAGTTTACTCTTCCAGTTTTTTTTTTCTTTGTAGTGTATATGTGTACATGTTCTTGTGTGTTCATACATACACATGTGAAAGACAGACACTGTTTTTCCTCAATTGCTTTTCTACCTTACTTTTGTGTGTGTGTGTGTGTGTGTGCATGCATGTGTAGGTATGTTTTTGTGTGTGTGTGGGTGCACATGTATGTGAGTGCATGTTCACATGTGTGTACATGCATATGGATGCCCAGGATAGAAGTTGGGAATCATCCTCTATAGACATGTATTGCACCTTATTTATCAAGACGGGCTTTCTCAGTCAAGCACAGAGCTCACTAATATGGCTAGCAGCTTGCTCTGGGGATCCCTGGCTCCTCCTTTGGAGACGAGAATTACAGGTGGGAGGCCATACCAACCCAAGTATTTATGGGTTTACTAGGATGTGAACCGTATTCCTCATGCTTGTGTGGGGTGTTCAACCACAGAGCTACCTCTCCAGCCTTCCACCGTATTTTATTTATTTATGTATTTATGTATTTATTTGAGAGGTGGTCTCACTATGTAGCCATAGCTAACCTACTACCCACAATATAGACCAGATTAACTTCAAACTCAGAGATCCATCTGCTTCTGCTTCCTGAGTGCTGGGATTAGAAGTCGGGCCACCGTGCTTGGCTTTCGCCTTATTTTCTGAGACAAAGTCTCCTATGGAACCTAGAGCTGGATCCTGCTGTGGATCAGAACTCGGGGTCTTGTGCCTGAGTAATAAGCACTTACTGACTGAGCTGGATGCCCAGGTCTGTTCTCCTCCATCCATCTGCTCTCTGGACCCCTGTTTTCACGTGTCTCCTTTTCCTGAACCCTCTGCTCTCCTGTTCTCCGCGCATCCCTCTCTCCCCACCCTGTGTTCACTCTTCCTTTCTGTGCGGTCACTTTGTGCTGACTGCATTTTTCTTCACTTTCGTGTCAGTTTAAACGGACTGGAGCTCTCTCACAGAGGGGAAAAGCAAGTACCACAGTTGTAGGTCAGCACACACCTTCATATGTGCATGGGCAGGCAGGGCGGTACCCAGAAAGCCACGGAAACTGCCACTGATTGAGTACAGTTCAGACGTTATGGTGGTGAGCCCAACCCCTTTCTGTCTAGTTCTGGTGGTTCTTTGCTTTTACATGTTTTAGGGTGGTGGATAAAGTAGCTGTGGGTTTAGGGTGAAAAAAGCATTTCTGGTTTAATTCAAACATCTTTTTAAAACTAAGGTTCTTCTAGTTTTGGCACATACCAAGGTACCCGCCCAGCTCCACCACGGTTTCCAGTGCAGTTTGGGTGGAGCCTGAGAGTGTATGCCTGGCAGGTTCCCAGATGAGGCTGATGGGAATGGCCTAACATTGACCTTGAAGTTAGGAGCTAGTCTGAACTCTACCTCAAATAACAGTCAACATCTTCTACACCTTGACTCATGTACAGGCTGGGTGTATATGGAAGTGCTTAGGTAGCTAAACGCTGGCTCATTTCACAAAAGGATTTGCATTTAAATGAAAAGCTGTCCACCGAGTAAAAGTGTCATGGTATGAAAGGAATCCAGCTAAGGGGACACAAAGGTGGGCTTTGACCTAAATTATAGGACTTCAGTCAGGATAGTTGTCCTCTTTGAAGAATTATGTGAGCCATTCTTCCATTTCCTGGCTGACTACATCTTGTTGGTATTTTGAGTAAAGGACCTCTGAATGTTATTACTTGAATGTGAAAAACTGTATTAAAGGGTCACAGCATTAGAAAGTTTGAGAACCACTGTACTGAGGGGGGAGGTGGGCTTCAGTTCTATACTGCCTTGAGCCTGCACCAAGACTTTCTCAGGTAGGAAGGAACCATATGGAACTGTTTGGGAGATGGCTGAGGAAGTCAAGTTCTTAGCTTCTCTTGCCAAGGACTAAAGGAGTCATGCAGAGAAGTTGAGGCTTAGCACCATGCAAACAACCTATGAGAGGCTATTTGTGAAAGTGCAGTCTAGTTGCAGCAGAAGGCAGCAGTGTTTTAGAGATGCCAGGACCACCAAGAACAGCAGCAACAGTGGAGTACAGCCAGCGGGAGCCTAGAAGACAAGGTGTGTGCTACAAAGGACAGAGCTGGAGAAGTGACCCAAGCCCTTGGAGGAGCCCAGAAAGTTATGAGTGGATCCCAGACATTGCATGATTAGAGTTTGATTTTCCTTTTGATTATGACTGTGCCCTGATATTTTTTTCCTCTTGAAGTAAGAAAGTATTTTAGTGGAGCCCACAGTTAAGAGACTTTGAATTGTAAAAAGACTTTGAATTTTAAAAGAAATTGAATATTTTAAAGGGGTTGATAATTTAATGTGTAAGAATCTGTAAAGACTATGGAACTTTTAAAGTTATTTAGATCTTGGGGATAAATAAGAAAATAAGTAAGGATTGAGGCTTAATAGTGATGTGCTTGTGTGTCAAGATGACAAGGGGTCAATTGTACTGGCTACTTTTGTTTGTCAACTTAATACAAGCTGAAGTTATCACAGAGAAAGGAGCCCCCCTTGAGGAAAGGTCTTCATGAGATCCAGTTGTAAGGCATTTTCTAAATCAGTGATCAAGATGAGAGGGGTCAGCCCATTGTGGGTAGTGCCATCCTTGGGTTAGTAGACCTGGGTTCTATAAGAAAGCAAGCTGAGCAATCCAGGGGAAGCAAGCCAGTAAGCAGTATTCCTCCATGTCCTCTGCATCAGCTCCTGCCACCAAGTTCTTGCCCTGTGTGAGTTCCTGTCCTGACTTTCTTTAGTGATGAACAGCAATGTGGAAGTGTGAGCTGAATAAACCCTTTCCTCCCCAGCTTGCTTCTTGGTCATGGTGTTTTATGCAGAAATACAAACCCTGACTAAGACAGATTGTTATTAGCTCATTTGCCTTTCTGAAGCCACATTTTCTACTGTCACCCAGGTTCAGCAGGACATCTTTGCCAGGTCCTGCGGCATTTGCCTAGACCCATCTCTTCCACTCAAGGTTCTCCCACCCTCAGAGGGTTGCTAGTGGTAAGGGCTGGGAGTTCTGGAAGATAAAAGAAACAGGCTGGGCTCTCTATTCAGAGTTTTCAGGTTCTTGTGGGCATCAAGGAAAACAGACAGGAGACAAAGCCAGGGGTATGGAAAACGTTTGGTATGGAGCAAAGTTTCACAGTGAAGGGCAAGTTAAGACTTCTTAACAGAGAGAAGTAGCACTGTGTTTTTGATAGCTTGCTTTATGGACAAACTTAATGGTGGGAGGGAAAGGGAGGGTAGGATGTCTGTGTAGCTGTTTTCTCCAGATCTCAACATTCCCTCCTGAGAGAGGAAGGAGATTGACAAAGCTAAAAGGCTCACAAAACTTACAAGCCTCCACAAACCCAAAGACACGCATGACCTGGTCTCTCTCGGACATTGGGAGGTAGTAAACAGTTTCTGGGGTTGGGGGTGGGGTTTCTTCAGGGAGCTCCCTGCAGGTGTGCAGGGTCCAACAGTGAGATTTTCTCAGTCCTCACCCATGCTGGGGTGAGTTTTTAGTGAGGCAGTTCCCTTGAGTCAACTGTACTCCATCCATCACAAACCTGTGGCCTGGTAACCACAATGTGTTCCTCACTTCAAGTGAGACTGGGGTAGGGTTGTTTCCTTGGCCCGTCCTGGGTGCCCTATCTGGGATGAGGAGACATCTGTTCCCGTCTCTCTAGAAAAAGGCAAGCAGCATAAATAATTCCACAAATAGGGCTTACTAAGACTTGCTTCCCTTTCCTGTCCTTAGATGGGTTTCTCAGGTGGCTTCAGGCACAAGGCAGGAAGAGGCAGTTCTGCTAGACAAGCAGTATAGAGAACCGTCCTCTGAAACGAAGGAGAGCTGTAGTGGTCGTGTGAGCCATCGTTGGGGATGTGGTGCTGCCCCTCCTTGCATCTGCCGAGACCTACCTCGCTGTTTGCATCCTTTATCCACTGTTTATTGAGACACTCACCTAGATACCCACAAAAGAAAATCAACAGGGACAAAAACAAAAACAAAAAAACAGAAGGAACAAGCAAGCAGCAAGCTAGTCTGGGTGTTTCTTTTCTTTTAGACCCAGCCTGACTTTCCTGGTTCGTTAAAGATATGCTTAGCCAACAAAACAGCCACTTGGCATTTAGCTGCAGAAATCAAAAGGCTGAACAGTATGGAATTTCTTCTCGAGGGGACACTGAACAACTGAGTCAAATGACAGGGTCCATTTCCAGATGGAGCCGGGTTGCCTTCGGCTGGCAGGGTGCTTTGGGCTTTTTCAGGACCAACATCTGGATGCTCGGAGGTAGCGTTCCAGGGTCAAATCTGGACCACGCAGAAGGCACGCTTTGAGAATTTACTGTCTGAAGCGTCACCTGTTTTTTCATGGACTAAGCTGTTCCAAGGCTTTTCATATTGGTTGGAATGGCATGAATTTCATTTTCATGAAAGATAGATGAAATCTTAAACTGGGTACAAATTTAATCTCTCCCCCCTCGTATTAAAGTTCCTCATCATCTGCCCTTCCGTGTTCTCCCTCCTATTTCTTTTTTCTTTTCGTTTTTTGCTTATAAGAGGCTGTCCGAGATAGAATAACTGGTTTTTCCTGGAATGGTTAATACATAATAAAAAGAGCACCATTCACTAATAACAATTTGTTGATTGTTCCCTGAACCCCTGGGAGGTATGTGAGGACTGACTGAGATTCCTGTCTGGAGTAAGGGGAGTGCAACTGTGTGATAGGTCTTATGTCAAGGCCAAGTAGGAACTCAAAACGGAGGTATGCTGATCCTATAGAAAGCCAAGCTTCTTTCTGCCACACCCCCTCTGACTCAGGTGCCTGCTGAGTCTATTAGCACAAGGCCCTGCTTATCAAATAGTCTATACTAGTGTTTGCTCCTAGGTCAGTGAGGGCAGGAAACGGAAATAAGTCTGCTGGACACCTAGGAGAGCTGAAGACTTAGGACTTAGTAAGGAAGGGGATTGGGGGATTGTAAGGGGTATGTGGGGGTAGCTAGTAGGGAAGCTAGGGTGTGTACTGATTGGGAGCAATTAGGAAAATGAACTCAGCAAACACAAAGAGTAATTAAGGAAATCAGGAAAGGTCTTAAATTAGAAGTGGGATTACAGAATGTACCAGGGAAGGGAGATTTGATCTCAGAGTATCCTGTGTGCTAAGAGGCTTTAGGGGTTTGTTGAGAATGGGTTCAAGACATACTGAGAATTAGAGAATGGCACCAAATCAGGTTGCCCTGAAAGAGCTGTCTCTTGAAATGAGAGTTAAATAAAGGGTCATTTGACAGCTAATTTGGACCAGCAGTGGTTGTCACAGACAACAGCACATCAAGGGGAAAGCAAGAATTGGGGTAAGGACACCTCCTGGCCCAGAAGCAGAGGAGTGTGAGAATGGGTGTGCCACATTGCCACAGTGCCAGTTGGTGTCATGTTCTATATGAACTAAAGACCTCCTTGTGGTACAGTTGTGAAACATCCGCCATAGGCTCCTGAGTTTGGGAAGTTGGTCTCCAGATGGTGGCCCTCTTTTGGGAAGCTGTGGAACATATGGGAAGTAGGGGCCCTGGGGTATGGTGCCTGATTTTGTTTCTCTGTCGCTGTGATGAAACAATGACCAAGAAAGGGTTTCTTTACCTCACATTAAGAAAATCTAAGAAAGAAACACAGACATAGGAACCAAAGCTTGCTTTTTTCCCCAAAACTCAGAACTTCAAAGTCAAACAGTAGCCATGGCCCTGGAGCTTGGGTGGGGAGATCAATGGCCACTTTATCTCTTTACCCAAAAGGCAGATCACTAAGTAGAGCTGCGTGTTGCCCAGAATTGGTTTCACTGAGGGCACAGTGGGTTGCTAGTGGCTGAAAGTAGAAGCTGATTCCCCCATCTTATGGGGATAGGGTAGAGCGTGGAATAGGTATTTATTGGAAGAACACAGGCATTTGCAGAACTGAAGGAGACAGACCTCGGGCTTGGACAATCCAGGCAGAAGGAAACCAGTTCTCCACAACTTCACTAAAGAACTGAATTAACTTGCACTTTTTTTTCCAACTTAGATACGTGTGAGGAATTGAATCAGGTCTACTTCTCAGTTTGTGGGCCCTGTCCTCATAGGTTTGGGCAAAGCACATCTTATTTTGCTTCTTTTATTTGATCCTCACATCCCTTTTCTCTCCTTCCCAAAGAGAACCACTTTAAATAAATTTGATTTATGCCTTTGATTTAAATCCATACCCACGGATAGAAACCATGTGTTTGCGTTCAGTGTTTATATGCTTCTTTTCAGACTATCAAATGTGTCTAAAATTCTCTCTGTGGTGGTGTGGGCACACTTAGCTCGGTGGCTATGAGTTGCCAAAGTGGGTATACCCTTGCATGCAATTATTAACAGTAGTCTTTAGACCCATTTCCCTGGAGACGGTCACCTTGCTCTGTCTTCAGTTCTAGCTACACTGGTCACTGTAATAACACCCCTCATATGCATTCCTATTGTGCTGGGTGGGACTTTTCCTACAACAGGAGTCTTTTGCCCTCACTCTGAAGATGGGGAGGGAAAGGGAATAAGGACTAATTATCAGCCATGCCTACCCACAGCCCTTCCATAGAATCTAATAATGCATTAGGCAGAAGTGAGTTCTGGGGGTGGGTAGGTTTAATGTGACGCTTCTTATGATCAAGTGTATCTGGGGAAAAAATTACCTGCAGTATCTTCACCAGAATCAGAATCTGGGTTAAGGACACAGATAGATGGCTTTGGTGACATTAAACACCAAGATTTCTGAATGGGTGGTCTGCCTATCTCTTCTTGCTCTGTTCTTTTCTCTCTCTCTCTCTCTTTTTTTTAACCTTGTGGTCCTTGGGTTGGTACCTGAGAGCATCTCACTGTCTAGGCAAGTACTGTACCACCAAGTTACACGTCCAGTCCTTGGCTCTCTGTTCTCTCTACCAGCTCTTTGTTCTTAACGCCCAATGTCAAATTGGTTTCCACTTGCGACACTTTGTAACTGAGTTCTCTTTTTTTTCTTCAGGTAAAGGTTGACAGTTATTTTTAAGTTCTTGTCCCCATTTTGTCACTGTGACTCCATCCACTATTGCTCATTCTGCTTATTCTCCTCTGTTTTTATTTTTCATTCTGCATTCATGGTCTCTCAGGACAGCAGTTTCCAACTTGTGGGTCATGTCCCCTTTGGGGGGGGGATCAATGGATCCTTTTACAAGGATTACAGATATCCTGTATATCAGCTATTTACCTTACGATTCATAACTAGCAAAATTTCAATGTTGAAGTAGCAATAAAAAATAATTTTCTGGGTGGGGTCACCAACTACAACATGAGGAACTGTATTAAAGGGTCACAGCATTAGGAAGGTTGAGAAGCACTGTCTTAGGCTATCAAGTACCTAGGCTTTGTCATGATCCTCAGCAAAGGGAAAGTCAATCCTTAGACTGTGTCCTTCCCTGAACTGAGAGAAAATGTAAGTATGGGGTTTGAGAGACAGCAGAAATGCCCAGATGGAGTTGGGGGACCCTCCAGGACAGGGAAAGCCTCAGATGGCAGCCTCTATCATCTTTCCTGGGAGGTCCATTTTTAATCTTCCTGGGTTAGGGCAACCTAATGCTTGAAATGGGATTTAGGGGTCTTGAAAGACTGACACACAGAGAATGGGGAGTTTATCCATCTTCTCTGTCCTTTTGGAATCCCAAGGGGCTTGGGGCAGTAGTCTCTAGTCTGGCTCTTTCTCTGGGCTTCGTTTCCCAGGAAGAGGAGGTCTATGGACACTGAGAGCACCTAAGGACTGATGGAGAGAAGACCACATGAAGCAGGCATTCTCTCTCCCGAGTGCTCCCTCTTGGCTCCCTGCTCCTCCCACTCCTCTTCTTCTAAATGTACAGATTTTGTGTTACAGTATGATGTTTGGATAGATGTATGCATTTCACAGTAATCGAGTCAGGGTAAAGGACAGAATTGTCACCTCAAACATGTATCATTTCTTTTCGGTGAGGGTTTTGAGATCTTCCCTTCCAGCGACTCTGCTCTATACAGCACATTACTATCGATCATCCTCAGGTCCAGGTCTGGCTCCCAGACCATCTGCCTTTGGTGTTGCTTCCCTGTGCAGTCCTCCTTCAGGTTTCTACAGAGTTCCTCCCTGCTTCATAGCATTTTCAGACTGCTTAGGGGATGTTCAGGCTGAGCCCCGGCGGGAGGCAGAGGACACATAATCTGGCTTCAGTCTCCGTGATTTTCCTTTCTCATAGCACTGCTCCTTATTTCAAGAGGGAGAGTCTGGGTCACATGACCACCCCTTCAGCTTGGTTGGGTAGCAGGAAGACCAGTAAGACAATGAGTTGGGCCTCCTGATGGCTTAGGCCTGTAGATCCAGCTATTTGAGAAGTTAAAGGAGGCTTGGAAGTTCCAGGCCAGCCTGGGCTACAGAGTGAAATCAGAGCCAGCTGAGGCAACATGGTGAGAATTTGTCTCAAAATTTAAAACCCCCCAAAGAGGACAGGGGGTGGATACTTTAGTGGTAAAGAATACATTCAACATACAGAATTGCAAAACATACAATAAGAAGATCAAAAACCTAACCCAGGCAATGGCTGGGCAGGGCAGCACTTAGCAGTGGGTTTCTTACTGTTCAGTTGCAGTCCCATCTCTAGCCACCGTGCAACTATTCCAGGAAAATAAGGACTTCAAGCCTTGAACGTTCTTAGGATGACTTGCTTTTTCCATGCCAGCACTCCATCACCTGTTCCAGTGGAGGCTTGATGGGGAGGGGCTGTGGAGGGGACAGAGGGGCTATTTCACTATCTATCCTGGGGAGCTACAGCAGCTCAAATGGTGTGCAGAGCGACTGTGATGCTCACAGCTGGGGCCTGCTGGGGTCTCCTGCCTTCCAGTTCGGCTCTTCCCAGGGGTCTGGCTCTCTGCACATAGACCAGACCCTCGTCTTTAAAAGTTGTCTAATTTCGTCTTCATCTAGAGTGAGCAGCCAGTGCAGCAGTCAGTGCGGCTTCCCACTCACATGCAATCTCATGAGAAAGAACTCATAGCCTTCGAGTTTTTGCTGGGCCAGCCTGGGACAGTGACATTTTCTTTTCTTCCATCTCTTCTGTGAGAGGCACATCAGCATAGGCACAGAGTGATTTCTACCCTCTGCAAGAAAAAACCAAGGCCCTCTTTGGGGAAGTTCCTGTGTTCTGTGCTCTTTGGGTTTTGGAAGAAGAGGGCCCCTCGCATCCTGAAACCTCACAGGAGGGTCTGAGGCTGTGTTTCTGAGGAACTATGGGTTATGTGCCTAGGAGGCCATCAAAGCCACCTGCAAAGGACGATCCATGGGTACCTTGGTTAGGTCCCCATTGGCCAGGATCTTGAGGCCTGGTGTAGGTCAGACAGTGAGCTCAATTTTACGGTCTTGGGAAAGAGTCATGTCTGGATCTACTTGTGGTTTGTGGGAGGATGGCTTTGGGGAACCCCTCTGCAGCCTGTCCCAGGCGACAAGGCATAAATGACACTGAGCAACAAAGAAGAAATATGGGTGGCCATCCATATTCATTCCACGGGGTGAAAAAATGAAGTAAGAAACAGCAATGACTGCTCTCAGGTGTGGTGGGGGAGAAGGTTTATCATAGATATGAGGGAGGGCATAACCAGAGGCAGGGACATCTGAGTCCGGAGTGACTTGACCCTGAGCCATGTGAGGAGAGGGGGAGGGGAGAGCCAGACTAAGAGGCCAGGAGGGTAAAGGGTAGATGAAAGGCCAAGTAACCTAAATGGTTGGATTATATCACTGGAGAGTGGGCAGCCTGGCCCCTCCCTGGGCTGGAAAAGTAGGGTAGGGGGAAAGGTATGCCAGCCATACCAGGTGACAGGTAGAAGCAGGGATGTTGGGAGAACTTAGCAGCCCAGTCCACTTTGATATGCTAAATAGAAACTTTAGTCTTTTGTCCTGGGTTTGAGACCTAACACTCACATCTAAGGATTTGACCTCCCAAGTTCAATCAAGCACCAGAAGAAAGTATTCTTAAAATATCATGTCATTACCAAGTGTGTACAGACGTTTCTTTTTGTTGTTCCCAGGGCATTGCAGCTTAATTTGCTATACAATATCTACCTTTTATTGGGTACTATAAGTCATCAAGAAACGTATTAAAGGACACAGAAGAATGTGTGCCAGTCCACTGCAAATAGCATCGCATCTGATATAAGGGCCATGAGCAACCGCTGTTTGGGTATTCTCTTCAAAGGGTGTCTGTAGTAAGGAACCCTGGGAATATCTCTTGGTTCTGGGATAAAGGGTTGTAAAGACTGTCTAACACTGGTTGTTTTAATCGACCTTATCAAGTTGGGGCTACAGTTAGGATTGAAGCTAATTAAGGAAGTTGAATAAGATGCTTGTTAGACCTCAGGCGTCAGGGAATAAGAATTTGTATCATCTAGACGTGATATCAAAGGGTTCGGGAGGATATGAGTCAGTTCTGTGCTAACATCCTTTCACCTTATATATTTTTGGATGTATATAAACATCCTATTTTATGTATATTTAGAAAAATGTCAGCCTCAAGGGGAAGCACTCCCTATGGAGGCATTGTACCCAGAAGTAATCAGCTCTGAGGATGCTGTATGCTGAAAATATGTATTTCCCTCCTCCTTTATACAGAAAAGAAAAGGAAGCAAGAAAAATTAAATTAAGAAAACTGTCTTGTTACAGGACAGGAGTTCAGAATAAACAAAAGAAATGACTCCAGTAAAGGGGTATTAGGACAGTCACTGAACAGAAAGAAAGACTAGAGAAGGCTGAAGAGTCTATCCAAGGTTGATCTCAGTTTAGGGGGGCACAGAATCCACTGGCTACTCCAACCCCTCCGGATATTACATTGTCACAAATAGTGTCATCGTTAGCTCCAGCTGTCAACTTGATGCAAACCTAGAGTCACATAGGAAAAGGAAACCTCTGCTGAAGAACTGAACAGATCAGTCTGGCCTGTGGTAAGACTCTGAGACATTTTCTTGATTCTTAATTGAAATAAGGGAATCCAGCCCACTGTGGGTGGTGTCATTCCTAAGCAAGTGAGCCTGGGTTGTATAAGAAACATAGCTGAGCAAGCTAAATGAAGAAGGCCAGTAAGCAGAGCCTCTGTGGTCTCTGCTTCAGTTCCTGACTCCAGGTTCTCACCTTGGCCTCTTCTCAGTGATGGACTATTATGACTTGTAAGCCGACATAAACCCTTTTCTCTTCAAGTTGTTCTTGCCCAGGGTTTTATCACAACAACAATCAAACAAAGATAGGTAGAACCCATCAGGTGCTGTACTGTGCTTTTGTGTCATGTCCTATGACTGAATGCCCATCATGTTGGTCTGTACATCTTTGCTCAGTCTGGAATATGAGGCAGTAGATACCTGGGTAAGGGGTAAGACACACAGGAAATGCATGATCAGCAATGAAAAATGGCCAACACTGATACCCTTGTGGCTCTGTTGAGAGCATCCACGTCCAGGGTATGTCAAAGTTTCTCTCCTTTTCCTGATACCAATTCCACTGTGTCCACAAATCTGGAATCTTTAGCTCTTTTATCTTCTCTCCCTGTCTTCTAAGTTTCAGACTGTTATATTTCATCTATTAGGTGACCCTTATACACTACTAAACCATTATCATTCGGGGTGTGTGTGTGTGTGTGTGTGTGTGTGTGTATGTGTGTGTGTGTGTATGTGTGTGTGTGTGTGTGTGTGTGTGCATGAGCACGTGGATATGCAGCTGCGTGCTGTCAATGTTAGTCTCCTGAATCCTAAAGCCATTATCTTTTAGAAGATTAAATGTGTGTCCATCTGAGCTAAGTAGCCTGGGCTACAAAATCAAGAAGAGCCAGGAATGGTGATGCTATCCACTAATTTCAGCATGTGGGAGGCTGAGGAAGAACTAATGAGGTCCAGGTCAACCAACCTGGGCAGCATAGTAAGACCTTGCTCCCCACTCCCACCCATGTTCCATAGGGGACAGAGCATCTGTCTACTGTGTAGTCCTTATACATTAATTACAGTCTTCCTGTGACTTAGTCTTACCATCTGTAAAATGGGGATGACTTTATTTTCCAGGGCTATCATAAGGATTAAATGAGTTACATGGTATTGCCTGACCCACAGTACTCAGTGATTGCCATTTTCCATTGACTATCATCGTTCTCCTAGTTTCTTTTGTCAGTTGGTTCTTAATTGTACACACTGGAAAGTTTTAGGTCACACCGAGTACATTCTTCTCTTTATATCCTGCCTGTTCCAGAGCCTGCTGATCTGGTTTCTCACCCCCTTTTTCTCTCCCCTCTTTGGTCCTCTCTCTGGACTCACTGCCATGCCCTTTAGTTTTTACCCATCACCCCTCACTTGTGTGACAGAAGCTACTCTCTAACTAGTTTATCAGCTTCCTCAGACTTCTGGTAATAAAAAGCCATAGAATTATCTTCTTTGATCATCGAACAGTTAACATTGTTAAGCTTCGATGGGTAAACTAGGAGATGTTCTAGTAACTTTCCATGGTTTGCTGATGATTTATTGCACCTGCCTCAGAGTAGACACTTTTTATCTTCTCCTTTTGCAGATGGGGTGAGTAAGGCACATGTCTAGAGCTATATAGCAATAAATGCATAGGTGAGATTTGAACCAAGGTCCCCAAAGCACACATTTGTTCACAGTGACAACTCTGCGTATGTGGCTGCCAGAACAGCTGTTCAGCCTCCCAAATGAAAAAGTTTATGATTTTGGGTTCAGTGTACTTTCCCTTTGGTGCTGGGGAGGCAAGCTAAGGTCTCACACAGGCTAAGCATGCAGGCAAGCTAAGTAAGGTCTCACACATGCTAAGCATGCAGACAAACTAAGGTCCCACACAGGCTAAGCATGCAGGCAAGCTAAGGTCCCACACATGCTAAGCATGCAGGCAAGCTAAGGTCCCACACATGCTAAGCATGCAGGCAAGCTAAGGTCTCACACATGCTAAGCATGCAGGCAAGCTAAGGTCTCACACATGCTAAGCATGCAGGCAAGCTAAGGTCCCACACATGCTAAGCATGCAGGCAAGTTAAGGTCTCACACATGCTAAGCATGCAGGCAAGCTAAGGTCCCACACATGCTAAGCATGCAGGCAAGCTAAGGTCCCACGCATGCTAAGCATGCAGGCAAGCTAAGGTCTCACACATGCTAAGCATGCAGGCAAGCTAAGGTCTCACACATGCTAAGCATGCAGACAAACTAAGGTCCCACGCATGCTAAGCATGCAGGCAAACTAAGGTCTCACACATGCTAAGCATGCAGGCAAGCTAAGGTCCCACACATGCTAAGCATGCAGGCAAGCTAAGGTCCCACGCATGCTAAGCATGCAGGCAAGCTAAGGTCTCACACAGGCTAAGCATGCAGATTTTCCACTGAGTCACAACCCCAGCCTCCCTAGTTCTTTAAACTAAAACTCTGAGATAAATTGAGCTTGGTTTCTATAAAATGGATTAATACTGCCCTCTGTTTTTAAAGACTGTCACCATACACTTATGAGTCTACATGTATGTGAACCCTGTATACGCCTGGTGCCTGTGGAGGCCGCAGGTAGGTATCAGATCTCCTGGAATTGGAGATGGCTGTGAGCTGCCTTGTGGGTGCTGGGAACAAAGTCTATAAGAGCAGCAAGTGCCCTTAACCACTGTGTCATTTCTCTAACCCGACCCCCAACCTAGCCTTTTATTTTTCCCCTTGAAATCTTTGGAGGCCACCACTCAGTTCTATAAATGTAATGTTTGTATGATACTTTTCTTTCATTAAAATACTTTAAATTTCCAAGCTGTTTTTTTCTAGCTTTCTGGCATAAATAGGATTTCTATAACTAAATGTATGTTTATTTGATGCTTGTGTGTGTGTTTGATGATATATGTTTAATATGCATTTGATTTTGTTTTCTCTCTCTAAACTCCATATCTCAAACTCATCATCATGTGTAGCATTACTTTTATATTATTATTATTATTGTTAGTAGTAGTAGTAGTAGTAGTAGTAGTAGTAGTAGTAATGGTAGTAGTAGTACTTGAGACAGGATCTTGGTATGTAACCCAAGCTGTCCTTGAACTCGAAGTCCTCCTGCCTTAGCTCTCCCAGTGATGGACTGCGAGTGTGTGCCACCACACCCATCTCTGGTCAGTTTGTTTTTCCTTTTTCAATTTCCCAGCCTTTCCTTTCAGTCTCTCTTTCCAGTATAGACTCACTCACATTGCACAACATGGCAGACTTACCCATATTTCATAGTTACCCTCGATGTAGTTTGTGCTCATTTCCAAGTTATCCCTCCTGATGAGTGTTGTGCTTTTTTTTTAATGTGGTGGAAGGGAGCATAGATAAATGGATAGATAGATAGATAGATTGGTAGATAGATAGATTGGTAGATAGATAGATAGATAGATAGATAGATAGATAGATAGATAGATAGGTGGGTGGGTGGGTGGGTGGGTGGGTGGGTGGATAAATGGATGGACGGACGGACGGACAGACAGACAGACACACAGACAGACAGACAGATAGCTAGATGGAGTTGGGGTAGCTCAGCAGCTAGGTAAGCTGTTGCTAGGCAGCTGTTGGGTTGAACCTAGGGCTGTAAGTCAACAGTGGAGAACCCATTTGTGGACTTCACTTCTTCTGTATTGATGTCTCAGTGGCCTGCTAGCTGCAGACCTCTCTTCCCTCCTCTTTTCCTTTTCTCTCTCCATTATTCTCTTTCCCTTCTGGAATACAATCTGGTCTCCATGAAAGATGGGTGGGAAGCAGAGTTTGGGACCCATTGCCTTATCCTTCACTTTGGGAACTGAAACAGGATGCTTCAGGCGGTAAGGCTGGCTATACAGTGCATCCTGACACACACCGCCGCCCCGCCCCAGCAGCTACGGGGTGGGGCTGTGAAAGGGAGCATCATGGGGCTTAGGGGCTTCTCATTGCAAGTGTCCATTCACCTCTTCCTGAGAGCTGACTGCTACTTGCAGGGAATGTTGGGAAAATGTCAAGTGACGGGTTATGTAAGGGTTGGTGACTGCCTGTTGGACGACAGCCTGTGGAGTGGGGGTGTGGGGGTGTTTGAACAGTCCAGGAGAGGGTACTTTGCAGGCAAGGTGCAAGTACCGTGAGTTTCAACATAAAGGTGCCTTGTTACACCTCGGAGGTGGGGACAGAAATCAGTGTAAGTTACTTGTCTCTGGAGCTCTGCCAAAAGGCTTCATTTCCTGACCACTAAACCCTTTGAAGTCTGCATGTCCTGCCCCCATCACAGTTATAAACAGTGAGGCTCCAGGGCCAGCTCCTTTCCAGCCACACCTGCTGGTATATAGATCTGTCCCCAGGAGGCAGCTTCCTGTACCTCACAGTGCTCAGCAGCAGCCTCCTGACGCAGATGCTTGGCGGTCTATGTCAGGAGCGGTTAGCACACGTGTGCTGCAGAGTCCACAGTTATCCCAGGTGGAAGCTAAAATCTGGGGGGGTACTCAGAGAGGATAGGATGTCCCAAAGTTGCATCCTGTCCCGGTTGCCACCTCTCTCAGGCTCCGGAACACTTGCTGAAGGTGGGATTCATTGGCTCTTTCTCCACGCACCCTTGCCTTAGTGATCTGAGTTATTCTGGGGTGGAGTAGCTGCAGGGGCCCTCTGTTTTGTCTCAACAGTTAATAGATCCCCAGCTCTTCTTCAGCGTCAACATGTTTTCCCATGTGCGCCAAGGGTAGCAATTTCCCTGCCTTATCAGCCTAGCAACTAGAAGGCCAGTTTCCAGGAAAGCAGCCACCTGATCCAGCCTGGTGAAACCCATTCGCAGCCCAGCCTCTGCTCTGGCCTTTGAATCCCATCGCTCAACAGCAGGGCCACATGACAGTGTTTCCAGTCGGTCAGCCTTCCTTCTCTCCTGCAGTTGGGCGCTGCTTTGCAGAGTGGTAGCTATGCCTTGAGCCTTTGAACATCACCAGGCCTCTAAGCCTGCATTGGTTAAGGTCAGCAACGCAGCAGTTTGTGGGGCCTAGGCTAGCTGGGTGGGCCCACAAGGGCACTTCCTTTGTGTGGCATCCTTCCCTCCCTGCTAAGCTCCCTGTTTTGTGAACCCAGTAGGAAACAATAACTGTGGGTGACACTGGCAGGCTGTTGTTAGGTACTTCCCACCCTGGCTGTGGCCTTTGATTAAACAGGGGGTGATGGCAGTGGTGGGGTGTACCTTGGAGAGCCCGGAATAAGCTGGCCGAGCAGCATTTGATTTGAAGAGGCTCTTTTTATAACCATATATGCCTCCCTCAAGAGAACCAATAAATAATGTGGTCATTCCAGAAGGCTGTCTTTCCATAGCTGCCCCAGGAGTCTCTGGCCCCTACCAGTGGCTTCTCCTGTTTCAATTTCCATGTCCTCTGGCTTCTGTAACTCAAGGAGCCCCTGAGCCTGGGGACAGCTGACAGCCAGACAAGCTCCTAGTGGTGGCACCTGGGGGAAAAAGGGGCTGATGGGCACTGACTTGCCAGCTTGTTCTGGGGCACCCTGTCCCTAGCTGCTATGAGTCATTTGAAGGGCGAGCAAAAATGTGCCTTGGGTGAGCATAGGGGAGGTGGTATCTTCCGTGCCAAACCCAGGGAACATGGCAGGGCCCTGTGGGCAAGGATGGGTGGTTCTGAGTCCTGTTCAGGGGAGAATCATGGACGGTCCTGTTGTCCTTACAGATCTTACCTCAGAAGGGAGCTGACCCTGTCTCCAGTGAGCATCATCCTAAAATCAGTGACCATTACAACATGTTTGGGAGATATAGCTTTGCATAAAGGGGCACTGCACTGGTTTGAGGGTGCTGCGTTGAGATCAGGGTGTCTCATTTCATGGCAGGCAGTATGTGTGGTATTGCGTGTGGGGTTTCTCATTGCACAGTAGGCACCTCATACGGCATTTAGTCAGACACATGGCCAGACTGTTTACACAGTTGTTCCGGAGAGTTTGAGGAACCTCTTGAGTACCTACAAAGCCCAGACTTTCTATTTTCCAGATGAGGAACCTAAAGCCAGAGCAGAAGCAGAAGTGGAGCTTGAGACTGTTTCCATCCATAGTCTCAGGCTGTGCAGTCTCACCCCTGAGGCTCCACACTGTACCTGGAGTGGGGTGGGCAGTGTGAGCGTGTGCTGGGACAAGGCATGAGGAGTGGGGTGATGAGAAGCTGCAAAGCCCAGGAACGTTCCCTCTCAGTCTCTGCCCCCTCCACCCTCTTGCTCTATCTACCACGAACTCTTCCAACACTACTGGATTTTCCTTCTGGGCCAGTGTAAGACCTTCACTGACTTTATCCAGGGGGATGGGGAGAGGCCAGTCCCAGTTAGTGACTGGAAAGAACCCCCAGCCATGCCCTGGATCCAGCTGTCTTTTTATTACTGTGTGCTTGGAGAGATGGAGCCAAACATGTCACTGGGGAGTGCCCGGCAGTGCCGACTCTCCTGGCGTTGCTGTAGCCAAGAAGTCGTCAGACTCTGATTTATCCCATTGCCAAGTGCTGGGTGGAAAGTTCTGAGAACAGTGCTAGGAATGACAGCCTGCACGAAAGCAGAGCCCTGGCTCAGAGGGGCGTCTTCCCTCAGGGCTCTGGAATGGCGTGCATCTGTTTATCTCCTGCCGTGCCAGCCTTCCAAAGCCACCCATCCCCGCTGCCCCCATAGATCCAGCATGCCGTGGCATTTAACAGATGTTAAAAAATAGTAACACCAGAGCCTGTGGCTCTGGTGCTCCTGTCTCAAAGGTTCCTTCTTGTGAGGTGTGATTGGCTGAGCCAGAGCTCCAGAGAAAAGCCAAGCCAGGTGTGGGTTGGCTCTGTCCCTGGCTCATATGCTGAGGTCACAGTGAAATGGATGAGGCTGGGGTGTTTGGACACACATGTCTAAGATAGTCGCCCTTTTTCTAATGGGAGAATGGCTCTGGATGTCCGGTTTCTTCTCTTGTGAACAGACAGGCTCTCACAGTCTAGGCGTAGCTGTATCTGTGCTCTGGGGGCTAGAGGCTGTAGGGCACAAGGCCCGGAGTGAAGGGTAGAGTTCTGTCCCCCTCTCTTCCTTGCCTTCGCAGTTCTAAGATTGTGCAGCCGAGACTTCCCAGACTGGTGGTTAGTGTGAAGCAACTGGGGCTTTCCTGCCTGTCTGTACTGTGGCCTTTCTTCTCTTTCTTCTTGTAGAGATGGTGGAGCAGGGGACACAGGCCTGCACAAAGGACTTTAACAAAGGGCATCTGCGGTCATCTTTCCTCTTGACCAGAGTCTCCTGATAGGGGTAGAAGACAAGTTTCCTGTGACTCACTTTACCTCTGCTCTGCGCCTGCTTCTTGAGGTAGTTTGATTTGGAAAGGTACAGGAAGCAGACCACGTCAGTGGTTAGAGGCTGGCACGACCTGGCATTTCCAGCTCTCAGTGCTGATTCCCAGAGAGTTCACCTTGAGAGACAGGTGCCCTGGGAGATGCCAGACCCCTTCTAGGCTTTCCTATCTACCACAGCCCTTTGAGAGGAGACCCAGAAAATGCAGCTTTCCCTTACATGATCAGCAGCAGCAAATTATATTCTGGGGATCCTTGGCATTATAGATCTGGAATTGTTTGAGTCACCAGCTTTCAGAATTGTCCCTCACTTTGACTAGGCAGGAAGGTGGACCACTCCACTAAATGCTCCTCCCCCTCTTCCTTCATCATTGTGTATCCACTGCCTTTGATCTTCACAGCATCACTCTGTTACTTGAGTCATGCTCCTGGGAAAGGCAGATGGAGATCTGGGGGTCAAGGAGAGACGACAAGTCATGGAGTTGTCAGGAAGTTGACAGGGGAAGGCTCTGAGCACAGGGCTGGAGATTTCCTGACAGGTCTTGTAGCCTATCAGGGAAGAGGATGGAGGAAGGGGAAGACGCCTGAATGATTACACAAGCAGGCAAGCCAGTGTGTTGGAATCTGGTACCCATCGTGCTGCTCCCGTGTGCTGGTTTCAGAGCAAACACTACCACCAGCTTCTGTGTCCTTGTGGCTGTGACCGGGAAGGAGGATAGAAGACATGGGCCCAGGAGAGTAAGTGCTCGGCCAAGAAAGGCTGGGGTGCAGCTAAGACTAGGTGTCATCTTGGTCAGCTTTCCACCACTACAGCAGACACCTAAGAGAAGTCAGCTTATAAGAGAGAAAAGTTTGTTTTGATCACTCACTGCATTGGAAGTTTTCAGTTCATGGTCATTTGGGCCAATGCTTTGGGACCTGGGGTGAGCCATAAAGAAAGTGTTGGTATTAAGAACTGGGTTTTGCCTCTGAACCTAGCAGTGACATTACCCACAAGTGACAAGGACTGGAGTATCTGCTGCCATGGCACTGGCCATACATTCCCAGCATACCTCTGGCCATACATCTGGCCATACCTCCCACCTTTACCTGTGAGTGGTTACATCACAGTCTAATAAAAGGCAGACCCTTCCTGCCCCCTCCTCTTTTTTCTTCTTTCTCTCTCTTTCTTTCCCCTTTTGTCTCAGTCATCCTCAATAAACCTCTTCCACGTGTAACTGTATGGGCCTGGTGTTGTCTGTCCGGATATGAGCTGTGATTTTATCAAAACAGGGAGTATGTGACAGAGGAGACTGCCCACTTTATAGCAGAAAAAATCAGAGGTATGAGATGGGGTGGGGGGGAGAGGTGAAGGAAGAGGAGGAGGGGTAAAGGGTGGAATCTCGGTACTCCCTTCAAGGCTGTTCCTCTGATGACCCAACTTCTACCTACCAGTCTCCACCTCCCAAGGATTCCACCATCTCCCTGCACCATCCTGGGGACCAGTTCTAAACACATAGGCCTTTGTAGGAGATTCACAACCCATGGCAGCCAAACACTAGAGCCCTGTGTTCTCCAGACTGGAAAAGGCATGGGAAGACAAAAGCAAAGGTGCTGGGTGGGAGGGAGAAGGAAGCGAAGGGGGAAGCCAAGTTTCTGGGGAGTGTACAGGGGTTTCTAGCCAGAGTTTATCAGAATCTCTGGGGTACTGAACCCCTGTGAGCTCTGCCCTTCTTTGTGTTCTCATGCACACCCGCACCTTCAAGCCTCCTCCAGATCCTATGAGATCTCCTCCTCCTCCTCCTCCTCCTCCTCCTCCTCATCATCATCATCATCATCATCATCATCATCTTCCTCCTCCACCTTGCTCTCATGAGCTCCATTTCACAAGGGATGCCAGTAAGGCACAGAGAGACAACGACAAGGTCACTCAGCTGGGAGGTGTGCACCTGGGATGCAAACCCGTCCTGGAGTTTCAGAAGGTTAAAGAGAATTCTCCCACTTCTCCTCCCGTCCCCCCTTCCGTTTTTGTCTCTTAAGTGTGTGCCTTTCCTTTATCTTCAAGGCCAAATCAGGGGAGTCTAAGGGGAAGAAGTCAACAGAAAAATTGTAGGAGTGTATGAGCATCTTTGAGTGGTGGTGATGGTGGTGGTGGTAATAGTAGTAATAGTAGAAGTAGTTTTGTGTGTGTGTGTGTGTGTGTGTGTGTGCGTACGTGTGTGGTGTATGTGACCTGTATTGCCTTATGTGGTATATATGTAGACTGTCTGGTAGGTACAGTATATGTGGTAAGTGTATGTGCATGGTATATGGTATGTGGTGAGTGTTGTGTGTGTGTGTGTATACATGGGGGTGTGCATATGAATAGTGTGCATGTGTTCAAGTGGTGTGTGTCTTGTATGGTGTGTGTGTGTGTGTGTGTGTGTGTGTGTGTGTGTGTGAATGTGTTGAGATGAAAGCTTCTCCAGGAAAGCCTTTAGATCCCAGCCCTCAAAGGTCATCCTGCCCCCACCCTCTCTTATTCTTTCTCAAACCTTTCATGGCTAGGCTTCTGTTCTGAGTGTGGAGGAAGTGCCAAGCCTGAGCTCACCTGAGGCATCGTGCCAACTTGCTGCTGAAGAAGCAGCTTTGTGCATCCCTTCCACCTGTGTCTGATGGGAACTGGGGTGGGAGGAGCAGGGCAGAGCAGAGCTGGTGTTGGGTGTGGGTTTCTCAGCCCTGGGCATGCTCTACCCGCCCCACCCTCTTGACAAAAGGGAGCCCCATGAGAGTCGTGCCTCGGCTGTCCCTCTCTTTCTCTCTGTGCCCTTACCACCTCTGCCTCGTCCTGTCCATTGCTCACCTGTCTCATCGACTCTGGACTTCCTTACAGGACCACATTGGACTTCTCCTGTGACTGACTCTACTGTAAGCTGTACAGTCACAAGTGGCCTACACACAAACAGATTAAACAATCTGTGTCCCCAGGAGCCAAGGAGGATGGCAGGTGCCGGGCTCTGGCTCTCAGATCTACCAACAGCACATGGAAGATATTCCATCCAAACAAAAGCTGTGTTTGTACTGATCGTGCACAGACTCCTTCTCGTTATTATTTCCCAAAAGATGGACCAGAACAAGAATTACATAACTCCTTCCTGGGTTATTTATTATGAGCCACCTAGAGGTGATCTTAAGTATTTTCGAGAATGGACACAGCTTATACACAAATAACACACTGCTTACAGAAGAGATGAACCACCTCAGATCTTGGAGACTGTTGGGAATGCAAGGACCAACTCCTAAAGCAGTGGCTCTCAGCCTTCCTAATGCTGTGACCCTTTAGTACAGTTCCTCATGTTGCAGTGACTCCCAACCATAAAGTTATTTTTATTGCTACTTCATAACTGTAATTCTGCTACTGTTACGAATCATCATATACAGGATAGCTGATATGGGACCCCTTGTAAATGGGTCTCACAAGGTCACGACCCACAGGTTAAGAACCACTGCCCTGAAGTTACCGTGGGACAAACACATATGCAACTTGGGGTTAATTGTAGTTAGAGTAACTCTAAGGCAGGAATTAATCTTTATTTATTTACTTGAGACTAGAAATCCCTTTGTAGCTCCCTGTGCCTCAGGACACACAGCCTTTGTATCTCTCTTAAATCTTCCTGTCACTGGCTTCCTAGTGCTGAGGTTACAGGCGTGTGTACGGGTCTGTCCTTACAGCCAGTAGTAAGTGTGCAATAGAGCGTCACCTAATAAAGAAAGATTCCGGGTTGTGTCTGAACACCAAGCAATTGCTAACTGAGAACCTGAAACATCAATGTTGGTATTTGCCAAACCAGGCTAGCTCGAAGGCAGAGCAGTTTGAGAAGCAGAATACAGCCTAAAGCTGGGACGATAAGAAACTCAGCAAGAAAACAGTGACTGAGATTTATTCCTCTGCAGTAGCTGGCCAAAGGGCGGGCTGATATGGGCTATCACACAGGTTGAACTCTGCCCAGCTGTAGAGGTGTTCTTTCCTGTAACAACCTGCAGGGTAACTCTGGCGTTTCTCAAAGGGATGGCTGTATTTAGGAGTCTGCCCAGTGCAAAGTGAAATACGTGAGATGGAATATAACCCACAGGACAAAATGGTTGATATTAATAGTGCTTGTAGTTGGTCCATATATCTGTGATTACCAGGACTGCCGGACAAATCATTCATACAATTCACTCATAGGTTCAGTCATTTACAAATGTTCATTATGAGATAATTGAAGATTCACAGAGAGTTGAAGGGTGGGTCTTATAGCCCTTTACCGAGTTTCCCCAGGTAACGTCTTACAGAATAATGTCAAGATCTGGAAGCTGGCATCAGTGCCTTTCAGAGGCCAATCAGATCCCAGACCTTCACACAACTCATCCTTGTGTCCATAGGTGTTCCTTAACCTGGGATGGATTGACTCGTGGATGAACTATCATCAGAATCATGTTTGTGTTGAAAATGCCTTCAGCCCCCACGGCCCATGAGTGTTTCTTCTCATGGACTGAATTTCTCCTGGGAGCTGCATCCCACTGCCCAGCAGATGGGGTTGGTGCGACTCACGGGTTTCACCGAAACCTTGGCCTCACTGCTTTGGAGCCTGTAGTGAGGGAGCAGTCACGGCAGGAGCACATGTGGTAGAGCAAACTTGTTTACTTCATGGTCCCCAGAAAACAAAAGAAGCAAGAAAAGGTGCAAGTCCCAGTATCCTTCAAGTGCACACACCCAATGACCTCACTTCCTCCCATGAGGCCTCACTCCTTAGAGTTTCATCACTTCCAAATAACATCTCATGGCAGGGACCAAGTTTCAACATGAGGGATGTTCTAGATGGGAGTGCATGAGAGAGAGAGAGACAGAGAGACAGAGAGACAGAGAGAGACAGAGGCAGAGAGATGGAGAGACAGAAAGACAGAGATAGAGACAGAGACAGAGAATAGAGAAAGATTGATAACCTGTGAAAATTCCAAGTCTTGCTCCCAATACAACTCTTCCATCAGCATACATCTGAAAAGTTATGGAGGCATCTCGAGGCCTGAGAACTTTTACCACAAGAACTGGTGGTACATTTGTGTGGTTCAGATACAGTACTGCCCATCACCATAGGGCTGTCCATTACCTGCTCCCTACTCCTCCCTAGATGAACCCCCATAACTACTCATCTGTCCTCAAGGTCTGTAATTTTGTTGTTTTTGAAAGTGTTCTATAGTTGGATATTTGTCCTTTTCTAAACGACCAGTCATTTAAAATATAGCCCTTGTTGTTCTTTCTGTTTTAGAAGAGCATAGACTTTCATTGTTCAGCCCTTATGGCTCAGCTCCTTACAAGGTCTCTGGCACCCACAGGTCTAAATTGGGGTTAGGGGTTCTGCTCTCTGTCTTTGTAAGGTCATTCTTGGCCACCTTCCTATAAGTGGCAGAAAGCCTATAGTGAAGAACTTAGCCTTGGGAAGCACAGAGAGGCATCAAAGGCATCGGACTCTAGAACATTCCTCGACAAATATTGTGATGATCTTCTTGATGGCCTTGTGCTTGGGCAAGCATCAGGTACAGTTCATGCAGCTGGTGGGCCACCCATGGCTACAAACCTTTGGCCTGACCATTTTTTAAAGTAAGGATCTTAGAGATCTGTCAATCACTTTTATTAGTCATTTTAATATTAAGTTCTAATTGTTAAGATTTCTAAACAAGCGTTCCAAAATACAGTACTTGGACTTGAGGGTACCTAGAGGATAGCAAGCTGAAGATGCTGGAGAGTGAGCCAGAAAGCCAGCGTGGTATTTTATGAGGCTCTTGCTGAACTCTAGATACACACCTACAAGTGCTCTTTTAGAAAGTCCTTCTTCCTTGGGGGTTCTCCTTTACTGCTATCAAGACACACTCTATATTCTCTGGATATCACATCAGTTATAGTGACTAGAAGCTGACTGATACTGACACATCCTGAAGATCACACTGGCTATAGTAACCAGAAGCTGACTGATACATCCTGAAGATGCTCCTTGTACTTCCCTTGAGGCACACTCTTTACCAGAAGCAAGTACAGTTTGCATTCCTGAATGTGAGTTGCCTTTACCGTTGGCATCTCCTTGCCTGGAAGCCACAGTAGACTCGGGTGTTTGCCATGGGAGACTTGGAGAGGAAATAGAGCCATAATCGGCCCTTAGCATTTTCAGGAATTACAGATGAATGGAGAGGAACTCATTGTCCTAAATCCCCAGCTGGGTATGAGGTTCAGGAAATTCCCTCCTTTGAGATTAATAGGCCCAATGATCTGGTGAGCTTAGGTCTCGGGTGACATAATATAATTGGCCTATTATCTGAGACGTCTAGGCCGAATTGCCATGACCTGGCTCTGAAGGGCTTAAACACAGACAGGGATGATTCAGGCACCAGTGAGCTGTTAAGTCTGCAGGTCTCAGAAAACACTCAGGAATATGATCAGTTTGACGAGTGAGGCACATTGTCACCTGCAGGAGGATATTGTGTCAGTGTGTGTCCGTGTATCTATGGCCTTGTGGGGAGAACCTACAGTCCTGGTGTTTCAACTTGGCCTTAACACCAATGAATAAACCACGGCTATTTTATAAGCAAAACCTTCCAGTGTTATATTACAATATATGATTATTATCCTAGACTGGATAGTTACAAGGCCCACCGTAGGGGTGGGGAACACGGTAACTGGGTGACTGATGCTGTGGTCAATTATTCCATATTGTGTCATGTGTATACTTTGTTCATTAAGACAAATGATGTTGTGTTATGAGAATTGCCCTAAAATGGTGCTGACCCCTTGAAAATTGGAAGATGAGAGTCTACATTTAACTTCTTTTTAAAAGTTAGACCTTGAAGCCTTTAATGCTGTTCGAGTTCACAGATACAGCAGAGAAACCTGCCACTGTGTCAATGTGGTTGGACTAGAGCCATGTGCCTGAACTTTAGCTCACACAGCACAGCAGGCTTCTCGCTGGTTTGGGAAATTTGGCGGCGAACTATGGAGTGAGCTTTTGTTCTTCTACGGTCTACTTTGGAAACTCCCTCTTTTAGGCCAGTAGGGTTAAAGATGAACTCGTCCTGTATCCTTAGTGCCCTATTCAAGGAGCCTTGGTCCTAACTGACCTGGGAAACTAATATTGTTTGAGGTAAGAACACCTACTGTGGCATGATGATTTCCTCATCTTGACTAAAAGCTCTTGGCTCTATTACAGAGATTCAGGTCAGCCTTTGTTCACACAGCAGAGATCCTCTCTAGATGGCAAGCAAAGGCTATGGGGGCCTCTCCACAGACTACACAGCCATGAGACTCACCCACGGTGCCAGCAAAGCTCTACCTGAACTACTTGCAAAATACCTATAGATTTCTCTCACTTGTGGACATTCACGTTTCCCTGCAGGAATATTTATTTGCCTATGAATTTGGGAGGGAACAAACACCACAATCGTGGCACACACTCCTTATTGTGTTTCTCTCAAGGGAAGTATTCGATGATACACTTGGCTGTGCTGTGCCTTGGTCTCCCAAGAGGAAGACAGAGACTTATAAGTATTGATGGAGAAATGCCTATCAGAGTGGGAATATTCCTGAAAATGGCAGTGGTTGTAAAAGAACTATTCTCCCAGCTGCCACTACAATACTGTGTGTGTGTGCACATGTGTACAAGTATGTATCTCTGTGTGTGTGTGTGTCTGTGTGTAATATATTGTCAAGCAACCATTTCTGAGAGGGTGGGAACTCCTTTGGTTTACTATGCTGATGACACTTGGGAACATGACCAGAAGGGCACAGCATTTGTGGATTGCATACATGATTGACTCATGGCCACCGAAAGGAAGGAAGGAACAAGGCAGGAATGGAGGGAGGATGGAGAAGACTTAAGTTGGCAGAACAGAGTGTTATCTCTGTTCTTTCCTTACCATTGAATCCATTCCTCCCAAGCACAGCAGGTCCTGTGCA
Source organism: Micromys minutus (assembly GCF_963924665.1). Classification (NCBI taxonomy): domain Eukaryota; kingdom Metazoa; phylum Chordata; class Mammalia; order Rodentia; family Muridae; genus Micromys; species Micromys minutus. Next base: position 115,594,997 of record NC_137969.1, read on the forward strand.
CTCGTGGGTTCCATATCTAAGTACAGATCAGAAACATTTGAAAAGGAAAATGGCATTGTAACTGAATGGGCTCAGACTGGTTCTTGTCATTGTTCCCTACACATTGTGGTGTCAAATGATTGAAATGTCCTCTATAGTGGGCATTGTGAGAAATCTAGAGGTGATCTAAAGTAGGTTTAAAAAAAATGTGAACAAGTTCTGTATAAATACTCTGCAGCTGTATACAAGTTCTTGGGCATCTGTAGATTTTGTTATACATAGGGCTCTGGAAGCAAATATTCACAGATACATAGAGAGAGCTCTTCAGGATGTATGTCTCCCCATTACCTTGGGTGGTCTCTTTCTCTCATCTATGTGAAGGAATCATGATTGTTCAGGACTTTTGGAACTTGTCTGGTAATGTAGTTTAGATGCAGAGTGTTCCCCCAAAAGCCCATGTGTTAAAGGCTCAGTTACCAGCCAGTGACACCATTGGGAGGTGGTGGAAACGTTAGGAGGAAGGTCCAGGTGTGATGACTTAGGTCCTTGGTGGTATGCCTTTGAGTGGGGCTGTGTACTATGCATCTTTTCCTCTTCTCTCTGATGCTTTGCAATTGTAGCCTCACCAAATGCTCCCTGGCACCATGAGTGACTTCCACACAGGCTCCAAAGCAACAGGGACAACTTTCCAGGGGATGAGCGTTCTGAAATTGTGAGGCCAACCTTCCCACTTCTTTCCAGCTGATTACCTCAGGCGTTTGTTACAGCAGCAAAGCTAACATGTGTGTGTGTGTAACAGATGTGGTTCATTCCTCCTCCCACCCTTTAACAAGAACATTCCCTTTCTGATTTTTTAAAGATATATTTTTATTTATGTTTATGTGTCTGTGAGTGTATGTATACATGTTTTTGGGTGCCTATACAGGTCAAGAGATGGTGACAGATTTCCTGGAGCTATCCTTACAGGCTACCATGAGCCATCTAATGTGAGTGCTGGTCCTCTGCAAGAGCAAGTGCTCTTAGCTACTGAGCCATCTCTCTTGTTTCCCCTTTAATTCTTTATAACCCACAAGCCTATGTCTGTTAGGAGTAGAATAATCCCATAATTGGGCCTGGATGTACCTGGTTAGGTCTACTGATACTACAATTTCCTGATGACTTCAAGACAGTCCACAAAAACCCAAGTTTCTCTGCTCATTATGAGTCCTTCCCTCTGCTCCTGACTTTATTCTGCTTCCCATTTGTCCTTCCCACAAGGGCTATGACATACAGGGGAAAGGATCAAGGTCCAGAATAGAGCACTGGCCTCAGAGCCAGGAGATAAGGTCCCAGCACTCATTGTGTGATCTTAGACTTTGCAGTCTTAGTGAGCCCCAGGGCCATTGATGCTTTCTTCCTTGAAGGACGCCACGTGAAGCTCAGTGCACATCTAAACCTTTACCACACAGCCCTCCTCTAGACGCTCCCGGTAAGACCAGTAATGTTTTAGTGGGTAACCTGACAGTCAGTGCTCACGTCGTGTTTTATAAACCCCACAATAATGAGAACAGCAGTCACCACCTTCATGCTCCCCGACGGCTTTTAATCGATGCACTAACTTTAAAAATCCCAGGCTATTATTAGCTAAGGCTTGAGAGTTGATAACAAGCTGAGGTTTCTATCTCAGTTTACCCCTCTGTAGCATCAAGGAAGTGAATGACACATACCTCTACAACACTGAGCTCTTAGGTTTGTTGTGCCTAAGAGGTGTGATTGCTCTAAGAGAGTTGTAATTTTATAGCAAAAGCAGCTGAGGCTTAGAGCCAACCTCTGAGTCAGACCCAATTCAAACCTGACATTAAACCCAAGAAAGTAATGAATGAAAAAGAAAAAGAAAAGAAACAAGAAAGAGAGAAAAGCAAAGGAAAAGAAAATGACTTGTTTCCGATATGGTAAAGGAGAAAGTTTATTGTAGATAAAAGGAAGAGCATACTCAGAGGCAGATACATCTGGGAGGAATCAGAGTGGTTATGACCTTGTGCTTTGTAAGGAGAAGGGCAGAGGCTGGGGTGGGGGAAATAAAAAATGAACCAGGCACTAAGTCTAAGAGGGCATAGATACAAAGGGGGCAGGTGTCAGAATGTCTGGATTATACAGGAAAAGCCTCAGGTGAAGGGGAGCCCAGACTCTGGGCTGGAGAGTTCAGGGTGGAGGGCAGTGTATGCCAGCTACCCCAAGTGGGGACTAAAGGATGCTGGGAGAACATGGTGACCAGGTCCACTTTGATATGTTAAATACACACCTCTTTTTCGTCTCTCAGCTTTGAGGCTTAGGAGGTAACTGATCCACGAAGTCTCCCTCGAGTTAGTGAGCCACAGAGCAGGTGAGCAGGACAGGAGCTGACCACTCAGGACAGGAGATGAACACTCAGGACAGGAGGTAATCATTTCCCTTGGAACCCAGCCTGTGGGGTGTACTGTTCAAGTGACTTCCAGCTTTGCTCTCTGGACGGACTTGACTAATCAGGTGCCTCGGGCCTCCTCATGGGATGGTCTTGTTCTACTGTGGGCGTAGGTGCCTTCCCCCCCCCCCCAATAAAAACAGCACTCTGTGTTTACTCTTTAATCTCTGAGCACAGAATTGAGTGTGTTGGAGAAAGAGACAGAACAGCAAAAAACAAAACAAAACAAAAAAAAAAAAAAAAAAAAAAAAAACAAACAAAAAAGTCTTCTTAGGAACTCCCCAGCAGTGGAGAGACAGATGGCCAGTGAGGCTGATAAAGTCTAGGCATTTTTAACACAGACACACAGGCACAACCATCCTTGCTGAGTAATGAGAAGGGGAATTGGTCCTTGGAAGCCTGGGGCTACCTTAGGCTTTTGAGATGTGCTGGGCTCCTGTAAGAGACAGTGTGGCACTTTTGAGGGTGGATTCTGGCTCAAAGGAAGAAATGACTGTGGTGAGGAGGGTGTGTCTTACACATCAACAACTGATCCATTGTCCTATCCCCTCAGGACACCCCGCCCCCTTTCCCTGTTATTGGATCTCCAGCTTAGCAGTCAGTGTGATAAGGCAGCCCAGCTTCCTTCTCCAGCAAAAAATGTCTCTCCCCACCCCTTCCCTTGGCCCCTCCTCTCTACTCCCTTTTCCTCCCCCTCATCTTTTTGTCCTTCTTTCTCTTCTTTGCCTCTTCTCCCCCTCCTTTTTTACACATGCCCCCACCCAACTCCACCCCAGTCTCCTGTTTCCTCTTCCTCTTCTGAAGTCATTAGAACCTGCAGGCCCATGATTCCTACATAGAAACTGATCCTCTCTCCACTTTGGAAGATGCTATTTCAAAAGTAAGCCTGGCTGGAACAAAGCCTCAAGACGGAAGGAGCCCAGAGGGACAGAGTCATTTCCAGGGCGGAGCAGACTAAGTAAAGGCTCACTCTGACCTCACCTGTCCCTCTGGCCGCAAAGGACCATTTAACTGGAACATTCTAGACCACACCCAGCCTCCAAACCACATGGCCCCCTCCTTGTCTTCCTCCTGGCCCAGATCATTTTCCTAGGGGTTTGATTGTGAGGCTTGTTTCCAAAGCAAAGTATTTCTTCCTTAACACTCTACCTTCCTGTGGCAAGAAAGACTGAATCACAATGGTGTGATTTTTATTGTTCCCCATTGAGTCATCATGGGAGCTTCCCTGTGGAAACAAAGCATGCTTTAGTTTACAACGGCCAGGTCAGGTCTTAGATTGGCAGGGAACAGACACACAGATGCAACCATCCTGTTCAGCACCTGAGTTAGCATCTCCTTTTGGTTATAAACTGAGTCCCCCAGCCTCTGTCAAAGTTTCTCTCTAGATTCACCCCCTTTGGGCTACAACTATGCCAGGCATACAGCATTACCTGCATCTGGATCAAGTGGAGCCCACAGACGTATTCCCACATACTTGCTTTCCCAGGTTCAGTTCAGTTCACATAATGAGGGACAGACCCTGACAGTGTGCTAGAGAGATGGAGTCAAACTGCTGTTTCCACTGTAAGCTCCCTGCTTCCCCCTGAGGACAGTGAGCTTCTCACCCTCATCCCTCTGCTTCTTCTCTCTTTCCACTTCCGACTGTGAGGCTGTGCTTCAGTCTGCTGGCACTCCCTCCATAGTGAACTTCCTCTTCAGAACAAGGAGGCTGATTCTAGGCAGAATCCCTCACAACTGTGAGCCAAGGTACCTTTTCTCTTTATAAGGTAATTGGCTCTTGTATTTATTCTAGTGACAGAGTGCTGACTGGCATATCCCTTAAGATAAATTTTGTACTGGTTAACTTTTGTCAACTTAACATAAACTAGAGGCTGTAAGAAGGACCCTCAGTTGAGGAATTGCCTCCATTAGATTGGCCTTTAGGCAAGACCATAGGACATTTTCTTGATTAATGATTGGATGTGGGGGTGCCCAGCCCACTGTGAGTAGATAGTCATGGATTGTATACAAAAAGCAAGCTGAACAAGTCACGGAGCATAATCCAGTAAACAGTTCTCCTATGTGGTGTCTGCTTCTGTTCCTGCTTTAGCTTCCCTTGGTAAAGACCTAGATGGTGAAATAAAACCCTTTCTCTCCAAGTTGGTTTGGTCATGGTTAGGAACATAACTTAAAAGAAACATTTTGTGTAACTCGTAAACCAATGTGTAACTTAAACACCATTTTATGTGCCTTGAAATAATGTGATGCCTGAGCTTGCCACCAAGCACCCATGACAAGAGCTGGTCCCCAAGCAAGCTCTTGGCAGGCCACTGAGCAGCTCAGATTTGGGCCAGCCCAGGACAACCTTGACATTCTAGTGAAACAACTCTGAGCCCTGATAGTTCAAAGATACCATCCAATGACATGATGCAAAATTGGAACTTTGGGAATAGTTGCCTAGTCTCTGTGGTGATACTCATCTGCAAGAGGACTGGAGACTCTGGAGGACTTTTTGGATCTCCATGTGTGCCATCCTTCCAGCTTGCCCCACATGAAGGACTTGATGGTGAATGTGGGCTGTCTTCAAGCTTTTGAAGCATCCTCACTGGAGAAGAGTCCCCAGTTAATCTTTAACTGCATTTCTGCCTAAAGGAGTGTCCCTGCTCGGTGAAGTGTCTGTTTAACTTTCATATTAGTGTGAAATTCCTAATAAGGAATGTTTGTGTGAATGAATTGAGCATGTCTGAAAGATACACTTTACATGGACATCCTAACTGCCAAGCTTATAGCCCACAGACATGCTCTCTGCCATTGTGGTTATTATAGCAAAAGAAATCAAACTAGGACATATCCAGTGTCCCTTCCCCAGGAACTCAGCTACATTTGGACAGGTGGAGGGACGGCTTTATTTAACTTCTGTTTTTTCCAACAAAATGCTTACTAGAAATCAGTACCCAAGAGATAGACTAGCCCAGGGGCTGATGGGATTGCATGTAGTAGCATCCTTGAAGAGTTAAGTAGAGAATAGGTGGGTACTTGTGGGTCATTTGTCTCTAGAATAAAACTATATATTGCTTCCATGTTGAAAAAGTTTCCTTTTAGTAAAACAAAACAAAACAATTTTTGAGGCTTAACCTCTCAGTTTGATAGCAGGATCCTGGAAACACCATGATGTGACACAGACTTGTGAATCCCAAAACAAAAGTGGACTCCCTGGCTTTTCTCTCTGAAGATTTCAGAACCCTTGATGTGAATGCTCCAAGTAGCACCCTCCCAAGGGTCTCAGGGCTTTTGGAATTTGTGAATGTTTTAATAAATTTTTTTTTATGTTTTAATGAAGCTAGCTTTGATATCCTGTCCCTTTTAAAAACGAATCACAATGAGTTAGAATCTTTGAATAAGAACTCTGTATTTCAGGTGTGTGTTAGTCAACTGGGGCTATGTGATATTATAATAAACAAGTGTGGAACCATGAAAAGTAGTCTGGTTTCTGGTTGAGCTAAGGCTTGAAACCCTGGAAACCCGGAAGGGATGGTAGGTGCTTTGCCTGTTCCTGGGCACCAGGCCCCTGTCACTAGCCACAGCCCCCCCCCATAGATTTGTGGTCATCAGTCATGTATGGACAATGCCCCAAGTTCCTCCACATGTAGAGGAAGTGACCTGTGGTCATGTAGGCTAAAGACAGATCTTCATTTTAACGAAGTACCTAGAGGTCTGGAGGGCTTAGTCAATAAGCTTTTCTTCCCAGACATTTCTCCCTACAGAAGATATTTAACCTCAGGCCCACCCTGAGAAGTGGGATATGGTTTTACACATCCACTTTTCACCATGACAATAAATGCCTTAAAACCAGAGACTATCTCTTTTCCTCGGAAGCTATGGGGAGCTGTGGAGAAGGCCTTCACTTACAGAGCTGCCTCTGATTTCCTGTAGAAGGCCTCTCTGTGCTCCCAGCCACCACTGCCACCAAGCCAAGCTCAATCCAGTCCAAGAACTCTCTCCCTGTGGGACCAACCAGAGCTCCCCACTTCTTCCCTCCCCCTTCCTCCTCCTTGTCCTGGGCTAGATCCAGCCTGCTTTGTTGGTTGCGGGGGGAGGCACTCCATTCTCAGTTTTCCCACAGCTCCCAGAGGTGCCCGGGTGTCCAAGAGCCTGAGAACCAGACAACTCTGACCATGTCACAGGCCCGGGGATCCTGCCCTCGTCGCAGACCAGGGGATATACCCCCAGCTCCTGCTGTTCGGCACCTCAGAGTGATGTCCGGGGGCTTCCCTATGGCCCAAACCCCTGCCCAGCTATGCCATGGGGTAAGCACAGTCAACTCCCACATCGTGCCTCCCCAGCAGTCGAGCCCTATGGCAAAGCAGATGCAGGACCCATGACCCTACAGACAATCATTCCTATAAGCAGCTTAACACTCAGAGATTTACAGTAGACCTCACATCTGCAGGATATACATTCTAAAACCTTCAACAGTCATCCGAAACCCTAAACAGTATTTGTTATGGTTGAAGTGTGCCCCACAGGCTCATGCATTTGAATACATGGTCCCATGGTCCTGTTTTGGAAGGATATGGAACCTATGGGTCGTGGGGCCCAGCTAAAAGCGCATCTTTGTGAGGCAGGCATTGAGGTTATTGTCTGTCCTCACTTTCTGTCTCATCTTTGCTTCCTGCTCTACTCAGATGAGACTAAGTAGTTGCCCACTCCTGCCAGCTTGCCGCAGGGCCACATCTGCAATTACGAGCTACATCCTCCGGCCATGAGCTAAAATGAGTGTATCTTCCTTTAAATTCATCTTTGTCAAGTATTTGGTCACAGCAATGAGAAGGTGACTACTATAGGATTGAACCCTAGGTGCACTACGTGTTTCCCTGTATGCCACAGAGTTTTGCCATACAGAACCAGAGTTAAACTATTCAATGCCCTTGTGTCTGCTTTGCACCACTACTCCTGTTCCTTTGGGCCCTTACTAAGAAAAATAACGTTGACAAATCAAGCGCTGTGAAATCTTAACCATCAGCCTGATAATGAAGATGGTTACTAAGTGACTAACGGGAGGGTAGCAAATACAGCATGGATACACCAGGTGAAAGGCTGATTCCATGTTCCAGGCTGAATGAGTGAAGCAAGATGGTCCATTATTCAGGGTAATAAGCAATTCGGGATTTACAAGCTGTTTGTTTTCCTGGAATTTTCCACTTAATGTTTTGGACTAGAGTTGACCACACTACAAGTTCTGAAAAGGTACCCGTGAGTAAATGGAGCCTAGGACACTATCCACTTTCGCTGCATGCCCATATGATGGTGCCCTTCTCTACTTTAATCTCATGCCAGGACCAGGATGAGCAGGCACCATTCTCAGCTCTGCCCATCCCATGATGGAGTGCCTAGGAATAGATCTGATTCCTTCCAAATTGCACAGTCTGGGCGGGTGGGGAATGAGATGATGGTGCAATTTGGTGGAATGGACTGAAAGCCACAGGGCTGGAGGTTTCCTCTTGTTAGTGCTTGCCCATGGGCGCATCATCTAACCTACCCCAGATCCTGTTCCTTTATTCATGGCTTCAAGTGCAGGAGGCAGGGGTGGCGAGCAGAGGGATAATTATGCCCCTTAGACTTTCCTGGGAGTTATGTTGTATGGATCCATATACAGCCAAGCCAGGAAAAGTGAAATTGGAATGAAAGGGAAGAGAAGTATTTTAATAACAGGGTAGAGAGCTCTCTGGGATTCGCAGCCAAGAGATTTGTATCTGCATCAGGATAAGACTTCAGGTAAGAGAACCCCAAACAGCAGAAGCTTCAACTCAGCAGTGAATATTACTCTGTTGGGGGAAGAAGCCCCAGGGGTGTCTCTGGGGTTCCTTCAGTTCTCTATGTCTCCCTGTCTTAAGGTTCTGGAAACAAAAGCTCGTAGGAGGGTCCAGGACACCGAACAAAAGGGGGGTGACGACCAGCCTAGCCCCAGCATCTCATGAGTAAAGCTAATTGTTTGGCTTCATGTGGTACCACCAGAAAGAGCCCTGGGGCTTGCCACAGTCGCACAGAAAAGGAGGATTCGCCTGGTTAAGTCTCCGGTTGACTTTCTGATAGGCAGAGACTGCCTGTGCACAGTCTGCACTCTCCTGGGAGGGAGGCCAGACCAGGAAATGGTTGCAGGGGCATCTGTGCTGTGTTCCTCCACCCATGAAGCAGCTAGCCCTCTTCTCTGTCCACCTGCCCATGGCCCCACGCCTCTGACCTGAACTCAGTGTGCCTGCTAAGGTAGTGGGTCCCACAGTGCCTTGATCTTCCACAACAGGGAAGCCCCAGGGCAGACGGTGAGAAGCCAGTGATTGCAAGGCACAGAGCAACGTGCTCCTGTGGGCTGTGCCTGCGAGCAGCTGGAAGCAGGAACATCAGCACAATGGGGCCCAGCCTAGCCAAGCCGGTAAAATGTCAGGGCACTGTAATGTCAACAAGATGGTGTGAAACTCAATGAGACTCATTTCAACTAGATTGAAGTTCTCCCCCAACCAAAGACTATGGTTGCGGTCAAATGATTCTCTCAAAGATTCATTAGTGGCTTGAAGTGATGGGGGCGGAGCTATGCAAATAGCCTCGAACATATATTTTGTAGGCCAAAATGGTTGCACAAGCCCCAGCCATTATGCCCACATTCCTGCTAACAGCAGCGGCAGGGTCAACACCCAAATGGTAGAAAGAATAGGCACTTCTCCACTTACAGTCGCTTCTGAAAAACTGTGTATGTCCTATGTGACGTTTCACTCTATTCTGGGTGGCCTCATACCCAGTTAGCAAAGTGTCAGAAAGTTAGGCCAGAATATAGGGAGGGGGTAGACAGGTAGCTTGTCCTCCATTAGGGTGAGGAGCTCTGAGCCAGCTGCAGAGTGTGCTCAACCACCAGTGTGTCCCTATTTCACAAGGATGCAGGGGCTAAGAACAGAGAGTGGGGGAGGGGGTACACATAGGCAGGGGAGGGATAAGAGGAAGCCAGGGTGCAGGGAAGTATAAAAGAGAGATGAATGTATTGCCAGAAGGAGGGGGCCATAAGCTCGCTCCACCTGCTGACTGTGTTCATCAAAACTAGCCACCCGCCATGGGCAACTGATGAGGGTAGGTGGAAGAGCGATTCTTGCCAGCAGCCTCTGTCAGCCAGGACTGACTTCACGCCCCCTTACCCTTAACATGCTCTTCCACCCGGCCTGCAAACATTCCCTCGCACCTTCTGCCCACGCCCCAATCCCTCACGCCTGGAGGGTCTATGGTCTGGATCCATTCAATCTGCTTGGTTCTTTCTCAGGATGTTGGGAGGTTCCCAGCACGCTGACTTACCCTTATTTGCTCCAGAAAAGCGTCTTGGAGGGTAAGGGTAGAGGAAATATACATTTAAAACCTCCTCAGTCTGCAGAACAGTCAGGACCAAAGGATACATAGCCCCTCTCCTGGCTCTAAGCTTCTCATGTGACAACACATACCAGGGGCTGAAGAAGCCAGGAATAGAGCCACCCTCTCCACCTAGTGGTGGCCTGAACTGAACAGAAACTAGCCTGCATTTTTTCCCAGACCTGTGAGCCAAACCACCAGTTGCCAGGGCATCGCTCTTCAGAGGAGGAGTCTGCTCCACTGTCAACTTCTGTGACATTTTTCAGCCCAGACAAGTCAAGCAAATGTCACGGATTGGAAAAGGACCCACTGTGGCCAGGGGTCCTTCTCCCAAGGCAGTGGGTGTTGGAAAGAGAAGGGGCTGGCTGACCCGCAGATGCTGGATCCCAGTAGGGCTGCCCAAGAATTCCTCTGAAGGGAGGGGTGAGTGGAGGAAAGAGGGGCCTGGTGGTCTTGGTCTCAAATGCTACCTTCCTCAGTCACTGTGCAACCTAGTGCCAGTCAGCTTTTCTGGGTCTGGGTGTTTGGATCTGGAAAATGCTGCCAAGCTGTAGCCTTGACTTGGTTATAGGATGAAGAGAGCATGCTTGAAAGATGCCTGGCTTATGGGGGGGGGGGGGGATCCTGTGAGGTTCCCTCCCCACCCCCCACTAGCTGTGGTTATCCCTGGTTCCTGGTGGGCCAAGCAGTGTGCTTTCACCTCCTCTGTGCTGAGCAGATGCAGCTGCCTTCCTCTATTATTTGACAGTAAAAGCAAAGTTTCCTCTGCAGTGAGACTCATCCAGCCTGCTGGGGCACTAGGGCTCCCGCAGGACCCAGGGAGCAAGCAGAGGCTGAAGGGGGTTACACTCAATGCTGCTGGGCTAGGTTGGGGTACAAACTCGGGCCACATTCCTCTCAGCTGTTCGCCATACCCCAGAGTTCACAGGTGTGGAGGGAAGAGAGAGGAAGCTTACCCTGTACATAGCTCATGTTCATTTTCAGGACACTGAAGAACTACTGAGAGGCTGGCTCCGAGCAAGTGTTCCCCCGCACCCCTCTGTGAGTGGATGCCTTAGTCAAAATTCTCGGTTCTTCACTTCTTTGATGTCTTAGCCTTACTCTGGTGTGTGTGTGTGTGTGTGTGTGTGTGTGTGTGTGTGTGTTATTTCAATCGAAGAACAACATTCCTCCTCCACTTTTGTTTTTCTCTAGCAAAGACCTAGTATAACTCCATGCTCAAGGGTGAAAGGAGCATACTGAGCAGGCTTGAACCACAACTCTGACACCAGCTCATGGGGACCTGCCAGATCCCGAGGAATACACGCCGCGTCTCAGTTGGTTCTCTGTTCAGAGTGCTGTTTTCAGAGGGGTTAGATGCCAGGATAAAGAGACCAACAATGTGTGTGTGCCAGCAATGGCATGTCTGAGAGCCAAATGTTCCCGTGCACACAGAGCTGGTGCCCTGCGGATGTGATGAGGCATATGCATAGGTGCATACATACCGAGGGAGGGAGACTGAGGGGAAAGATGAGGAGACTCTTCCTGCACAGTTGCATCTTGGGAGGAGTGTGGCAGGCCGAAGTCTGTTGATTATGCTGAAGCTGAGTTCATCTGTCTTTGAGAAGAGCTCCAAGAGGACCAGGGAGTGAGAGAAATGAAAGATGGTGTGGCCAGAGGCAGGAAACACCATGGGTCACTTCTGTCTTTATGTAGGCATGCATGCTAACCTCCTAGGCTGTCCTTGTCACCCCAACATTTTTTTATAACCCATGGGTAGAGAATGGGCAGTTTTCAGATGATAAACTGAGGCAAGAGCAAGTTAGGGATGATAACTCCTAGGTTAATCATTACACCCAAATAGAAGTCACCTTAGCCTCATATTCTCGCTGTCTCTCTGCTCTCTCTCTCTCTCTCTCTCTCTCTCTCTCTCTATCTGCTCTCTCTCTGCTCTCTCTCTCTCTGCTCTCTCTCTCTCTTTCTCTCTCTCTCTCTCTCTCTGCTCTCTGCTTTCTTTCTCTCTCTCTCTCTCTCTCTCTCTCTCTCTCTCTCTCTCTGTGTGTGTGTGTGTGTGTGGTGTGTGTGTGTGTGTTCCTGCACATACATCCACGTATATTTTTAAAGAGACTTTTTTTACTGTGTGAAAAAAAAGTACATTGATCCCAAACTCTAAACACTAGACACATCCTCCTCTTGTCTCAGGCTACCAAGCCCTCACCACTGTCTGTGCCTGGTGTGCCTCATTTTCAGAAGTCTCCAGCAGTCTGGCTGTAGAGGTTGCAATGGGGCCAGGCTTCCTTCCAGTTCCCTCTCTGACCCTTCCCTGTTTCTTCCACAGAGCCTGGGGATCTGGGCTTCTCTTCCTCCTACCATCTCTCTCCTGTGGTATTAAGTTTCACCCACACTGGGGTCGTTGTTAAACTGATCTTCATTGTATTTCCTCCTTGCTTCTCCTGACCACAGAGGCTGGCAGGAGGCAGGGAACAGAGCTGTTCTTCAGAGTGGACCCTGGTGGCATCCATGCTTCATGCTGTGATCATTATCCTGAGGTGTGGCTGCAGACCTTGGGTGAACAGGTGGTCCAGAGCAGGCTGGAGCATCCCTGACTGCCACTGGTGGGCATTCATAGATTCAAATCTACTTCTCAGTGTGTGAGCACATGTGTGTCGTGTGTGTGTGTGTGTGTGTGTGTGTGTGTGTGTGTGTGTGTGTGTGTGTGTGTTAGTGCCTGGGGGGCTGAGATTGACATTAGCCATCTTCCTCAACCACTTTCTTCATTAAAAATTTATTTTTATGTATACGTGTGTTTTACATGCTTGCATGTCTTGGTACCACATACATTCCTGATGACCCTGAAGGCCAGGAGAGAGCATTGGTTCTCCTGGAACTAGAATCACAGATGACGGCCATCACCCATGTTGGATGTTGGGAATTGAACCAGCTCCTCAAAACCTTCAGCCCCATCCTCTTTACTTTTTGAGACAGGTTCTCTTCATTTTGATAGACTCCTTGTGAACAAGTTGCAACAATCCTGCTGCCTCTTCATCCCCAGTGCTGGGATTACGGGATTACAGGTTCATAGTATCACACCTAGGTCTTGGGGTGCAGGGGATCATGCAAGGACTTTACACATGGAGCTGTGTCCCCACATCCCTCAAGTCTGCTTTTCCAGTAAAAAAAAAACCAAACCAAGCTTGTTGCCCAATGATAGAGACGCACACTCAGTGGCACTGAAGGCGAAGGCCAATCCCGCCCCAGCTGAACTTGGCACCCTTGTTACAAGTTTTTGCTGTTTAGGGGACTGCTGTTTCTCCAGTGACTTGTTTTCAGAATTCTGTTGCCTACAGTTGCACACATGTCCAAGCAGGTACTACAGTTATAAAGCAAGATACCAAACGCAGAGGGATTGCTGTGATTCCTTTTTTGTTTGTTTTGAGATGTGATCTTGCTATGTGGCTTTGAAGAGCCTAGAGCTTACTTCGTAAACCAGGCTGACCTCAAACTCATAGAGATTTTTCTGTCTCTGCTTCCTGAGTGCTAAGTTTAAAGGCATGTTCCACCATGCCTGGCTTTTTATTCATTTTAATATTTAATTATTTTTGTTTACAGTATTAAGGATTGAGCCTAGGGTCCTAAAGGTGCTAGGCATGTACTTTTCTGGGCTACATCTCCTGTTCATATTTTTTTATTGTATTTGCTTTATTTGGAATTGTTTATTTGTTTACACACAAGAATGTTTTGCCAGCATGTATGTATGTGTATCATGTTCATTCTTGATGCCTGTGGAAGTTAGAAGAGGGTGTCAGATCCTCTGGAACTGGAGTCACAGAAGGTTATGAATAGCCATATGGATGCTAGGAACTGAACCCAGGTCCTCTGCAAGAACAGTGAGCACATCTAACTGCCCAGCCATCTTCCTAGCTCTCTACTCTAATTTTAAAAATTTATTTATTTTATGTAGATAAGTATATACACTGTTGCCGTCTTCAGACCCACCAGAAGAGGGCATCAGATCCTGTTACAGATGGTTGTGAGCCACCATGTGGTTGCTGGGAATTGAACTCAGGACCTCTGGAAGAACAATCAGTGCTCTAACCACTGAGCCTTCTCTCCAGCGCTCTACTCTGGTTTTTCAATGCAAATTTTATTTTCAAAATGGACTTGGAAATTTTTAGAAGTCGATCCACAATAGTTTCTTCTGCCACAATAGAACCTGGGCTGATCCAGCATATACACATCATTTCTGTGTCAAAATTAGACCTGTTGAGCACCAGTGGGAAGTAGATATCCTTTCTTGAAGAGGGGAGCCAAGAGCCTCTACTAGTGTAGTAGTAGTATTATGTGTGTGCTTGTGTGTGTGTGTGTGTGTGTGTGTGTGTGTGTGCTTGTTTGTGTGTACAAGCACATGTGAGAAATGGGAAGAGAGGGAGAGTTCCTTTGGATCATGTGCAGGGAACATAAGGATTATGTTATCATTTCTGTCTAATGAGGGACCTACAATGCTAACAAACAATATTACAGTGTAAAACAGGCCTGTACAAGAAGAAGGGTGATGGGAACATCGGTCACTCAGTTAATGCTGGTTGAAAGGGCTTGTGGGTCAGGAGGAGCTGGCATCTGGCATGTTCTCCTTATGGTAATGACAAAGTTCCACATATAAAGAACTTAAGGGAGGATTTGCTTTGGCTCACAGTTTCGGGAGTGTCAGCCTGTGGCTACTTGACCACATATTCTTTTTTTTTTTTTTTTTTTTTTTTTTTGTCAGAGCATCATGATGGTGGGAGTGTGGGATGAAGTTTCCTTACCGCAGAAGCTGAGAAATGGGTACAGGAAGGACAGGACAAGACACAACACCCATAGCAACCTGATACTCTGGCTGGTAGCAGCCCCCTACTTTTTAGCATCTCCAAGGCATACTTGCAAATTATAAATCCATCAAGGGGTTAATCTACTGAAAAGCTCAGAGCCCTCAGGATCCAGCCACGTGTCTTCATCTCCCAAGTCTCTGAAGGGACATTTCACACTTCATAACAGCATATGCTTGTCCTTTTGGATGGTTGAATGTCTAGGAAAGGACACAGTAAAAATGCTCAGGTAGGAGGACAGCAGCTGCTATGACGGGCTATCGGTTCGTGCCCCATTGCCCCCTTCTATTTGCTTTGGACTCCAAGTTCAGGTCTCTGTCACACCCACCTCTTCACAGATGGAGCAAGACTCTCAGTGCTCCTGAATTGAGCTGGAGTCCCCTCTGCTTTGGAGGCCATACAAGAGATATTGCCTTCGGTCTGAAGCAGTGATGAGAGAGACGCATTTTGCTTGGCGTCTCTTGTAGAACCACAGCATCCTCTTGCAACATCTCTTAAGCACCACAACCTTGTATACCTGGGAGGAAATGTCCAGGGATGGATACGGTGCAGACCAAGATCTTCCTAACTTCCTGTCTCTCTACTGGTAGTATGAGGAAGGAGGAGAGGGAAGGAGTGGTCCTCCATATTTTTGCTAGCTGGTAAAATACTTGCAACAGGTTGAGGGAGTTGAGCAGAGACACCTACATAACTATCTGCCCTTTGTGTACCTGTCTCTGGTCCCTCAGTTTTATTTACCTTTCCTGTGAACTATGTCTGTCTGTCTGTCTGTCCAGGGAATCTGGGTTAATGTTCCCCAGAGTATCACCCTTGCTCTCTGACTCTGATGGTCCAAGTGCAGTGTTTACTTAGAAGTCTCAAAGGCCACGCTGTGAACCATTGGGCAATTACGCTTTCTATGAGACAACCCTGGTATCTGCTAGGGGAGATTTCTGCCAGGCAGTGATATCATCAACTCCATCTTCCTGTTCACTACAGCTAGCAATAAACACCCCTTTCCCTTCTCACACTACAGCCAACTTCCTCTGAGCCTTGCTGAAAGGTCTTGATGTTTGACTTCACTGTAGCCACGTCGCATCCTCTGCTCTGGCAAGAGTCCCCCAGCCCCGATACCTTCACCTAGTAACTTTCCTGCTGCTCTTCCTCCACCTGCTTCTTGGTTCCAGCTGTCTTCATTGTGGTTGGAGTTTAGTCCACTCTCTTGCTCCTGTTACAACATCCCCTTTGCCGCAGTCTCCCTTAGGATTTTAGCCCAGGTTTTTAAACCCCAGTGTTTGAGGAAGCAAACAATCATTTGTACAAACACCACATGCAATGTGATCAGTGGTTGCCCTGAGTCTGGAGTTGACCTCTACCTTGACCTAATCAGGCAGCTGTCCAGGAAGCACTTGCCTCCCGGTCATCATGAGGTAGAGGCTATTTCGAACACGTGCTGCTAGCATGATGTGCGGCCTCTTTCCAGGCAGCGGGGTCAACTGACCAAGGATTGTAACTCCCAAAACTATGATAGAGAATTAGCTTTTCCTCCTTTTAAGCTGTGTGTATCCAACATTTGGTCATAGCGATGGAAAACTAACACACTAAATAACTCTAACACCTGAAAGCTGAAACTGAGTTGAGTTAGAAACTATCATTGTGTTATTTCTAATGGCTGACACTGAAATAGATTTGGACAGGTCTATTCACTGGGCATCGCTGTATCAGAGAGAGACATAGCAAAAGTCAATTTCTATCCACTGAGACCCCATACATCCAAGCGTCAAGTCTTTTTTTTTTTTTTTTTTACTGTAAACTTCTCCATAGGGAAAAGCATTTTCCTTCTTTTTCTTGTCTAAGAAAGCAAGGGCATGCAAGGTTAGAATTTCCCTTTTCAAGTGATGGGTGGCTAACATGGGGGTTAGTGACTATTATACACTAGTAAGCAGATCAAAAGCAAGAACCAAAGGGTAAAATGGTTCTGTTGGGAAAAGAGCTATGGCTTTGTGAATCATTTGTATTCTTAAATCACTGGCCCTTGGAAGCCAGGGGTGGGGGTGCTAGGACCATAGTGGGTGGTCAGAAAGGCATAGTTAAGGCTTAGTGGCAAGACTTAGTGCTTAGGGTCACAATATAAGTGAAACTAATTCTATGGGCGACCCCCACCATGAAATGGTAAGAATACAATAATTGTTTGAAAGGCTCCTGTAGCTAGCATGTCAACTGTTTTGTTTTGTTTTTTTTTCTTTGCCTTTTGAAGTAAACTATTCACACTCCAGGCTCCTTATGGCTGTGTTTTGTGGAGGAAGAAAAGCTCACAGAGTACCCTGCAGTTTGGGGAAGATATAAACAAGAAACAGGTCCCTCACAGATCCCCACCAGGGAAGAAACTTAAGGGAAGAAAGATGGTTTGAACAAATTAAGAGTCACAGTCAGCTCAGCTTCCTGCTGGTGCTGGGACATAGCTGGCTCTGTCACTGAGTCAAGGGGATTCAGTTTTCAGTTTAGTGCAACTTTGGTTTAATGTCAACTAGTCATTTGGTGAAAGGATTCAGATAAAAAACCGCATCTTAGCAAGACAACGTGCCCCACACCTGTATTCCCATCACTTGGAAGACAGAAGCCAGTGGATCAGGAGCTCATGGCCAACCTCAGCTATGTGAAACCTGACCCATCAACCAGTCAATCAAGAAATCAGATTTGTGGTTTAAAAAAAATACATATAAACTAAAACATTTTGCTTGAAATCAATGATGAAGCGAATAAACAAAAAGTAACTCCGTGGAGGAGAAATGTAAGTGTCAGTTATACCAGTGGGTTCCTGCTGAATGTAAGCATGTTTCCTGTTAACTAGAAAATACCACCCAGGCACAGAAGAACACACATGGGGCGCACTCACTGACAAGTGGATGTTAGCCCCAGAAAGAACAAGTGTGGGTGCTTCTGTCCGTCTTAGAAGGGGGAACAAAATACCCACAGGAGGAAATAACAGAGACAAATTGTGGAGCAGAGACTGAAGGAAAGGCCATTCAGAGACTGCCTCACCTGGGGAGCCATTCATACAAAATGGCCTCCATAGTCCTCATGGGGAGTCTGGGTATACTGTCACCAAACTCAGACACTACGGTGGAGGCCAAGAAGTGCTTCCTGACAGGAGCCTGATATAGCTGTCTCCTGAGAGGCTCTGCCAGATCCTGACAAATACAGAGGCAGATGCTCTCAGCCTACCATTGGACTGAGAACATGGTCCCCAATGGAGGAATTAGAGAAAGGACTGAAGGAGCTGAAGGAGTTTGCAATCCCATAAGAAGAACAACAATCAATATCAACTAACCAGATCTCCCTGCTCCCCCCACCCTCCCACACACACACTCAGAGCTCCCAGGGACTAAACAACCAACCAAAGAGTACGTATGCTCACATATGTATCAGAGGAAGGCCTTGTCAGGCATCAGTGGGAGGAGAAGCCCTTGATCTTGTGAAGGCTCAACATGAAGGTTTGCCCCAGTGTAGGGAAACTCCAGGAAGGGAGGGGGTGGGTTAGGGAGCATCTCATAGAAGCAGGGGGAGGGGGAGATTGAAAGGGGATTTTATGGGGGGAAGCCTGAAAAGGAGATAACATTTGAAATGTAAATTTTTAAAACTCCAATAAAAGAAAACGCAAAAGGAAAAAAAAAGATTTTCTGTTTCTCACCTAGTTAGTCAGGTACCTTTGTCCTTCCTTTTCTTTAACTGATATAAATTTGAACTCTAAGAAAACTGTGAAGTAACTTCATTTTGAACTTTTCTGTCTGGATAAAGTGCTAATGCTCATGGGAAACCGATACCCAGCAGAAGACCGTCTTATACTATCTTTGCAGGAATGGTGATGTTCTTTGGGAACTTGTTATTTAATTCCTTATATTTCAACATGTTGTTTATTTTATAGCTAAATGTTTCTAAGAGAGAAAATCTCCAGTCTGAACTGATCCAGAGGTCTTCAGGAGAATCAGAGAAGTTTTAGTCCTGTAGTGATGGGCTGAGCTGGCTCAGGAGTGGCAGGGAGGTGAGGCCTCTTCTAGCAGTAGAACATGTGTTTGTGATCTACATCCAGGCTTAACATCAAACACTCCACAAGCATCCTCCAATTTAATCTATTTGTGGTGTTCTGAATTAAAATGGCCTCCATAGGGCTCATGGGGAGTAGCATTATTAGGTGTGGCCTTGTTGGGGGAAGTGTGTCACTGGGGATAGGCTTTGAGGTTTCAGAAGTTTGAGTCTCACTCTATCTTCTTGCTGCCTTTGGATATGAATATAAAACCGTCAGCTACCTCTCCTGCACCATGTCTTCTTGCAAGCTCCCATGCTCCTCACCTCTGGACTATAAGTTGCCCCAATTACATGTTTTCCTTTATAAGAGTTGCTATGGTCATAGTATCTCTTCACAGCAGTAGAAACCATAACTAAGACACCATGCAATGGGAGCCAGGTGTCTTTGCTCTCTCTACTTTGCTGATGGAGAAATTGAGGCACATGTTTAGGTGAGGGCTAGGAGTGAATTCCAAGTAGCCTAACCCCATAGCTTGAAACTGACCTCCACCTTGATCCATCATTATGTTGAATGCTCCTGGAAGCTTGCCACTTGTAAACCACTCTTTAGGAATGTCCCTTTGTTTTTGCCTCTACTTGTTTTGTGGTGCTGGGGACTGAATGAAGGGAGACACACATAGTAGGCAAGAACCATGCCTTCGAGGCCCATCCCTCAGGAATTTCTTGTTTTCATTAATGTATTTACTGTTGTTGCTGCTGGCATGTGTGTGTGTGTGTGTGAGAGAGAGAGAGAGAGAGAGAGAGAGAGAGAGAAAGAGAGAGAGAGAGAGAGAGAGGGAGGGAGGGAGGGAGGGAGGGAGGAAGGGCCAGAGAAAATCTTTATGAAGGTTCTAGGAATAAAAAGTTGGCAAGCCTCTGGCCCTAGAGAGTTTTTGGTACCAAGGATATAATCAAAAGAAGACAACATATATTGATATATGTATATGAATATATTTCTTTACAATAAATAGAAAAGTTAGAAACAGAGACAGGAAAATGCAAAGGATTTTAATAAAATACTAATTATTTGGTAGCTCGTGTTTATGAAGCCACCAGATTATACGTGTGTTTTCTACTTCTTTATGCTTCCTTCAGGTGACTTGTTATGATTATAATAGAGTTTGGTTATTTGAATCATCAAAAGATTAAAAACCACACCGTTTTATTGCAAAGATCTAAACTGGCTTTGTTTCTGATCAGTGACTGTGGTAACAGAGTAATACAAAACAGAATAAAAATGCAGAAGAGCAGAGCACCCGATGGGATGTCGTAGACTAGAAAGGATGTCACACGCTGAGCAGAGAAGGTTGTTGATATAGACGGAGACTGACAAAGCAGAAACGCATCCCCAAGTAGACCAGTCAACTAAGCAGCTCTTGTTAGGTGGAAACCAGAGACAGGCTGAGAACGGCAACTAACTGGTTCATGTCAGGTCACTGCTTGCTACCTCTTGGTGAGGATAAAGACAGAGAGGAGGCTCATTAAACTGATTGGTCGAAGGCAGATGCTTGCAGAGTCTCTTCTAGGCCTTGTGGCTGGAGAGTGGGGCTGAAGGAGAGACATCAAGATTAGCATATGTTCGAAGCCAAAAAACAGAAATGGTCAGGAAATTCTGCTCCACTAAGGCTGATGTATAACACAACACCCACCAAAAAAAGTGTGCCCTGTGCAGACATCCCAGTCAGACCAGAAATGATACTACTCACTGAGTGTGTAACCTTCTTTCCCACATCTCATTCTACAGGTGTCCTCTTTTTAAATAAAGTGTGTCTGCTTTGACTTCCATCACATGTCCCTGGTCCAGTTCCTAGTTTCCAGGCACAAGAACCTGGAAATCCCAGCAAGTACCTTCCAGATTCCAGTAGCTACCTAGAGTGACTCTGTTGATTCCCAAAGGACAGATAACAACTTGGTTTTAGCTCAGTGAGTGAAACCTCAGCTTAGAATGCCGTATTGCTCTTAGAGTGGTCTTTTGGAGCCTGGTATAGGACTTCAGTGCAGAGTATTGACCTCCTGTAATTGCCATTGAGTAGCATCATCTACTGTGATCTTTCTGACTCCTTTTGTTGGAATATTCACTGAATTGGACAGTCTAACTTCACACAAGTCCCTGCTACTTCAAGAGACAAGGATGGTGAGTGAACAGAACCAACAGAAAACCATGTGAGGGCAAACAGTGTCGCTAGCTATTGCTCTTTTCCTAGATTACGTTTTTAACAATTTCTTCAGTGGGCAATGCGTTCGTTCATTCAGGCGTCAGCGTTAGGTGAATGAAGCCTGGTGACTGGTTACTGGGCAGCCCCTGCGGCGTTCAGAGGCAAAGAAGGGAAATGATCTTCCTGTTGTGGGCTCTTCACAAGGATCTGGCTGTCCACTTGGAAAGCTGTGCTTGGCTCTTTGACTTTCACACTCACTGGAAAGACACTGGACTTAAGCAGGTGTATTTCAGCAGCCCAGATAGGACAGCACAGTCACATGTCACAGTCAGCCAAGAAGTGATACTCATTGGCTTCTCTGTTTAGTGATAAAATGGAACTCTTAGAGGGCAAGAGTGAAATCCTCCAAACAGTTTTTTTTTTCTGCTGCCCTGAGGAGAATTTTCCAGATCTAGCTTCTCTAAGGGTTCTTTTTTCTTTTGTTATCAGAGACAGAACTTCTGGTTGTGCTGTTAGAAGAAGTTAGTGCAGCTTCAATGAGCACCTGAAGTTCCTGGCTGCCTTTTTAACCTCGGGATTTTATTTCTAAAGCCAGCACAAGCTTCCGGCACTGGGAGTATCCCACGGCTGCTTCGGATAGAGAAGACCAAACTGCTCTCACAAATTCATACACACTTCTGCAGGAGGAAAACATAGCTGTTTGCTGGTAATGGGTACCGCACAAAAGAGAGAAGGAAGGAATGCTGGGAGTAGGAGCCCAGGAGGTAGGAGTGAAGAGCGTTGTTGAAAAGAAGACAAGATGGTCCCCCAATTATTTTTTTAAAAATCCCAAGAATTTGTCAGTTCAGCATTTATTCAGCATCTGCTGTGTGGGGCAGAGATTCCAAACTTCCAGCTAATGAGGAGTTGAGGGGCTGTTTGTTTAATGGTGTGAGACCTCCTCTCTCTCTTTAGAACTAATACATGCATTAAAATGATACTCAAGGGATTTCAAATGTGCTTAACTTTAAAATACTTTGCTTTATGAATTCAAAGTTGATCCATCCTTAAATAACCACAGTTCTCTCTAGAGACAGCATGGCTTAAAGAGAGCGGCTTGCCTTCAGAGCTTCACCATGACCTGGTGACTCAGCACTGGCCACCATTCTAGGAGTCCGTTCCCACTGGGGGAAATCATCTTCCATATCTGGGGAGTCCCCAGGAGATACTTACACACACACACACACACACACACACACACACACACACACACATGTGCGCGTGCCTACTGTAATTCCCAAGCCTGCTCTCTCTGAAATTATAGAAGATAATTATCCATGTGTTCATTGCCTTTTCAACTGTTTGCTTTTACTGGAGGGCCTTTGCTAGCTCTTGATCTAGATTGCAGTAGGAGTTACAGTTCTTGCTTCTTGTCAGTTGAATCAGAATGGCGTAGAATCAGAACAGTATTCAGTGTCAGGTGCCTTTACAGAGGCATGTCATTTTTTCTTAAAAGAGGGTGAGCTGGGAAGATGACCCAGTGGTTCAGAATGTACCCACAATTCTTGCAGAGAACCTAGATGCCTAAAACTCACATATATAGTCACTAACTCCACTTCTGAAGGAACCAGTATCTTCATCTGACTTTCTTGGGTACCAGGCACACACTTGGTGCCTATATATACACGTTGGCAAAGACTTAGAGAAAGAAGATGAAACTAAATGCATAGACTTGTGTTTCTGAGATCAGCTAAAGGGACTTAAGAATTTGATCTGTTGATAAGTATTGTCATAGATTTCACCAAAATATTTCACAAAGAACAACTTAATGTCCTAAAAATCTGAAAAAGAACAGTCTTGCCCAGAGAAGGCCCAGGTTGAACTGGTCAGGTGAATGACTGTGTGTCTTTCAGAGCAACCCACTTTTGCAAGTGGTTGTTTGAAAGATGTAACTGTTGGACCTGGGTGGTCTGGTTAAATACCTGCTGGTGGATGTAGTTTGTAAACTTCCCTCATGGAGCAAGCCAGGGTGACCTTAGCCAACACTGACTGTCTTAGTCAGGGTTTCTATTCCTGCACAAAACATCATGACCAAGAAGCAAGTTGGGGAGGAAAGGGTTTATTCAGCTTACACTTCCACAGTGCTGTTCATCACCAAAGTAAGTCAGGACTGGAACCCAAGCAGGTCAGGAAACAGGAGCTGATGCAGAGGCCATGGAGGGATGTTACTTCCTGGCTTGCATCCCCTGGCTTGCTCAGCCTGCTTTCTTATAGAACCCACGAGTACCAGCCCAGGGATGGCACCACCCACAATGGACCCTCCTACCCTTGATAACTAGTTGAGAAAATGCCTTACAGCTGGATCTCATGGAGGCATTTTCTCAACTGAGGCTCCTTTCTCTGTGATAACTCCAGCTTGTGTTAAGTTGACACATAAAACCAGCCAGTACACTGACTTTACCTTGACACTTGGAAATCCACTGTCCAAATGACTGGCTTTGAACATAGCTGCACACTATCTGATTGGTTAGGTCTTTCTTGCCTTGGGTCAAGGGTGAAGATTAACCCCATGCTCAGATTCCTAGGATCACCAGAATGTACTTTTTACAAAGGTGTTGGTCCTGAGCATGAGACCATCTGGGCTCATGGTTTCAGGCTAGTGTTTCTGAAAGGGCTCTTCATTCTGAAAGTAATGGAATGTAGAAAGTAGGGCCTTGACAACAATTTCAGAATTAGTTCTGGAGCTAGCCACAGTTCCGGCTCTTTCTTCATTATTTGCCTCTATCTCTGTTTCTTCCCTCTGCCTTTCATTTCCCCAGTTATCTTTGAGCATTTTAGAATTGATGAGCTGTTCAAATAATAATCACTATCAGAACATATCATTCATTCAGGGCAGACCACGGTGTGGAAGGGTTTTGAGGAGCAGGACACTTATGTGCAATACATGTCTCCAAAGTTACTGGCATGGCAGACAAGTGCCTTTAAAATGAAAAATCTCTGGCTACCACCATGTGGCTAATGGGAGTTCGAGAAACCATAACTTTATACCCATGGGGTATAACACCAAAGGCCCAGTGTCACCTCCAAAGTGTCCATTGCAAAATGTTTAACCTGAGTCTGATAAAGCCTAGAGAGTTACAGAAGAGACAAGTTAAATAGTGTTGGGAAGAAACCACCAGACAAACGCAGGACATGGGAAATGTGTTCCATGCCCCAGATCGCCTTGGGCTCTTGAAAACTGTCTAATGGCAGGAGTAAAAATGTGGGGGGTGTAGAGAGATGTTTTTGTACAAAAGATTGGAACCTAAAGAGGCTCAGCAATTGGTTCTGGTCTGTTTGGCTTCATTAGACTGGTTTGAAGCTACAACAGTAAAGAAAATGATAGGAGATAGAGAGGTGGGGTGACAGGGGGAGGCAAATGCTGGGACATTTGAAGGAATTGGGACAATTGTGATACAGACTGGACATAGACGATGACAATGATGTCTCTTCTTTTTCTTCTCCTCCTCCACCTTGGTTTATTTGTTATGTCTTATTTGAGATAGCAAATTTTTTTCACTAAAGAGCAAAAACTTATAGGATGCATTTTAAGAGCTGGGGCATGGTTCTTGGTGTTTGTGCTGTTCCCCAGGGAAATGGGGAAAGCCCTGCCCTGATGGAACTGACCGTCTAACAAGGGTGATGGGACAGTCAATAGACAATAGTGAGATGCAAGTAATATCAAAGGACTTTAGGGACTGAAATGGGAAGGGCGGGTGCTAACAGCAATAGCAAAAGCACAGGCGGAGTGGGCAGCACAGTGCTTGGCCCACGCCCCTCAGGGAGAAGTCACCCCATCTCTGGCTGCTGGGGTTATTTGCTCTTGCTGGCTCACCAGTGCATCTCTCACTCAGACTTGCTCCCAAGCTCCTTTCCCAGAGTAATACTCTTCTAAGGTAAAGCTTGTGATTAATTGATGTCTGACTAACCTAAGGATAAGGGGTTCTGCCACTTTCCTTGATTTGGGGGCATTCTGATAGTATCTCAGCCCAGGACTCCCCATAAGTGCCTGAGGCCTCAGTGGCAGTCTGCAACCTTGAGCTGACTCCTAGATCTTCCTGAAGGCCTTTCTCTGTCTTGTAGTCTTGGTCTAAGGAATGCAATCCATGACTGGAGCAAGCAGTCCAATGGTCCAGTAGCAAAAGGACAATGGGATTCATCTTCACCTCAGATGTTGTGGCCAATGCCAGCATCATCAGGAAGACACCATTTGGATAAAACTTGAAGTCAGAACAACGGTCTACACAAATGGACACATAGTGAAGATATTTTTACTCTCTGTCATAGATAGTGTTTCTAATGCTGTGATGAAACACCGTGACAAAAGACAAGATGGGGAGGAAAGGGTTTATTTGGCTTATACTTCTATATCATTGTCCATCACTGAAGGAAACCAGGATAGGAATTCAAGCAGGGATGGAGCCTGAAGGCAAGAGCTGATACAGAGGCCGTGGAGGAGTGCTGCTTGCTGGCTTGCTCATCATGGCTTACTCAGCCTTCTTTTGGAACCGAGGACTACCAGCCCAGGCAACACTCACAATGAACTGGGCCCTCCTCCATCTGTCACTAGTTAAGAAAAATGCCTTCTAGCTGGATCTTATAGAGGCATTTTTTCTCTTTCAAATGAGGCTTCTGCTTTTCAGATAACCCCAGCTTGTGTCAAGTTGACATAAATCTAGTCACCACACTGAGTTTGCTTAATGGAAACATTGCAGCCTCACAACGTAAGCTGTTCTGTATCCAGTCACAGCCTGAGCGTCCCATTCTCCTCTAGAGATAAGGCATGGGGACTACAGGGAGGAAGACTAAAGCAGGTATCTGAGAGAAATGCCTTAGACACCTCCCAAGGGAACTGAGTCTATAGCCAGTAAGTGTCAGCAATTTCCAATGGCCTGCTGTGCCATTTTGGATTTCTTTTCACACTTGCATAAATTGGTCCCCATTCCCAATGTCAAACCATCTAGGGAATATGGTGGAGAGGGGCACGCTGCATCCAGAAGCCCGAGGCTCCCACACACCACAGCACAGCTAAATCACCTGAGACCTGCAGACACAAGAGGCCCTCAGCCTTACTAGTGGAATGCTGATCCTCAGACAGTTCCCTGAGACTCTGACTTGAGAAATCCCTATTTAATTATTCAGGATGAGAGACAGCAAAAGGAGGCCATAATCTAGAACACTTAGGTAACAAAGGAAGCAGGCGTATGTAGAAATGGTTCCTATGTAAAGCGATAAAAACTTTTTAGTAACTAATGAACTAGTATATATAAGCAAAATGCATTATCATTTCAAAGTGCAAGCGCGTTCAAGTAGAAGCTCTTTATTCTTGGCAATCTTCACACATGAGTTGGATTTTATAGTACACATCTCAGGCAGAACTTTCATTTCCTCCTGCCACTTAGGCAAAGCAGTCCTCAGGGGAGGAGGAAGCTCCGAGGCCTGCCAAGGCTATTAGGCCAGGCCCTGGGGCGGAGGTCCTGAGTGGAAAAAGAAGAATGTTGAGTGTGAAGAACAAAGGAACTGACCCTGTTCTCATTCCACACCTTAAAGCACCATTATCGCCTTTCCACCTTCAGAATCTCACAAAACTCTAAGTGTGCACCTATTAACTGTGAATTAACTGCTGTCCCGTTCTAGCAACCCAGTCATTTTGTTTTCATCTCTGTGGATGTGACTCCTCAGGTCTCTTTCTTATAAGCAGAATCATAAAGCATTTGATCTTTAGCAAATGGTTAGGGTTTTGTTGTTTTGTTTTGTGTTTAGAATGTCCTCAAGGTGCATTGCTCTGTGACACGGGTCAGACTGTCTTCTTTTAGACGAGCATGTGTCAGTATTCATCTGTTAGTCTGCCTGTGGGCCCTTGGGTTACTCTTTATTTGGATGAGTATAAGTAGAGCTGCTAGGAAGGTAGTTTGCAAACACCTTACTTAATACTTTCACCTGCAAACAAGGGACTCTGCAGAGTTTGTGAAGGTCTAATCTCTCATTAATAGGAGGTATATTTAATTTTTTTTCACTTGAGGTTGAACTTTTAGGTTGTCATAATTTTTGGTTGTGGTGTACTATGCAATCTCTGAATGAGTAACTCATACAATTCAAATGATGGTCATGAGAATCAAGTTTATAACCAGAGAGAGAACCAGAAGGAGAGGAAGGCATGGCCACCAACAGTCAGGCTTGGGCTGTCCCAGACTGGTACCAGCAAGTCAAGAAGGGAGAAGCTATAACTCAGCAGTGAGTGTGCAGCACACACCCACAAGGCTGTGAAAATGAAGGAAGCCTGTAATTTCCAGCCTCGCTCACCTGGGTATCTCAGGGCTTGGGTTCTGGACTGATAAGGAGACAGCACGAAGGACTGGTGATGAGTGTGAGGAGAATCAGCTTGACTTCTGCTTCCTCTCCACGCCGCATAGTGACGCAGCTGACAGGAGTGTGAAGCTTCACATAGGTCCCATGATGTGGCTGGGAAAGGCTGTCTTTACAGTACAGTCTGCATGTTGGCCCAACCAGTATCATACACACTCATGTCTCCACCAGCAGAGTAGATACTCAACAACTATAGATACTCAGCCTATCATCTCTGTGGCCTGGGACCCAATACAAGGACCTGGATCAACCTGATAATGAAGCAACTGTCCTTTCCTTCTGCCTCTCTGTGTGGCTTCCCATGCTCCTTTCCCTTAAATACCTGCGTTATTTTTTTTGCATTCAATTCATTTCCTTATTTATTTTGATTATGACTCAGTAGTGCTACAAACCTTACCAAAGGCTACCGAGTTCGTTGACATTGGCCGGTTGAATTGATACCTCTCAGCTCAATGCTTTGGAAGATGTGTTGATTGACAAGTTTTATTTGTTTGTTTTAGACAGAAGCTTGACGTGTAGCTCAAGCTGGCCTTGAACTTGTGATGCTCTTTCTTTAGTCTCAGGACATTGTGAGTGCAGCCCCGTTTCAGTGTGCCTGGCTTCTGGAAAGCTTGTGTATTTATTGCCCGATCTGAGTCACCTTGCTGCAGACCTGTGGGTAGGAGAGGAGCAGGAAAGGAGGGAGGATGGGGTGGGAATCCTGAGGAATGCTAGGTTCCCTTTTATACAGACTTCGGTGGGCAGCAGATGAAGCAAGGCTGGGACACCAACTGGAGGAAGGGCAAACAGGCTGAGATGGAAGAGAGCAGCCTCCTCCAGCAGCTCACACCCCAGCCCTGCTCTGCTTCTCTCTTCCTTGCGCAATCCGTGGTCCTGTAGACATGACTCACTCAATGGGGAGACTGTAAAACCTCCACAGAAGGAAGGCTTTGTGAGCGTGTTGTTCTTTTGTGGAGTGGCCTTGGATATATTGATTAATTAGCCAGCTAATTAACTCATCAACCTCCATATGTTTACTAAATGCTGACTTTGTGCCAAGTGCCCTGCTTTGTCCCTTCACTGTGATATACGGAGGCTGTTGCCCCTTGTGGACATGTGCCTGCTTAAGTTGGGAACTTAGAAGAGAGTCCCTAAGTGAGGAAAATGTACCCACCCTCCCAGGCACCCTCCAGGAGCTCTTCAATGCTAATTGTTACTACCTAAACAGTCCTGAATGCTAGGAACCACTTTCCCCATTGTAGGGTGTAGATGGAAGGTTCAGGGGGGTAGATAGCTTGCCTATCTAGTCAGCAGAATAGCCAGGAAGGATGCTTTCCCAGATGGCCATTACTAAATCATGTGATTCTGTGTACCCTAAGCTGCCTTAAACAGAGGCATTAACTCTTGCCTGTGTTCCTTCCTGCACAGCCCTTTTCAAAGCTGTGTGCACAGAGGCAGGCAGGCACAAAGTGGCACTGCAGGAAACCAGACACTCAGTGGCGACAGGTCTAACCTGAAAAGTGGTGGAACCCAGATGTGCCCATCTGACAACGAGCTAAAAAGGACACTGTACTGTTCTGATGGTTGGTCTTTCAAATGTTTTGTCTGTCTTATTCACTTAGGTAAATAGAATCCATTGTAATCATTGATTAGAAAAGGGTTATAACATGCAAATGTGCCTGAAAGAAAAAGTAAAACAGTATCTATTTTTTAAAAGAATTAGAGAAATTACGGTGCTTTTTAAACAAGATCAATCTTGTTCAAACATTTGAGAATTCTCTAGATTGGTCACAGATGGATACTGTGTTAATTTTGTTTGGTTTTATGATTGAATTTGTCTTCACTATCAACTTCTTTATTCTTCACAATTTCCCTGGTTTTGTCTCTGAGATTTCCTGTGGTTCCAGTTTCCCTCCATTCATAGGCACTTTAACTCACTCCCTCTCACTTAAAGACCCCAAAATGTAAAATAATAATGATAATAATAATAATAATAATAATAATAATAATAATAATAATAATTTGGGTGGGTACTTTTTGTTTGTTTAACTTTTAAATCTAAAGGTAAATTCAAATTCTCAAAGAATTGCTTCAGGTTTCCACTTCTATCTTTAAGACACACTCATAATGTTGCTTAGTCCCAAACAGTGGGACACGACTGCCTGGGAATTTCACCGTCCAGGCTGCGATGGACTTCCGGGGGAAGACAGGCCCCAGTCCCTCCAACAAAGCTTCCCTTGTGTGCAGAGCCTGGGTCAGCATGAAGGCCTGGGTCAGCTATAGCTGACTGTTTCCCCTCTGTCTATGTAGAGTTAACCCATCGTCCTTATAGACGTGTTAGAAAATGCTGGTATGGAGAGGAAAGGAATACTAGCTGGCACGTGACATGCGAAGGCCACCACTGAGCTGCCTCCTGCTTTAGAAGGTCCTGTGCCCTACAGCCACCTCTTGCTGTCTAAGGGAGCAGGCTCTGGCCGAGGCCCTTTCTCACTCCTCAGTTTATCACAGAAACGCCTGGCACACTTTGCTCTAACAAGGGGCCAGACTATGATCTCTGGGGCAAGCTGGTGTGTACCTGCCTTTACGTGGCCCATGAACTGTGAACAGCATTTCCATTTTCAAATGCCTGAAACAAAACGTTAAAAGAAGAATGTTTACAAACACAAAAGGGACATGGAATTCAAATGTTAGTGTCCGTAGATAAAACAGATTGACACACAGTTCTGTGTGGCTGCTATCACTGGGCTGGGGCCAGGCTGAGCACTCGTGAGCTCGTCACATGACACACCAGGAAAATCAAAGTGATCCTGGAAGATCCCCTTTTCTCAGACCATCAAATGTCTCATGCCACCCATGACTGTCTTGGGTCTTCTGGCCTTCAATTCTTTTACTATGGGTGACACTATTTTTCTTTCATGGAAGTTTGAGTCCCACCTTCTTTAGATCACCCGTTTCTGGATATTTTGCCATCTTTTTCTTCTATCTCTCTTCCACCATATTGCAAAAATTCTTTTCTGCTTAATCAGTCTGACACCATTTTAAAATGTGTTTTTGGGGCTGGAGAGATGGCTCAGTGGTTAAGAGCACTGGCTATCCTACCAAAAGTCCTAAGTTCGATTCCAAGTAACCACGGGATGGCTCAGAACCATCTATAATGAGATCTGGTGCCCTCTTCTGACATTCAGGCATATGCGTAGGTAGTATACAATATACATAATAAATACATCTTTAAAAAAAATTAAGTCATTTGCCAGACACAGTCAGATAATACATACCTAAGGCAAAGCAAGTTAAAAAGAAGAAAGGTTTATTTCTACTCACAGCTGCTGAGCCTCAGACCATAACTGCTTAACCCTGTTGATTTGGGTCTGTGTTGAGGCAGCACACCACGGTGGGAGAGCATGATAGGAGACCTCTCACTACATCAGCCTTGAAACAGAAAGGAAACCAGACTGGTCAGAGTCCCACCATCCATCCTCCTTGTGGGATGCGCTACAGATAACCCAAAGACTTCCCTTTAAGCCCCACACCTTCCTGATAGCACCACAGGGTGGACACCAATCCTTTAAGAGGCTAAGATCCAGGTTGCAACCAAAAAGACCTTTAAAAACCATTTCCCCAAAGAATCTTCCCTTGGGCCAATCAGACCAACTACAGCTCACACCTTTGCTTTCCTCCCAGGGACATTCACCAAGGGGTTTGTGCTCACAGCCTCTCACTACCTCCTTTGCATTCTTACCACTGAGCCTACTCTCACACACACTGGCTGCCTGGTAGGGATCCCCTTTTACTAAGAGTGGCCTTTAGTTGCTCTTAGTAAGGATCAGTAGGCCATTTAGTTTCTTCTGTCTTAAACCTGGTGCTGGTGTGCCTCGTACTCTCTTATCTTTCCTTCTGTTTCGACGTCTCATCCTGATCATGCCCTGTAACGATGTCCTGAGATGTCTTTCTTCTCTGTGTGGTTTCTGTAGATTGTTTCCTTACGTTAAATGCTATTGGTGTTCTTGAAGTGTGTCCTGCAGAACTTCTGTGTTGGGAGCTAATCTCCAGTACATACACTCAGATGTGGGCTTTTTTATTTTTACACTTAAAAAAAAAAACTTCATTTATTTTCTGTGCATGTATTTACGTGAAATACACGAAAGCACATGTGTGGAGATCAGAGGGCAGCTGGCAAAAGTTAATTCTCTTATTCCATCATGTTGGTTCTGGAGATGAAACTTAGGTTGTAAGGCTTGGTGGCAAGTGCCCTACCTACTGAGCCATCCTGCCAGCCTGTGATGTGGGACTTTTAAGAGGCCATTAGCTTTCAATGGCTTCGTCCTTGCGACTGGATGACTGCTGTTATTAAGGGAGGTTCATTGTCGATGACTTGGCTCCTTCAGTCTTTCTTACGTGGTCTTGTCCTCTGCCCTCTGTGTTAGGGTGGTGGGGCCCGTGGCTCTTAGCAGGTGGGTTCTTTTCCTGCTGGACTTCCCAGCCTCTGGAGACATAGTGATAATTAAATTACCCAGCCTCAGGGATTTCTGACAATCTTCAGTATGCAAACCACTCCTGATTCTAGAGCCCCCATACCTCCCCGAGATCCCGACTCCAGAGCGACAAACGGCCACTATCCCTACGGTGATAGAAGGTAGATATGTCAAACCTGCAGTTTTTCCACCATAAACTCTCTTCACCTGTCATTCCCAGCTCGGTAAGTGGAACTTCTTATTTCAGCCCAAATCCAAGAGTTAATATAAATGTGTGTGTGTGTGTGTGTGTGTGTGTGTGTGTGTGTGTCTTTCAACCTTCCCACCCCCAGTTCATTCCTGCAAGCTCCTCCAACCACCTGTGTGCTCTCTTCCTGCATCCTAACCCTGTAAGGCAGAGTTCTCACTAACTGCCACCTCCCTTGATATTCCTCCTTCAGCATCTTTGGTTACTTCCTCCCTCCAGCCTCAGCTTCTTACTCCCTTCTCTTCCTGCTCCCTCTTGCCTGTTCTTTACCCACACCAAGCCCACTCCCATCGACACCCTTCTCTGGTGTTTCTCGTTGCTTAATTTTCCACCTGAGTTTAAGCAGTCTCTGGTTCTTCCTCCCCACACCCCTTTGTAAGATCATCTTCTCTTAGGACCATCCCTAACACTGCACATTTCTGAGTAGGTTCTTGGATTTTGTCTCTTTCCTCCGGAATGCGAGCTCCATAAAAACAGGAACTAGTAACACATCTCCAGAGCTTAGAATTGTCCTTGTTCTTAGTCAATATGTTATTTTTAATCTTTTTATTCCTATTTTAAATTTACATTATTATTATATTTGGAGGTATGTGTGTATGCACATGGGTATTGGGACCCACGTAGGGGTGGAGGTCAGAGGTGTCTATCTGGTATCCTGAGCTATGGCTCTCCCTCTTATCCCCCGGGCAGGGTCTCTCATTGAACCTGGAACTAGGCTGGTAGCCAGTAACTCCCAGCAATCCTCTTGTCTGTGCCTGCCATATGTCTGGGGTCATACCACACAGTTACAGACGCCTTTACGTGGGTGCTAAGAATTTGAACTTGGATCCTCAGGCTTTCTCTGCAAATGCCCTTGAGTCATCCCCCTTAGTCAAGACTCAACATTGATAACTTACACATTGATTTTCACTCCCAAAGCTATCCTGTGCGCCTGCACTCCTCCACCCCGACCTGTGTCCATTGGAGATGAAAGCCTGGATTTTTCTTACTTGCTAGACAATGCATCCTCCAGGGGTCTATGGTCCAGCCCGGCTTTTTTTTTTTCCTGTTCATATTGTTAGCCTACAGTAGTGTTGCATACTGCTTTTCCCATTCAACAAAAGCAAGTGTTTTTACTTGTTATTTAATCATATTCATAAGCATCCTTTTGATGGTTTGCATAATACAACATTCCATGGTTGTTTACCTCGGTGTGGTGTGATATTTGGGTCATATAGAATTTTTCACGGTGATAAGCAACATGAGTTCGTGCGTGTGCATGTGTGTGTGCCCGTGTACTCCCCTGTTTTATCTGGTCACTGGAAACGAGTTCATGGAGACCCAAGGCCCCAGAAGCCTACACCCCCAGAGCAGCACACCTGGTCTGGCTGGAGACTAAGCCCAGAGTCTGGAGTGCAATTAGCATCTGAATTAGAGACATGGGGATAAACAGGTGATTATCCCATTTAACAGCTGTTGGAGGGTGTTAAATAGACACTGTCTGACAGCTTGAG
This sequence comes from Micromys minutus, assembly GCF_963924665.1. NCBI lineage: Eukaryota > Metazoa > Chordata > Mammalia > Rodentia > Muridae > Micromys > Micromys minutus. The sequence goes on from NC_137969.1 coordinate 115,628,400, forward strand.
CTTCAGATATAGGGTTTATTAACAAATGATTAAAAAAAGAGGAAGAAAAGAATTGCCTGTTTAAAAAAAAAAAATGAAAGCAGGGTTTAAAAAAAAATAGGTCCTTTCAAACTGCTTTTGACCAAACTCAACTGACTCCAGTTCCTGAATCAGGCTGCCTGTTGGGGAAGTGAACAGCACAAATAATCTCATTTCATACTTCCCTGCCCTCTGTCTGAGCAGCCCTGTGTGGTTTACAGATGCGCTCACAACACCGCTCAGCTGGAGCAAGGAACAATCAACAGTTAACAGTCCGGACCCACAGCCACACCGTTCCCAGCGAAACTTCAGAACCAGTGGATCAGGCAGATGAAATTCGAACCCACAGCCCCAGCGTCTAAAACAACACTCCTTGTTTTCTAGGTGAAAAGATCTATTGACATTTTTAGAGTTCGTATCAGGTGGGAATGTTTTCATTGCACACGACGTTTATCTTGACAGTTTTTCTTTAATTACTGGCCTTGCATTAGAACTGTGGGTGGGGCGGATGAACCTGGGGCGTGGGGGGGGGGGACTGAGGAGACGGATTGCATAGATTATTGCGGCTTCTCCTGGACTGTTGTGGTTCTTGATTTCTGTTTTTGGGGGGTTTGGGGTTTTTGCTGTTTTGTTTGTTGTTGTTTTTGTCTAGGTACTGGGGAGTAAGCGCAAGCCTTGCATGAGCTAAGTCCATACTCTGGCACTGAACTGTTCCCAGCCCGCAGTTGGATTTATTTGCCTTAATTATGTGGATGTAGGGTCAAATCTGATGCAGAGCTACAGCGGGTTACTGCATTGAGGTTGGTGGCTTGGGTTTTCTACGGGATTTTAAAAATTCTTCCTGAGCCAGTCTCCTTGGTGAAGACGTGGGCAGCCTGGTGAGGCAGAAGCAAAATGGTCACGAGTTTAAGGCCAGCCTGGGCTACATAGTGAGTTTCAAGGCCAGCCTGGGCTACACACTGAAATCCTGTCTCTCTCTGAAACAAACAAAACAAAACAGAAATAAGCTTGAAGATCAAGAAAAGGCAGGCTGGAGAGATACTCCAAGACTGAGAGTACTCACTGCTCTTCGAGAGGACCTGAGTTCAGTTCCCAGCACCCATGTCAGGCAGATGACAACCTCCTACAACTCTAGCTCCAGGAGTCAGATGCTCTCTCTGACTGTCATGAACTCGCATAGCATACACCAAAATAAAAGAAAACATCCTTAGAAAGGGAAGGAAGTAAGGGCAGGCCTGGGAAGAGTGTGAGTTTGCAAGGTGCTAATGTCACTCTACAATGTATGGACATATATGCTTGGCTGTCACAATGAGCTGAGAGGCGAGAGACACCGCCATCTCTACAGGGCGTTGTCTTCACTCAGACTTCCTCAGCACATGCCCATAAAACACTTTTCCTGTCAAAAGTAAAATGCATCAAACAAGACGGTTCTTAAAATAGTAATGAAAAGGTAGGACTGATCCCTCAGAAAGTGCAGTGCTGGGCACTGTCAATCAACTCATGTGGCCTTTGCAAAGGTCGGAGGGGAAGACAAGTAACGTCATCTATCTGCGACAGGGCTTGTGATTTGCATATCTGTAAATCACATCCATTCATTTTGTTTGAAGCCAATAGGAGGATGCAAGAACTTGGAGTACTCCAAAAGGTGATCTGTTTTCCTTGCTTTGAACAAAGGTTCCTGACATTCATGGCTGTAAGAAGGAAAGTTAGACTAGAGCCCAGTGAGTAGCCTTGGCATTTGAATGTCCCAAATATTATAGGAAACATACAAAACTGTACTCATTTTTGTTATGTGTTAAGTGTAACTCATTGTGTTAAACTGGTAAGTTTGGCCTAAATCTGATTCCATTCTCAAATGTTAAAATTTGGGCCAAGATAGTCTTCATATATGGTCAACTGAAACCTAGGTGGACGTGAAAGCAAGCTGTAACTTAACCTAAGAGTTTTTTCTGATGACCAAGTAATGGAGTAGAGCCAATCAGAGGCTACACACCGCCACACACAACTATGGGGTCCGTGCTGACGCTAAGCAAGTGCTAGCTAAGCAAGTTGTTTCGGTAAGCTACTTCCTTCGCTTGGGCTGTAAGTCAGTCTGTGCAAACTCTGTTGGAGGCGTTCTGAGTCAGCTTCCACTACAGAGCTGCCTGCATCTAGAACCTTCTTTTTGTCCAAATAAACTGTTGAAAGGAACTCAGCTCAGATTCTCCTTTATCGCTTTCCTCTGAAAATCATACTTAATTGGTCCTCTCTGCTTTTTATCTGCTAAGTTTGGTCAGCTAAGCAAATTAGTGCTAAAACTTCTCTGCTGGGCCCTTTTCCCCAGCATGTTCTAAACAGTGACAGGTTACAGTCAAGGTTGAACCTTGATACCCTTTGTGGTTCCAATGACATGCTGCCTCTGTCTCTACGAGAAAGATGGAGGTAACAGAACGTTGTAGCCTCTGGTTTTCAGTTAATGTGTAATTGCTTGCCAGAGAGTTCACTCACAGATGCTTTTAGGCCATTAAGGCAAAGGGCAGGAGGAGAAGGAAAGAGCGAGTAATCTGGGGAATGCAAGGGTGAGGCTTTCTTGCTCCCACCAGCTGTTCTGCAATGGTCTTTCTGCAGGGAAGAAATGGGACCGGGATTGGTGACTCCAGGCCTAGCACCATGCTTGGGCTGGTAGAAAGCTTTTCCCGTGTGTTCCCTCCGGGGTATTTGGGCTTTTGTTTTCTGCTGTGCTTTGCACAGAAGCTGGAAATCTGCCTCCCCCAAAGCGGACTTCCTCCCCCTTTATAAACTGACCCCTGGTGGTTGCTATAGCAACCGCGAAGAGCGACTGATGAGCTGCATAAACAAGTCTGATACTCGGTGCTGGGGCAAAGAAAGCTCCGAAAAGAGTGAGTGAGGAGGATGAATATGATGTGCTGGAGAAGCAGCTCCTAGGAAGATCTGTAAAGCCCCCGCCCAGCTCTTCCTTTCTCTTCTCCTCCCATTTCTTGAATCCCATCAGCCCCGGGCGAAGGAGGATCTAGCAGGGGCAGCATGCAGGGGCCTGCCTTTGATGCCGGCGGGGGCGGGGGGGGGGGGAGGGACGCCAGATGACTGAAAATGAAATTTAAACATTTGCTTGGAGCTCTAGGCTAGAAATATGCCAACCTGACCTGGAAAAACAAATAATCCGAGTGGCTGCCACACCTGCTCCAGGCTGAGCCGTCCTGCTGCCAGAACGCTGGGCTCCGCTCAGCCACTCCTGTGTTCCTAATTTATGCTAAACTGAGACAAAGACTGAAGATGTCTGAGATCTGTGCTGCTCGCAGTATGACTGCTGCGGTTTTGGGAAGCCCAACCTAAGATATGAGGTCCCTAGAATTTGTAATTATGAACACACACACACATACACACACTCACACAGACACACACTCACACAGACACACAGACACACACAGACACATACACACACACACACACACACACACACACACACACACACACACACACACACGAATTCTCTCCAGGAACTTGGCTCCTGGTTGCAGGTCTCTGCATACAGTCACAGAGACCCAAAGATTAGTGTGATAGTTGGTGTTCTTTGCTCTCCTTCTCTCTTGTCTTGTTCCTTCTCTGCTTCTCTGGTTAACTCGCTCCACTCTCATTTAGCTGTTCTGTGTTTGTGAATGAACTATAAACCGCGTGCTACACGTTATACCTCAGTTTCCCCAATCGGACTCCTGCAGGTGAAATCAGCTAAAGATTCTGCGGAAACCTTACATTTCTTTTGCCCTTGATGTTGCCAGTACAGACTCTCGTTACATTTACGAAACCGTTTACTCCGATAGGAAATCTAGCATAATGAACTACATTTTCAGTCAGCCCATCCACGAGTGCTTGTTTTTAAATTTACTTGCCTGTTAAACAACAACACAAAGCATTCGAAGACACTCGGAGGGTCATTATTCCAAAGTAATGATTAACAATATAACAACTGCTTGTGTTTTATAAAACAGCTATGGTGGGGGCTGGAGAGGTGGCTCAATGGTTAGAGCACTGACTGCTCTTCCAGAGGTCCTGAGTTCAATTCCCAGCAACCACATGGTGGCTCACAACCATCTGTAATGAGATCCAATGCCCTCTTCTGGTGTGTCTGAAGACAGTTACAGTGTACTTATATATAATAAATAAATAAATCTTTAACAAAGAAACTGCTATGGTGCTGCAGTGGAAGGAAGTGACAGGGAGGGCCGTGCCAAAGCATTTCCTCTGAGAAATTAAGCCATGAGACAGACCTTATAAAGAAGGTTTATCGTCAAGAAGGGAAGGTGGGGAGAAAGAGAAGGCAAATGCTTCATTGTTCCATTTGTGTTAGATACTAGGATACTCAAACTCAGAGGCAGACAGCAGAATGGCCGTTGACAGGGTGAGGGAGCGTGAAAGTTTAGGCTGAAGGTAAATAGCTCAGTCGGTAGATGGCTGCTTAGCGTGAATGAGGCTGTGGACTTGATCAGTACCGTGTGAATGGTGCACGGTAGCACATTTTTGTAATGCCAACACTTCAGTGTAGAGGAATCAGGAGTTCACGGTAATTCTCGGCTACATGGTGAGTTTGAGTTCAGCCTGGGCTGAGAAAAACTCTGTGTTTGTATTTAAAATAAGGAGGAAAAGAGGTGTGTGTGTGTGTGTGTCTGTCTGTCTGTCTGTCTAAATCTGTGTGTGTGTCTCTGTGTATATGTATGTGCATGAAAGAGAGACAGACAGAATTGCCTATTTGGATACAGAGATTTGGTTTTGGAAGTTCTGTGACTGGATGGTAGCGACAGAAACATACCAATAGGGATACACTGAACAATTGTATTGTTAAAGACGGCAAGCTTGGAGACTGGAGAGGTGGCTCAGCAGTAGAGCATGTAGTGCTCTTGCAGAGGCTTTGAGTTCAGTGCCCAACACCAGTGTCAGATGTCACAACCTCTTGTAGCTCCAGGAGATCTGATGTCCTTTTCTGGATACCTGCACTTATATACACATTATACACATCCTAGTCTGCCATATTGAAAGTAAAACATGTCTTTAAAATGATGATAAGCTCATGGTATATGTACTTTACAATAAGAATAATTCAAACAATATATTTAACTACTAAAAGAGTACTGTTGCCAGTTTAACATATAACCAATGCTAAAAAATTATTAAGGAGCCACTTTGCATACTTTATTCCACACTTTCTTCTAAAACGTGCACTTTTTACATTTTAGCTCATCCAGTGGTTATGTGTCAGGTGATTGCCAGCCAGTGGCTCCTAGACTGGGCATACTGTTTGAGATAATGTTTGATGGAATGCAGCCTCAGAGTCTCTGGACAGATGCGTCTCAGCCGCAGGTCTCTAAAGAGCACCAGCTGAGTGTCTAAGAGGTAGGAGACACCAAGCCTGTTTTTGTCCCTTGTGTCTCACAACACGGGGTTCTTTTGTTACAGATGTAGATTTCTTTCAAACAGATGTAGGTCCTTCACATTCATCAGTCTCCTGTGGCCAGCTGGGTGTCCCACGTGTAATTCAGTTCTGTCAACATCTACCTGGAGAGAGCATCAGATCCCACAGGTGTAAATCTTAGCTTTGCCAAGTGGGATGGGGCATACCTGTGTTCTAAGCACTTGGGGAATGGAGTCAAGGGTATCTATCACGAGTTCAAGGTCAACCTTGGCCACATAAAAAGCTCAAAGCCAACCTAGATGACTTGGGACCCTGTCTCAAAAACAATAACGAAAATAAAATAAAATGCAGACAAAGAAGAAGCATCTCAGTTTTGCCAGACTGCCTCCTCGTTTAGGTTTGGGGAGAAACTGTGTGTTTCTAGGCTGCTCTTACCCTCTGTCTGATTTGGCTGCAAATCCAAGGCTCTTACAATCCTTTTGGGATCCATCCTTTGCTAGAAGTCTTCACAGAGGTCACAGAAACACTTTCCTGACTCACCCAACCTATTACGAAAGGACAACTCAGGAAGAGCCAAACTGAAGAGGTGCAAAGCAAAGTGTGAAGGAAGGGGTGGGAGGGTTCCATGCCCCATGGGGTATAACACCCTCCCAGCATGTACAGATAGCACCTCAAGACCCACTATTAATGGGATATTGTTTTATAGAGGCTCTATCATGAAGATACAATCAACTATTAGCCAGTCTCCAGTCCCCTTCACTTGCCGGAGGATGTGGGGTGAGGCTGAACATTCGCATGTGGTGACCAGCCTCAACAGTGGACCAGAAAACAGTCCCTGGGAAAAAAGATGCTTCTATAGCCTAGGGCATCCCAAGGGATTCAGAAGTTCTGTACCAGGGACTGGGTCAAAGGTGACATGTTAGGGTAGAAGAAGCTTCTCTATTGTTCTGGGAAGTTACAGACTTGGAGATTCCATGCCAGGAATTGAGGACAATGACTCCAGTAGCTACTTGTTATTAGTCACAACATCACCTCCTGTGTGCTCTGTGCTGTGTCTGCTCCAAGGGGAGGGGCCTGCCTAACCAAAGTCCAAGCATGCGTCCTCTACAGGCCAAGGGGCAGAAGTTCCAGAGCCATTGCTGGTGAAACAGATGGTTCCAGGATGCCCATCTTCAGGGATGGCATGGTACCAAGGTAGGGATGAGAACATACCTCATGAGGCTTGCTGGTCTTTGAGCCCAACATCCTTGAGAACTGGTAAATATGGAAGGCAAATGACTTACAGATGAACCAGGGCTTCAAGGCTAAGTTCTAAGGCAAGCTGTGGAAATTACTTTAGATCAATGTATAGCTATTTATTGATAAATGACTCTACCATCTCCTTCCTTCTCTTTCCTCCTTCTTTCCTTCCTTGCTTCTTTCTCTCCTTTTTCTTTCCTTGCTTCTTTCTCTCCTTCCTTTTTTGTTCTTTCTTCCTTCTTTCCTTCCTCTTTCCCTTCTTCCCTCTTGATTCCTGTTGTCCAGAAAGTCTCTTTCCTTTGTAAGGTTGGTAGTATCTTGGTGGACAGTCTTTCCTGACACTGCATTGAAGAAACTGAACCCTTCACTGAACTAGGTGCAACAGGGAGCTCGCTGGTGAATTTCTGAAAGGATCTTGCTTGGAATCTTTAGCATCCTCCTAGAAGACCTCTGATGCTCCTCTGGGGAGGAGTCAGAGTGTCTGTGCTACAGTTAAATTCATTGCTAAGAATACCCTTGCTTTCAAAACTCCTCTCTCACCTCCTTGGAAACCATTGTATCAGCCCCCGGGAAGAAAAGATGAGGTAGTATTCAGCTCCAGCTGGAAAGACTTCCATTTGGTGGGACTGTCAGCTCTGAGGAAGGGGACATCGGATCATTTATGTGTGGGTTTTCTGGATCCCCGCCCTGTCCATCAGTTAGCTACGCTGTATGTGGAACACTTATCTCTTCATAGGGACTCGGCCACATTCATCCTCTCTCAGAATGTGCTGTATGTGCACTATAGAGTAGGAGCATTGGTGTATAAACAGGAAAGGGGTCCAAGGAGGAAAGGTCCCCTGTTAGTTTCTATCACAGTTTACAGCCCCAAGGTCAGTTTCCTCCCTGGAAAGGCGAGTGAACAGCTGTTACCAGCAGTCACAGCCTTGTTATCTCTGAGTACAGAAGGCTTTGTAGACAGATGCCGGGCTTGTTCCTTAAGACAAGGGAGAAGGGGTGTGGCTACTGCCCATCCAGCTGCTTCTCTTAAGACTCTGTCTTCTTCTTCTCCTGCCCCCTCCCCTGCCACAGGGGGCTCCCTGGAATTGTGAAATGCTCCCTGTCAGGCTCTCTGGTACCTTGCCCTCTTTCCACTTTGTCTTAGAAAGAATGCTGGTTGCAATGATTCTTCTCATTTGCAGAGTGATTCTCATTTGGCTGCATAGGCTTTGGGGATTCCCGAGATTGGGTGAAACTAGTAAACGCCACAGTTGGAGGGGCACCGCGGACCCCATTCCAGGCCCAGCTGGTCTGATCTCGCCACAGTGTGCTTCAGGCTTCCTCCTCTGCAGGCTGTGATCTGAGGCGAGGCTGAGTCTCTTCTGCCTGCCCTTCACCTGTCTCAACCTCAAGTCAGTGCTTTGTGAACCACTGGAGGCTTCAGTTGAGCCTGGGAGCCCCAGGATCCAAGGCTGGCCAGAACATTGGCAGGGGTGTACAGCTTTGTTTCCCCTGGGGATTCACACCCCACAAATAAGCATCCAGCAAAGCCCAGATTCAGAGAAATGCTTAGGGTGTGGAACTGGAGCCACGTGGGGCTGGGGGACAGCCTGGGACAAGGAATCTGGGCAGGAAGCTGGCCCTTGGGGAGGGAAGGGCTGCTTTACTGGAGGATTCCAAGGCTGCTGCACTTGGGCAGTGGTGAGGTCTGGAGGCAGCCCTCTTAGGCAGCACTTGGGTCCGTGAGGTATAACCAAGAAGACTGGAGTTCCCTTCTTGGGTTTCGAGTTTAAAAATGGATTTAGAATGAAGCTTGAGGACAGTTTAATTAAAATTTAAGAGTAAAACAATGGAACAGGCAAGCTAAAAATTCCAGCAATTTTCAGGAAGAAGGGAAATGGAAAAGAGAAATCAAGCCCAGACTATGAGGGATAATAGCATGCCTAGGGTTGCAGAACCACAGATCTGGGTTCGAAGAAAACCAGATTTCAGACTCCCAGATTCAGGGGCTCACAATCGTGCAAGGATACACAGAACTGGGAATAGAGGCAGCTTATTAAGAAAAGAAGGGCATTTCTAAGCAAGCTGAGGAAAGTCTCCAGAGTGCTGGCACATGCGGCACGTGATCCTAAGAAACTGTATCCGTGTCCTGTGGCTTCTTGAATGCATGCTCTGTTTATTAGAAGAAGCCCAGGTCAGAAAGTCCTCAGGACTGAAAGTCTGTCAAATGTCAACCTTGATGCTTCAACTCAGCTGTTCTCCTGCTACAGTCGGAGAAGCATCAGGGCTAAAATTGAGGTCCAGACTGGCACCTGCTGCCCTCTGCATCCAGCATTGCCTTCAGCCCTGAACTGCAAGCCCCAGTCATGTGCCACAGGGCTGTTATGTGTTTGGATGAAGTACTCACCCCCCAAAGAAAACATTCTGAAATATATATAGGGAAGTGTATTTTTGCATCTTTATGAAATTTTAAAAAATACACTTTGGGGAACTGGAGAGATGGCTCGGTGGTTACGGGCACTTACAGCCCTTCTACAGGACCTGGGTTTTATTCCAGTACCCACATGGTGGCTAACAACTGTCTGTAATTTTAGTTCTAGGAAATCTTGACTCCCTAGTCTGGCTTCTCTGAACATCAAGCAAACCACAGTATACATTTTACACACACACACACACACACACACACACACACACACAGTGTGGAAATTGCACTCAGATCCAGGAATCTCAGATTTATGAGTAGTGAGCCTGAAGAGTCTGCCTTTAAGCCCCTTTTCCCCTCGTAGGTCTATAGGGCTACAGCTCACTCCAGCTTTGGGTCAGTGTGACATCAGACTACAGGCCTCGTGGCATCCTTCCTTCTCACTGGCTAATTCCAAGCTGGCAGTGAAGGGAACAAGGAAGAAAAACCAAGCTGGGATCACAGGGCCAGTCACATGCACACCCCCTTTCTGTCTGGGGAAAGGACAAGCAACAGGCTAGCAGACTGGAGGGAAACTTCCAGCTGGTCTTTCAGGCCGCAGGCTCCCAGGCTGGGGAGGTGAAAGGTCTGTTCTGGGAGGGGCTTGGCTTTCTCACAAAGGGCCTGTGTTACCTGAGGGTGTTTCTGAGCAGCTCAGGCGAGGCTGTGGCTTCTGTGTGCCACGTGGTCTCCCAGGCCAGGACTGTAGGGTGCTACTCCAGCACCCAAGTAGGCAGTTCCCTGGAGGCCACTCCCAGGTAAGGGGCTGGACATTCAGGCATTCAGAAAAGATGGCTGGCTGCCTAGGAACTGGTAAGACAGGTTTGTAGGCTGGCAGCAGCCGCCAAGAAATGCCAGGAGGCCATGGTTAGGAGAAATGTTCAGAACAGGCAGAAGGCAGTGTCTGTACCTGGAGTCCCCAACTCTACATCGGGGGCACCTCCCTTAAGTATGTTGTAACTGGCAATCCCTTTGCCGATTTGGAATCAATTAACCCATAATACTGGTATTCTCTCAAGGCCCAATTCTACTGTAAACACTCGATGCCATCTGAAAAATAAGTTCGGAACGTAAATGTTTTTAAGCCCGGAGTATGGTTTGGAGGGCGTGCATGGTGGAAGTCATCATGTCACTGTTCACAGATGCTCTCCTTGGCTCTTAGAAACCAACTCTGTCGTCTGGTGTGTCACAATGCTTAACCGCCCGGCCTTCGCCAGCGCACTTGAGCTCAGATTCTATTTGTTGTTCTAAAATCATTTTTTGAAGAGCAATGAGGATTCCTCGGCCTGTGCTATTTACAGATCCTGTGGCTGAGGAAATACTTGTTGGAGAACGTTTCTCACTTGCAAGAGGTTAAATAAAATGGGTGTGATGACTCATGCCGGTAATCCCAGCACTTGGGAGACTGAGACTGGGGGATAGGGAGTTTGAGGCCAGCCTGGGCTACACACACACACACACACACACACACACACACACACACACACACACACACACAAAGTGGCTGCCCCAGAGCAGCTTTTGATTCTAGGGAAGCAAGGTAATGCTTGTGAGAGAAACTCTAAATCAAATGCCCTAGCAAGAATCTCCGGACCAACGGAGCTTTCCGGCTGCCTCCCTATCACGTTTTCCCAGAAGCTCTGGCGGGAAGAGCTGAGGCAGCCTGTTTGGGGTATCCCTCGCTCCACGCTTCCTTCCTCTGCGGCGTTCAGCCGACCTGCGACCTGTGCCAGGCCAAACATTGTTCTCTCCTTCCTCGCTGGAGGAAAGTCCCTGCGGCCCATTTTCTGAGCAGAGCTTTTCCACCCTTTCGTAATCTCTCACTGTGACCTTGAGGGGCAGGGAGAGAAGGCTTTGGCAGGGCTCATTTTATGTGGAGCCAGAGCCCTGGTGTCTGTGCCCTGGTGTCATATACTGGCTGTGGCCACCATCCTACATCCTTCTGTGTTGGCACCTGCATCCGGGTACGAGCAGCCGTGTGGTGTGTGTGTGTGTGTGTGTGTGTGTGTGTGTGTTATTGGAGAAAGGCACTGAAATGAGAGGAAAAGAAAGCACAAAGAATCAAGCAACTTTTCTAGGTCTGCCTTATTCGCACCAAAGTCTGCAATAAACCCTGGACACACTGTGCGTGGAAGTCCATTCTTGCACGAAGATAAGGATGCCAGGAGCGCAGCAAAGAACGGAGGCAGTGCTGCTTTATGAGAGGAGAGGAAGCAGGAAGGAGGAGGAAGAGGAGGCACAACCCAAGAGTGCCCCACTTAGTCTTGGGACTCAGGGAAGGAGGGCTTCACTCTTAGGGCCCCTCTCACGACTCCTCTCTGCAGCCTTCATCTCCCCTTACTCTGGTCAGGATGGCAGAGATTTTGCCAGCCTACCTCATCAGATGAAATGAAGGGGAAATCTAATTTGCCTCTAATTGGACTTACTGTAGGCAATTAGGGTTAAGCTGGCATGAGGGGGCTGTCAGATAGGGGGATTTTCAGGGCTGCTTTATCACAGTCCTGGGAAATTCTGCCAGAGCTCAAGTGCTTATAAATCAGGACATTAACCTACAGTATCATCTTTCAAATCAGAGTGTTTTGCATGAAAATAACCAGTGTACCAATTGACAAATTATATACATATTTATATATGTATATCATATACATTTGTATATAATGGATTCCACACAGTAGGCAGCTTGTGCTGTGTATCTTCTAACTATACACTAATTATTGTTTATTCACTTGAAGAATGAGACACATTTATGTATTCTGCAATATACTGTGGATAGGATAGCTCAGTACAGAGTACATGATTAACATGTGAAAGGTCCTGAGTTTAAGTCCCAGAATTGAAAAGAAAAAAGGAAAAAAAAAGACCTCATGTACACCCGTGTGCACATGTGTGCATGGGGGCACATACACACACACACAAATACACACTATACATATAGTATGTATATATAGATATTTAGATATAGATATGTAATCTGGTCTATATACATATTTTATATGATATAGAGAATTTTTTAAAGTTAGGGTTTCTTGCTGGGTGGTGGTGGCACATGCCTTTAATCTCAGCACTGGGGAGGCAGAGGCAGGCAGATCTCTGAGTTTGAGGCCAGCCTGGTAGTCTACAGGATTAGTTCCAGGGCAGCCAGGGATACAGAAAGAAACCCTGTATCAACAAACAAAACTAAGCAAAGATGGGGTCTCTGATTAAACCCGGAGCTGACTGGTTTATCTGGGCTGCTTGGCCATGGAGCTCCGAGGATAAGCCTGTCTCCCCACTATCACTGTGGTTGGCAGCATCTGCTCCTGCACTAAGCTTTTCACTTGGGTTGCAGTGATTGTACAATTGCTGTATAGACTGAGCTGTCTCTTCAGTGTCGGGGCTACCACCTTCATTCAGCATCCCACAGATCTAATTTGTTTGTTATATGCACAGTAGTATGAATGCTTCAAATACTCTGTGTGTGTGTGTGTGTGTGTGCGCGCGCGCGCGCTCACTCACTCGAGCACACATGTGGCTGTTCCGGTAGCACCGGCAGCTCATAGTGTTGTAGCTCTTAGGCCACATAAATGAATCTTCCCTCCCCCAGGGACAGAGCCTGCCACCTGCTTTTGTTATAACAACTGCCATTTCTGTTTCCATTTCTGGTGCCCAGTGACCTCGAAGAGAGCTGTTGAGGAGAAACACACAGACACGTGGTCTTTATCAGCTGGTGGGAAGCTGCTTAGACACAATGTGGCCCCAGTGTTTCTGGCGACAAATGCAGTCTCCTCGGCGACAATGTTTCCCTCTGGATGTATTAAGAACATATTTTCTACTCTAAACCTTTTTCATTTTTTGGCTCTCACCCACTCTAGCAGATTCTATGAGACCTGCTGTTCACCATGTTTAAGGCTGGATTTATTTGTGACCTGGATACTTCTTTGCTATTCTCCCTTAACAGGCTGACTGACTACTGTAACCCCAAACCTTCCTGAAGGAGCCAGAGACATGGGGAGCATGGCATAGCAGAGAAGCCCCAACTCCTTTAATTCTGAGGAATTCTGTTACCCAGAGCCTAGTAGCTTTTGTTCTGGGGTTACGGGCAAAGAATTACACAGGATCAAGCCAACCCTTCTGACATAGATGGAAGGGAGAGGTATTCTCCCAGTCCTACCCCTTACTAAGGAGAAGTTAGTATCTGCTAATGGAGAAAGAATCTATCTCTTTTTTTTTTTTTTTTTTTTTGAGGGTGTGGCCACTGGAAGAGTTTCTGTGCTTCTGTGGATGGCTTCATGCCTGTGCACTACTAGACTTATTGGGTTATCAAAAGAAAAAATATATACAATGTTGGAAAGGAGATAGGGGTTTGTGGTTATATTTCATTGGAAACATGTAGGAAATTCTCAAGAATAAAGAAAAATACACGTGGATATCATAGATCCAACTATAAATTAGAAAAGTAAGAGAGAGAATTGTCTTGTAACAAATTCATTCTCCTGATAGATACCCCTCCCCCACTGATCTCTTACTAGGCCCCCATCTTCCAGGCTGTACTGGGATGGTTCCCAATACCTGAATTTGGGGACACAGTCAAACTGCAGCAACACCGCCCTTCCATCATCGGCTTCAAGACTCATCAGCAAAGTGGCCGACCTCTCCTGGCCTTTGCTCTCAGTCTGTGTTGCAACTGTGCAGCTTTTCGCCTCTAACACCAGGGATACCCCTGTTAGCAGTGAGCAGTGTCCTGCTGCCTGCTTCCCACGTGTTCACTCGTCCCCAAACCCAGCTTCTGGGAACTAAGCAATGCCGTTTCACGGTCTTTCTAGGTTACTAATGCACAGCCATTCCTCCTATTTATAGGGGACTGGTTCCATAAGTCCTGGGGATACTAAGATCTATAGGCACTCAAGTACCATGTATCAAAAATGGTGCATTTGCACATTCTCTGCCACTCCTTCACTCTCTGCACTATGCATAATATTAGTCACAATGTGAAGAGTTGTTATATTGTTTAGAGATTCATGACAAAACGTCATTACATGTTCGGTGATTGCACAATTTTTTTGAATATTTTTCAACATATGGTTAGCTGAATTCACAGATATAAAACCAATATACATAGAGGGCAGACTCTGGTGTGGTGTGGTGTGTGTGTGTGTGTGTGTGTGTGTGTGTGTGTGAGTATTTCAATGTCTGGTCAGCTGAATTCACAGATATGAAACCAATATACATAGAGGGCAGACTCTGGTGTGGTGTGGTGTGTGTGTGTTCAGTAGTTGGAAACCTGGTTAGCAGTAGGAAGCATATTGACACACAGGTATAGAAAGGATCATTTAGGTTATAACTTGCTCAGTCATGTATAAGGCCGCACGCTACTCTTCCCCATTAGACACATGTGGCTTTGAGAAGAAAAGGAATGGCTGCAGGAACAAAATTGGTGTTTGATGCCAGGGGCCCACATGGTGGGAAGGGAAGACTAGCCAGAGGGATGGATTTAGGCTGGCTTCTCTGACAGGTTCTATGTCTGTCTTACAGGTAGCAAGCCATGGCTAACCGTAGCCTCTCTCTTTATGCTCCGCCCTTCTTGTGTCTATGTTCCTTTCAAATATTTCCCCGAATCTCTATCCCTCGCCATGTGTCCTTCATGCTAATGAAAAGTTCTGGGCTGGAAACTCAATAGCGGCTTGTGATTTGTGAGGTGGTTTTCCTTTGTCTGTGTCTCACTAGATGACGGTACTGGGAATTATGAGACACTGTCAGCAGGGAGTGACACATGTTGTAAACAAGGAAAAGCACACAGACATCTCAGTAGCTAAGTCTTCCGGTGGTCAGAAAGCCCCTTGAAGCTAAGGTTAGCTTCTCTCTGCCAGAGGACGCTCCCCGCTGACAGATACTAACACTAACAAAGGGTCAGCACCCTCAAAAGACTACCAGCTTCATTAGAATATCATTTGCATGGAAGGATCTTGGTAAGATGTATCTTCCAGGGGAGATCTGATCCACCATGATTAGGGAGGGAGAAAAATATTACCTTGTGATATGGGATCTATCTCATAAATATTCATAAAAAGTCTTTAAAATCCAAAACACAACATCTAGTAAGCTGCTATTCCCCGCTCTGGGGTGCCTCTCTCCAGTATAGTGTACTGTGCACTGTACCTTACTTTGCTAAATAAGCTTCTTTGCAAACTGTCTCCAGCTTTTGGCTGAATTCTTTCCTTGGAAGATGATTCAGGAAAAACCCTTTACTCCGTAACAGACAGTGTTTAGATTTGCTGTCAGTTGACTTTGGGATCCTTAGTTCTTGCTGAAACAGGACTTGGTTTTAGTGACTCTTCATCCAAAGTGCCTTTTTCTATCACTTAAAGCATATTCCAGGGCGCAGTTATCCCTACTCCAAAGCCACTTGCCCCTCTATCTGGGTAGCTACGGACCGGGCTTTCTCATCCTTGGGTTTTTTTTTTTTTTGTTTTGTTTTGTTTTGTTTTTTTTGCCTTGGTTTCTGCTTGACTCCAGCAGGGTTTTTTGCTGCCCAAATCCCGTCTTTGCTTCTGGCGAATGCCCCCAACAACCTCTTGTCTCCATGCTATGTAGTCTGTAGATTGAATGTGTCCGTGGGCATTCATGGAGTCTCCCGGATCCTGCCATTCAGACCCAGATGCCAGGAGAGGTGTTGTAAAGAAACACACAGATCAGCCATTTGACTCTGTGCCCTCGATTCCTAGTGAAGGCTCCCTAAACTTTATACAATCTATTCAGAAAACAGAGCGGCATTGTTTTGGCCAACACAATGCCTAGAGACGTACAGAAGGCTCGTGACCAGAAAAAGCGGTAGTGTCGTGATTCCCAGGACAGAGCAGCTGGTCCTGAGAGTCGGTTGCTGATTCTTGTCTTTTTGAATCTTTCACCTTGTTTTCTGTCTATTTGGCAGGACTGATGTGTGTGTGTGTGTATGTGTGTGTGTGTGTGTGTGTGTGTGTGTGTGTGTGTGTGTGTGTATTAGCATCACTGAGGAGGATGAGGGATGAGGCCCAGCCCATGAATCTCAGTTTTCTCTTTTTGCATAGTGTCATACCTGGCTGAGCCTTGAAATTTCCAGTTTACCTGGGATGGGTCCAGGTGAGTGACAGAGCTTTAACCTAGAGGCTAGAGCCAGGTCAGACTCTCTAAGCCTTTGCCTTCCGGATCCTTCCAGATGAAAGCTGGTGGCATCAGACAGATGGATGAAAACGGTCCTATTGCTTTGTCTAAACCAAGTAGAACAAGGATTTGATCTGTATCTTTGGTATTGATCTTGGGTCTTAGCTTGCTTAACACCTCAGTATGGGGGTGGGGTGGGAGGTGGTAAGGTGTTATGTGTTCCTTAGGGTAACTGAGTTCCCTTGGGAACTAAACACTTTATTACTGGACCACAAGTAACCTGACTTTAAGAAACTAGGCTCCAGCTATCAGCAAACCCTTCTCAGCCTGCACACAGTGCACCAAGTTGAAAGGCAAGCCAGGCCATGCAGATTAACAACCTTACATAACATACCAGCCTGTTCACGGTGATTAATTACTGAATTCTCAGTTACCCAAATCTTGGTATAGTGGTTCAAATTTCTGTTTTGAAAAAAGCCTGCTAGTATTTGTCTTCATTTTTCTGTAGTTGGGGGTCTATGGCAGGAGCTCATATTTGAACACAAAATGTGCATGGTGGCAGCGTGTTTTGCAGTGATCTGTGTGGGTTCCTTGTGAGATGTTTTCTAAGGTGTTATGGTTTGAACATATTAGGTTTTATGGGAAAAGTACCTTGACAGGTTCTGGGCAAAGCAGGCAGAATCCTATCACACATCAGATCTCACACATGAGATTTGGGGGTAGGGGGTGTGAAAAACCATCTCAAAGTGGGAACATGAGAGAGAGAGAGAGAGAGAGAGAGAGAGAGAGAGAGAGAGAGAGAGAGAGAGAGAGAGAGACAGAAAAGCAGACAAACAGACAAGGAGACAGAGCAAAAGAACAAGAGAGCCAGCTGAGTGGAAGGGGCCTTTTAAAGAACTGGCAGCTAGTGATGATGTAGCTTCTGGTTCTGAGTCCCTGAGGGCAGACTTTGGGAACACCTGATTTTTAACAAAACCCGAGGCCTGGGCCCTACTAGGCAAGTGCTCTACCCTGAAGTTGCAACCCCAGCTACTTGCTAGCTGATCTGCCATGGTAGGAGTGAAATTTCAGACCAGTGAAACTGGCAAACACTACTGTCAGTAGCAGAAGAGACCCTGGCTCCTGAGTGAGGGTGTACTGTTGGCTCTCCAATATCAGAGCCTGAAAGCCATAGGAACTGGGAATGCCTTCCTCTGATCCTTATGGTGACAGAGTGTAGGAAAGCCTCAAGGGCATCTCCCCTCTCCCAGATGTTCACAGCTGGCAGAGACCTCCCAGGAAGACTGGCAAACTCCTCCTCATCTCGCTGTACACAGTAAACATGCTGAGCTTCCAGGATGCAAGCTACTGCATCTCTGGGTTAGGATTTGGGTTTTCTGTTCATGTGTCCATGTATCTACCCTCTCTTCATTTCCTTTTTGCCCCCATCAACTTTCCAGGACCAAGCTGCACAGGATGCAGTGCATGAACTGCATCAAGGTATCCCCTCTCCTTCTAAATCCAGCTTACCAATGCACCAGTTGGCTCAGACTGGGACAGCCTAGTAGAGAAGGCGGCTGCTTATTTCCCTGAGCTTTTCTTCTTTTTTAAACTCTTGTATTTTGTCAGTGAATGATTCAGAATGGAACAAGAAGAGAAACCTATATTAAAATTGAAGTACTTCTTCCTAAAGTGAAGAATTTTTCGGGGGAAAAAAAGCTCTGCCTGATGGTACCAGCCTGTCACTCCAGATATCTGAGAGCCCGAGGCAGGAGGATCTCAGAGGGAAGCCCTGCGTAAGCTTCAGGGTGAGCAGAAGCCCAGACTGGGCAACTTAGTGAGACCCTGCCTTAATGTAAAAGGTAGAAGGGGGGGGGGGCTGGTGGCATGCACGTCTCTGTGGCAGACAGCCTGTCTAGCACACATAAAGCCTGGGTTCCATCCTCAACCTGAACAAAGAACCATGTAATGGTGGTTCTACCAGATGATGGCATCGATACCCAGGCACCGTGGAGATGCTGTTGGTACTTGGCTGGGATCCAACAATGATGAGAAACAAAAGTTCCACCGCACTGCTGCTGATGCTCACTGTCTTCTGACTCTCTTCAGACTCAGCCATATGAGAAGAAGGCTTCTCTGGTCTGGAGTTGTCACCATTATATTATCCTTCCCACACTGCCTGGCTTCATGGAGAAAATACCTGTGGAAGGATGTTAAGTGGCTGATGTTTAAGCTCTCTGCATCTCTCGGGTTTTGCTGCTTACAGGTTCTTAGGCAAATACGTGGGAACAGAACAAAGGTCTGTAGCAAAAGGAGGACATTTGAGATTCTTTTCCCTGTTAGTGGCATAGAGTTGTAAGCAGTCATTGTACGAAAGGAACTGAAGTGCAAAGCCCCTCCCATCTCAAGTAGATTATCTTGGGAAGAAATGAGACATCCATCCTCACATCTTCTCAGATGTCACGTTCAGTTCACGTTCCTTGCTGTAGTCCTTCTGTTGGAGAGGGAGGGACAGGTTCCTTTTGAGACAAATGACAGGAAGCCCCCCCCCAGGTGACATCTGAGGGCTAGATGGCTTGGGGGGGCAGCTTTATAAAACATTGGAGGAAGAGGAGACATAGTTGCACCCTCTCTGTCCCCTTGGCATGAAAGGAAGAGCAGGTGAGGGGACAAGGCACAGAGAAGATGCCAAGCAGCCACCAGAGCAGTCATGCAGCTCTGGAGTCCTTGTCAGCCAGGACAGGCATATAGTTCTGTAATAAAGATAGATGTCTCAGGTTCCTCACTTTGGCGAGGCAACCAACAATCAAAATGGCCTTCCAGGGGATGCTTCAGATATTCCCATTAACAGATATTTTCATTTTATAAGCAGGGGTAGGGAGTGATCCAGGTACTCAGAAGGCCTAAGGGACTAAGAGAATCCTGAATTTGAGGCAAACCTGGGCTACATAGTAAGTTATAGGCTTGTCTGGGCTGTGTAGAGCGAGACCTTGTCTCAACAAAACACCAACCAACCAAACAAGCAAACAAAAAAGTGAGTTTTCATGAGTAGATAAATGGGTAGAGAAACTATATCCATCATGAAACACTAACCTTTTAAAAGGGTGGGACCCTCTCATTTAACAATGCAGAGGGAATGGGCAGATGCTACATTAGGTGAAAGCCAGACGGAGGAAGACAGACCCTGCACGATCTCATTCATTTGTGAAACCATAAGAAGTGATTCAGGCCTATGAGATGGTTCAGCAGCTTAACACATTTGCCACCAAACCAAAGGAACTCAGTTCCTTTTCTGGGGGCCCTACATGGTTGGAAAAGGAACTGACTCCTCTTGACTTCCTCTAACTTCCACTTAAGTGCTCAACGGGTGCATGACCACACACACACTAACACACACACTCACACTCACACACACTCACAAACACACTCATACTCTCTCACACGCATATTCATACACTCATACTCTCACACACATACACACTCACACATTCACACTCACACATTCACACTCACACATTCACATTCTCTCACACACATACACACACTCACACACACTCATACTCTCACACACTTACACATTCACACTCACACACACTCACACTCTCACACACTCACACTCTCTCAAACACACTCACACTACACTTTCATACACTCACACATACACACTCACACACACACTCACACACACTCAAATTCACACACACACTCACATATACACACTCACACATATACACTCACACTCACAAACACACACACATACTCACACACATGAGAGAGAAACTTGTGTCTCATATAAAGAAGTAGAAGGGTTGTGTAACATCTACAACATCTAGGGAAGATGGAGGGAGAGGGACAGTAGGTCCCAAAACACGGACAGGAGGAGTGAGCTCAAGGCACTGGGACTATCATGCACAATCAGTTGCTTGTATTAAGGAAATAGAAAAGAGTTAAGTGTGGTGCTCTATCTCTGCAATCTCAGCTCTCGGAGGCAGATGCTGTAAAATTATAATCAGTTAGACGCTGGCTGACATACACAGCAAGTTCCAGGCCAGCCTGGGCTTGTCTGTCAAAGCAACAATGACAGTGACAACAACAAGAAGAGGGAACTTCAAATCTTCCCATCACAAGGAATGAGAACTGTTTATGGGGAGGGATGTGTGTTTGCTTTTGCTACAGTCTATGCTGTGCGTCAGATTAGCACATTGGGTCCCATAACTGTGACAAGTGCTGTGTGTAAGGTTTACGAAGAAAAATGACAACTAAACAACCCAACATGTTCTAAAATAGATGGATAGATAGATAGATGGTAGATAGATAGATAGATGATAGATAGATAGATGATAGATAGTGGATAAATGATAGGAAGATAGATGATAGATAAATGATAGATAGAAGATAGGTAGATAGATGATAGATAGATAGATGATAGACTGGTAGACAGACAGAGAGATAGATAAGTGCTCTCAGGAGGTAGATTTAGTAAAGTCCCAGGTATGTTCTTTACAGTTAAAATAAGATATAATACGCCTCCCTCCCAACCCACAGGTTCATACCTCTCACAGGGACACACACACACACAGACTCTGAACCAGAATCCCATGGTTACAAGTCTGCATCAGTTTCAAATGGCACCTGTCTTGGACACTAATACCATGTTGGGTACTGAAGGCGTAGGCATCCATCACTGACTGGTCAGTTTTCCTAGAAAACACTAAATATCCAGAGTGTGTGCATGGGCCATCCAGCCTTCAACCTAGAGAGAGCCTTCAGCTCTGTTGCTTTTATGGATTGCACTTTATGGACTGTTTTTGTTTTTGTTTTTGTCTTTGTTTTTTTGTTTTTTTTTTTTTTCAGATTTATTTTAAATCATCTCTTGCATCCAAATTGCTCTTAGAATGGCTCTTGCCATGTGATATGACACTTGAATCTTAGAGAGAGAGAATTATGGAGGGGGGGAGGAAGGGAAGGAGGGATGTAGGAGAGAGAGGAGGGAGAAAGGAGGAAGGGAGGGAGAAAGAGAAAGAAGAAGGGGGGACTTCAATATAAAACAAGCTCTGGTTTGCCAGAGGAAAGAGAACTAAGTGATCTCTTGAGACTGGAGGTCAAAGGTCATTCTCTGAAGAGCCTTGGATGCCATTTCAATGAGTGTCATGGCTGGTCAGGTGGTGGTGAAGAGCCTCAAAGGAATTCTGAACTGGAGAACAGCACAGTCATACTTAACATTCTTAAACATCTCCATTCGAGGTAAGTGGGAAAAGGGGCGTGCCAGCTTAGTATCCTGGGTGAGGAACATGTGACTTCAGTGCACCGTGGCTTACATAACAGAGTGTTTTGGAAGGAGGATTCCCAGGCCTGCTCATCTGAGAGATGTTGGTGTAGCATCTCCCAGGAGGCCTCCATGAAGTTCCAGGCAAAAGTAGCACTGCCTGGCCTGTCAAGGGTTGAGTGCGTTTCTAAGTGGCTTCTAGTCACAGAGTCCAAGTCAGGGACCGTTACTGATGTTTTGTTCCTTTGGCATAGGCTCTCAACTGCCAGGCACACTTTTAGGGGCAGCCATGCTTGTATGGGGAGAGCCGCCACCTTTCAAATGCCTGCAGCCTTTAAGTGGCTGTTAACATACCTTCAACGCTGGGGTTTGTTTCAGGTAAGGAATCAGAGTCACCCTGACTTATTCTTCTTAGGTGGCCTTGAGTAATCTGTATTGATTACCACACTAAATTCTCCATTCACAGCCTTGAGTCCACCTTGAAAAAAATATGGCAGGCTGTGATAGTATACACCTTAATCCCTGAATTCAGGAGGCAGAGTCAGGTGGCTCTCTATGAGTTTGAGACCAGCCTGGTCTACATAGAAAGTTCTAGGCCAGCTAATGCTACACAAATCAAGACCTTATTGGTTTTGGGGGTGTGTGTGTTCATTTGTTTTTGTTTTTTTTTTTTTTTTTTAAGCAATATATAAAGAAGCATTACCTGGATAGAGCATGCTCAGGAATGTGCATGCCTCTTCATGTGGAGACCAGCATGTCTCTACTGTGTTAATACAAATAAATATCCTCAATAAAAGTCCCTTGCTCTTTGAGGAAGCATTGCTTTTGAGAACAGTCTCTAAGGCCAGTTATGGTGGCACATGCCTTTAATCTCAGCACTAGGGAGGCAGAGGCAGGCAGAGCTTTGAGGGTTCAAGGCTAGTTTGGTCAGCATAGTGAATTCCAAGACAGTCAGGGCTGGGTAGAAACTCTGTCTCAAAAAAAAAAAAAAAAAAAAAATTAAAGAACAAACAAACAAAACTAACTAACTAACTAACTAACTAACTAACTAACTAACTATCTCTAGTCTACCAGTCACACTCTAATCTATTGATTCTGTTTCCCCTGTTTGCATTCACCAACAGAAGTACCTGTTATATTTCATCTCAACTACTTAAGTCTTACCATGACTAGCTATGTACCCAAGACAGACGATCTATGAGCGCAAAGTGAAAGTGGCCGTGTGGTTTACAGCCTGACCTCCTTTTTGCCACATTGTGAGTAGCAAAGAAGGGCATTACATTTAGCTCACATGCAAGAAATAAAGGGATTAGATGCAACTTTCCAAAGAACGTGGGTCAAAGAGGTGGTCAGTGTAATTTAGGCCTCTCTTCACTGAGGAGTTAAATAAGAGATGGTGTGTGTGTGAGGAGAAAGAGAGAAACACACAGAGAGAGACAGAGACAGAGAGACAGAGATACAGAGACAGACAGACACACAGAAGCAGACAGACAGACACAGACAGAAAGAGGTCAGGGCATATGCTACATGTGCATTGTGAGTGCAGTAGGTCTGTCTGTGGATCAGAGGGCTACAGGCATACAAGCTGTTGTAGAGGAGATGGCCTTGGTAAAGGGGCAGTAGAACATGTTCCCAAGGTTCAGCCTGGGGGTGGGGTCACTTACTAAGGCTGTCAGGCAAGGTCCAGGGCTGGCGAGGTAGGTGATCGTGTCTGTCGCTGTTGTTGGTGTGTGGTTTGGTGGTTACTGTCTTTGTGATAACCTCCAGCAGAATTATTGGTTGGCCACAGGTCAATGGCTTGACTTCCATGCTTCAGTTCCTCCTTCTAAAAACCAGACCCGTCCCACCTCAGACACCGGTCTACGTGACATTGCGGCTCTGCATACCTTGCAAAGTTCGCAGGGTTTAAG
This sequence comes from Micromys minutus, assembly GCF_963924665.1. Classification (NCBI taxonomy): domain Eukaryota; kingdom Metazoa; phylum Chordata; class Mammalia; order Rodentia; family Muridae; genus Micromys; species Micromys minutus. The sequence continues at coordinate 115,651,772 of NC_137969.1, forward strand.
AAGTGCTCAATGAGAGGTGGTCGTTGACTTGAGCAAATAACCCCCTGGCTAGAGCTGAGGGTGTGGGCGCTCACTGAACAGGCCGTAAGGACTTGAAGGATTTCGAGTTGGAGAGGCTTAGAGCCTATTTGAGAATCCTAATGAGGATGTGGATTGTAGGCTCTTGTGTGGAAACCCTGGGGGTGCTGGCTGTCTTCAGAGGGCCATGGCACCGTGTTCTGTATGGACTTTGCTTGGCTTTATTTCTCCAGACATCTTGAAGACAGTGTGCTTTGGGGAGAAATGACCACTCATATTCTCAGAGGGTCTGGCCAAAGCCAAATACAGTGAATGATGGTGCATGAGAGAGCCAGTGTTCTGTTCCCTGGGGGGAGCATTCTCAAAGGGGCCGTCTCTGATTGTTCTGATCCTCCCTGCTAGCTACTAGCGGGACATTCTAGGAGGGACACACTTTTCTAAACTGGCTCCACCATGGGTATCTCAAGATGGTTTCTCATCATGAGGCAGGGATCTGTGTGAGACAGGTTGACAGTGAGCTTAGTCATGCCAAACAAGATGGATCTTGTTAGGTAGCTTCTTATCTTTGAGTCAAGCAGTGTGGCATGTCTATTTTCCTGAGATGACTTTCAGTTATGATCCTTCTTGCCGTGGTAGGTTCTATCCGAGATCATCAAATGGGCAATGAGTGCAATCTAACTGATAATTCTCAGTGATGCCCAGAGACTACAAGTTCCAGCATTCATTGCACACAGTGCTCCAAGTATAGCTTCTATTAAAAGAGACGCCCTGGAGGTTCTCCCTGCCTCCCCCAGAAGAGTGCCTCCTTAACTTCCGGCAAACTGGGAAATGGCCACCCAACCTAATCTCAGGAACATTCTCTGTTTAGTCATTAGTGGAGACTTTGATTCAGGTGGCTTCTTTATAGCATGATGAGACAGGGTAGTCAGGGCCTCTAGCAGAGTGTAGCCTTGATGATCATTCATTCAGCCAGGGACCAGAACTCTGGCAAGATTGAAGTTTTTGTCAGATGGGAGCCATGGAGTGAATTTCAAAAAGTGAAAACAGATGTTCTTCCCTCCAGTTGCTTCAAATATGTGCAGAGACTTGGGGGAGGAGGCTGTAAAAATGTCACAGTTCTTGAATCCGGAGGCCCAGATTTATGCACCCAGTAACCCTGCACCGTAAATCCACCACCCTTGAAGGAGTGTCGGCTTCCGAAGGGGCAGGTCCAGCTGTAGTGCTGACCCAAGGAAGCTGATGGATGGCGCTGGAGGGATGAGTAGGAAGTCTGTGAGTGGGAAGTCTGGCTGGGAATGGAGATTGCTTTTCAAGAATTTTTCAAGTGGGCAGAAGAGTTTACAAGGTTGGCTGGGACACTGGCCTTCTGAAGAGATAAGCCAAACTCTTTTACATTTTTGTGGGGGAAACTAGAGGGAGAAGGAGGAGTGCTTCCTGGGAACAGAACTCACACGCACAGCATTTTGACTGAAGCGCTGGAGTGGAGAAGGCTGGGTCAGACCTCAGAAGCCAGTGAGGCCCGGATGCTTCTTGAATACCAGGCAGACATCATGCGTAAGCTTAGAGTGGCTATTCTGGTACCTATGGAAAGAAGAGATGCCAGGGATTCTGGTAAGAGTAGAAACAAGGAGACAATCTAGAGGCTACAGTATAGTCCAGGCTTCTGATGACAGGGGCATGGATGAGGTGCATTCTGGGACATGGAACATGGTTGGTCAAATGTTGGTCCACCTCTGGAAGTTCTGGTATAAGCCATGGAGAAACTAAGGATGCCATCAAGGCGAGAAATCCTGGAGAAGGATAGAATCTGTAGGGGGAAAAATGCTTGGATCTAGTTGTTTGGGGTTATCAGTCCTTACAGACATCCATGTGGACATTATAAACAAACAAATGGAGACCTGGGCTTAAAGGAGGGAGGTCAGGGCTGTAATACAAATGTGAGTCAGATTACAGAAAGTGAAGATGGAATCAGATTATTGACTAAAATGCTAGAGCAGAACATTTTGATGGGCTGTACAGTCCTCTGGTGTTGATGCTGTTGCTGTGGTCAGTTGTCACCTTCTGTGATGGGCTGTACGTACAGTCAGTCCTCTGGTGTTGATGCTGTTGCTGTGGTCAGTTGTCACCTTCTGTGATGGGCTGTACAGTCCTCTGGTGTTGATGCTGTTGCTGTGGTCAGTTGTCACCTTCTGTGATGGGCTGTACAGTCAGTCCTCTGGTGTTGATGCTGTTGCTGTGGTCAGTTGTCACTTTGCCACATTTCCAGGGCATGGGTGAGCATATACGATCTATTTCCATTCTCCATCTGTGTCCTACATCAGTCCTTAATCTTTATAGTTGGGAAAAGAAGTAGTGCTATCTACTACATGGCCAGAAAGTGCCTTGTCTCTAACAAGCAGACTTCTTTTATTATTAATTAATTTAATCTGGCTCAGCTTTTCTGCTCTCTTGACATTTTTTTTAACAGTGGTGATAGTCTTATTATTTGATTATTATTCAGTCAGCATGAATGATTGGCTTTTCCCTCTCATCCATATTGTTTGAAGTGTCATATGAGTTTCTAGTTCTAATGACTAGGTCTGACTGTTTACAAACTATTTCTAGGTATATGTCTTGCCAGCTGCTGATCAGGGATCACCAGTCACCATGGGAATGATTAAACTGTCCCTTCCCATGCCCATGGACAAGGACTCGGGTTGTGGCCTCCCATTCTGTTCATGCTTCTGCCTCATGAAATTTCCATTTTGTGCAGCAACTATGTTTTCCATTTGTTCTAATTAAACTGGAGCAAATGTTTGGGTCTGTTAATTCCTTATATAGAATGACCCGGGCAGCCTCCTCCCTTCCCCCAGGTGAAGCTGCAAACAGATGCAAAGTTATATTGTACAGTTAAATAGTGTTCTTGTGTGACTGAAGCCAGCACAGATGCACAGTGATAACTGGATCTCACCCTGGCTGTGGAGTGTGTGTGTGTGTGTGTGTGTGTGTGTGTGTGTGTGTGACGGTGGTTTAGGGTGGAGCCCTACCAGGCTTACTCTGGTGGATCCCAGGATGACACCCCTTTTTTTTGTTCCACCTGTGAACCTCCATCCCCTTCTGAATCCACAAATCCCTATGACCCACAGCAAGGGCAGGGGTGGGGGAGGGCACAGGTGGGGTTGGGAACATCCGTAGTCTCTCTTGCTATTTTTCTTTGGCCTTTTCAGGCTTATCTGAATCAATCCCAAGAGTGGATCTTAAATTTCCTTTTCACTTTGGGATCCTTCTTACAGATGACTGGGGGACCACTTAAATGTAAGGACACAAGGATCCCGGTCCCCTTTTGCCTTTAACTTTGAGGCAACATCTTAATAAGTTTCCCATGATGACCTTGAACACACTCTGTAGCCCAAACAGGCTTTGGACTCAAGAACCTACATCAGGTAAGGAGTAGCTGTAACTTCAAAGTTGTGGATTGTTTCCCAGAACCCATCCCAACTTTGGTCAACTTTTCCTCATAATCTCTTGTCCTAAAGTCAATGAGTCCATCCCTTCCTAAACTAATTACAAGATTTGAAGAATAAAGTGGGGACAAGGTTGCCCTTTTGTTGTAATATGCCTCTGCAATGGAACACAGGGAATTACAGAAAGTGTACAAATATATTTTAACTGTGTATGGCTGGGGAGATAGAGTGCTTGGTATATGCACCTGAGGACCGACACCAATGGAAAAAAACATGCACCGCAGCCCCTCACTAGCACGAATGGCAGAGGTGAAATCCCCAGAGCTCCCTACCTAGCCTGTCTAGCCAATTGTTGTGCTCTGGTCTCAGTGAGTGACACTATCTTAAAAAAATAATACAAATATATATAAGCAATATAAAAAATAAAAGAACAATTAAAGGAGGGAACTTGATGTCAACCTCTGGCCCCATGCACATCCATCCACACGCATACATGGATAAATACATATATAATCATACAGCACAACACACATAATAATAAATGCCAGAAAGATGGCTCAACAAGTAAATGAACTTTCTGCCATTCCTGGGACCACATGTTGGAACGAAATAACTCCTACAACTTCTCCTCTGACCTCTATCCATACACCCTGGTCCGTGTACACACACACACACACACACACACACACACACACACACACACGAGAGAGAGAGGGGGGGGGATAATACATGTGATGATAGGCAATCTATCTGTTGTACTGGCTGGTTTTGTGTCAACTTGACACAAGCTGGAGTTATCACAGAGAAAGGAGCCTCAGTTGAGGAAATGCCTCCATCAGATCCAGCTGTAAGGCACTTTCTCAACTAGTGATCAAGGGGGAAGGGTCCAGCCCATTGTGGGTGGTGCCATCCCTGGGCTGGTAATCCTGGGTGTTATAAGAAAGCAGGCTGAGCAAGCTAGGGGAAGCAAGCCAGTAAGCAATATCCCTTCATGGCTTCTGCATCAGCCCCTGCTTCTTGACCTGCTTGAGTTCCAGTCCTGACTTCCTTTGGTAATGAACAGCAATGTGGAAGTGTAAGCTGAATAAACCCTTTCCTCCCCAACTTGCTTCTTGGTCATGTTTTGTGCAGGAATAGAAACCCTGACTATGACACTATATCACTCATAGGTAGGTATAAGAAAAGTAGCTAAAGAAGAGTGTGGCTGGTAAGCCAGTGAGCATCATCCTTCCTCCACTTCAAGTTTCTGTTTGAGTTCCTGCCCTTGACTTCCCTCAGTAATGGTATAAGAAGGACCAAACTCAGACAGCATCCAATTCATTTCTGTTTTCCAAAGGAAGAGACAATGACTTGGAAATACACTCAGTGCCCATCCAAGGTTGTACAGGCGGCTCACCCCAGGCTTTACAATCACCCAATAAGCTGCTGGTGGCTCTTTTACCCCAGAGTCACCTTTCTTGACAATTAATTTGGAACTTGGCTAAGACCTGCTTTTGATGTCGGTGCTAGTATCTTGGTGTCTTGCTGCCACAACTGAAGGCTAAAGGCCTGGTAATTCCCATGAAAGAGAGTGTTTTTAGCACATCACTCTGAAAACTGAGACATGCAACTGCCAGGTCCTAGCACTTGGTAGGGCTGTCTTGATGACTCCTTCTAACACTGCAGAAAGCATCACAGGAGCTACACAGCAAATATGCTACCTCTGCCCCCTACCCCAACTCCACCTCAGCCACCTTTCCCTTGAGACAGATCTCAGGTTGGCCTGAAACTTGCTATGTAGTTGAAGTTAGCCCTTAATTCCTGATCCTCCCCTCTCTATTTCCCAAGCGCATGGATTAAAATGCATATTCCATTATGTCCAGGGCTCTCTGCCTTATAAAACTGAAATCCACTGTGGAGCCTCCCATTCAATGCATGATGTCATCAAATCTTAACTGTCTTCCAAAGGACTTACCACCAAGAGAACTCCAAAGACATGAGCTTCATAGAGACACATTCAAACCCTAGAAGCTGGTTCACATAACGTGTGAAGCTTTGTGTTCAGGAAAATCCATACACAGGACCATGGACGAATTTCCCTTGCGTTAAGATCCTAAGATGTGAAGAAGACAGGCTTCTGTCAGGTTTCAAACAACAAAGCTGGAGCGTCAAAGAGCAGTAGGGTCTTAGCTTCCCCACAAGGTTTATTTTAGATCCATCTTGGCCTTGAAAGGCAGGTGTGCTGAGCAAAGTCTGGTGTGTGTCTTCCTTGTGCCTGGAGGTTTTCAGGAAGTGAAAACATCCTCTGTAGATGAATGTGTCGAGAATCCAAATGGCTTTATTGAGAAGGTCTTTCCTGTCTGCCTGAGGTCATTCTCAGCTGCCTTGGTGGACTTGTGTGAATCCTGGAAACCTCTTGGCCATGGGGGAATTGTGGCTGTTCAGAATCTCAACCACTTTTTCTTTCTTTCTTGTCATTCCCCTTGGATTGTAAGATTCTCTAAATCCCTATCTGCTTCCTCTAACATTTTTCCTCTCTCACTCCTCTCTCTCTCATATATATAATATATTATATGTATTATATATAATTATATGCATGTTATATATGTATTATATGTTATATATAAGTATTTTGTACTTGTCTGTCTATGCCTGGTGCCCTCCGATCCTCTGGGCCTGGGGTTACAAATGATTGTGAGCTTTTGTGTATGTGCTGGGAATTGAACCTGGGTCCTCTGGAAGAGCTGGCAATGCTCTGAACTGCTGAGTCCTCTCTTGTTTCCTCCCACTTTTGGACTTGGGTAATTATATCTTGGTTCTCCCCCTTCCTACTGCCTCTGATTTGCTCCTTGTCTTCTTTTTGCCCTACTTTCACTTTATCACAGCCCACCCCCAATCCTTATCCAGTGCAGATCTCTCTGTCTTATTTTGTGCAAAGGCTTCACTTGGACACTCACTGATAAGACCAAGATGGGACAGAAGAGACTTCAAAGCAGCCTGAGGAGGTTACTTCTTGGCCCTATTTTGGCTAACACTTTTATCACATGACCTCAACTTGAAGTTATAACGGTCACACTTTCCCAAGTTCAGCTTCTTAATGCTGAAGGACAACCATACATTTAGGGTTCCAGAATCAGTAAAAGAATCCTGAAAGGCAAAAAAATGGGCTGACCATTCACTTAAGCGGGAAAATAAACTGCCCAAGTCCAGAACAGGATGTGTACAGCTGAGCACTGTGAAAAAATTCATTTGCTTTAGCTAAGAGTAGGGTAAAAGGCACCATCTTTAGTTAGAGCCCTGGCTCCTTCCTCAAAGCATATTTGAGATGGAATGGTGCTGAAGAAGTGTAAGGTTTCGAGTGAGACGGATTGGCCATGCCCTACACCAGTGAGAAGAGCAGCCAGGTGCGGAGAACTGAGCGTGCGTGGTAAGTGAGGCTTCGATCCCTGTCTTCCTTGTTCTTTTGTATGTAGCATGTTTCCAGCCCTATTTTTTTGTTAACTCTGACCATACTTGTGTGTTTATGTGTTTGAGATATGATTTCAATATGTTGTCTAGGTTTGCTTTAAACTCACTTTCTCCACCTCGTTTCTTCTTTTTTTTTTTTCTTAATTTTTTTTTTTAAATTAAGCATCTATGTGTGTACCTGAGTGCGGCTTTAAACATGCTGAGTGCAGGGCTGGAGGAGGCCAGAGGAGAGCTTTTGCTTCATGGCGCTGGAGTTACGTCAGTTACGACCCTCCTGACATGAGTGCTGAGAGCTGAACTCCCATCCTCTGCAGGAGAACAGTTACCTTTAACAGCCGAGCCTCTCTCCAGCCTTAAAGTTTGTGAGACAGAGTTTCTCACTGAACCGCAAGCACACTGATCCCAGTAGAATGGTTGACCAGAAAGCTCAAGGGATCTGCCTGTCTCCCCTCTTGCAGCATTGGCATTACAGGCACATGCCACCACACCTGGCTTTTATGTGGGTGCTGAAGACCCAAACTCTGGGCTTCATGCTTGCATAGCAAACAGTTTATCAGTCATCTCCCCAGCCCCCAGTAGTAAGATTTCATAGTGAGTTGGTCAGAAACCATCAGTATACCTAATATTCATTAAACACTTACTGCTAGCTGAGGCGTATGGTATTCAATGTTTTAGCTACACTATCTTACTTAAGCCTTACAGTAACTAACAGTTTGTTGCTATGACTACTTCTATCTTAGAAATGAGGAAGGCAGTTCAGGGAACTGAAGAATGAATCCAAAACACTGTGATGAAGATTAAGCCTCCACAGCGAGTGGGACCGAGTGACAGCCTCTTGCAGGATGTGTCCTCCTTTTCGGCAGTACGGTGGGAAGGCAGGTCAGAGCATTGTGGGAAAGCTGTCCTCTTTATCTGGGTGGAGTTAGTTTATAAAACAAACAAATTAAACAAATTCTATGAGGATTCATTCCGTGGAGTTTTTGTCCAAAGCTACAGGCATCGGTTTAAGTTTTTAGAAACAGCAGCAGTAGGTTAGGCAATGAGAGTGTGTGGTCAGCTCACCACCCCTGTGGTGTCAGCAGCCAACGTTATGGCTCAGCATTTAGCGAGTTGGAAGAACTGGGTTTATTGTATATTTAATAGAGTCTTGAATGGGTGTCAGTGAGAAATTTAGTCTGAATCCCTGGTCCAGTGTTACAGGAAATTAGAAGGCCTCCCAATGATGGCAAAGTCTTCCATGCACTTCAGTAGATTCCTAGCCACTGTGTTCTCGCTGTGAGTGATGGGTCTATCTGTGAATCCAGATTAGAGGTCCCCCTAGTCCCTTTTAACTTAAGTCACAAAGATAAAGGAGGAGAGACGAGAGTCGCAAGAACAGATCATGAAAAACAAAGGCACTCAGAATCAGGGGCTCAGAGCCTAGGATTTCATGGAGGTGGGAGGGTTGACCCTGAAATAGAGAATTGTGCTTAACAATCTCTTGACCGAGAAACATTGGGTATGGTGAAAAATTCAAGCATGGAATGGGGAGACTAGCTGAAGCCTTAGGTCACCTGCTACAGTCAGGGCCAGGGCCAATGAGACTGAGTGTGGGAAGGAGGTGAAGAGGCCCTTGCTTCAGCCTGGGCTTTTGGCTGGGTAAAAGCTCAGTGCTAGAATTTGGTAAGCTGTCACCTTCAGTTTGACACTTTAATCTGCTCAGGCCTTTTGGAGCAAAGCCTGTCTCATGAGACTGTGAATCAGGGCTGTCCTTTAGGGGCTTGGGAAAAGAAATGAGTAATTAGATTGCACCAGACCCTTGACTGCTGCCTTTCAGTGACCTACACCCAGGCCAGACCCAAATCCATCCCAGGCTCTAGTTAGAGCCCAGAGCTTTCTCCTGGTAAAATATAAAGGGGCTCCTGGGTAGGAGAGGCAGAAGACCACTCCTAGCTGCCCCTCGGCCTCTTATATTGTGTTTTATAAAAAAAAGAAAAAGAAAGAAAAAGAGAAAGAAAGGAAGGAAGGAAGGAAGGAAGGAAGGAAGGAAGGAAGGAAGAAAGAGCCAAGGATGTGTTTGGTGTATGGTGTGGTGGTGGGGGGCCTCTGCAGGTCTATGCTGAGGCATCCCTTCTCCCTGAGACTTCTCTTAGGAAACTTGGCTGTTTCAAGTCCAGGCGTTTACTCAAAATCTATATCCAAGACAGCTCTAGAGAAGCACTCCACAGATGCTCCAGTCTATTCTCAGACAGACGCTTCTACTGCACCTGCTCCTTCTAGATGGTCCTGCAGACCCCACATAGCAAGGAAACAGCCTAAGACTGGACCAACATCTCCATACCCATTTTCTTAGGTTTCCCAGAGACACATCACCCTGAAGTCAGCAGGAAGTAGCTAAAGATCATAACGACCCTATTCCTGCTTCACTATTACCTCTTTCTAGTTTCCCCTTTTTAAAACTAAACCAAAATGGAGTAATGTTAGCATCCCTTCTAGGCTCCGCCCCACAGTTACCTGGCAACAGCCAGGTGTGCCTGGCTTACTCTGAAAGGGGTTGTTCATCGCCTCCTCAATCTCTTACTCTCTCTGCCCTTTCTCTCCCTAACCCCTTTTCCCCTCTTTCCACTTACCTCTCCTTCATCTCTCCACATGTTTCTGGCCAGCCTCTTTTCTCTTCTCTTTTCCCTTCTCTCTCTCTCTCTCCTTCCCAACTCTCCTTCTCCACCCTAAATAAACTCTATTCCATACTATTATATGGCTGGTACCTCAGGGGGAAGGAATGCTTCAGCATGTGCTCCGTAAGGCACCCACTCCCACCTCACCATACCTGGCTCTATCAAATATATCCTCAGCTCTCTTTCTATCTATCTGTTGACCGATCGATCAATCGATCGATCGATCTTTCTTTCTTTTTTCTTTCTCTCTTTTTTCTTCTTTCTCTCTTTTTTCTCCTTCCTTCCTTCCTTTCTTCCTTTCTTTCTTTCCTTTCTTCCTTTCTTAAATCAAATACAACACCTTAGAGTGTGTGGCTGCACAAGGGGACACCCCAGTGGCAACTCTCATTTGTCTGGGTGGAAGGAGCTGCTTTTTTCCCTTGGAGGCCGAGGGGTGTAAGCAGGGTGTGTGATAGATACAGTGTGGTCAGAGCCTAGTATCTGGTCTCAGAACTGGGTCACCTCACAGAACAGCACAAGGATTTGTCCCATTTGCTGGGATCAGGTTTCATCCTTCCTTGTCAAACCCAGCGGTGCCCCCAGGCTGCTGGCAGCTCCCAGATGCTCCTTTGTCCCAGAGTTGCAGGAGGCCAAGGAGCAAAGTGACACAAAAGGCTGGGTGCCCAAGCTTCCCACCCTCTCTCTCTGCACAGCAGTGTGGCTCTGCCAGGATCCTCAACCCAGGGGGTTCCAAGGCAGAAAGGCCGAGACCTGCACAACCACTGCCTGACCTTGCCCAGGGCCGCCTGGCTGGGGATTGGCGGGTGCCTCCCCTTCCACCACCCTGAGTCTTTCCAACTTGTGTTTCTGCTGACGCTGGAGCTCTGGTGAGCCTTTAGAGACACCCTGTAATTGAAAGGAGATTGAGAGAGAGCAAGAAATACCTCCTGCAGCCTGGGCTCCCAGACAGACACTTGCTGCCCTCTAACGGCTCCTGCCTGTGCGTTTCCAGGCACAGGTTTTCCTTCCTGTAGGGTCTGTGACGGGTTTCCTTCCCTTTGGTGAGCAGGGCCTTTTCCCTACAGCCGCTGAATTAGCCAGCCGTTTCTCATCACAAGGAAAAGATGTCAAAAGTCAGATCGTGCTGGTGCGGCTGGCTCAGAGAGAAAAGACTGGCTCAGTGTTTTATTGCTGGTCCCGAAATAACCCATAGTAGCGTTTGTGTGGCCTCTGCGACCCTGCTGTCCTCGGAAGGGACAGCTCCTCCCGTCTTTCTGTCCTCTTGCAGTTCTTGGTGGCTTCCTATGTTGAGAAAGGAAAGCACACTACTCTGGCAAGAGCCAGCAATTGTCAGCAAGTTGTGCACACAAAAGGGCTTCCTTTTCCTGCCTTGGTGGGGGTGGGGGTGAGGGTAGGGGGAGATCTCTGGCCGGGGTTTCCTCCCCTGACCTTTTCCTAGGATCCCTAAGAACAAACTCCAATAGTAAACATGGACCTGTGGACGGAAACATCTCCTGAGTGAATGATGAAGACCTGGAGACACAGGCTGGACAGAGTCGAGTCCTGTGCAGAGAGGAACCAAGCACTCAATCGAGGAACAAAGGTTAGAGGTATGGCAGGAAAGCCTGGGGCACTTGCCTGCTTTGGTAGCTGGGAAGCTTGGCCCCAGACAGAAGGGAAACACGCTGAATGCCACAGACAGGGTTTTGCTCCTATCTGCTGAGATCTGGCCCAGAGAGAATGGTGATGTGAGTGTACTTCATGACTGGCTGGGAAGGAAGGAGGAAGCAAAACTTACAAAGAAAAAATTCAAAGCCACTGAATTCTGAACACTGAGGAGTGAGTCTTCTTCTGGGATGGACTGCAAGATGGACTTCCTTTGGCTTTTGAGAAATTGAGGGTTGGTTTCCATAGAGGAAGGAGGGTCACCAAGGAATTCTGTAGGGAGTTCTGTGTGGGGCTGGCAAAATACTGCTGTCCTCTTCAGGATGGAAAAGGGATGGGAGAGGCAGGAAGTGGAGCTGCTGGGCTGGAATTTGAATGGACACCAATGAGCATCATTTTCACAAGAGAGTGAGTGGTCCTCCCCTTCAAAGAGAGTGAGTGATCCTCCCCTTCACAAGAGAGTCGGTGGTCCTCTCTTTCACAAGAGAGTGAGTGGTCCTCCCCTTCACAAGAGTTAGTGGTCCTCTCTTTCACAAGAGAGTGAGTGATCCTCCCCTTCACAAGAGAGTGAGTGGTCCTCTCTTTCACAAGAGAGTGAGTGGTCCTCCCCTTCACAAGAGAGTGAGTGGTCCTCCCTTTCACAAGAGAGTGAGTGGTCCTCCCCTTCACAAGAGTTAGTGGTCCTCTCTTTCACAAGAGAGTGAGTGGTCCTCCCCTTCACAAGAGTTAGTGGTCCTCTCTTTCACAAGAGAGTGAGTGGTCCTCCCCTTCACAAGAGAGTCGGTGGTCCTCTCTTTCACAAGAGAGTGAGTGATCCTCCCCTTCACAAGAGAGTGAGTGGTCCTCCCTTTCATAAGAGAGTGAGTGGTCCTCCCCTTCACAAAAGAGTGAGTGGTCCTCCCCTTCAAAGAGAGTGAGTGATCCTCCCCTTCACAAGAGAGTGAGTGGTCCTCCCTTTCACAAGAGAGTGAGTGGTCCTCCCCTTCACAAGAGTTAGTGGTCCTCTCTTTCACAAGAGAGTGAGTGATCCTCCCCTTCACAAGAGAGTGAGTGGTCCTCCCTTTCACAAGAGAGTGAGTAGTCCTCCCCTTCACAAGAGAGTCGGTGGTCCTCTCTTTCACAAGAGAGTGAGTGATCCTCCCCTTCACAAGAGAGTGAGTGGTCCTCTCTTTCACAAGAGAGTGAGTGGTCCTCCCCTTCACAAGAGAGTTAGTGGTCCTCTCTTTCACAAGAGAGTGAGTGGTCCTCCCCTTCACAAGAGTTAGTGGTCCTCTCTTTCACAAGAGAGTGAGTGGTCCTCCCCTTCACAAGAGAGTGAGTAGTCTTCCCCTTCACAAGAGAGTTAGTGGTCCTCCCTTTCACAAGAGAGTGAGTGGTCCTCCCCTTCACAAGAGAGTGAGTTGTCCTCCCCTTCAAAGAGAGTGAGTGATCCTCCCCTTCACAAGAGAGTGAGTGGTCCTCCCTTTCACAAGAGAGTGAGTGGTCCTCCCCTTCACAAGAGTTAGTGGTCCTCTCTTTCACAAAAGAGTGAGTGGTCCTCCCCTTCACAAGAGTTAGTGGTCCTCTCTTTCACAAGAGAGTGAGTGGTCCTCCCCTTCACAAGAGAGTCGGTGGTCCTCTCTTTCACAAGAGAGTGAGTGATCCTCCCCTTCACAAGAGAGTGAGTGGTCCTCTCTTTCACAAGAGAGTGAGTGGTCCTCCCCTTCACAAGAGAGTGAGTAGTCTTCCCCTTCACAAGAGAGTTAGTGGTCCTCCCTTTCACAAGAGAGTGAGTGGTTCTCCCCTTCACAAGAGAGTGAGTGGTCCTCCCCTTCAAAGAGAGTGAGTGATCCTCCCCTTCACAAGAGAGTGAGTGGTCCTCCCTTTCACAAGAGAGTGAGTGATCCTCCCCTTCACAAGAGAGTCGGTGGTCCTCTCTTTCACAAGAGAGTGAGTGGTCCTCTCTTTCACAAGAGAGTGAGTGGTCCTCCCCTTCACAAGAGAGTTAGTGGTCCTCTCTTTCACAAGAGAGTGAGTGATCCTCCTTTTCACAAGAGAGTGAGTGGTCCTCTCTTTCACAAGAGAGTGAGTGGTCCTCCCCTTCACAAGAGAGTGAGTAGTCTTCCCCTTCACAAGAGAGTTAGTGGTCCTCCCTTTCACAAGAGAGTGAGTGGTCCTCCCCTTCACAAGAGAGTGAGTGGTCCTCCCCTTCAAAGAGAGTTAGTGATCCTCCCCTTCACAAGAGAGTCAGTGGTCCTCTCTTTCACAAGAGAGTGAGTGATCCTCCCCTTCACAAGAGAGTGAGTGGTCCTCTCTTTCACAAGAGAGTGAGTGGTCCTCCCCTTCACAAGAGTTAGTGGTCTTCCCCTTCACAAGAAAGTTAGTGGTCCTCCCCTTCACAAGAGAGTTAATGATCCTCCCCTTCACAAGAGAGTGAGTGGTCCTCCCTTCACAAGAGAGTGAGTGGTCCTCTCTTTCACAAGAGAGTGAGTGATCCTCCCCTTCACAAGAGAGTTAGAGGTCCTCCCCTCCTGATTCTTACTTTGTGGTAAGGGAAAGAAGCAGCTACATTTTTTTTTTTTTTTTAAATCTGGAGCTTAGGTTGCTTAGTCTAGTTTTACCCTTTGGCTACTCGATTTTATAGACTCATCTCCCCCTCCTCCTTTTTCTAGTAATGCTGAGCAAGAACAACCAAATTACATTAAGGGTCCAGTGTGGTGACACAGGTCTTCAATCCCAGCACGTGGAGGCAGAGGCAGGTGGGTCTCCGTGTGTTCAAAGACAGCCTTATCTGCGTATTGAGTCCTGGGACAGCCAGGGTAGACGGTGAGGCACTTTCTCAACACAAAACAACATAAACAAACAACAAACATTAGACAAAAGCTACATTTAAAAACAAAATCTCTCCCTTTCTTCCCTTCTTTCGTTATTTCCCTTGGCCCTTTTTTTCCTTGATAGAACTCACCTAAAATCCTGGTTTTTAGTTGCCTGAAGGTGCTGTCTCTGCAGATTGTTAGTCTTTGAGAGCAGCTTAGGGCCTGGTGGGTGATTTCACGAGCCTAACGGGGCCTCCGGTCCTGTGTCTCAGCTGTGAGGGGTTGGTAGTCAAGGGGAGAGCCAGCTGGACTCAAGAAAGTGGAGTGGAGAAAAATAACAAGTATCGTTTCCACGTTAAGACTTGGATTGTTTAGGATCACTCCTGCTCCCACGCCCCAGTTGGAACACGGAATATTGTGGTTCTAGGAGGTGATTCTCTGTCTTGTTCAGCCAGGATCCTCTTTGTCTTTCACAGTGCTTTACACAATGCAGTTTCAACTCTCAGGATGGAAGGATGTCTCCAAAAGTTGTGTGTGTACCCTGTGACACTCACTTGCTCTCTGGGGAACTTTTTTGTGGGGTGAGGCAGTTTTTGTTTTTATTTTATTTCAATATAAATAAACCTGGGCTTGTATATTACTTTTTAGATGAATAAGTATAAGCAGAAGACATCAAAACACTCTTTATTTAATTGTTGTTTTTGCGTACAGCACTGGGATGGAATCCAGGGAGGACCTTGTGTGCGCTGGGCAAGTCTCTCACCCTTCCAGCCCTGGCAGTGTCTCTAAATCTCTGACATTTCATGATTCTTGTTTTACTGTTCCAACCATGGCTAGAAGAAGCTGGCAAAATTGTGTCCTGCTGACAATGGCACCTCACAGGAGGGCTCTGTTTCGGCAGAGTGCATGTGCCTCCAGGGATGCCTGGCACAGCAGAGAGCGTGACTGACCTCACAGGCTGCCATTTGTGTGTATGTGAGCACAGTCTTACTGCACAGCCCTTGTTGACTTCCTGTGTACAGCTCTAAACCCCGTTTCTTTGAATTTCCGCACTATAGGATGGGCATGAAATTGATAATATTGTTGCATGTTGCTGATAAAACTCAGGGTCTCTGGCTGCCTTTAGTCCCAGCACTTGGAGGCTGAGCCAGGCAGATCTCTGAGTTGGAGGTCAGCCTGGTCTACAGAGTGAGTTCCAGGACAGCCAGGGCTACACAGAGAAACCCTGTCTCCAAAAGTCAAAACAACAACAACCAGCCCTCAGGATCTCACTCACTCACTGGGTAAGAAATGGTTCCCACAGACTCATGTGTTTGAACATTTGGTCCCGGGTGGTGGCATGGTTTTGGGAGACTCTGAAACCTTTAGGATGCAGGGCTTAGCTTCATGAAGTTGGGGGAGAAAGGTGTGGTCCGTTCCTCCCCTGTCCTCAGTCCTCGTCAGAGCGCCCAGTTGTGAGCATCCTCTCTGTGATCCCACTACCAAGAAGCAGTTAGATGGCTGCTAAGCCTTTCTGACCACGATGGACTGTTTTCTCCAAACTGTGAGACACAGTAGATATTTTCTTTCTGTCCCTCAAGATACTTCCCTTGGGTTTTGTTCACAACATAAGAGCAAGGCATCCGACATGCCCTCTGCTTCTAAGCCGTACCACTAAGTAGCTGACTGGTGCTTGTTTTGATGTATTGGGGAATGCCATCTATGGTCTCCTTCCTTCTAGATGAGCATTCTTCAACTGAGCTTGCTGTTGAACTGTGCATTATGTGGTGAGCACGCAGGTGTGCATCTAAAGGGCAGAACACAGTACCTTCCCTTCTCGTGCTAAAGCTAAATAAATCTTGGCTCGGCCCTTTCCACTTCCTCCTTTTTTCCTTTCGGCAGAGCTGGGGGGTGGAACCCACGGTCTTATTTGTGTTTCAGAAATACTCTCTAACTGAGCCGCACCCTCAGCCTGACACATCACTTTATTTTTTTTTAATATTTTATAAAGATTTATTCTTTGTAATTAGGTGTAAAAAGAAAAAAAAAGGTGTGTGGTGCCCGTCGATGTGTGAACCTGCCCATAGGAGCCCCTGAAGGTTAGAGGCATCAGTTACTCTGGAGCTGGAGCTATGGACTATGACCACTTGCTGTGGGTGCTGGAAGCTGGGCTTAGATCCTCTGGGAACTGAACTTAGAGTGCTCTTAAGTGCTGAAGTCATCCCGAAGGCTATTTGTAAATGTTTTTTTGGCTGGGTGGGTGCATGTATGAGTGTGTGCATACTAGTGATGAAGGCCTTGCTATTTCTGTAGGCTTGTAGGGAAGTTGATAGTCCTGAAGATCTCAGCCTCTTTCCTGGTGAAGTTGAGAACGTTCTCTGACCATGTATGGATGCAGAACTTAGTATGTCTATCTGAAAAAAGTCAGTACAGTTTGTCTTTCTTTTTTCTCTTCTCCCTTCTTTCTGTTAGTATCCGTGGAGATGGAACCTGAATCCCCCTGTGTGCTCAGCAGGTACCTGCCTCAGAGCCACAGCCCCACACCCAATTATCCTTATCACTGTAAATAAAGGCCGGGTTCAAAGGACCACACAGAGATGTAAACTGGCTTCAGCTCTCTGCTGCTCTGAAGCTTGTGCTCAGACTGGAGAAGGAATTCTGGATCAAAGCAGAAAGGGAAGCCTTGTAAAAAGGTTGGGAGTGAGAAAGGAGATCTTGGTTCCTTTGTAGAAAAAAGCAGCTCGGATCACAGCTTAGCAGTGTGTGAAAGGGTGGGTCACAATGGTAGCAGGTAAGAAAGGGTGACAAGCTGGGATGCCAACTCTTCATGGGGCATCTGCCTGAGAATACACGCCCACAGAATCCAGGCACATGGTGGAGAAACCGGTAGAGAGACATTTTGGCAATGAGTGGAAAGGGGGGCCTGTAGGGGCCCCAAACTGGGAACCAGTCCAATGCCTGGTCTGCCAAGGAGAGAGAACTTGGAATAACAGAGGTAAACTCCTGATTAATGAATAAGCTGGGGGCTGGTTCAGGTGAGGGCGCACCTGTGATATACTTAATCCCTACAAAGCTGCACTCCGAGATCCCTCACACTCAGATCTGCGGGAAGAAAGCCCGGACTGTGCTTCGTAGCCTTGTGGGGAAGAGACTCTGGGAGTGGGAGGCTTAAAAAAAAAAAAAAAAATCTGGCTCGGAGGTGGGGTGGGTGGAGCTTGTGGGGGAGGGGGAGCTCCTCCTGCTCAGGATCTGAGCAGAAGTGCCAATGAAGACAAGAATCAGAGCTGCTCTCTACGTTTGGGCATCAAATATAGGCAGAAGTTAACTGATGTCTGTACTTACAGACAAGATTATCCTCCAGCTTCGTGGACTGTCTTGTCTATTTTTGTTTCCATTTTGTTGATAACAGTTTCTCAGACTTTTAAAGTGTGGTATGCAGTCAGAAAAGTGCTAGAATCCTATCCACCGCGTTTGCTAAAGGTTTGCAGACGCTCACTGTAAGTGGCATTCTGCAGAGTGTCATTCCCAGCAGGCACCTACCTCACACCTTTCCTAACTACTTGGCCTACCTCACAGCCCAGTTTGGCTGCTTTGTTGCTCTGAACTCTGTTTTCCCCCAGCCTCTACCCTGAGATCCGTCTTATAACTACTAGGCAAGTACCCTACCACTGAGTTACACCCCAGCCTGAGGGGACAGGGATTAAATTATGGTACCAGATGCCACAATTTGCTATAAATCTTACAACGTTCAGAGCTATGGCAGAAGTTAGTTTACATTGTATTATACCCACGAACTCCAATTCCCCATCCCAGGGTACAGCAGCCCCCGCTCTATTTCCTGTCTCAGTGAGTGTGACTACTCCAGGGGCCCCACTTTACCACAGTGAGAGGACAACGTGCGGGAGTTGGTTCTCTCTTTCTACTACATCCGTTCCAGGACGGAACTCAGGTCACCAAACCTAGAGGCGAGCCTCTCCATCCACTGAATCATTTTTGTTTTTTGGAAGACCCACCTTTGGCTTCCCAGCATCCCTCTCTCTCCTTGTTCTTCAGAGTCATGGAACAGTTCAGTTCACACCCTACTGTTTGCCTCTCTGGCTTCCGAAACAACTTCCACTAAATTGAGTTTGTGAAATTGTTTTTTTTTTGGGGGGGGGTCGGTGTATACATGTAACCTCCTCTGTGTGTGTGTTGTAATGCTAGAGATAATTCCCAGGGTCTTGTACAAGCTTGTGGAAGGCCTAGTCATTACGCAAACACCCTTCTCAGTCTGGAGACCAGGTCAGTACCTTTATAATAAAGTACTTTGATCGATTCAGTTATCCAGCTGATAAGCACCTGGACTGATAACAAATTCATTTCCACACCTCTGAACTCACTACTCCCGGGAATCCTGCACTCACAACAGTCCACCTAAAATGAAAAGTACAATCGGTTTCTCCCTTATCAGAACCCCTAATTCCCCTGTGGGTTACATTGAATCCCCCCCCCAACCCTTTTTTAAAATTGTAATTTCAGATTCCTGAGAAAGAAAACTAAAATAAACCAGGTGATCTTGTTTAGTTACGTTCTAGGTCCCATTCTCAACAGATCTTTCTGAACCGTCCCGCTGAGTTTCAGCTGCTGCTCAGCCACGTAGGGACAGCCTGCCCTGCAATCCGTGGATACTCACTGCCGGATGACCAGCCCTGTCTCAGAGGAAGGGACCGTGAACAGAAGAGTGGCTGGTGGTCTCACTGGCCCTCCCTAGGGCCACATGCTGGTCAGGCCGGGCCCCTGTGCTTCCTGCTCTCTGGAATGTAGGGGGTGAATGTGTGCAATGGGAGAGTGACCTGCACATAGTGTGGAGTGTTTACTCTGGTACCTCAGAGACCTGGTTTCTCCATTGGTGAAACAACTTACCTGGAATCTACCAAAAACACTCTTAAAAAATATTCAATGTAATTTCCAGGGGATTTGGGGATGCTGATGGCTCCAATGTTCCTTTTTAGTAGATGATCGTGCATGGAGTATTCATTAGAGGAGCAAGTGCAAGAGATGTGGAATGTGTGAACTTAAACAGTCGTCAGGTCTGTGGCACAGGCTTGAAACCACAGCTGCTCTGGAGCCGAGGCCGGAGGATGCCTGTCTGCCTGGGCTGCAGAGTCTCAAGTTGTTTTGCTCTCTGCTGTCTTTTTTTTTTTTTTTTTTTTTTTAATTCATTCCCAAAAAGCCACCAGATCTCTGGGTCCCACATCTTCCTAGGGAATTTGTAGTACAGGACTGTGAGCAGATTTTGCCCAAATCCAAACTCTGTATGTAGGTCTTATTTTGAGCGCTTTAAGCCTTTTAGGAGATGAGGAGTTTCTGCTCAAGGATAGTACATACCTGTGTGTGCGTGTGTGCGCAGGCGCATGCGTTCATGTGTGTAGATGTATGTGTGAATTTGTGTGTGTGTAAATTGACATTAGTGCTTTTGTTATAGTGAGGGGAACAAACTGCCCAATAGAGGCCAGCAGAAGTGCTTGCCTGTGTCTGTAAGAATGACTTGGTGTTAACCCCGCTTAGAGTCACTGCGACAAATACCCGAGATAAATCCATCTATGTAGAGGGGAGTTCTTTGGGGCTCTGAATCCACTTTCAGAGCTTTCGGTTCAGATGCTGCCTCGTTGCTTTGGGTCTATAATGAGGTAGTATTTCCTGGCAGGGGACGTGGTGGAGCAAATAAACTCAGCTGATGGAGAAAGGTTGTAAAGGGAAGAAGAAAGAAACAGGAAGTGAGCCAGGGTACTGATATCTTCCCCAGGAGTACGTACCAATGACCATACTCCATTCACTAGGCCTCACCTCCTAAGACTCTGCCTCCTCCCTGTATGTCATTCAGTACATGGTTCTGGGGATACACCAAATTATAGCAGACGGGACTTCCAGAGGGAGCCTTGGGGATCTGAGACCCATGCTGTAACTCCCAAGTAGTCAGGACATGGACGGTGGTATCAGCTGTGATAAGTATGCAGACTCCTCCTAAGGCATCTGCAGTCCTAGACAGAGACACCTCGGACAATAAGGGTGAAGAGGAAGTCCTCGGATGCTCCCTTTGCTTTTGCCATTAGGCCCTTCCAATCAACCTTGACCTGGGGACAATCAAGGTAGGCAGGGAAGGAATAGCTTTACTTGTCATTGTTATCAACAATAGCCTAGGTGGGACTTGAACTAACAGCAATCCTCTACCTTCCTTAATACTGGGTTTCCCAGCCTGAGCCACCGTGTCTGGATGAGATTGAATTTGCTTGGTTTTTGTCCTCTGTTTCTCTGTCTCTCTGTCTCTCTGTCTTTGTCTTTCTCTGTCCTTTTGTCTCTGTCTCTCTGTCTCTTGCTTTCTCTCTTTTTCTCAGGCAGGGTCTCTGTGTGTAGCTCTGGCTGACCTGGAATTTGCTTATGAAGACCAGGCTGTCCTTGAACTCACAGAGATCTCTTTACCTATCTCTGTACTCAGGTGTATGTTATAAACATGTCTCACTCTGGTTTGTTTTGAAATGACTCCTGTAACCCAGGCCGGCCTTGAACTTGTTATGCAGCCAAGGCTGGCCTTGAACTCCTGTCTTCCTGTCTCTGTGTAGGTCTTGAATGCTACACCACTATATTTGGCTCCTAAAATTGAGTTTCTTACTGCTCTTGCAGTGTTTGTAGGAGATAGTTTCTTTATACCTAAATTTTTGGGGTGGGGGGGCAAACTTCCAATTGGCCCTTTATTTAAAAAAAAAAAAAAAAAGAAGATTCCCTGCTGCGGGGCTTCTGTGGGTGTGGGAGGGAAGGTGAGTGAGGTGTGTGAGGTGCATTTAGCATAAGAACCCCCATGCAGTCCTTCTGGGATGGCTGCACTGTTTCCAAGAGAATTGAAACTCTACATGGCTGTCAAGAGGCAGGCTCTCCAGGCTGCCACTAAGCGCTAGGTCCCTTGTCCGCAGGCTGCCTGTGCAGGACACTGGCAGTGGAGCCACTTCCTCTGGGGAGGGGCAGGATGTTGACTCTGGGTGCTGAGGCTGCTGCGTTCACTCAGCTTTTATGGGAGAGAAGAGACTTAGACACTTCTGGGAGACTGTCAGTAGTTTACTAACAAGTCTCTGTCTCTGCCACGCTCTGGCTGGATGCAGAGAGCACTGGGAAGTTTCTTTTGTCTGGAGTAGTCAGTTATAGGGTGAGGGAACCCACAGAGCTGGGAGGGACTTTAGCCTGAGTGTGCTCCTGTGCTGAGCTGGGGAAATTAAAGGTGGTTCAGTGTGAACATGTTTTCCTTCTAGTTTCTCAGTAGCAAGATTGTAAGAAGAAAAAAAGTTAAAATTAATTATAATATTTTAATTTCTCTAATACATTTAAAAAATCACTGCAATAGAAACAACACCAACTATAGACAGACTGAAATATGTTAGTGTAATTTATAATAATTTACATGGCTTGTTTTTTCATTTAAATATTTGAATTTGTAATGATGCCATATCTCAATTCGAACTAGCTACATGCAAAATGACCCCATGTGGCTTGTAGCGTAGACGCTGCAGTTTACCACTAAGGTTTCAACTAAGGACAGTCTCCCATGTCCATGCTATGGGTGGCAACATCTAAAGACATTTTCGTTACAACTAGAGAGGGTGCTACTGGCAACCAGTGGGTAGAGGCCAAGAATGTCACCAAATGTCATGTGGTACAGAAAGACAATCTCCACAACATGGAGTGATATGTCCTGAAACACTGACAGCTCTCAGTTTGAAAAACACCACTTTAGACCAAGCTCTTCCTTTGCTTCTATAGCTACAGATCTTACTGAAATCTCTCCTGTTAAAGATTTGGTCCATAGCGTATAGTGCTAGTGAGAGGTGTTGGAATCTTTAAGAGACAGAACTATGGATACACTTAGGGGATCCCCTAGGTTCCCCTACAAAGAAGCCAAATCGACGGTTCATTCAGTGGCCTTTGGGGTTCCAGCTACAGGAGGTGACTACTGAGAACAAGAGACAGGAAGTGGATAAGTAGCTCAGGGCAGGGCCTCCAAAGCAGCAGCCGCAGAAATGTGCTTGGTCCACAAAATCTCCCAGCCAAGCAACCACCAGTCAGGAAGGCAGGTCCCTATTAAGCCATGCTAAAATGGTAGGGGGAATAGTTATCCTTTTAAGGAGCTGATGTGCTCTCCTTCTCAGAACCTTTGTCCTCTGTGCAGCGCCTTAGAGCTGCAGGAAAGCCTAGCTCCTTTCCCCTCTTTTCTGGGTGGGCTTTCTTTAACACATTGGGTGATCTCCATGCCAGCTTAACCCAGACAGCCTGGCTTCCTCTCTTCCTTATCTGCCTTCCTCCTAAAGGCAGCTGCTGAGATTTACAACTTGTCTACTTTGGGATTGTTCTTTTAAACTCTAAAAAGGGTGAGGGGGGCACAGTATAGCGCCTTCTGCTCCCACAGGTCTCACAGGAGGTTGTCAAAGCTGCTTTCTCCTCTCTTGCAGCCTGGGCACCATGGTGTGAGCAGCCATCGTAATTGGCTTCAGCACAGACTGGCAAATCCTGGACTAAAGGCTCTAAAATAGCGAACCTTAAATAAATCGTTTCTCTTTATAATCGGATTGTCTGAGGTGTTTGTTACCACACTGGAAGGCTGCAGAACATCTTACCACGGCGAGAAACAAGGCCCCAAGAGTCAAGAAACAGCAGGATAGGTGTTGACACAAAAGTCTCCCGAGCTGAGCATCTTGTCATAAGAATGTATTTCTTGGCCTTTTAGGAGATGACCCCAAATAGTTTTCTAAATGTCCTAATGCATACTACACTTATCTGTCAGTGGTGAGTACCTTGCAATTAGAGGAAGCTAGATCTTAAGTTGATGAGGACCAATAGTGTTGCTTTTGTCCTCCATCTCCTCAGAGGCCCCCCCCCATTGTTGTGAAGTTAGAAGTTTCTGTAGAAAATAGTAGAGAAAGGAGAGATGGATCCACGGAATGAATGAATTCCAGAAGGTAGCTGAAGGTGGGAGTCCGTGTTTCTTGCTTCGTTGTTCAATCACCTAGCTTTGAGCAGATGCTCTTGACTGACCCTTGGCCTTGCTGGTATCTCCCCTTTCCTCTTGTCACCTCTCTGGGTCCCATTCTGCTTCCTGCCTTTGTCTATGGATGGATGAATCCTATGTGGAGATTGTCAGCGCCATCTCCTTGGAAACCTTCCTCTAGCCAAACCCCATGAATCTGGGTTTGGGTTGCATTATAAAAAGGTCCTTTCTGTGTCCCCTGGAACTTTCTAAGTCTGTGCCCTCTGGGCTGTCAAGGAACGGCCCCTTTAATGTTCCTGCTTATCTTCAGTTCCTTGGCTCATTCAGGGGCAGGCTTCGCTCCCATGAATGGGCCTGTTGATCAGCAAACCACAGACAGTCAGTTCCCATTGTACTGGAAGACGGTGGTTCATCTTTGCACATCATCATGTGCTTTCCTGCTTGCTAACTCGGTCGGGGATAGGGAATCAGGTTCAATCCATCCTGTTGTTAGTGTGTGCTAAGATCAGGGCTGGGGACGAAGCAGAAACTCTTGGATATTATCACATTAGATGAGATGCTGGGCAGCTTCCACGCTAACTCGGACTCCAACCCGATGTGTGTAACCACAGGTTAGCAGTCCCAAAGGTACATACGTCTCAGCAGTGGTTTTTCTGTTTTTTTTCTTACATGATGTGCTGTGTGTCAGCTCTTTGGATTTCTGGACAACAGTCTCAGCCCTCGACAGTGGGAAAGATGGGGTCATAAACCAAGAACTAAAGGACTATCTAGGGGAGAAGAGAGACCCTATGTGGAGTTGTGCACAATGTGTCCTCTAGCTGTGGCTGTAAAATAAACCCTTCATTCCACTAGGTGCTAGATATGAGGCCATGGCCACAGCACCAGCATCAGAACCGTTGATAGCGGCGCAGCACGTTCACAGAGCAAGAGTCTTCTGTCTACCGCCACTATGGATTGAGCCCTCCGTGGGTGCAGGCAGCTACTTCTCCTCAGTGAATTAGGAGTGGCTCTTTAAAAAAAAAAAAAAGGCTTCTTTTCCTCCTCTCACTTCAAAGCACATACCTCCAAAGGAGATGACACCCAGAATCCAGGGAGCCATTTGCAAGCACAGCTGACTTCTCCAGACTTCAGGACATAGCTGCGGAATACTGTTGAGTGTTTGGTGTGTGTGTGTGCTTGTATGTGTGTACACGCATGCATGAGTATTTGGTGTGTGTGTGTGCTTGTACGTGTGTACACAACTGCACGTAGACATCTACTACTCTCTTGCTCAGTATCTTTGAGGCTTGGCTCTGTAGAGCCATGGCGTGGGACCCAGATTCGAGGTTGTTGTCTGACCACCTTTGTACACAGGCAGCTCCTGAAGCTGAACATCAGTGCAGGTTCCTGTTGTAGTCTGGCCTTTTGCTGCAATCAGATGTCAAGACAGTGTAGACTCTGCAATGCAAGGATCATAATTCATAGTGGGGAAGTGCTCCTCTTGTTTCTAGGACCCTGAGTTTTGCAGTTGTACTTGCTAATCCGGCCTGCCCTTTAGCTCACCTGAAAATGAACGTGGATGACCTGGGCTGAGTTCTGTGACTGCTTCATGAAACATTTTCAGAACGTGATGGCTCGAAGTTTTCCATGCTTCCACAGCGTGTATGCAAGAGCTCTGCTCTGGCTGCCACCATGAAGTGGAGCTGTGGCTGGGACCTCCCAGGATGGACAGCATACCTCGCTTTTCTTTCTCTTTCACCCACAGCTTCTGCTGCCCTTCGTTTGTATTTTAAGCCAATGCCACCTTTTGATGGGAAGTAAGTGCCTGGGGAAGGTGGCATTTTTAGTGGAAACAAAGAAAACCTGATGTCCTCACTGTGTTTGCTTTTCTGGGCTTTTCCCCCTTGTTGCTCAAGAACAACAGAAGTGGGAGTGCAGAAACCCTTAGAATGCCCATCTGGGTGCTTTAGTGGCACACGAGTGGATCTTAAAGCCATCCGCCGTCCAGCTTGTCTATGTTTGAGAACTGTAAAGCCAAATAGAGCTATAAAAGCCATTTTGTGCAGTGACCCACCCGATGCAGCCACAGCCAGCCAGCATCCCCACCCCCTTCAGAGAAGTGTGTCCTGAGCCCTGATGACTGGGTTCCTGCAAACCATCACTGTTTGCTTTTGCACGCCTCACAGCATCCCCCCCACACCCCCCAAAGAAAACACACTCAAGACTCTGGGCCTGGCCTCTCTCTTCTGTGGCAGCTCCCAGCCTCTGTCTGGCCTATCGTCTTCCTCGGATCTCCACCCCAGCCTGCTGGTGTGGGCAGCAAGGGAGACTGGCAATGCATGCTTGAGCCCCAGTAGGGAGGGCTTGGGTGGCTGCAGATTCCTCCCTGTCACCCTACCCTGTTTTTCTCCTCTCTTGCCTTCTTGGCATTTATCTCCTTCCCTAACAGATTTCCACAGTGAGAGTTTAATTCAGGCCAAGAGAGCAGCCCTGAAAGGGGGGTGAGGTAGGGGTCAGGACATATGCTAATAAGGCTGGGGCTCCAGTCCTCCGCAGAGTCTCCCTGTGGACCTCTGTTGACTCCCAGGAAGGCCTCTCCACTTCTCCCCACTCTGCCTGAAGACTCAGAGAGACCTGCCCCTTCTTTATCTCCACCCCATTGGGAAAGCTGCTGTTTGCCTTGCTCTGTCAGCGGGTGCACCTTTGTCACAGAACCAGAGGAGTTCAGATGTCAGAACTTGCCAGTTTTCCTGGGGTTAACTGGAGTCCAGTGCCCCCAGAGGAGAGACTAAGTGGAAAATACCATCAGATGTAAAGGACTTATATCTATTCAAACTGGCGAGTTTATCATCATTTTATATAGTTATCATAAGACTTTAAGGCACTAGAGCTGGGCACATATCTGCCCTTTAAGCTATCTAATTCCCTATCAATAACCCTGATAAATGACCGGTAGTGTTCCATCTGGGCAGCTCTTACTCCATTTTTATTGGGGGCCCAAGAGCCACAAGTACATAAAGCCGTTCTGTGGGAACAAAAAGATCTTCGACAAAGCACCCAGGAGGAAGCCTCTGCCTGAGGCCTGTGTCAGAGAGATCTTGATGGGCACGGAGAGCAGCTGCCCGCTCACTTGCCTCCAGGCTTTCCTTGGGTGAACAGGAAGAGGTGAGAGGATAGAAGACGGGGAACTTAATGATGTAGAAACTGAAAGCATTGAAGTCTCTTACCAGCCTGAAGTCGAGAATTCCAACCTTTACCGTGGGGGCTGCCTACACAGAGACAGTGCTACCTTGGTGTGCTTTATATACTTCAAGGAAGAACGTTAACATGTCGTACATCATGCTGAAGGGCAATGCACATATGGCCTCCAGTATATTCCTTTATATTCCAGTATATAATCTCTATTCCTTCCTCAGTTTCAAACCTGCAGTTTTCTAGGACTCTAAGGGGACTCCCCCCATTTACAATAAAAGACTTGCCTTTTCTTTCTTGGACAGCCGCAGTGCCCATGGCTTGCCTTGATGGATTATAGCCCTATAGCCCTATCTCAGGTACCTGCAGAGCTCCTCTGTAATCTCAGGATTTGTACGTGGGGGAAGGAGACAAAGAGTCCCTCTGAATAACGTAGTGATTTCAAAAGCCCCCCAAACCCCTAGACTGCTATTGCTGAACACTTAAGCAACCCTTTTCCTTATGAAGAACCCCCACACACTTGGGTGAGTCTTATCTGCCCACAGATGACCCTCTTTCTCCAGCCCCTGTGCTTAAATCTATGTTTCTTCTGAATAAACTCCAACTCGGCTTCCTACCGTCCCGTGCTGAGTGTCTCCTCTATGAAAAGCCAAGGGTCTCTACTGTACCAAGTGGAGGTGTGCTTGAAGAACCAGCCTGCTGCAGGTGGAGCCCTGTGTGGACTCTCCTCCACTGCTGATAGGGACATTAGAAACCCAGACCTCTGACTTCTTGGTTGGCAACAAATAACTATACTGAAGAGTTCCCAGGGCTGTGAAGGGAGAGCTGTTGCCATAGATCAATATGGTAGAACCTGTTAGTGAGGGGAGTAACCCTTTACTTACCTCTCTAGTTCCATGACTAGACTCCCCTCTGTCCTCAGGTTGAGCCTTCAGCTATTTCTGGGTCTCATTGTCTCTCCCACTGTCAAGTTCAGATTACAGCCTTTCATGTCACCCCACCCCCATATATATCTTCTTTACTTCTTTTCTCTGAAATTCTCTCTAGCCCCTCTGGTTCCCTCAGCAATCTCTTTCCTTTTTGCTCTTCCAGAGGGGCAGTGGGAGGCTTCAGGAGAAAAGAACAAACAAGGGGCCACTCCCTAAGAGTGTAGATCTCTCTTTACCCCTGGGGCAAGGCTTATCCTCCAAACTTTTATGTGGTAAAGTTCCCATTTTTCTTATTCCTAGAAATGACTCCCTGCAAAGACCCACCTTCGCTTCAGGGTTAGATAAGAGCCTCTATTTTGGGCTAAGTTATGGCCCCCAAGTGCATATGCTGAAGGTCTGACCCCCACTTCTTATCATAAAATGGCTGTATATGAAGATAGAGCATTTGAATGTGAAATTGAGTTAAAATGGTCATTTGAGTGGACACATTCATCCAACACACTTTTATAGGAAGACATCAGGACTCTGACACATGCAGGGAGACCACCTATAAGCCAAAGAGAGCCTCAGAAGCAAGCCAGGCCGTAACTTGGCCTTACACAGGAGCCGTGAGGAAACAGCCTGCCATTTAGGTTATCCTCTCCATTGGTGTTTGTTAAGCAGCCTCAGCAAACAGGTCCACTCTCCGACGGTATGCATTCCATGTGACACCCACAAGACTCCCAAGTAATTACCCTCATTTGCCCCTGACAAGCCTAGAAACAGACCCTCCAATTGTCATTACATGTTTATTTAATGACTCATTCAACGGTCTGTCCTGCAAACACAGGGTCTTGTCCAGACGCCTGACAGAGCGAACACATTGTACCTGTGTAGCAGTACCTTCAGATGCAAAAGTCTAAGAGCTTGTCTTTGGATCCAGGTTCCCCACTAATCACAGCAGCCTCAATCCAAGGAGTTCCCTCCCCTGCAATGACTTAGAAGGAACTGGAACCTTGACCTGTTCACCCTTCTGTGCCCAGGATGGCAGGTTTCATAGGGAACTCACTTTCTCCTGCCTGGACATCTTCTCATAGCAAAATAGTGAGGGTTTGATTTTCACTCTTAACATTTTGGTAGGCTCTTTTTGTTTTTGTTTTCTACTTTGGTTTTCCTTGAGCACCTTCTTGCTACATCATAACACAGCAAAAGAGAAAAGTAGCCAAGCACATTCTTTGTATGCAGAAGCCTATTCTTGAGATAAGAAACCCATTTTCTTGATACTAGCATTGACCTACTCATGAGATAGAACTGTCAAGATTTAAATACCTTTGAAAAGGCCTCAATTCTTAATACTGCTTCCACAGTAGTTTATTTCCAAAGACATAATGGTGGGGATGTTTAAACCATGGCCATTACTAATTTTGTGAACGGCTTCTGGTGAGAAATTAGAGATATTATTTAAATATAATATAGTGTCTGTTTTCACTGACTACCTTCTCAACAGTATGAAGACTCCATCATACAGTGGTCCAAGTCAGCACAGTACAAATGGATGCCTTGTAGAACATAGTTAAGTACAGGATATCAAACCAGGGCAGCCTGCTCCTGCCAGACCTCCTGAAGTAAGAGATACTTGGAGATATTGTGAACAAAAAGAACGTTACCTTAATATGTGAACATGGGAGGTACCAGTTTAGTCCATCTCTCCTTCGCCTTTTTCAAAGGGACCTTCATCTCATGTTATACTGGTGTCCAAGAAGTGATAACCTGGTCCACCCATGGGTGCCCCACTTCCTTCCAGGTGCACCTGAGCAACATAGCTCATTGTTAGTCACCACTTCTTCTCTCTTTCCTTCCTCCCTAGAAATACACAACCTATATCTATGGAGAAGCATTTGACAATTAATGATGTAAAGGTCTACCCGAAAGTTTCTCCTCCTTGTGAGAACCCCGTGCTATGTAACACAGCTTTCTGTTCAGTTCAACTTGTTGAACTTCTGAAAAGAGGACCCTCGAGCTGGACTTTCAGCATTCTTTGTGCTCCTGAAGAGCACACATGTGCTTCCCACCTTGAGTGTTTCTCCTTGCATGATTGTCCCTGGTCATTTAATGGTTCTTGCTTGCCTCAAGATGCCTGTTCCCCCCTTAAGCTGCCGAGTGCAAACTATGCTTACCTAAAATGCCTGATTCCCATTTAGCTCCTAACTCCATCAACAGATCAAAACTGAAAGTCCGGACTTCTTTAAATAGAGCTAGAGCCTTCTCCAGTGCTTGCTGCATTACCATGCCAAAGCAAGAATCCTACCAAGTCTTCAGCCTATAATGCCAGGCTTCTTTGAAGGAACACTGAGTACCCATGCCTAGTTCTTACAATATTTTTATCCTTTAAACAGACAAGCCAGATGAGATACAGCTAGACCAAGGATTGTAAGCAATGAGCAGAACAGTCAGTCTTGTGTTTCTCCCTCCTTCTGAGGACCAGCACCATCCTGCCCTCATCTTCCTCCATCTGAGGACCAGCATCATCCTGCCCTCATCTTCCTCCATCTGAGGACCAGCATCATCCTGCCCTCATCTTTCTCCTTCTGAGGACCCAGCATCATTCTGCCCCCATCTTCCTCCTCCTTCTGAGGACCAGCACCATTCTGCCCTCATCTTCCTCCTTCTGAGGACCAGCACCATCCCGCCCTCATTTTCCTCTTTCTGAGGACCAGCACCATCCTGCCCTCATCTTCTTCCTTCTGAAGACCAGCACCATCTTGGCCTCATCTTCCTCCATCTGAGGACCAGCATCATCCTGCCCTCATCTTTCTCCTTCTGAGGACCCAGCATCATTCTGCTCCCATCTTCCTCCTCCTTCTGAGGACCAGCACGATCCTGCCCTCATCTTCCTCCTTCTGAGGACCAGCACCATCCCGCCCTCATTTTCCTCTTTCTGAGGACCAGCTTCATCCTGCCCTCATCTTCTTCCTTCTAAGGACCCAGCACCATCTTGCCCCCATCTTCCTCCTCCTTCTGAGGACCCAGCACCATCTTGCCCTCATCTTCCTCCTTCTGAGAACCCAACACCATTTTGCCCTTATCTTTCTCCTTCTTGAGGACCAGCACCATCCCGCCCTCATCATCTTCCTAAAGCTATTCACTGTACAGTCAATTTAGAGTTTTTAAAGTACACTTTCAAATTATCCTCACGCTACCCTTTGTCTTCTCATGGAAAGATCAGCATATATTTGGAGAGCCATGTTTCAGGACTCCACTGAAGCCATATTTATTTCTCTGGGACCCCAGGTGTACAAGATGACCTGAGCAAAGAGAATCCTATCCCAAAAGTTCACAGTGCTAACACTGAAACCTCGGCAGCAGCCCCAATGCCAGGTCATTCTCTAGTTTAAGAAACAGATGACCACATATATTTCAGTCTGCTGATAGGGACCGATTCTTACAGTCGTGGTCTGCCTGTGATTATGAGGAGCAACAAGGAAATGAGGACAGAATCGTTATCTAGTATTATGTCCGGCTAAGAATCGGTCTTTTGGATTATAGAAATATAAATGAGCACAGTGATGATGAGAACTAGCATAAATCTCAAAAAATAAAAACTAGAACTACCAAATGGGTTGACCACACTAATCCTGGGTATGACCAAGAGGGATCGAACCGTCCTTCTCAGGACACTAGTCACAAAAGCCAAGTTATAGACTTGGCCTAGTATCTAGCAATGGTTAAAGGAAAAGAGGAATGTATCCATAAGAGATCTCTATTCAGTATAAAGAAGGAAACTGTATTATCTGTAGAAAAGGGGGCAGACATAAAGATCATTACATAAAATGAAATCCATTAGACTCACAGTCAAATGCTACATGGTGTTTGTTCCCCACACATGAAGAAAGATGTAAAAAAGGAAGCCACGAAAGGAGGGAGGCATTTTAATGACTTCAGCACTACAGCTACAAACATGACAGAGATGACTTGCCAGGAGGATGATTGGCTGACTCATGGTATCTCAAGTGCCCCATGATAACAGGGAGGCAGGAGGGGACTCCGTCCATAATGGTGGAAGAACTTAGCCGGGGCTGTTCATATAGAATGGCTTGGGAGGGAGAGGGACCTTAACCAGAAATGTGTGTAACCTTCAAAGCCCTGCTGCTGGAGTCTGCTTCTGCCAGCCAGACCCCACTTCTTATGGGCTCCACGGCCTCCTAAACCACAGCAGGGATGATTTGAATAGAGGAAGATGGCCCATGGAATGGAGATGGGGCGATGAGGCTTAGTGGCTTATATATGATTTGAGTACACTGTAAATGTATGAGAGCCTCATAATAAAATCCAATATCTGTATGAACAGTATATACTAATTTAAAGGTCCTGAACAATTTGGTCTTGTCACGTCATGAAGGGTGACTTTGAGGAATAAAGTAGTGCTGCTGAGACCAATAAGTGAGCCCATTATGAGCATGGTGGCCTGCGTCCTGGCTCTCGCTTCCTTGGAGGCTTGCTGAGTGTCTTTGGGAGTGTAGCTTCTCCCTTAGGGTGGAACAAAAGCACCTTCAGGTCTTTGCTGGCTTAAACAGAATTTGTTCTAGAACAGGCCCACTCATGAGTGAGTTTGGAAAGTTACTAAATCCTAAGAAAGTAGGAAGGAGGAACCACCAGAGCCCTGCCCTTCCACTGTCTGCTGAGGGCGTGTCCACCCCAAGCATGTGCTTGCTGTGTGACCCACTTCCTTCCCTCTGCATGGGCTGCAAAGCTAGTTGTTGGGAAATGGGGAGGTCTGGCAGGCAGCAAGGCCAGCCAGGGGTGAGGCTCTGGGTGTGTGAGGATGGGCTGGCACAGGCAGATCTTTGGCATTCCTTCTCAAAATGAAGGCTGGGGATGAGCAGTGACTCAGTCGGCACTCTGTACTCAGAGGCTCCACATTTGCACACCCAACCAACCGTGGACTGAAAACAACAACAACAACAAAAGCGTCCGTATACTGAACATGCAGTTATCGCTCCCCATCATTCATTAAGCAATGAAGAGGTGACCTGAAGCAAATAAGTAATCACGGTAGGTTATAGGAGAACACTGTGTGAGCCTACATGCTTGTGCACCTAATGCAAGCATTGCCTCTGGAGCCAGAAGAGGGTGCTAGATTCCCTGGAACTGGCATTCTGGCCGATTATTAGCTGCCATGTGGGTGTTCGGAATCCATCCAGAGTCCTCTGGAAGAGCAGCCAGTGCTCTTAACCACTGAGCCATCTTTTCAGGCCCCCTACTGCTGAAGTTACAGACAGCCAAGCCTTTGTAGAATGTCCAGTATAGGCGTGGCTTCTTTCTGGGAACGTTGGTTCCTAGGGAACACAGCACCCCCTTCCCTCTTGCTTTCTCTTTACGTCATTTATACTGTTTTTGCTTGAGATAAGGACTCCCTCTGTAGCTTAGGTTGCCCTCAGCTACCAGGATTATGTGGGTCCATCACCGTGTCCAGCTGTGCCGTGTTCAACACTGATGGGTGGGGTGGGAGCCATGTAGGGAGGCTTGATAGCCCGTTGGAACTCAACAACTAAGGACGACTAAAGGGGACAGTTTAGTTGAGATTAGGTTCCACAATGAGATGCCACATAACACGCTATTTTGAACAACTTTTGAACAACTACCTAGTCAAGATATTTCCCCACCTAAAGATGTCACACATGGAAGCATGTAACCATTTACCATTTAAGAGCCAATTTATGACCCCCGTCCCAAAAAAATGAAAGGCCAGAGTCTCCCTATCTCTCTGTGTTAATTCTTCATGGGTTGAACTTTGGGGTCACTTTGTTGAATGGGATCTGGCAATGGGACCTCAGAAGCCATTGGCTTTACTATAGGCTGTAGCAAGCAAGTCTATGCAGATAATTCTATCAGCCTGCAAATTTGCCTTTCCCTAGATGTGATCAGTGCCCACCTGAGCCAGCACATGCACATAGTTCTCCTCTGAGAGAAGAACTACTTAGGATGGTTTCACAGACTCAAAGCCAGCCTTAAAGATCACAGGATCTGCTGGGTCACAACCTCACCCCGTGGCCTGAGATAGTCACTTGTGTCACAGCTGAAGAATATTTATAGGTAACAAACATGACTGGAAAATGCCAACAGTGCTGTCAACATTCTTAAGTCCCTGAAATTCTCAGAACCACAGAAGTGTATGGCTGCAGGTGCCCTGTGGAGGGACCCGGCCCAGCCCTTCCATGGTAAAAAACAGGGATGATTTGCTCACAATCCTGCAGTTACTGCTGACTTGGGATGAGGCATTCAGACGACTCATTGCCCAGTGCCCTCTTGGCCCACCACCCCTTGGACCATGCTAGATTATTGCAGGTCCTCTCGCTGTGGGGCCTTTTAATTGGTACTATTTACAAGATACCCTCTAGAGAATAAGATTACACTTTTATTTTTCTCTTACTTACTTCCCACTCCTCCCTGATCCACAAAGCCCCAACACCGGCGCCTTCAGTCCCAGCCACTGAAACTCTGGCTGAAACCAGTCAGAAAGGCTTCCTGCCAAGTGACTTTTGGCCAGGCAGTGCGACGAGCCAAGTGCAAAGGAGACCCTCCCTGGTTTTCTCATGGATGTTCCACATCAGCCGTAAGCTAATTTGATCCAGCTCAGAAATGTGCCCCAGTTATCCAACAAACACTTAGAAGGGCCGAATTGTCAGGTCTGGAAAAGGCAATAGGGACTTCAGCCCAAGTCTCTCTAACTGCTTTCAAAGGACTCGAGAAGCTTCCCAGGGAGGAAGCTGTCTTCCCTTCAGTTTCTATGCTTAGGCAAACTGAAGTCTGAGCAAGCAGACCCAGCTCAAGGCTTCACACGGTTCCTTTATTTAACTGGGGCTCCTCGTCAGAGCTCTCGTGTGTGGTGACTTTGAGGAGGAAAACAATCACTGTTGCAATTGTAAGCCAGAGCTGTTTTTTCAGGTCCGGGGGGAGACAGTGGTCACCCCATGTGCAGGGTACACCTTGTTAGTGACAGAATAGGGCTGGAAGCCGGCTGTAGATGCTGCCCCTGACTGCCTGGCCCTTCGAAGAACCTGTATTATGGCTTCACTGAGATTCCATCTTCAGGGGACAGCATGTGGTTCTGGAGGCTGCTTACCTGGCAAAGGAAAGGGACAAACCCAACACTTACCGAGTGACTTCTGTGTCACGGTCACGGAAAATATCGACACCCGGAGCAGATTCTCCCGTTTGAAAAGTTCCAAAAAAAGTGGGTTTCTTTTTTTCCTTCGTTCAGCCCCGTGGGAGCCTGAAGAAGTTCTACCAAGGTGCTAGAGAGATGGCTCAGTGGTTAAGAGCACTGACTGCTCTTCCAGAGGTCCTGAGTTCAATTCCCAGCAACCACATGGTGGTTCACAACCATCTGTAATGGGATCTGATGCCCTCTTCTGATGTGTCTGAAGACAGCCACAGTGTGCTCATATACATGAAACACATTATTTAAAAAATATATAAAGAAGAAGAAGCTCTACCAAGTTTCAAAGAGGGGAAGTGGCTGACAGAACACCTTGGCTCCTAAGAAGCAGGCCTACCTCCTCACTGCTGACACCGTCTAACTCCACTTGCTATTCCAGGCCCCATTCTGTATCCCAATAGGAGTTTTTCTTTTTTTAGACCCAGAAGTTGGCAGCTGCGCACAAAATGCAAGGAGCTGAAACTCAGTTGAAATCAATCAAAATGAAACTTGAGTTTTGCCATTTGGAAAATGGCTGGTCCCCGCCCCCCCTCCATGCCTGTTCTTCTGGGGACATAGTCTTTGTTAAATATGGTTTCTGATCTCTTCCTATTCAGCTTCTTGTGGTTCGAAGTTTGCAACCTTATCCCTGTTTTTTGTTTTGTTTTGTTTGTCTTTTTTTTTTTTCTTCTTGAAGTGGAAAATAGTGTTCATCTTGTCCCTCAGCTGCTGGGTGGATCCTGGAGCAGCTGTCCCTCGGGGACATGGGTGAGACACAATGCTGTCCCTGCCAATGCCAGTGATGGAGAGATAATAAATGTGCCTCAGAGAGAGAAACCATCATAACACGAGGATGCCAGCCTTCATTCGTGTTAGGCATCTTCAACTGCTGTTGTCTTTCAAAGGATCCTGCGTCTCACGAGAGTGACAGTGGTTTCAAAGCAAAGTCAGGTCTTCCTCTTTTAATCACGGGCTGGGAATTGTCACAAGGTGTGGACCCCGCTTAGCTTCTAGTTACGTAAACCTTCCTCCTCAAAACA
Organism: Micromys minutus; assembly: GCF_963924665.1. Classification (NCBI taxonomy): domain Eukaryota; kingdom Metazoa; phylum Chordata; class Mammalia; order Rodentia; family Muridae; genus Micromys; species Micromys minutus. The sequence goes on from NC_137969.1 coordinate 115,687,079, forward strand.
AGGAGTCATTCTGGACAGACTGGGCTGATGTAAACGCTGAGAACCATGGGCCCACAGGGTGAGACTTCGAGGCTGAGCGTGGAATTGGTGCCAGCGCTTGCCAGGATGCTGAGGCACATCATTTAGGGTGTGTCTCCGCTGCTGCTCTTCGTGGAGAAAACAGAGTGCACGCTGTCCTTTCGGATATTTACGTCTTCACCCTGAGTGAAGCATCTGTGTCTCTGGCTCTCAAAAGAGCAAAAGTTGGTGGTAGTGAAGTCGGCTGGTGACTTGGGCTTGATTGTATAATCTGAATATTAAAGTTTATTCTTAAAAAGGCTTTAAATTTTTTTTGCCAGCTTTAGAGATAGAGTAACCATCCTTCAATGTCAAAACTAAACTAAAACTAACTTTTAAAAAAAAATTTGAATCAAAATAATGAAGTGAAGAAATGGTTTCAACTGTTGTTTTTGTTTGTTTGTTTTACATTTTTCTTTTTACCTTTTTAAGGCACAAAAGTAATAAATTAAAGCCATAGTTCCTTCTTGACTGTGATGTTATTTCTTGGTTATATTAACACCTGCTCTAAAGGGGTAGCCCTCTGAATCTTATTTAATTTCCACTTACTCTCAGAGAGCAGGTCTTACTATACAGGTGGCCTGGGCTTGCTATAGAGACCAGGCTGGTTTTGAACTATTAGTACTCATAGTCTGTGCTCCCCTGGTGCTGAGATTATAAGTATATGTCACCAAGCCCAACCTCTGAATTACTTTTATTTATTCATTTTTATATTACTTTAAAGAAGAGCTAAGCACTTTCCTTTTCCAAGCATCTGAATATAAATATTATTTTTATTATTATTATTTTTCAATTCTATAGCAAGTTAGCAAACATGAAGCAAAGGCCAGCAAAGACTCTTTGGGCAGAGGATCAGTGTCCTTCCTCATCTGAACGCTAGGACACTATGGCCTATCCCCTGGAATTCTCACTTGGCATGTACCATTGTGGGGGCAGAAAGAAAGCCATATTACACTTTAATGGGCATCATCCTCACTGCCTAACATAAAGTGTTTCTCACAATGGAGGATTCTAAGGAGTGTACTGGGGCAGACTGAGCAGACAGTCTACCACGAGGGCCCGGTGTTGGTTGAGTGTTGCTATTCATGGACCACTCCTGACCGTCTCCCCTTCTCTGAGTTGTAGTGAGCTTGAACAACGAGCCAAAACAAAGGATCCAGGGATGGAGCATGCTTTCTGGTGCGCTACACACCCGGGAAGGGTTCCCTTTGTTTGTTTTAGAAGAGATCGGCTCTCTGTTCTCTAGTGATGGGATCTGTGCTCCCTCTGTCTTTGATTTCCTTCTCTCTGGGAGAGCCATTTCAGATCACAGGATGGAGACTGTGGAAAAGAACATGCCAGAGCATCGGGAATAGGCCTGAACTCTAGGGACAACATTCTTCATGCTCTCTTAAGAGCTTAGAGGTTTGGAACTGGTGGCAACTGGTAGTTTTCAGTGTTTGGTAAACAGCCAGTATCCGGAGCCCTGGGAACAGCCTCCCTTAGCTCTTTGTTTAAGTTTGGGGATAGAGGCTTTGAGAAGTTGGTGCAGGGGAGAGAAATTAGCAACCACTGCTCGTCCACAGCTGGGCAGCCAAGTGGACAGCCCTGAAAGACCTGAGCTGACAGGAGAGAAAAAGGCCCCTGACCAGTCTTGGACCAATAGCTTTTAGAGAAGGACACTCCCTCACCCCAACCCCCAACTGCTCTGCATCTGCCTGGCCTCTGGCCAAAGATCTGTGCACACTGCTGTGTTGGTATGCTTTGGGTGAGGCTCGTGCCCATAGCAACAGGATGGGAGAGACCCAGTTCCTGGGAGTGAGAACTGTGGCCAAGATACAGATTGGGCAGGCAAGAAGTAGGGAGGGGAAATCAAGGTTGGTTTTGCCTGAAGAATGGAGTGCTTTACTGTGGACAGAGCCACTTCAGTCAGGGGCTACTAATGGTCCATCTCAAGCTCCTCCTTCCTCCAAGTCGATGTGGCTCAGGCTTAGCGTTTTTTAAAACTCTGGTGAATGTAATCAACCCACTGACCTGCTGCTTTCAGAGATAATTAACCACCGATCTACTTACTGGTGGCACACAATCACATTCAACAATGCACGCAACCAATTCCTTCATAAAGGCGATGCTCTGGGCTCACACTAATCGTGGCGCTGCCTCTTCCTCTCTCCCTGCATGACTTCTGTGGACATGAAGGCACTGGTGAAGAGGTAAAAACGAGGAGACTGGATCCTTTTCTGAGCGTCTATGTCTACAGACCAGAGAATAAAGGATAAGGGGCATTTCTGTTTTGAGTCCTCTGTGCTTCTTCCTTATATTTCTTTGAAGCCAGCAGGTATAGCTGACGGTAAGGAAAGTCAACACGTTTCCTTTTCCATATCTCTTTAAAGTCTCTATTTCTTCTAGAGCAGTTTTAAGCTCACACACAGTTGAGAGGGGAGTCAGTGCACAGAGATTTCCCACACAGTCCTCACGCACCCCCACTCCCCCATTATTGCCATCCTACCAGAGTGGTCTATTTGTTACAACTGATGATAAATGCATGTGATCGTGCAGAGGCCATGGCTTGCAGCAGGCCTCTGTCTTCGCGTTGCTCTATTTATGGGTTCACAGAGAATGAATTAAGCTGTGAGTCTACCAGGGCTTAGCGGGGTGAGACTACTAGCAATGTAAGGATGAGGCTCTGAGTTCAAATCCCTACCACCTACATAAAAACTTGCCTAGAGCCCCAGTGTGGAACGAAATTGAAGATAGGACTTCTGGGGCTTGCTGGCCGTCAGCCTAGCTCCCGAAACAGGGAGAGGACCTAAGGGAACAAGGCAAACAATGATAGAGGGCAGGCACTCAACAATATCCCCCGCCCTCTTCACATGAGCATAGCAAATGCGGTAATACGTAGACATGCACATGCAACACACGTGCACACACACACATGCACACAGCATAAAAAATTAAAAGGGGAAAGATACACACCCATCACCATTAAGTTGCAATGTGCCCCTCCCCCGCTTTCCCTAAGCCCCTGGCAGTAACGGATCTTTCCTGTCTCCATGGTTTTGCCTCTACCAGAACATCATGTGGTTGGAATCCCAGTGTGTGTAGCCTTTGCAGATCAGCTCCAGATAACTTTCTATTTTGTTGTTACAGTTTTTGTGTGTGGATACAGGTCACTTTGCAGCCTAGGTTGCCCTTGAACTCAGCAATCCCCCTGCTTCGGCTTCACTAGTGCTGGGATACAAGCATGACCCAACACACCCAGCTCACACCGCTTTCTTTTCCCTTCTGCCTACCACCCCCACCCCGCTGTCTCTCTTGCAAGTGTCACCTGCCATCACAACTTTCTGGTGGCCTTGTTTTGGTGGCAACTGTAACAACTTCCTCATCTCTTGTCACTTATCTGCTTATGCCCAAAATGTCCCAGGACTCCTATACGCCAATCACTCTCTCCCTCTCCCCCCTCTCCCCCCTCTCCCCCTTCCCTCCCCTTCCTCCTTCCCCTCTCTCCCTTCCCCTCCCCTGTCCTCCTCCCTCTCCTCCTCTCCTCTACCTCTCTCCCTGGATTATTTTTCTTTTCACAACTGGTCTCTCACAAAAAAATCTAAGCTGCCAGGCCCTACATCTTTTCCCTCCGTGACTGTCACCACAGCCCAATGGTTATTTATCATTTGGGTTTTGTTTTTTTTTTTTTTTTTTTTGTTTTTTGTTTTTTTTTCCCATCTCACCCCCAACTGTGAAAAAAAAAAAAAAAAAAAAGACAGGCAGGAAATTTTAAAAGAAATGGAAAATTTAAGCAAACTACCCACACCTGCCTGGTTCAAGGGTCTTGGGTGAGACCTGGGCATTTGATCTTTTTAGTTCTCTGGGTATTCTAACGTGCGGTCACTTGGAAAGCCACTGTCAAAGGAGAATCAACATCCTGGTACAGGCTGTAGGAGTGGAGGTTACGTTCTTGTCTGCTGATGCTGTTGCCCTGTTGAGGCATGGCTCTAGCTGTGAGATCCCTCCCTGAAGACGGTCCTGTGAGCTCCAATTCCCGGTACTTAGGATTTTGTGTTATCCTCTCCCCTTAAGCCTGGGCTGTACCTAATGACTCAGACCTAACCAGGAGCATCTGTCAGAGCTGAAGGGAGGGTACTTGGAAGATTTTATGTCCTGCTTCTCTTGCTTGGCTTCCAGGTCCCTTTCCCAACCCTTGCAGAGTTCTTGCTCTGAGGGACAACGGCTGACAGTGATGGCTAGCTAAGTGAGGTAGGGATGTCCTAAAGCCTGCTGACTCCCGGGTGACTGAGCTGGAATTCACATGAGCTGCCTTCTGGTTCAGCCCTGCTGTGACTACAGCCCCAAACCTATGCAGACTGCAGCCCCTGTCAGAGGTCTCCAGCTAAAACCACACCTAGGGTCATGACTCACAGAAGCCAGAAGATGGAGAAACTCTTTCAGTTTTGAAGCATTTGGGGGTTCGTTATAGTTTAAGTCTGTAATGCCCCCCTCATACCCGCTTGCACAGTGGGTATGTTTGAACACTTGGCCCACAGCTGTTGGAGAAAGCCGTAGAAGCTTTAAAAATAAGATCCGGCTGGGGGGAGGGGCAGGAGGGACTGACCTGGAGAATTGCAGCTCAGTCCTGTCTTAGTGAGATTATCTGCTACCTTGAGCTCCTGCCATGCCCACCTTGTGGAAATGGACTGTCCTCTAAAGATGAGCCAAAATAAACCTCTCCTCCTTTAATGTACCACTTTAAGGTCAGATACTTTGTCACACCATGACAAGAGAAGTAACTAAAGTCACAACAAAAATAACTGATACACTTCTTAAAAAAAAAAAAAAAAAAAAAAAAAAAAAACCCTACCTTCTTAAAAGGGAGCACCTTCCTCTTGGACGGGTCAGACTAAATGTTGAGTTTGAGCTGTAGTTAGTTCTGAGAGAATGCTCTTGGGGGGTGGCAGTTATAAAGTCAGTGCCCAAGTTGTTGGGGGCAAGAAGAGGGCAAGCAATCAAAAAATAGCACCTTGTTTGCAAGGCCATTGCGGCTCCAAAGTGGTTGTGTATAGAGAGGTCACAGGAGAGTCTTGTTAAGATGTTGATCATTTCAAGCAGGAGCCTGTTGGGGTAGTGGTGGGGGCGTATTCTGCAAGCTGCGTGGTGTTGCCGTTGTTCCTGTTGGGACTGCGTGTAAGGGGCTAAGGGGTTCAACTGTGCTTTTGTTTCTTTCTGTAAGTGTTCCCCTTTAAATGACCGCAGCAACACTGTGGATGAGGCCTCCCGAAGGCATCATCCTGCCTTTGGGGAGTTTAGGAAGTGGAGCAGCGCCCTCTTGAGGCCGCAAGGCGGAGATGCGGGGGAGGAGGTGCACCGAAGGTCGGCTGGGTCTAGCTAGGTAGTCACTTACTAAGCCGCCAGCTTCTCAGCTGGTTTTTCTTAAACTGGCCTCACCTTAGAAGGACGAGAATCTTGGGAAACAGTTTCAGAAAATCTTTGTGAGTTTAGTTGTTGTTTTTGTTGGTGGCGGCGGTGGTGAGTTTTTTCTCCATTTCTTACAAATCAGTAGCATGTGTATTGCCACAGAAATTTAATTTCCCCCTAAACTAAATTTCTACCTTAGCAAGATGCTAAACAGTGTGTTCCTGGGAGTACGCCTTTCCTAGCTTGATGGGAACTTATCTGCATATCCTATCCCCACCTCCAAGATTCTACCTCCTCCCACTTCTTCGCTGTCCTTGCCTTCTGTCTTGACTCCCCTCATAGCCTAGCCGAACTCTCTTGCCTTTGGTCTATGCTATGGGTGATCCAAGGTCAAGTATGTTGAAAGCAACATCTCAGACTTCTAGCCACACCACTCTGGGGAGACTGTCTGTCCCCTTTCACAGACCTGTCCTTCTGAGATAGAGATCTGATGACACCCACCATTTTGGTTCAGTTCCGTCTTCCTGGTTAGACATCACCCCTGACTGGACTTCTCCGTGCTATTCCTTTCCAGACCTTGCCTCTTCTGGAGAGGGTGTTTTCTGCCTTCTGGCTCAGTTCCACCCTCCTGGCCAGACCACACCCTATTTGCTAGGCTCTGCTGCCCTAGCTAGACCACGCCCTCCCGGATATACCTCACCTTCCTGGGCAGACATGGTTAGACCCCTCCCTCCTGGGTAGATACACAGGCACACAGCTAACCCCCACCTCTGGTTTTCTTCCCTACAGCTTCCTGGTGGAGGAGTCTGGCCGAGGAACGTATTTAAAGAGATTCCCCCAGGGTCATGTTTTCCAGCCGTTTATGGGTCTCCCTGAGCTCAACAGTTCTCACACTCACAAGTCTCTAAAAACTGTGATGGCAAATGTCCTCGGAGCCCATCCCGATGACATAGACTTCTGTCCACCCCACTTCTGCAGAATATGTGTCTCGAGGGAGACGTTTGGGAATCTGCACTGCCACACTGTTCGAGGTTCCGTTTACAGGCAGGCTTGAACAGAACAGCTGTGGCTGGCCTAGGGTTCAGCCCAGACCCCCGCGGCCACAGCCCAGTCTCCCATCGGCACCCAGCTAACTGCTGACTCCTCTCTCACTTATAAGATTGAGGCCATCTGTTGTGAGCTTCCTGCATTTCCTGCCCCCACCCTCGACATTCTCCACATTTCCCAGTCGGCCTCCTTCTCCTTTCTTAGAAAATAAACATCTTCCCATGGCTGGGTTTCTACCCTCCTTGACCGTCTCCTCTGGAACGATGACCCTCTTGATTCTTTCTCTGTACATTTTGGGTTTTTCTTGCTAATGGATTTTTTCTTCTTCTTTTTATTCAATTAAAAACTGGGGGTGCGGGGGAGGGGAACTGGACCTTAATGTCTTTTCTTTCCTAAATCACAAAACATCTCTCAGTAACTTGGCTTCTCCCTCAAGCTGCCAGCTCACCTCCTGCTTCCTTCTTGAGCTCATCTCATCTCTGTGTGGGTCTCAGCCTAGAACTTTCCCTTTCTAATCTCACGGGGTACCCTGGTCAATGCTGTGCAAACCTCTGCTGTGAACCTGGTTCAGTGCCCTGAGTGAGCCACTAAGCGAGAAGTCAAACTTGCGAAACTGAAAGACTGGATTTCAGGTTTGCCCTCAGACTGGGTACCAAGTAAGTTTTGCTTTCTCAGACATTGCCGCTCAGATCCAAAGCTACATCCTTAGAGCCCCCTTACAAGCACACGGTACTCACCCCTGTGTATCTGTCAGCTTTCCGCTGCTATGACAAAAACATGATGAATTCATGACATGTAGAACTGTATGTTGGTCCGTGATTTCAGTCCATTGTCACTTGGTCATGCTGAACTTGAGAATGGAACTGACTAGGATGCTCATAGTGACCAGGAAGCAAAGAACAAACCAAACCAAGCAAACACCCAAGACCTAATATCCTCACCTTAACTGTCTATCCGGATCCACCTCCTAAAGATTTCAACACTTCCAAGTATTACCTCGAGCTGGGGCCCAAGCCTCCAATACAACAGCCTTTTGGGTGACACATAGCTAAGCCACAGCAACGTGAAGAGCTAAAGGAAGCCTAAAGAGAAGGGATTCAGGACTTGGATGCCGAGACAGCTGCCGAGCTCCATGGGACAGTTTCCTTGCACTCACAGCGTAAGAAGGACAGACTACCAGGAGCTGAGGGGCATCAAGACGGATTCCACTTGCAGGCTGCACCCAAACCTGGTGTCCCATCTGTATCTGCCAGCCTCAGCAGACAGTTATAATTAATTAGTTAATTTTCCAGGGACTGAGTTTCACTGTGTATTCCTGGCTGGCCTGGAGCTTGTAAACCAGCCTGGCCTTGAACTCACAGATATCCACCAGCCCCAGCTTCCCAAGTGCCAGGATTAAAGACATGCGCCTGCCTACCTGGCTTAATAACCGGTCCTTCAGCCTGGCCCCCCTCTCCTATTCTGCCCAATGGTGAGCATCTCTGAGGCTTATAGGACACAGAATTCAAAATGAACTAGGAAATCCACATTCACAAAGACTCCTTGCTTATTCTAATCAGAATTGCAAATAAAGCTGTGGGAGCCTGCCCAGGGCCTGGATCTCCCCTGTTTCTCAGATAAGCTTCTTTTATAAGTCCTCTCCCTAGGATCTCTAGGGTGCGGCTAAGAGAATTCTTTATGATAAAGACCCCTTAGTTGAAGTCAGATTCTAGAACAAGAACAAGCAGAAAGGAAGATTGTCTGATCGATAATTCAGTTATAATTTGGTGGCTTCAGAGTAGATCGTTGGGGCAGGCAGACCCAGGAGTCTCTTCTGTCATTCCACAAATGTCCTGGTTAATGAAGGATGGGTCAAAGAGAAGCCTAAGGGAAGAAAAACCTTGGCTTTGGAGGGTGGCTGAAAAATACCAATAAATAAGCCTCTCAAAAGGATTACGGTTCTTTTGGTGCCCGCAGCATAAGCTCACTCGGGAAAGGCAGCACAGAACCATTGGATGGACTCTTGCCCCCATCTCAAATCTCTACGAGTTTAGACACCAAGTTGCATTCAGTGTACTTTTTGGTGTCTGTGGTATCTAACTAATTCATCCTCAGATTAAAGCACAGTAAACATTGATTAATTCCAGGAAGCTACTCACTTTTGTGGATCCTCAGTCTTGATGAAAAGGATATTTTAAGAACATATGGAAAGATTCACAGCCTATTTGGGATACAGAGATCAACAGACTTTGAGTCGAAGGGACAAATGCTAGGTGACACATTTCCTGGGAGACTCTAGCAAAAGTCTGCTTACCCCAAGGCAGAACCAAAACAGAGCAAAGGAAAAGTTACACCGAAGCTCAACTTGCTGAACCAATGAATTCATTAGGCTTACTTAAAGGAGACTCACAGGAGCAGGGACAGCTCAAAACAAGCTGCATCATCAAAAAGACAGCCCCAGCCTAGGTGCAGACTTGTAAGAGTTAAATCTCTACAGCTCTTTCCATGATGTACAGGCATTAACAGGCCTGAAAAATCTCCATGTAGTCCTTCTGCTTGGAGAGTCTCCTCCCCTAGCAGTTGTTTATTGCTTCCATAATGTTGGGAAGGGTCCTGTGTATCTTGTTGATTTCAGGAACTTCTTGAAACTTGTGAGTTGTTTTATGACTTTACCTGGAAGGATTTTTTCCTCTGGCATGGGACATTTAAATGCAGGGAAAAGTGCCATACAAAGTGTACAAATCTAATGCTTTAGAATTCTGTGTAGACAAGATGTACTTACATGTGTGTTTAATGTACTCTTGGTGTGAAGATTCTTCCCAATGCCCAAGTGCCATTGGTTTTGCTCCAGTCCAGGGAACATTGTCCATAGCACCCTCTGCAGGCTTTGTGCCATAAGCCAGGAAGTCTTCCAATTCAGATCTGCTTTTTTGTTTGTTTGTTGAGGCAGGGTTGTTTATTTATTTATTTATTTATTTATTTATTTATTTATTTATTTATTTATTGGACCTGGCTGTCTTGGAATTTGTGGCTTCAAATTCACAGAGATTCACCTGCCTCTGTTCCCCATTACTGGAATTAAAGGCATTGGGCCACCATGCCCAGATCTCCTCTTGATTACAATAAGACATTGTGCTAGCCCACAATTTAAGGTTGTACAGGAGAAGGGACCCCATTTCTTGCTGTGTGGGGTCTCCCTGATTGCTCCTTACAGGCAGGGCCTCTTTGAGCATAAGACCTAGAAAGCAAGCTTTCATCATGAATGTGTCTAATCCTATTACTGACACCGCCAGGCCCAAAGACTCCAGTTGCAGGTATGCTTGTCTTTGCTTTGAACTTTAAGGCTCCACATAAGTACTCTGTAGTGTCATCTGATGAATAGAAGGGGTCAGTGTTCCCAGGTGTGGGGTCTGCTGCCAGCAAGAGCAAATAAGGTATGCCAGCCACTGGACCCTCTAACTTGTGGTCAGAAATGTGAGTTTTTTCATGCTCCAACACCTTCCATCTTTCCCAGAATGTAGATTGCTATTTATGTACTACCTTGACATATTGGGGTATTTCCAAGGGTTCCTATTTGTACTATGATAGGTCTCACATCATGGTCTATGGAATTGGTACTAAAGCTAATCCAATTCCCCAGTAGGCTTATTACAACTGAGCACTTGGGATCCAAGGCTTCTCTACCACATGCTACTGAATTTAATACCAGTATTATGAACAGTACATTAGCTATGATTCTATCTGGTGAGTGGCCCTGGGTAGTCACTCTGTTTGGGAGGGGTCATAATGACACTTAAGAGTGTCACTGACCACTAGTCTAGGGACTGACTGAGTCTTTTTCTTTTTTGGTGTCCTGAGAAATTGTCTGATGTTTACCTTTTGAGTAAGGATTACCATAGGTTTACCTGTGTTTTCTAAAAGAGAACTAAATCTAATCCACTGAACTAATTCTAATCCACTGAAGCCCTGTGAATGTGACTTTACTTGAAAACGGTCCTTGCAGCTTTAAGGGAAGAGAAGGTCATCGGGACAGATCCTGTTTCAGTTTGACTTGTGTCTTGCAAAACTGTAAATATGGGCAGTCCCTGTGCAGGAAGCCATGCGGGCTGCATGAGTGTTCATTCTATGGAGAATGAAAAAACATGTGTCAGTCTTCTTTCTAGGGACAAGGCACAAGTATACCGTGACCTTTTTACCCAGGACGTTCAGATAAACATTCTTAGCATAGTCTAGAGCTGCTGGTCTCCCAAGGAGAAGCTTGGTCTCTTGTCTGGCCCTGCCTCTCAAAAACCTCTAAGGCGTTTCCAAGGCGTAACTGGCTGTTTAATGAGCATATTCCTTGACTTCCGGGCATTCTGTTAGGACTTTATGATCCAAACAGTACATAGTAAGAACTCGGGCCCATTGCGAGGCATTCATTTCCTTGGGTTGTTTGCCAGTTTTTGATTTAGGAAAGTAAAGGGTGGAGGCTTTAGTCGCCGTGGTGATGAGAGCAAGAAGTTGAATGCACATGCGTAGAAAACAGTGAGTGGGGCGGTGGATTGGTATGAAGGGTCTTGGGACAGGGGAAAAGGCGTGTGTTCCTCCAGGGGTCCCCTGGGGTTATGGATTGGTCAAGGAGGAGAAGGTCACAAATATGACACCTTGGCATTCAAACCCTTCTGGTTTTAGAAGTACAATGAAGATGGAAGGACGAAGGGACCATTTTTCTGTCCCACCCTCACTCCCAACTAAATAGAACTGTTTGGGGCATCTCTGGATAGAATGGAAATCCATCCTTTCTGAAGCAGCCTGGGGTCTACTAAGGTGGATTTACAGTCATACACAAGAACACATGAACGCACATGTGCACACACATCAGTGTTTGCAGTGTGTACAAGTGGGCTTGTGAAGAGGATAGGAAGTTGTAGAGTTCTTTTTTTTTTCATTAGTTATTTTCTGTATTTCCATTTCAAATGTTATCCCCTTTCCCCACACTCCCATTCCCTCTCCCTCTCCACTTGTTTCCATGAAGATGCTCCATCTCCTAACCACCCTCTCCACCTCAGTGCCTTGGACAGAAAATGCTATTCTCTGCTACACATGCAACTGGAACTATGAGTCGTTCCATGTGTGCCCATTGGTTGGTGTTTTAGTCCCTGGGAGCTCTGGAAGGTTTGGTTGGTTGATAATGTTGTTCTTTCCATGGGGCTGCAGACCCTTTCAGCTCCTTCAGTCCTGTCTCTAGCTCTTGAATTGGGGTTCCCGTGTTCAGTCCGATGGTTAGTTGCAAACATCCTCAACTGTATCTGTATGACTCTGGCAGAGCCTCTGAGGAGGCATCCATATCTGATTCCTGCCAGTAAGCACTTCTTGGCATCAGCAATAGTGCTTGGATTTGGTGGCTACATATGGGGTGGATCCCTGTGTAGAATTCTTAAGGCCCTGGGCTGTTACATGAATTAAAGCCAATGTGCTGATACACAAGGTCTGAAAAAGACATTATTTCATTGTCTTATTTAAGACCTTTCTTTTTTCTTTTTCCCTCCTCTTCCTCTCTTCATTTTCCCTCTCCTCACTTCTTCTCTTTCTTTCCTTCCCTCTCTCCCTCCCTCTCTCCTTCTGTCCCTCTCTCTCTCTCATTCCTTTCTTCTTTCTACCCTTTTTCATCCTTTTTGAGCTGGTCTCTAGATTTTGCTCTGCCTTAGCTGTGAAGAACTGGGTGCAGGGACCCAGCAAAGGTGTGCCATGCTAGCAGTGACGGTCACTGGGACTTGCAGAAAATATGGATGGCTCATTGATATTTCTCATGCTCAGAAAGGCTTCCAAGGCCTATTGTGATGGCTCACTTCCTATAAATGAGCTTGGATGAAATAGGAAAAAGATATAGAACGCAGCTGCCTAGTATTCACAGCAGAGGATTCTTAGAGCTCCAGATGTTACTGGGATGGAAAGGAAGTAGCTGCCATGAAAGGCTGACTTTTCAAATGGTCCTCATGACCAGCACAGTTCCATCTTCCCATATGGTCTCCATGACTGGCCCAGTTGTACCAAATATCCACTTTATACCCTACACCCTCCTTGAATCTGTCTTGGGGCCTGTAAAAGATGATTTCTGCTGATCAGAGGGCCTATTTGAACACAGCAAAGGGCTCCTCAAATAGATAGGAAGTAACCATGCTTCCAGAAACAGCTTCTCAACGACCTCAAACAACACACCGCAATTTAACAGCAGAATGTGCCCTACACCTTGGAATTTAGATCCCTTACACAAATCTACCATGTGTATGTTAAATGACCATAAGCAGGTGTGTAGGAATCTCTGCCACAGGGTCCCAAACAGTCTTTACTCTTCACAGTAGCCTGTGACTGTAGAAAGGGCCATACAAGGTGAAAATGTGGGGAGCAGTTTTACAAAGCAACACAGAACATGACGAGTCACCTCATGAGAACCAAAATAAACATGATGCCACTGCTCAGAAAATGTGCTCAAACCATAAAAATCCTTTTGCTGCCGGTTGTAAATATGAATGGAAACTCAAAAGCTGCTCATGTAATCTTTATTAGCATGAGAGACACTGAAAAGATAGTGACTCTGCCTCAGGCTCACTTTAGGTTTCATAATAAGAATAGTTTGCAGAGCTTAGCTTCAAGGATGTAATCAGGACCCCTAACAAGTCTTTTGACCCTTAGGTTGTGCACCTTCTGAGAATGTTTAGAAATGTTGCATAGAGATACCCAGATGGCTGCCTTGGTCACATTCCCTCCACTGGGGCAAACAATGGCAGGACTGAAAGCCTATGGAGAAGAATTGTACAGAGAATCCAGAATGTGTAGATTTCTCCTTTCCTCCACCCTTTCCTCTTCCCCCTTCCCTCCTCGTCTCTCCAGTGTCTCACCGTGTAACCAAGGCTGAGCCTGGGCTCACAGTCCTTCAGGCTCAGGTTGTAAACTGAGAACACAGGAGTGAACCACTTGCCTCAGAAAGAATTTGTTTATCTGGAGTCAAAGATACACACATATGTCTAGAATGTGCAAAGCACATCTAGACTCTAGATTCTGAAACGTGCGCTTAGAATCTACAACGTACAGCTTGGCTCTTTCCTTGTATCCTCAAAAGTGGAGCAAGAGCTGGTAATGAATCTCTTATCTGAGATAGCAGAAACAATAGGAGACATGAATAGACCATCTATACTGTTTTTGTTCACCCTTAGACTCTTCAATAGGCAAGACAGTCATCTTTAATCTATATTGGTAATATCTTAGAATTTAAATTGGAGAATTTTATCCAGTTCTTACTAAGGTATACCTATTGTACATATTAATGGAGTGATATTTCTGTGCTTAATGCAATGCCAGTTTGATGATTTCGTACATAACCACTTCCCTCTTTATGGACACCTCTCACCTAGATTTTTAACCGTGAACAACAGTTATATCCCATGGTTCCCTGCGACACCAGGACTCGCTCCATCTAAAGCGGTGATTTGCCGTTCTTCTGTTTCTTTGTGAAAAGTTTTATTGAGAATAACCTGAACAGCACCTTCCCCTCACCATGAAACTCACAGTACGGAGCATACACCCTCTCCATGTGTGGTGAGCCATCAGTCTTCTAAACTTGGGTAAGCCATAGCACTTCGTGCTTTGAATTCTCAATGCCATGAAATAGCCCCAAAGCTCCTCTAAAGTGAACTGCCATCTCAGCTCCTTTAGTCTGTCCCCTGGCTTCATCTCAGAGTCTTTCAAAAAACAACTGCAGCTTCGCTCGTGGGACTCACGGGGCCAGCAGCTCCTTCTGGATTTCCATTTATAGTTCGCTTATTGCTCACTTACAGCATGGTCATTTTTCTCTTTGGCCACAATTCTTTCTCTAGATTATCCTTTTTTATTTTATTTTATTTATTTTTTTTTTTTTATTTTTAAGCCTCACATGGGTCTGCCATTAGGAGTCAAGAAGGGCATGTAACTCTACCATTTGCTGTCTGTGTTTGAACTGAACACGGACTGGTCATCAACAGATTTTGAAGGAAGCAATTTGGTTGGTCACTGATTACGGTTCACATCTATTCTTTCTGTACCAATTCACGGGCTTAGTTGCCCAGCAGAACTTGTGACTGCTCTTGGCTAACATCACTTCCTGTCTGGTCTTTCATTGGTGCTCAGCTTCCTGACATGTCTCAGCATGGCTCGTCCTTTGTACCCAAGCATCTCTGGAGTCTCTATCCAAGCTTGCTTTTTTCAGTAGCTTGCCACTTACCTCTGGCTAACAGGTTACCCTTGTGCTATCATTTTAACATAATTATTGAAAGGAAAAGATGACAGGGCACCAATGAAAGGAAAAGTCACTGAAAGGAAAAGTCACCGGGCATCAATGTTGTGAAAAGATGTCATCCCAGGTTTCAGCACCAATGTTAGGGGAAGGATGAAGAAAGTGGGGGGCATATGGCCCATGGAGGTGCAGTGAGGCCTGGGGGCAAGGGAGATGCCTCTGGGGGGGGGTCTATGTTGGGAATCCCTTCCCCCTGAGGGACTAGCCACACAATGGTATAGTACAGAATTTTATGGTATAGTACTGAAAGTTTATTCAGGTCATGGGAGAGTTAAGAGGGTGGTAGAGGCAGAGAGAGAGAGAGAGAGAGAGAGAGAGAGAGAGAGAGAAGTAGAGGTCAGCCATGAGCATGTGGAGGGAGGGGGGTGGAAAGGGAAGGGGATGAGGAGGGGTAGGAGTGAGAGAGCAAGGCTGCAAGAGGCCAAGAGGCCTAGGGAGGCAAAAGAGGCAAGAGGCAAGAGGAGGGGTAAGCAGCCCCTTTTATAGTGTCAGGTCACTGGGGCGGAGCATACCTAGCTATTGCCATGTAATTAAGGGGTGGGGTTTACAGAATCCCAACAGTCATCCCTTCAAAGGCACAGTCACTTTCTGACGTTATGAAGCAGGACCTATATATAAAACTTGGGGGTGGCACAGGTCATGGGAAGGAGGCAGGGCACACACATTTCAAGATGAGTGATGATTTTAGACAAGTGGAAGAAAGGAAAACCATGGACGAGAGAATCAGGAAATGCAGTCACCTGCAGGATTGGTTAGAGTTACTTGACTCAGGTACTTTCCCCTGGTTACCTCAGGCCTATAGTATCAGCAGCACTTGGGAGACCAGTGTAGGGGGTTGACATAAATTCAAGGCCAATCTGGTTTACTCTGTGAGTTCTGGGCCACCCAGGGCTATCTAATGAGATTCTGTTTCCTTCCCTCCCCAAAGGTGGTGTCTATGGTCATACTTAACATGAAGGCTGGTAAAGTAGGGGAAGAAATAGCTCTGCTGTTTATGGAAGGCACAGATAAATATAAGTAGCTAAAATAAGATGCTGTTTGGGCTTTCTAAACATGTGTACTGAGGCCCAACCACAACAGCCAGAAGTTGAAGCTCTTGTCCTCTGTCCTCCCCACCACCAGAGAGACACGTTTAAAAAGGGTTCCTTAATTACTGCTTGCAAAATAGTACTCCCAGTGGGGAGCTGGCCTCTCTTTCATGGTGCTCTGACCTGTGGGCTCTCTGGGAGCAGTGACACTCCAGTGTCACGCTTCTCCCTGACTGGAGGAAGGATAGGAACAAAAGGAACTTGCCCGAAACAGGACCCAGGATTGCTTTCTGATAGAGGTTTGAAGTGTTAACCAGATTTCTGTCACTGAGACAACATACTCGCAGAAAACAGCTTTTCTACTGTGTATTTATTTCTTTTTTCTCTTCCTTTCTTCCTTCTTTCTTTCCTTCCTTCCTTCCTTCCTTCCTTTCTCCTTCCTTCCTTCCTTCCTTCCTTCCTTCTTTCCTTCCTTCCTATCTTTTTTCTTCTTTTTGAGACAGAGTCTCATCAAGCTGGCCTTGAACTCATTTTGTAGTCAAGTTGGTCTTGCTTGATGTTTGACTCTTTCTGGCTCAGTCTCCTAAACCACTGGGGTTACAGGTCTGAAGTCTGTCTTAGCTGGGATAAGCACCCTCTGAGGAGAAAGGTTTGTTTTGGCTCAGAGGTCGCAGTCTGTGGTCGTTGGGCTTTATTGTTTTTAAGTCTGTGGGAGGCCATGATAAGGAGGCCACTCTCCAGACAGCCAAGAAGAGGAAGGGGAAGGGAGAGGGAGGGGAGGAGGAGAGAGGGTGGGAGCTGAGGAGGTGGAGGCAGAGGAGACAAGAATCAGAGAGCAGTCAGTGAGTGGTCCTAGTACCCACCTATCAAAGGTCCCTAAACCTAACGTGTACTCTATCTTCCTTTCAAAAGTTTTAAAGTCTTTACAATCCTGCAAAAAAGACTCAAGTCACAAACAAAACCTTTAATATACCGGTCTCTGGGGCACTTTTAAGATCCAAATCTCTGTCTCTCATTGTCTGAGACTCGAGTCTTGTTCAGCACGCCATCTGAGAGCTCCTCACTGAGCTGCCTTTACCACTGGAGTCCTGCAGCCTTTCTTTCCCCAGAAGAAAAGCCTAAGAGGACTCATGTGGCACACGTCCATCCTGGAACAAGGAACCCAAAGGGTCTGGGGACAGCAGCTAAGGGGTGCAGGTCCCTTACCTCACCCCTCAGGTTGGTGATGCTACTGCTACATTGAGATTGGATTGGTTGCTATGAGTTCCCAGATGTCTCTAGACTTTCTTAGGTGGCCATGTGACAAAAGTTCTACACCTTAGCTTCTCTCACTCCTGCTTCCTGTCCCACCTTCCTGAGTTGAGTATCTGTCTACTTTGGGGTAAACCGTAGCTCAGGCAGACCAGGCAGGCCTGAGTCCAGAGCCTTTGGGGTTCTCTAAATAGGAGAAAGATGTAATGGGATATCGTGGGGGCACCGATAGATACAGATGCTCAGAGGGAAAGGATGCTGCTACCACAGTGGAGACATAAACCAACTTGGACTAAAAATACTCCAGGGGAAAGGAAGGAGAGAATGGCTCACTATATTTAAAGCAGTCCAGAGAAATGGTGAAAAACCAGTCTCCTAGGAATACAGTTTGCTAAAGAGTTGGGCTGGGAGTTTGCCCACAATTATGCCCTAATGGTACTTAGCACTCCCTCTGCATTCCATCCATCCACCAGTACATGCAAAATGGCCTTCCTCCCCAACATTCTTAGTTCTACAGCACTAAGGAGGTGAGCTTGTAGCTCCCATTGCAGAGATGGAAAACCAAGGCAAAATTGTTGGTTGATCTGCCAAAGCCATAAGAGAAAGTCTTGCTGAGTTTGAGGTTATACTTTGGGCCTCCCACCCTCTGTGGCTGTGGATTTGGCCTGGCCCCACCTTTTACTGGATGTGACTCCAGGGCAGACCGTTTGCAAGGTTCCTGGAAGGCAGAGGTTTGCATTTGCATGCCTTGCAGTGGACTGGGAGATTTCACAAAGTCGGGAGATGAAAGCTGCAGCTGGCACGTCTGAAAAAGGGAGGGGAGAGGAAATCTGAGAGCAAAGCTTCGATGGGGTGGGGTGGGTTGAGTCCCTGCCTTCAGTCTTTCCGTGACTGGACTTGCCTCTGCTACTGAGGAGTCTGCCTCTCCAGCGGTGGCAGCACAGGGCAGGGCCGAGTGTTCCAAATACTGTTCTTCAAAGCACCACTGGTTTTGGTCTAATGAGAAGGTAATGAGAATAACCATATTAAACTGGCCCCAGTGTTGAGCTGCTGTGTTTTCTGCATCCTGGAGGCAAAGAAAGTAGAACTCTCAAGACAACTTGTGCCCACCTGTGAAGCTCAGGGAACTAGACAAGGGGGCAAGCTTCGGCCACAGCTTCTGCTTCTCCTTAGGCTCTGTCTGACTTTCAGCTTCCAGGATGATGCTTGGCACTGCATTTTGAGTGTGGGAAATGCGGCTGGACCACAATGTCCTTGGTGTATATCAGCGGCATTTACATGCTTCATCTTCCCCTTCTGACAGTCCTGGGAGACATGCTCCGTAACCCTGATCCTTCACAGATGAGCCATGAGGAGTTCAGCAAGGTGAGCTGAGCATCACTAGGCAGCCCCACCCTAGCCCGGCATATTTACGCCCCCATGGAGAAGCGTCCCCCGCTTCTGAACCTTTGCTATTTAGTTAGTATCTTGCACAGCTGACTCAGCCTGCCTGTGAACCGGAGATATCCTGGAGAGTCCTTGGCATGATAATCTCAAATCATGGGTTTGTCCCTGGGTTTTCCCACCATTTTTTGTTTGTTTGTTTGTTTGTTTTTTGGGGTGACAGGTTTTCCTCCCTTCCTAGAGTTTATGTTTGGGTAACTGTCAATGTACTTGGCTAGAGCAAAGCAGGTAGAAGGCAATCATTGAATGTGGGTGTTCAGTGTACTGATGGCTGGGGGGATCCGTTCACAGTCTGAAGACTACTACTGCTGTTAGCCTGGTATTCTATGTAGATTGTCCTGAAGCTGTTTGTATTTTAATGTTAATTCCACTTCCTCAAGAAAGACTGGCTAGTCTCCGGACTCCAACTGAACCTTCCCATTTTAATTAGTAAAATAAAGGAAAGCCAGTGACTGGGCGGGGTAAAGGAAGTAGAGAGGCTGAGTGTTGGGAGAAGGTGTGAGGTCGGAGGTTAGAGATCTTGGCAAAGTGGAGCTTCCCAAGGACCAGCTGGACCCAGGTGGGATTTATTGGTGTTTAAAAGCTATGAACATTAAGGATTTTACAGGTCAAATGTCTCATATAGAAGGGCAGTTTGTATCTTTGTCTATTTGATGCAATCTTGTGTATAGAGAGGGTTAGTGGATTGAGAATTGAATATATAAGCCTGCATGAAAAGCTATCAGGCTGTAGAGTTGTGTTTGTGTGGGATTTGGGGGTACAGAAACACCCCGGAACAGAGGCAGAGGACAGGCGGTAGTAAACCACCAAGGGAAGGAAGATGGGCCATGTTGGTGGCTCAGACCGGGCTCCAGAGGTGCGCGAGGCTCTGTATCATGTTTGGGCCTGAGGAGTGAGACCTCTGGGCCGGTAAAGAGATAAACCTTTCTTATTTATTTTTTATTTTTTAGTGTTTACTGCAAGAATTCTAGCTGACAAGTTGTAGATACTATTGTTCCTCTGGGAGCATCAAAGTTCCAAGAAGTGGCGCCATGGTTTTCATAAGAAAATCCTGAAGATTGATCTGTAGCTCTCCATCTTTGAACTTGCAATCCTGCCTATGGCTCCAGAGTTCTGGGATCACATTAACCAAGACAACGCCCATCTTAAAATCTCCAGGAAGCTCTTGCTGGCCGCTAGACAGAGCAGCGGTGTCTGGGGAAAGGCGTGAATAACATAACCATGAAGTGGTTCAACAGAGTTAGACTGTGAATGGGAAGGGCCTCGGGTGTGTTGCGCCCCACTTGCTTTCCTACAGTTCCTCTTTGTATGTGCAGCGTGGTACATAATTTAAAAATATCATAATCAAGGTCTCAACATGATTATTTGCCTTGTGCACGTGCATGTATGAGTGTGTGTGGGCACACCACAGAACACATGTGAAGAAGGCTCCCATTCTTCTGTCACAAGAGGCAGGTAATCAGAGCAAGATCACCAAGCCTGGGGGTAAGCAACTTTCTCTGTTGAGCCACCTTGCTGTAGTCTCCAATATGATGAAAAAAAAATTCTAAGCACTAGGCAATTTATGGGGTGGACCTGGCTCCCGATCAATATTTCCCCTTTGGTGGGCCATCATGAAATAAGATCTCCTATATAGACAGCGCATTAGGCTCCATGGAATTCAGTCAGATCTATGCCTTATGTTTTAATAATTATCAATCTGTTTCTAATGTATTCATGGGAAAATATGGGAGCCATCTTGCCATTAAGCTATTTTTGAAATCTTGTGGAAAACGTCCAATGTTTCTGTGAGCTAGCTAAGAAACACTCTTGCACACAAGAGGGAATTGTCAGGATGTGTCTCTGGTTGTCTCTTTGGTAAAGTCTTTACTAAACTAAGCATTACTCTAGAGCCAAAATACACAAGCAAGTAAATAAATAGATATAGGAACAATTAAAATGTTCCCATTGCAAAATGTGCCATTTAAGAAATGACACTGGTGTAGTATTTTTGCAATGTGTTTTATTTATTTATTATCCCGTTTTCTTTCATTCCTTCCTTCCTTCCTTCCTTCCTGTCTTTCTTTTCTTCTTTCTTTTTTTCAAGACAGGGTTTCTCTGTGTAACCCTGGCTGTCCTGGGACTTGCTCTGTAGACAAAGCTGGCCTTGATCTCACAGAGATCTGCCTGCCTCTGCCTCACAAGTGCTGGGATTAAAGGCATGAACCACCAGTATGTTTTATTTTCTTAAGCTGTCTTTCTTTGCAAGCCAGGCTGACCTGGAACTCAATTCCTGATGCTCCCCCTCTAGCCTCCTGCATGCTGTGATGAGAGGCTTGAACCACTATGCATGGCTTGGTAGGACTTTCCTGGGAGCATTTTTGTTCAGGAGGCTGGCCCATTTGCTCGAATGTTGAGTGGCTGGTAATGTGGAAACCATGTTTCCTTTAGTTCTTTTGCATTGACCCATGAGTATCATTACATACAGTCTGCCAACTTTATCATTGGTACTATGCACGTGTACTAGAAAAGGTGCTATTTGATCATAAAAGTATTTCTACCTGGACCTTCTGCTGATGACCTTGTGATGAACTTTGGTTTCTGCCATAATCCAGAGGACAACAGATGTTCACCATAGGAAGGATCCAGTCCTTTGATCTGCACTGTTATTTTGAGTATGTTCACCGAGTTGCCATTGCTGTCACTGGGCTGGTGGTATTGTCTGGGCTCTGAGGGAACCCAAGTTCAAGAAAGTAGGGTTCAGGGAGCCTCCAGTTACGAAGCTTGTAAGTGGAGAGCAGTAGGGATGTAAAGCTGATTACACCCCGAAAGACAAATGTTGCAGGTCTTCTCATCTGTGGGTCCTAGATTTTATAGCAATAGACACAGTCGTCAATGCATTGCATGAAGTAGCAAAACCAACTAGAAGGGGACCAGTGGGAGGGAGGAAGGGAAGGAAAAGACAACGGGGTAAGTGTGAAACTTGGTCAAAGCACATTACATTGTGCTGTGGAGATGTCCCTGTGAAAGCCAGTGTGAGGGACCGCAGATACACACCAAACCCTTTGCACAGAACCCCGTTGTCTTCAGCATGAGACTGGGCGTCTCTAAATTTTCATCTTGTCCCTCCACTCCCCCTCAGTTCTCTAGCCACTTCGCATATGACTCAGTTTCCCCAAATGCACAGTTTTCCTGCTAACACAGGGACCCTTTCCCCAGGGTTTTTCGGGGCAGGGTCCTGGGATCATACTCACTCTGAGCCTCATTGTTCTAAAAACACTAATTCCACATCTACTTCAGAGTGCAAAAGGCCAGATTCACATGGGTGCTACTAAAGGAATCCAGTTTGTACCCAGACAGCTGAGCTGATGTGCTCTGTTCCTGCCTCTTGGAGCCTGTAAAGGCAGACACACTCTTACTCAGCTTTGGAAAACAGTTCGTGTTCCTGTGAGACATCATGGTAAGAGCCAAAAGTTCTATTGCAGAGCTTGCTAAATAGTGTACCTAATTCACTTGCAGATGACACCCAGGACTGGTTGAAGATCATTCTCTTGGTAATAGGTATGGAATCAGTGTTCATCACTAGTGGCTTTCTGGTCTGTGGTTTTGGTGAGTTCCTACCTCCCCTCTGACCTGGGCAGGCCCCTCTTCCAGTCTGAGGGTTGATGTGTTGTTTCAATCCTTCCCTTAAATCTGAGACGTCCAGTGCTGTGGAAATCAACACTCCTTAGTGATGCTTATCCAAGTCAGCAGGTGATTTTTCTCTGATTACCAGAAAAGGAAAGGCTTGCTCAGGGGAGACTAGAATTGACACCCAATTGTCCCCCCCCCCGCCCCACCCCCAAATTTGAGAAGCTCTCCAGGGGTGCTCTGATGTTTTTTCTTGCCGGAAGAAAAGGGTCTCAGATGTTCTTGGCTGAAGCAAAGAAGTCAAGTCCGGTATGAAATGGTGATTCTTGGCTAAAAGAGGGATTCTGACCCCTCCCCCGTGTGTGTGTGTGTGTGTGTGTGTGTGTGTGTGTGTGTGGTGTAGATGCTAGTATTACAGGTGATGGAATACGATTTAGGGCTTAAAGTTTTCAAATAACAATTTGGATAAATCTCAATTTTCTATAAGACTTATTAAGACACAAAATAAAACATTATGTAAAATAACAAAAACACAAAATAGAGGTGAGTTAAGTATGCTGGGAAGCATACTATTCTCCACATATTTTAAAAAGAAATCAGAAAGTCTGGGGGTGAAGGTTGATGGTAGCCTGCTTGCCTACAAAGCCTGGGGACCAATTTCCCAGTGAGACACACACACACACACACACACACACACACACACACACACACACACACACACCTACCTCTACCCCTTCCCCCCAAAACACAACCCAGAATCAATAAGAATATATTTTTCAAGTAAAAATCTGTGTAGTAACAACAATTAAAATGCCATCTGGTAAATTCCATGGTAGTAACCATTTTAGGTCGGGATTATGAATATGCTAAAAATTAGAGGGCTAAGGTATGTTCAGGATCAAGATAAGTACACAGTTTGTAACATTGTGGCAGAGGACCTTGCTGGGTATGGTCCTAAACAAGAGGCCAAAAATGATCACTAGTAATGGATAAGTCAACAGCAAGAGCCTTCGAATACAATGTGCAGAACCTCAGTGCTTGCTGTCCGACAACTGCCACAGCCTTATGACTTCATTTCAATCAAGACAAAGCCTCAGGCACACCAAACCCAGACGGAGCTCACACAAGATTGGTAGCACTCTTGGGAAGTGTCAGGGTCACAAGCAAAAAGGACCCTGCAGCTTTCAAGTTTCTGAGAACTTGAGAGAGGTAGACAATAGATCCATTGTTTCATCCAGAGCCAGAAGATGACCCCAAGTAAAATTTAAATGAGGTCTGAAAGTTAGGTAATAGTCCCATGTAAATGTGATTTTCTGATTTTGTTGATTTCATGGAGCTTTCATCTCAATGTTTAGAGAGCCTCTAAAAGGACTCTGTATAATAGAGAGGACTTTGTATGACTGCATAAAATGATTCTGTACGTCTGATTTTCAAAATTAAAAGTGCCATTGTCTATGTTCTAACTATCTGGCTTGAACATCGTTTGGTGGCCAGTTTGCTCTGCCTTCTGATGGTTTGCCAATTCAGGACTGCCACCTCTAATTAACATGCAAGGAAATGAGGAAATGGACTTTCCAGAGCTTTCGTTGCTTTTCCAAATTCCAAAGCCAAGTCTCTCTGGTGCTTCCGCTGCTTCCTGCCTGCAGCAGAGAAAGGAGACAAGCATATTCTAGACTTTCCTCAGCGTTCTTCACCATACACGATCAGAAACTCTATATGAACGACCTAATGCTGAGAACTACTTTTAAGTTACTTTGATCATGTGATTCCCCCCCCCCCCAACTTTCCATTGTCTGGATACTTCACTGTGGCTTCTCCAAATCTTCCCTGTCTGAGCTGCCTCGCAGCTGTTCTGCAGTGTGTCAGTTCGAGATAGCCACTTAAACTCCATCTCTCCGGAAGGACTCCATGAAACCTGTGTTTGCCTGTGCAAATGCAGCTGGGTGCTGCATCTGGGAAAGCATCTGGATTGAGCTGCTTAAGTCATGGGAAAGCAGCTCTCACAACAAAAGGATGGTTATGCATTGCAGCATCCTTCCAGCCGCTCCACTTCCCGGAGTAGTGGCTGGATGGGTACTGCCCCCAGACACACCTTCCCACCAGCCCAGAGGAAACTCTGCTTTTCTTGCTTTGCTTCCTGGACCGAACATGTAGCTGCTGGGAAAATACTTGACAGCCAAGCCATAGCTGGGAGGGTTCGACAACTGGAAAGGCACAAACATCCTTTATCTGTAGGGTGAGGTTAGTTTCTGTTTGGGCTTGTGCTTTTGAAAGGAGGAAATAGTTTTCATAAGCATCAGATTAGATTCAGGAAATGTCCACAGGACAATGAGAAGGGGCTGGAGACTGAGCAAGGGGATTTTGTCGTTGATTACTACTGCCATCTCCTGGCGGAGTTTGAGAACTACAGGGCATGGGCTTCACGGGCAAACTATGGACGCTTGCTTACCTCTCTCCCCCCACACCTCCCCCCCCCCCGATTTTTACAAGTTCTTAGTGGCACGAAAGGGAAATGCCAAGAACTATTTTTAGATAGAGTATATATCAGCATCTTTCACTTACCCTTGATTGATAAATCAAACTTAAGAATGAGGACTAAAGCTGCAGAGGACTTTCTTACCCGAAGCATTAGGACCTGTGGATCTCGCATCAGATATCTTGCATATCAGATATGTATATATGGTTCATAACAATAGCAAAAGTACAGTTATGAAGTAGCAACAAAATAATCTTATGGTTCGGAGGGTCACCAACCACAACATGAAGAACTGTATTAAAGGGCTGCATGCAGCATGAGGAAGATTCAGAATTATTACTTCAGAGGAAAAGACTTCACTAGGGTGGCTTATTCTACTTCTGCATTAGTTGCTTTTCCTGACAGAAACAAATTTAGGGAAGAAAGTTTATTTTCATTCATCTCATGGGTACAGTATTACGGAGCAGGGAAGGCCAGGCAACACCAGAATTAGCTGGAGGCCGCAGGGGCTTCAAGTCTATAGTCCGTAGAGAGAAGAACAGAGAGGCAGAGAAGGGAGCGCTCAGCCCAATCTTCCTTTCCTCCGTTTTTACTCTTTTTAGGAGTCTGGCTCATGAGTTGGTGCTTTGCACATTGAGAGTGGTTCTTCTGTCTTTAGTCAAACCTCCCTGGAACCCCTCAGCCATACTTCTTCTGCGGGTGTGTCTCTTAGGAGCTTTTGAATCCAATAAGAGTGACCTGCCACTCCTCTACAACCAAAGTGTTTCCACAATCTGGAATTTAAGGACCTTTTCAAAACAGTTTAGGGATGGCTCTGTACTGACTGCTCTTCCAGAGGTCCTGAGTTCAATTCCCAGCAAGCACATGGTGGCTCACAACCATCTGTGTCTGATGACAGCTATAGTGTACTCATATAAATAAAATAGATAAATCTTTAAAAATGTTTTTAAAAGTGTAGGGAAATCTAGAAATAAAGTTGGAAACTTAATGCAAATGTAAGAAATTGAGTAAAAGTTGCAATATAAGATGGTGTGTGTGCCTCTTTGGGCATACCTAAATCAAGCAATAAAAATCAGATTTAAGACTGTTAATCCCACAGATCTGAGAAGAATATAGACCCAACTCATGGTCACATTAAATAAAGCTTTATTTGTGAACACAGGCTGAAGGGTTCAAGGATCACCAGTGGACATAAAACAGCCTCCCCGGGTATTTAAATTTTGTTTTGGAAGAAATGTTGTTTTATATTTAAGAGTGGAAATACTGCTGCATGGAATAAAATTTCTGAACCATGTTAGGGATACAGACACAGCTCTGTGCCGTCTCTTCCTGACCAACAAACCTCACGTTCCTCTCCTGGAGGCCGCTAAGGACTGACTATGTTCATAGAAAAGTGACAGAAACGTCTGACTTGTGCAAAACAGTGCAAGAAGTTTGGTTACACCAGCAGTTTCTCCCAACTGGAAACAAAATCGAGTTTTTGTTTGGAGACTCTGAAGGTAAATCACATCAAACGAGAAGCTGCGGGCCAATTGTGGCTCACTAGTAGAGTAGCTTGGTTAGTCCAGCTTTGCCCTGAAATAAGAAGGAAAAGCCCAATTATCCAGAACGATCACTGAGAGATTGTATATGAAAGGGCTGGTCTCCTCCTTCCTTTCATGCCAAACACACCTACTAAGGCCTCAGAGGAGAAAACAACCCCACATCCCCACTTCAGCCAGGCTGGCTTAAGGGGGGGAGGGGGAGGGAAAGAAGGAAAGCAACTTGATTTTTAACTGTCAGTTTTGGAGAAACCCAACTTTCCCTAAACGAATCCATGACTCTCTCAGAGCTTGGGAGCATAATGAACACAGCCCTCTCTGTGTTCAAGGCTAGCCCTCCTAGCCTTGTGCTGTTTTCTTGGCCAGTGGTATATAGAATAGAGGGTGGACTCCCCCCTCTTTAGTTAGTATAGAATAGAGTTTATTTGGGGACACAAGAAGGGGAGTTGAGAAGAAGAAGAAGAAGAAGAAGAAGAAGAAGAAGAAGAAGAAGAAGAAGAAGAAGAAGAAGAAGAAGAAGAAGAAGAAGAAGAAGAAGAAGAAGAAGAAGAGAGAGAGAGAGAGAGAGAGAGAGAGAGAGAGAGAGAGAGAGAGGTGGGGAAGGAGGGAAGATGCTGGCCAGGAACAGGTTGAAAGAAAGGGGAGAGGGAAGAGAGGGAGAAAAGGGGCAGAGAGGGTATGCTTATCCTTTTATGGACGACTCTCAAAGCATAAATTTACCCATCAAAGCATTTGGGCTGGCTAGAGTGCACTGAAGCCCTGAAAAAGCAAAATGAAGTAAAAACATAAGCTTGTTTGATTATGTTATTCATGATACATTCAGCCAATCTATGTTTTCAGTGTGTCCTTGAAAACCTAAAGTTATTATCAGGTTCTCTAAGTCTGCTGATTGGTTAGCAACGTTGAGAAGCTTTGAGAGCTGGGAGTCTGAATGTAGTCTCGTCTCTGCTGCTCAGTTTCCTTTGTGAATTCTTAATTCTTAGGTGAATTCTTAGTCTGTGAGACTTGTTTCCTCATCTAGAGTAGGGATTTTACAATAGTCCCTGGTGGGGGGATTGCTACAAAGATTAAGTCTGATGCACACACACTGGAATGTGAGGCAAGCAATAAGCACACAGCAACATTGTAGCAGATGATAATGATTGGTAACCACTGTTGTTATTTAGAGGACTTAACCTCCAGCCATTGTTATCCAAAGTGGTGTCAACCACCAGCTTCCTGTGGCCACTGAGAGCTTGAAATGAGGTTAGAGCAAAGTGACTTGTGCTATAAATATAAACCACCAACTAGACACTGAACACCTGGAATCTCAGTCTTCCAGAGTGGATGCGGAGGACCACGGGTTCAAAGGCATTCTTGCCAACAAAGGGAGGTGGTGGTCAGCCTGAACTACATGAGGTGCTTTCACAAAATGGAAACAAATATGCCAAATTAGAATACAAAGTATAAATTGGCCACTGTTGTGCCTTTAATCCTAGCACTTGACAGGCAGAGGCAGACAAAACTCTTAGACCGAGCAAGTTCCTGGACAGTTAGGGTTACAAAGAGAAACTTTGTCTCAAAAAACCAATAAACATAAACATAAACATGTTATATACACACACACAGAGGATTCTGTTTTTTAAATTAAAAAAATTACTTTTATTTTATATTTATGATTGTTTGCTTTCTTGTATATATGTGTACTGTATGTCTATGTATTTATGTGTGTATTATGGTGTGAGTATGTGTGTGTATGTGGTGTGTGTATGTGTATGTGGTGTGTGTGTGTAGGATGTGTGTGAGGTGTGCATGTATGATGTGGAGTTTGTATGTGCACTGTGTATGGTGTGCTGTGTCTGTGTGTGTGTGGTGTGTGTAGGTCCACTGTGTGTGGTGTGTGTGTGTGCAGTGTGGTGTGTGTGTATGTGTGTGGTGTGTATGTATGTGTGTGTGTGTGTGTGTGTGTGTGATGTAGTATATATGTGCATGTGTGTGTGTTTATGTGTGTCTCTATGTGTGTGGTTTGTGTATGGGGGTGTGTGTGGGGTGAGTGTGTGGTGTGTTGCCAGCAAAGGCCAGAAAAGAGCATCAGATGCCCTGGAACTGGAGTTACATGCAGTTGTGAGCTGCAGTGAAGGTGCTGGTCCTTTGTAAGAGTACCTAGTACTCTTGGAGTGCTGAGCCATCTCTCTAGGCCCCAGAATGCAATTTGAAGTCTTAGTGTGAAACCAAAGATGTAAAATTGCCTGCTAGTACTTTACAAAAATATTGCTTACGTACTGAAATGATAATGCGCTGAGGAGCTGAATTTAATAAAATACATTTGACATTTGGCATGTATTTGAAACTTTTGATTGACATAAGGATTGTTCATAGTCACGGAGCACGTCAATATATGTGCACGGAGTGTGATGTCATGTCTCTTGTCTATCAGCTCAGGTAGTTATTGTTCCTTTGGGTTGAGAATATTTCAGATCCTTTCTACTAGCTGTTTTGTAACATTCATTGACTTCCCATCCATAGTTGACCTGCCGTGCTAGTCCTAACATATGTTATCAACATGAATTCTACTCATTTCTATTTTAAAAAGGAATTACCAGAAAATCTGACTTCCATGCTTTGTGTACCAAATTTTTGCTGGACAATCCATCCAATCAGGTGGGTAGATGAAAGAGGTAGGGGGCAAGGAAACTGGGGTAAAGTGAGCCAGGAGATCTCAGTTCACGTCACCAGTATCATGTGATTCTCATGGAACCTGACAAAGGAGGCAGCGGCTGCTTCTCACGGGTGTTGTGGGCACTGCTGCAGTGCTACCCCATAGGTGTGGCCTGAGGTCCCTGTACAGTCATTTCAGGGAGTGACACCCCATTCCGGGAGTTTAAAGACAGACTGAAGAGCTGACGGTTGAGGACAGTTGTGCAGGATTCCAAGGTGGAATCTCAGATGCTGAGTGGGGCCTGTTGTTAACCAAGCCTGATGGCAGGCAGGCTGCTGAGAGACCTGAGCAGAGGAGGGAATGATTAGAGGCAGGATAATTGCTTCTCCAAGGCACTGCTGGTACTTAGAGTCAGTTCCATATCACTTGCCAACCCAGCATGCGCTAGGTTCTCTATTAGAAGTTGGAGAAAGCACAGTGTCTGCTTTTATGCTCACTGGCTAGTGTTGAACTGAACAGTTAGCTATACACGATGACCGTGGGCTGGAATAAAATGTGGCAGGGACTCTTGGCTGGAAGAGGGAACCCTTGTGGTTTCTTCTGAGACTTTTGGGACAGTAGCCAGGGAGAGAATGGAAAGGTACATCCTAGGCCAGGCCACTGGTGTTGGGATTCCCAAATGCATTGTGTGCTCGGAGCTGCACATGGCTCACTGATCTTGTGGTTGGAAGCTGGAGAGAAAACGCATGGCAAACATGGAGGGGTTGGGGTACAGGGAGCAAGCAGCTGCTTTGTGGACCATAAGCAAGGCAGTGATGTGACTACATTTGTGGTTTAGAAAGATCCTTCTGATTAGACTGTAGGGTCCTGGTAAACTCAGTTCTGTGTCTGCTCCCAAAAGGGCTATAAAGTCTGGGCATAGTTGATGTAAATCACCCATTTGAGACTCCAGAGAGTGACCAGTAGCAGGTGGATTGGGAAGAGATGATTGAAAATACTGGGGAGCTGCCAGTGGGCCTCATTTCTCTCTCCTCTGGGACGGTCTCTAGGTTTAATCAGAGCCTCAGCCCGGGGCAGGCACCAGACTGAGACCGATTCAGAAGTGTGATGAATGGGAAGGTGTTTCTAATGTATGAGAGTTGGGGACTTTCCACTTGCACTCCCTGCCTCCAGTCAACGTAGAGGTGGCAGGAGGGGTGCCATCAACAGCACCAGCTTACAGAGCCCAAAGTCCCAAGGAAGGAGAAGCATCGGGAGTTGGAGGAGCTGTGGCCTCCAGGCACAGTCCTCATGGATGTAAATGGTTCCTATGTTATTTGGCCTCAGGCAAGTGCTTGCATGCAGTAAGTGTGCTGAAATGAGGTCATCATGGTCCCACGTTTCCATCTGAAGACTGGAAAGGGTGAACCCCAGGAAACTCCCACTGAGGCTGGGAAGAGGGAAGCAGCCTCAAAAAGTTGGGCATAAACTCTTCAGTTGCTGGTGCTTAGAGTTGACGCTATGCTGACTACCATCGACTCCGAGAAGCCAACTGTGGGCTAGAGCCTGGTCCAAACCCACACTCACTTTGGGGTGACTGGGGCATGGGCAGACTCTGGTGACTGCTTTCATTGAAACCACTAGTAAATGGTACCCACACCGAGACCATCATAGCTGTGGAAGGCTGGCCAGAACTTTTAGCTCCAACCTGAGCACAACCATTTCCCTGTCTAAGTGAAAGCACCAACATTCCCCAAACAGTTTAAATAATATCTGGAGTCTTGGGACATAGCATCCAAAATGGTTGCCATCCAGACATTTGTTAACACACAGCTTTCCTCATGGTGGTGGGGACCTGCCAGAATCACTAACGAAGAGACATCACAGAGTCAGAATTATCTAACAAAGAATTTAGACCTGCAATTTAAAAAAAAGCTCTAAGCAATAAGAGCAAGCATTGCTGAAATGAAGACAGTCTCAGCAAACAAAGGAAATACTACGGGGAAGAAAGAGCCAACAGCATTTTAGGAATAAAGAATAATTTAAGAAACTGAATGGACTTAATAGAAATAACAGAAACTACATGGCAAACCTGGGCTTCTTAAGAAGACCCCTATTTGAAAGAGCACACAGATTATACATGCACACACACACACATACACTAACAAACACATACACATACATATACACACATACATACACACACATAAACACACATACACATGCACACATACACAAACATACACACATGCACACATACACACACTCACAAACACACACACATACACACATGCACAAATCTATACACATATATACACACAGAAACACACATATACACGCACACATATATACACATACACACATACACACATATACATATACACACAGAAACACATACACACACAAACATACACACATACACACACACATACACACATACAAACACACACAGACACAAACAAAATTCTAATCCAAACACCAGTGTCTCTGGCTCACATAACTTTCATTTGTGCAAAGAAGGTGTTGTTCAGTTTGTCACTCAGCTTGTTGTTCTGAGTAGGACAGATGCAGCCGGTTCACACTGGGAGACAATGGCACTGGGAAGACAGGCAGGAAAGCTTGCTGGGAGGAATGTGGTTGCAGTTTTCTGCCTCTGTGCTTCAGAGAATGGTTGGTTGTCACCGCTTCCATCAGCTCTTGGAATATGAGTGTTGAAACTTCAGGAGCTTGGTGACCTGATCACCATATAGTAGCTGAGGATTGAGCACTGTGAAAGTATTTGTGCTGTGGCAATTGGCAGAGCCTTTAAATCCCTGGAGAGACTATTGTTAGATTACTCGAACAGCAATGCAGTCAGCTGACCATGTAAGGCATGGACCATGATCCTGTGTTTAATGCTCAACACTGGGGTATGTGAGAATTTATGCCAGGGTGGGGTGAGCCAGCATGATGAGACACCACAGTAGGATAAAGAATGAACCTTCGTTTCCATAAAGTACATTATTTATTTACTTATTTATTTATTTGTGTGTGTGTTTGTTTGTTTGGGTGCCACAGTGGTTATGTGTCAACAAGTTTTTTAACTCTGTGAGCCTTCTTGCCAGCCCTGAGACTGAGTCTTTTTTTTTTAACTATTTAACTCATTAGTATGTAGAATACTTATTTTATTTATTTAATGTATATACGTGCTCTATCTGCATGTACACCTGCATGTCAGAAGAGGGCATCAGATCCCATTACAGATGGTTGTGAGCCACCATGTGGTTGTTGGGAATTGAATTTAGGACCTCTGAAAGAGCAGCCAGTGCTCTTAATCAACTGAGCCATTTCTCCAGCCCATGCAAGAGTCTTCTTGACACTTTCAAGTTGCTCTTGAGATGATATATCTAGAAATGAAAATCCCATACTTTTTCATGTAATAACTAAAACTCTAGGAAGTGACCTCATTTAGTTGCTTGAAGAGTATTGCTGACCTGCGTCTGGAGCTGACCTGGTGCCAGAGCACTCTGTACCCAGACGCCGCTGGGAGAGAGCCGGTCTCACAGAAGTGCTGACACACCTGAGAGCACAGGTAAGACCACCACTGCTGCTCTGAAGGACCTGTCCAGAGCCTTCAGGACACAGGAATCAAGAAGCAGTTTGGATCCTTCTGGTTTTGGTCTGCGCCCTGTGCTGACCCTGTGCCACAGATCTCTCTACCCACACCCTGCTGGGAGAAAGCTGGTTCCCCAGTAGTGAGGACACACAGGCTTACAGGAGGGTCAAGCCACTGTCAGAATCAGCAAGACCAGCTAACACCAGAAATAAGCAGATGGAGAGAGGCAAGCCCAAGAACCTAAGCAACCTGGCATCATCAAAACCTAGTTTCCCCACCACAGCAATTCCTGGATACCCCAACACACAGAAAAGCAAGATTTTGATTTAAAATCACGTTCATGATGATTTAGAGGACTTTAAGAAGGTCATAAACAATTTCCTTAAAGAAATACAGGACAACACAGGTAAGCAGGTAGAAGCCCGTAAAGAGGAAACACAAAAATCAAACACGTGAAGGAATTGAACAAAACTATTAAGGATCTAAAAATGAAATTAGAAACAGTAAAGAAATCACAAAGGGAGAAGTCCTGAAGATAGAAAACTTAGGAAAGAGATCTGGAGTCATAGATGTAAGCATCACCAACAGAATACAAACAGGCAGAAGATACCATAGAAAATATTGATACAACTGTCAAAGAAAATGCAAAATGCAAAAATCTCCTGACCCCAAAATATCCAGAAATTTCAGGACACAATGAGAAGATCAAACCTGAGGATAGTAGGCATAGAAGAGAGTAAAGATTTCAAACTTAAAGGGCCAGTAAATATCTTCAATAAAATTATAGAAGAAAACTTCCCTAACCTAAAGAAAGAGATGACCATGAACATACAAGAATCCTAGAGAACTCCAATTATTAAAAGAAGTAAGGGAAAAGGGTCAAGTAACCTATAAAGGCAGATCTATCAGAATCACACCAGACTTCTCAACAGAGACTATGAAAGCAAGAAGATCTTGGACAGATGTTATACAGATCGTAAGAGAACACAAATGCCAGTCTGTGCTATTGTATCCAGCAAAACTCTCAATTAACATATCTGGAGAAACCAAGATATTCTACAAAAAACCCAAATTTCCACAATATCTTTTCACAAGTGCAGCCCTACAAAGGATAATAAATGGAAAACTCTAACACAAAGAGGGAAACTACACCCTAGAAAAAGCAAGAAAGTATTCTTTCAACTAACCCAAAAGTAGACAGGCACACAAACTCTAACAACACCTCCAACAACAAAAATAACAGGAAACAACAATCATTGGTCCATAATATCTCTCAATATTACTGGACATAATTCCCCAATAAAAATATAGACTGTATATGTAAGTAAGACCCAACATTTTGCAGCATACAGGAGACAGTGACAAAGACAGACACTACCTCTGTAAAAGGCTGGAAAACAATTTTCCAAGCAAATGGTCCCAAGAAACAAGCTGGAGTATCCATTCTAATATCAAATAAAATTGACTTTCAACCAAAAGTTATCAAAAAAGATAAGGAAGAACACTTCATACTACCCAAAGGAAAAATTCACCAAGATGACATCTCAATTCTGAACATCTATGCTCCAAATGAAAGGACACCTCCATTCATAAAAAAAAAAAAAAAAAAAAAAAAAAAAAAAAAAAAACCTTACTAAAGCTCAAAGCACACATTGTACCACACACA
This sequence comes from Micromys minutus, assembly GCF_963924665.1. Lineage (NCBI taxonomy): Eukaryota > Metazoa > Chordata > Mammalia > Rodentia > Muridae > Micromys > Micromys minutus. The sequence goes on from NC_137969.1 coordinate 115,721,081, forward strand.
ATAATAGTGGGAGACTTCAACACTGCACTCTCATCAATGGGCAGATGATGGAATCAGAAACTGAACAGAGACTCAGTGAAACTAACAGAAGTTATGAAACACGTGGATCTAATAGACTAATCTATAGAACATTTCATCCTAAAACAAAAGAATTTACCTTCTTCACAGCACCCCATGGTACCTTCTCCAAAATTGACCAAATAATCAGTCACAAAACAGGCCCCAACAGATACAAGAAGATTAAAATAATCTCACACATCTTATCAGATCACCACAGACTGAGACTTGTATTCAATAACAAAAACTACAGAAAGCCTACATATACAGGGAAACTGAACAATGCTCTACTCAATGATAGCTTAGTTAAGGAAGAAATGAAGAAATTAAAGACTTTTTATAATTAAATGAAAATGAAGGCACAACACACCCAAACTTATGGGATACAATGAAAGCAGTGCTAAGAGGAAAACTCATAGCTGTGAGCACCTTCACAAAGAAACCGGAGCGAGCACACTAGTATCGTGACAGCACACCTGAAAGCTCTAGAACAAAAAGAAGCAAATGCACCCAAGAGGAGTAGATGGCAGGAAATAATCAAACTCAGGGCTAAAATTAACCAAGTAGAGACAAAAAGAACTATACAAAGAATCAACAAAACCAGGAGTTGGTTTTTTGAGAAAATCAACAAGATATATAAAAACCCTTAACCAGATTAACTAGAGGGCAAAGAGAGAGTATCCAAATTCACAAAATCAGAAATGAAAAGGGAGACATAACAACAGAAACCGAGGAAATTAAAAAAATCATCAGATTATACTACAAAAGCCTATACTCAACAAAACTGGAAAATAGAGGAGATGGACAATTTGGTAACCAGGTTGCTCATGGTGAAAGGAGAGAGGACTCCCAGAAGCTGCTCTTAGATTTCCCCCGTGGGCCGTGGCCCACTCAACTCCTGCTACTAAGTACACGGATGAATGTACATTTAAAATGTATTCTTTGTTCCCACTGAAGGGTCTACTGAAACCCAGTTCCTGATGTCATGGTGTAGAGAAGTGGTGGGAGCTTAGGAGGGATCTGGGGTCATCTGGGGTCATCTGGGGTCATCAGCGTTCCACCCTCATGATTGCCAGAATGTCTTAGCTATGGTAGAAGTCTGTAGAAACAGGGACCCTTTTTTTTTTTCTTACCCTCCAAGGAAAATTAGTACAGATTAAACAATTTTACTTAAAAAAAAATCACAGCAAACATTTTAAGTGTAACATTTTATATCAAGATATAATATGTAGAATACAAATGTTACATTTTAATTGTTTCTAGGTGTTCTTTGGTATTAATACCATCACAGAGTTGTGTGACTGTCACCACTGGGCATCTCCAGAACTTTTTCATCTTTGCACATTTGCCTTCAAGGCTTTTGGGGTGAGGTCCTGTGTGTGACACACAAGCACGCCCACACTAAGCTAAACCACCTTGAGCTAGCACAGAACAATCTACTGTCTCCTGCAACTCCTCATTCCTCATCCCCAACGAAGTCTTCACAAAAGGTCAAGCAAAGACTAGCCCCATGCTCTTGAACTTTCAAAATCATTGGCCAGGTAAATGTCTTTTTAAAATTTCTTTACTACTCCCAGTCTCAGGCACTCCATTACAGTGGCAGAACAGAGATTAAGACATGTAGCGTCATGTGATCAGTGTGGAGTTTACCCATATTCTGTCAAGCTGGAAGGGTCCTCGCAGGCACTGCTCACACCGTCCCTGGCCCTGAGGATCCTAGTGCTTAGTTATTCTGTAAGTCAGCAGAGGGACTAACAGGTAAGCCAGCCTGGCCATTCGGGACACCCCCCCCCCCAATAAAACCACACAAGAAGTGAGTTAGCATCTACTTTCAGGACTAGACCGTCAGCTCCAGGGTGGAGACGCCTTCAACACAGGCACACCTCGTCTCTATGCTTGATGAAAGCCATGTCTCTGAGCATCATACCTTTTATAGCCACTAGATTCTAACTTTTGCCCTAGTCAGTGGGTAATTTACTTAGCCTTTTTCAATCTTACCTCTAGACCAGGCTTTTAAACGGAGATAGCATTTTTTCCCACAGGGTGATGGTGACTTCTATGTTATTACGTAAGAGAGAGCACTTAGCCTAGTGCCCTTAAAAGCAAGCCAGCGACAAGTATTTTAAGATGGAATAAAAGAAATAAAGTGTTGGGGTGAACTCAGGGCAGAGGTGCTCAAAGTAGGATTCTCCTGGAAATATTTTACTGTTTTATCAGTGTTCATACATCCTGGAGTATTTTATTTGAGCCAATTCATTTGTTTACATTGAATAAGAGACCTAGAGAGCGGATGGGGCTTTCTCGCTATTGCAAAGCCCAACTTTTCCAGCAAAGCATACCTACCCACCTACCTGTTCCATTGAGAGGCTTGTGTCTGTGCCCAGCCTCAGTTAAAGAGACTGCTACTCTTATAAAGAGTACATCATTCTGAGAAAAATTTAGTAGAGAAGTTGTTTAAACAAGTTTCTTATTATTATAGTCTCAAGGGTCTGTCAACATTTCAGAATCAAAGACATTTGAGAATGATACAGTAGCAGACATTTTGCTTAAAAAAAAAATGGGTGAGGATTGGGAAAGTCATGCCAAGTGAAAGAGGGGTCCATTTCCTTTTCTTACCTTCCAAGGAAAATTAGTGGAGATCAAACTTGATTTTACTTAAAAAATTAATGCAAATGTTTTAGCTGTAATATTTTACATTAAGTTCAGACTGAGCATGAGGACTCCGATGGAGGAGTTAGGGGAGGACTGAAGGAAATGAAGGGGTTTGCAACCTCATAGAAAGAACAATATCTACCAACCAGATGCCCCAGAGCTCCCAGGGACTAAACTACCAACCAAATAGTACACATGGAGGGACCCATGGCTCCAGCTGCATATCTGGCTTTATCTGGCATCAGTGTGAGGGGAGCCTCTTGGTCCTGTGGAGGCTCAATGCCCCAATATGGATGAATGCTAGGGCAGTGAGACAGGAATGGGTGGGTGGTTGAGGGAGCATCCTCATAGAGGAAGGGGGAGGGAGGAGGGAATAAAGGGTTTTTAGAGAGGAAACAGAGAAGGGGGCAGGGGATAACATTTAAAATGTAAATAAATGAAATAACAAATAAAAGAAGATATGTAGGACACAGAATGTTTCATTTTAACTGTTTCTAAGTATTCTCTGGCATTAACTCTCTGGTATTAACGCAATCACAACGTTGTGACTGTCACCTCTGGGCATCCCCAGAACTCTTTCATTTTCAGACATTTGCCTTTCAAGGCTTTTGGGGTGAGGTCCTGTGTATGACACACGAGCACTCCCACACTAAGCTAAACCACCTTGAGCAGTGTACTCATATGAATAAAAATAAATAAATATTAAAAAGAAAAAGAAAGTGGAGGAAGGTTCCTTTCAGTTCCAAACTGAACAACTGTAAGTACATGTAGACAAGAGGGAAAGTGACTTTCTCAACTCCCATAATGCGTGATTAGTGATGGGGAGAATAGACAGAGGCACTGGCCTTGCTGACTGGTTTGCGTCTGAGCCATAGTGCCCCTCCCCCAGCCAACAGGCCATCCGTGTTATAATGAGGCTAAGAACCTGGGCCACCTCTCAGCAGCTATTTCTGGCTGTTAAGTAATTGTTACACTAGCAGTTGCCACATTTGGTTTTTCACCTCTTCGAGGTGTATCTTTATTTGTAAGGAACAAGTTGAATTAAAATACACACACACACACACCTTCTTCCAAAGATCCTTTTGGCCTGGTTACAGTATCTCCATTTTGGGGGAAACTTTGATTTATATTTTGGAGAAATGTATTTTTCATAAACGTTTTGGAGAGCTTATGGGCTCCAGCCTGTAACTATGAAACACGCCACCACCCTTGGTCTAAAGAAAGCTAACCATTGCATGCTTAGATAAAATAGTGATGTATGTGTGTGTCAACCTAATAAGGGCTCAATTGTGCTGGTCAATTTTTTTTTCAGCATGACATAAGCTAGAGTCACCTGAGAAGAGGTGACTTCAACTAGGAAAATGCCTCTACCATAGAGGCCTGTAAACAAGTCTGTGGGGATGTTTTTTCTTGACTACCAGCTGATGAAGTGGGGCTCGGCACACTGTGGGCAGTGCTACCCCTGGGCTGGTGGGCCTGGGTTGCATGAACAAGCAGTGGAGTAGCAGGCCCCTCTGTGCTCCTCATGACTTCCCTCAATGATGGGCTGCCAACTGGAAGTGTAAACTTTTCTTCCCAAGTTGCTTCTGGTCAGAGGGTTTTGCTGTAACAACAGAAAGCAGCCAGGCTAGGCATAGTTCCTGAAGTATGGCTGACTAAAGAGAAGCGGGACAGTCTTCCATTGTTTGGTGCCATCATGGAAGACAGGAGCGATAAGATTGGAGGAAGGTGATAGGAGACACAAGGCAGCACCTGAGGCATTGCTTCTACTGATGAGTGGCCATCCTGATACATGGTGATGTTGTGGCATCCCAAACACGGTTCTAAGCTGGACATCATTTGAATCTTTGGAATCCCTCAAACACCCATGTGTTAATGTCTTGGGCTCAAAAACAGTGCAGTTGAAAGGTAGTGTCACTTCAAGAAGTGTGCCCTGGTAGTGGGGAGGCAGGCAGTAGAGCTCTGGTGAGGTCTCAGACCTGTGCCTCACAACCTCCCCAGGACTCTAGAACTCCCTTAAGTGATACTTCAGTGGAAGCCGGAGAGATGGCTCAGAGGTGAGGAGCACAGGCTGCTCTTCCAGAGGTACTGAGTTCAGTTCCCAGCAACCACATGGTGGCTCAAAACCACCTGTAATGGGATCTGATGCCTCCTTTTGGTGTGTCTGAAGACAGTGACAGTGTACTCACATACATAAAATAAGTAAGTCTTAAAAAAAGATGCTTCAATAACAGTCTATGTGGGGAGGTTAAAATTCCTCTCAGAATCTGAAGGCCTAGTGAGGACTATGTCGACGACAGGTGGAGCTTCCCAAAGAGGTCTTTAATTCTGGCCAACAATGTAACCTCACTAAACTGGTTTTCCTTTTCTCTTCAGAGGTTGAACTAGCTCCCAGAGTTTTTCACGGTGATTTTGAACAGTAGCAAAGTCTGTTTAGAATAGAAGACAGGAACTTGAATTGTTTTATAGACAATCTGGGTTCCTTCCCTGCTCTCCAGCCAGCATACCACTGCATCTAGATATCTGGTTTTTTGGTACCCACGTAAAAACAAACTTCTTTATTTAATTAAAATATATTTGCATTATTCACCCCACCACCTCTTACTTCTCCCATGTCTTCTCCCCCTCAAATTTAAGGCCTCTTACTCTTTAATTACTTTTCTTACACACATATGCAAATAAACACACACACACACACACACACACACACACACACCACCACCACCACCACCACCACCACCACCACCACCACCACCACCACCACCACTATTACCACCAGCAGCTCAGTCTATTTATTGTTGTGTATTTGTATTTTTAGGATTGTCTGATTGGGATTGGATAATCATTCAGGGGCATGCCCCTGGGGAAGATGAATTCTCTTTCTCTCAGCAGCCTTTAATTGCTTGTAGCTTCTTATCTAGGGTCCCATGAGAATTCCCCCATCAATCAGCAATGCTGGCATGTCAACTGGTGTTGTCATTGCTTAAGCAGCCTTGATGAGGTGATTCCATGGGTGTCCCCTTCCTGTCATATTCAGAGTCCTCTGGCTCTTACAAGCTTTTGCCCTGTGCTCTATAATGTTCCCTGTGTCTTAGGTGCAGAGATTGTGCTGTAAATGCATCCGAATGAAAAAAGAAATAAGCAAAGAACATGCTCGCTCCTAGGTATGGTGGAGGAGTTTTCTGTAGATAAAGGGAGAGCACAGTACGAGCCGGAGACATCTGAGTCAGAATCCAGAGTGAACTTGGCCAGAATGAACTTGGCCTTGTGAGGTGAGAAGGAAGGGAAAAGGGAGAGGAGAGAAGGGGAGAGCCAGACCAAGAGGCTAGAAAGGTAAAGTATAGACAAAAACAAACAAACAAACAACAGCAAACAGGGCAGTTGGGGAAAAAGCAGCCCTGCCCCTGGGCTGGGGAAGTTTGGGCTAGAGGGTGGGGTATCCCAGCCATATGCTGTAACAAGTAGGAACTGAGGGATGCTGGGAGAACTTGGAGGTCAGCTCCACTTTGATATGTTAATGCTCACATCTGTTTCCTTATGGTTTGAGACCTAATGCCTCAGTTGGGGCCAGGTACTCAGTCAGTCCTCCACGTCCCTGGGGCTCTCTGTAACAGTCTCTCTGCTACAGAAAGAAGTATTTATATTTTTATTTTTTTAATTATAAGTGGAAGCTCCACTTATCTGGGAACCCCTGCTTAAAACCTCCAGTCTTCTTCCCACCACACCCGGACTTAGGCACTATTTTTTATCAGGGTGAGTCCGGCCATTTCTTGTACCAGGTCTAATTGTATTTTGTAAGAGATTCTTAAATACTGGCACTTTTATTCAAATTGCAAAAATGAAACTCATGGTGAAATCCAAGGCTTAGATAAAACATTAGGAAAATATGTGGGGGCAAAGAAACATTTTCTTTTTCTCACAAATCATGTTCTTAGTGAAATCATGAGTTTTCACTATTCATGCAGTTCTGACCATCAGGGTCAACTTTGTAAATGAAAGTACCTACTTAACTCCCATGAGGTGTGTGTGTCATACACACTCACACACACACACACACACACATACACTCAACATATACATACATACCCCACACAAACACACACACACACACACACACACACACATACATACACATACAGAAGTGTCAGGAAGTTTAAGGAAAGCAATGGGAGAGAGACTGCTCGGACTCTCTTATGTCTTTGGGAGCCTGTGACAACTGCTCTGAACTGGTGGCCATGAGTTCAAGTCTCCTGAGGGCTTTAATCAGTTTTAAGAATGTACTGAGAAAGGACGGGCACATGCCTGGAGAGAGGGGTGGAGGGCAGGATGGTTCTGTAATTAGAGGCTTGCTTCTGGGTCTGGCATGGCTGTCTTTGTCTTTTCTTGGGAGCAGAATGGATCCACTGCTATCATTTTGTCTGCCCTCAACTCAGGAACTTCAACACTACTTCTAAGGTTTGGACTTGCTCTGCCACAAGCTCCTGCTGAAAGCGACACTCCACCACAGGTCAAAGCATGAGGGCCACGGTCACCAACAATGGGAGGCTACCACCATCTTGTGCAGCACTGATGGCCAACACTTGTATATGAAGAAAATATACACTGTACAGTCATTGAGTAAACCACAATGAATAGGTGCAGGCCAGATTTTATTTTATTTATCTATTTTATTTTTTACATCATAGGCAACTTCAAGGAAGTTCCTAAGGAGCAGACAAGGAAGTAACTTTGATGACATAATTACATAAGGAGTCATTACAAACGGGACCTCAACACTGCTTAGGTGTCAGAAAGAGATTATTTTGGAGGTTTTTAATTACATCGTTGGGTCTGGAATCATCCGACCCTAGAGCTAAGATCGGTAGTGACCCAGGAGAAATGTCTTTGTAGATTCTCTTTGTCATCGGTGGCTCTTGCAGTTAGGTGAGCCCGGGGACCTTGGGTTCCCTGAGGTTGAGCTTACAGGGTATTTTCTTGCAAGCCATGCTCAGGAGCAGATGACAGTGGCATTTGCACAAGCCACAGTAGCACGGTTTTCATTGTACAGCTCCAGCAAGAGGTGGTATTCTCCCTGCAAGGCACAGAAGCAAAGCACTGAGACATGTGATCCACAGTTCAATCAACCACTTAGAACATAGAGCGTGTCCCTCTCTACTCAAGGACTGCACATCTGCCCACCCCACCAACTGCAGAATGAAAATATTTGCAAAAAGTTTCTGTGCTGAACGTATGTAGATTTTTTTTTTTTTTGGTCTTGTGAAGATTCTCTGGTCAATCCACAGTAATACAATATAGAGCTTACGTGATATCAAGTATTATAAGTAATCAGGAAATAATTAAAGTGAACCCAAGGATGAGCATGGGTTATATAGCAAAGACTGCTTTAAATAAAGATTTGAGTATCTGTGTAGTAAATGATTTTCAGTTACTTTTTATTGATTTATATTAGCATGTGTGTGTGTGTGTGTGTGTGTGTGTGTATACATGTCATAGCATATGAGTATATGTGGGTGTGGTAAAGAACACCTTCTGGGTATTAATTCTTTCCTTCCACCGTGTATGTGACCCAGGATAGAACTCAGGTCATCAAGTACCTTTAAACGTTAAGCTATCTTTCTGGCAATAGCTGTGTATTTTGCTGTTTGTTTTAGGGGATTCTGGAAGCCATCCTCTACGAGTATCTGTATTTATTGAGCATCTTTTGTGTTCCCTCAGTAGATAAACGTAATTCAAACCAGCTTCTGGCCCTGTATAGCTTGCATCTCACTGAGAGAGATGTGAAGTCCACAGGGTGAGGAACGCTGCAGATTTGAGTGGTAAAGGTACTCACAGTCAACCCTGACAATCTGAGTGTGATCCTCAGAACCTACATGGTGGAAGGAGAGAACCACCACCTGCAAACTGTCCTTTAATCTCCACCTATGCACCATGGCATGTGTACATCATACACACACACACACACACACACACACACACACACACACACACACTTGTGTGTGTGCAACTGCATGCACATGTATATACAACCACACTAATAAGTATGTACTGCATACATATACAAGTAAATGAATGAGTAGATTTCAAAAAAGAGGATAACTAACCAAGGTATTGAAGAGTACACGCTGAGGGGGAAGAATCTGGCTAAAGAGAAACCTCTAGTAGCTCAGAGTCCATATTTGGGGGTCTAGGTGAAGGAGGGGATGTGAGTAGGCCTTCCATTAAAATGCCCTCAACTAACAGTGTGTAGGAAAACAGAGGCTTTCTTAAAAACTGTGTGGAAGTTCTTTCCAAAGCTGTGTGGCAGGCCCTGGGCACATTGTGGCTGTTTGCGGCCAATGTGGACAGCCATCTTGGGATCAAAGTCCACAGCTGTTCTGCTACATAGGTCTGTGGGGAAGGTGTTTTAGGAAGCTATGTGTTCTGTTGGGTCTGCACGCTGGGCATGGGCCAGGAGCTTGCCAGGAGTCTGCTTTCCATGTACAGGGTCAGGACATCTGGCTTACTCTGAGCTGTATCTCTAGGAGCACTATAGTTGGCTGAAGAAGGCAGACAAGGAGCATCCTGCAAGCAATGTAGACTTGTTGACTACATATTGTCGTCAACAATATAGTGCCTGCTTATAATGGCTCTACTGACACTGCTGAGAGACAAGAACAGGCACAGTAGCATCTGTACTTTGCATTTTCAATTCTCATTTCTCCCAGGCCTGTGGCACACAGTTGAAGCCTCCTTCCCCACTGAGCAGTGACAGAAAGTCACAGCTCCCAGTCATGAGAAGACATGACCAAATGACCAGCACTGTACTGGGTATCCTGCCACTAAGCTATGAGGTCCTTTCTGCAGGCTGTAGGAGTCAATGCATTTTCAACTTAAGCTGTTTTCAACTCATGCAGAGTTTAGGGGATGTAATGCTGTGTTAAGATGAGAAACATCTATAAAGCCTTTTATAGCTCTGAGGGTAAATTTCCTTTCTTACTATGACTTTAAGAGCCCCCCCCCCCCCCAACCATGCCTTCATTGCAGAGGGATTGCAGTGGGTAACTGATTTAAAAAAGCCAGCAAGGCAAAATGAAATCCAATTGTTAGCAATTATTACACCGGTCTCTAGTGGGGTATCAGGAGAGAAGTGAGAAAATGATGTTATTTTGAGTAAATAGGGCTTTGTGGGAAATCCTGGTCTTAGCCTGGAGTGCTTAGGACAGGTTACTTTGCTTTAGCTTGACTGTCCCCGTTATAAAGTCTGTTGTAGCAATCCACAGCTTGAGGTCAGAAAATGTAGGATCTTTAAAGGGATCTGCCCTTGTGAGTGGATTCATTTATGCACTAACAGATTAAGGAGTAATGGGTTTTCTTGGGAGTGGGTGTGTTATATAAAAAAAATTGACTCCTTTGTCCTCTAATGTCCTGACTTATGTCTCCTAATGTCATCCTAATGACTTAGGATGTTGCAAAGTCCTTATTAGCAAGGAGACTCTCACCAGACGTGCCCTCTTTACCCTGGATATACCAGACTATGGAATGGTGAGATGGTTATACCTTTATTCTTTGGTCACATGTGTTATGTGGTCATGTCTGTGTGTGCAGATACATGTTACACGGAACACATATAATTGTATGTGCACAGGCCAAGAATAAACATGGGTGTCATTCCTCATGTGTCATCTACCTTTTTTTCTGTTTTGATTCAGGGTCCCTAGGCTGGCCAGCAAGTTTCAGGAGCCCCGTTTCTGCTTTTCCAGCACTTGGATTCTCAGCATGTACCATCTCATCTAGCTTTTCTAATGTGGGCTTTGGAGATCACACCCAGATCCTTATGTTTGTAAGGTGGTGCTTTCCCAGCTGAGCTATCTTCCTGGCCCTGCTCTTTGTACATCATATGGTAAACAGAAACAGACTAACATCCCGGCTTGGCAGTCATAGTAAAAGGATGGTAACTAGCGGGACACTCAAGCCTTTGTGGATTTGTAAACTCTTTTCTCCAGACTGCCAGAAGCCAGGTGCCTCTCACACATCCCAAGCAACTCTAGCCATATGGAGCCCCTCCCCCACACAACTCCAATGCTGTGGACAGGATGCCAGCATTTCTGCTCCAGTAGGTTTTGCTCTGGCTCAACCGAAAGGCTCAACAGAACATCAGTGTGAAGCATCAAAAGGCAAAGCCAGCATGTTAAGCATGCCTCCTTAGTTATGGCATGTGCTAAGACTTCCAACTACTCAATTCTAATTCTTCTCTTCTTTGCCTCCTCTTTCTTCTTCCCCCTTCTCTTTCTCTTTTTTTCTCCTCTGAAGGTTGATAATCAACTCTTCAACACAAAAATATATAACTACACAAATCAGAAATCCTTACCTGTGGAACATCAATTCCAAGGTTATTGACAGGGCCAGCATAGTATATCTGCTCTGAAAAAATATATAGATCATAGATAATATTATTCATTCATATAAAACAAACCCTCAGATAAGGTTTTTATATTATCTGTGGCCATAGAGGTGTAGATTAAGTCTGGGTAATAAGATAAGAGTTGCCACTGATATAAAAGCTTTAATTTCCTGACTTCAAATGGATCTCAGTTGTCCATGAACAATAATAGTCTCTGCCCACATACATGTGGCTTACTTCCCAATGATGAGGCTGACAGTACAGAAACCTCTGAACAGAGCACTGTGCAGATAGGGAGAAGAATAGAAAGGAAGTAAGCAGGTCATCAAAAGACTCTGGTTGACTGAGCCATCAAGAGTCTAGACTGGAGCTGGAAACCCAGGGTGAAACTTTGAAGCCACCTTCTCAAAAGGCCTGGCCAGCCATTTTCTCTCTACTCAGTTACTTTGTTCCTAAGATGAGTGTTATAATTTAAAAACAGTATCTATACTTCCTAAAGCTGGGAAAAGTTGAAAGTTAATGAATGCAATGCCTGAAGAGTAGCCCCTGGCAAACTACTGCTATCCTGGGAAACAGGGGGATGTTGAGCTTTACTGAAGAGTCGGTCAGAGGAGGAATCACTATGGCAGCAACAGTTAACTATGTCCTGAGGAACAAGGAGGAGTTTAAAGCAACATGAGGCACAGAATCATAAAGACAGAGGCTTTGATGTAAAAACACACTAGGGCAAACATAGGGACAGAACAGAAGGTGGCTTGGGTATTTGAGAAGACTGGGTGCTACTCATAAGGACAGAGAGTTGGAGGGAAGCATGTGCTATGGCGATTAATGGCTTTGGCTTCTAAAACGACCAAGAAAGAGTCTTTGGAAACAGTTGGGTATAGAGATCTGGAACCTGGGGGGAAAATGGGGGTCGAGCTGCAAAAATTTGAGCCGATAATAAGTGGTTAGCTATAAAGTCCTGAGTCAGGTCAGGATGACACTGTCTCCAGGGAGATGGGGGTGTCAGACAGAGGAGGAAGCTGGAAGCACCAGAGGGGCTCTCCAGATTTCAGGGAGAAGGAAAGCTGGTGAATAACTGAATCGCAGAAGAGATGGAACAGTGGGGTGAAGAGGTTCAGAAGACAGGAGGAAGGGATTTGCCTTGGAAGAGAAGCAGGAACAGAACTCTAAATGCAGGAGAGCAGATTGTGATTAGATTCAACGTAGGCTGACTTGTAAGTTGGCCAGTGGGTCAAGGCAGGGTGCTTGATTGTGCTGGTTTTCTCATTCCAAGTCACAGGGAGAAGGTGCAGGGTGAAAGCCTCAGGTGTTGAGGAGCAAAGGCAGTGATCACGATGGTCCTTATGAACAACAGGGAAGGAGCAGATTCCTTGTGAAGCAGCAGGGCTCCTAGGCTGTGCTGAAGGCTTTGTTTGGAGGTCTGTGGCTAGGAACTCAAAGACTGCATCAATCCCAGGAGAAACATTTAATATCTCTGATGCAGGTAAGGCTTTTGGTTTTGTTTTGTTCTCTTCTCTAAACACAGTGTATGTTACTACTTATTGCAGAAGGAGTCACGTGGTATCATTTTAACTTCGTCCAGGCACACTTAACGAGGATGGATTATCAACTGCCCTCTTTTTGAGAAAAGAACAGGTAAGAATTGAGGTTTCTCACATAATGATGGCTGTCTTCCTGGTCATCACACTATGTGGTGGTTTGAATATGCTTGGCCCAGGGAGTGGCACTGTTTGGAGGTGTGGCCTTGTTGGAGTAGGTATGGCCTTGCTGGAGAGAAAATGTCACTATGGACTCGGGTTTTAAGACCCTCGTCTTAGCTGCTTGGAAGCCAGGCTTCTCCTGTCTACCTTCAGAACAAGATGCAGAACTCTCAGCTTCTCCTGCGACATGCCTGCCTGGATGCTGCCATGCTCCCTGCTTGATGATACTGGACTGAAACTTTGAACCTGTAAGCCACCCCCAATTAAACGTTGTCCTTTATAAGAGTTAGTTGCCTTGGTCATGGTGTCTGTTCAGAGCAATGCAAACCCTACCTAAGACACACTCCATCCCTGAATTAGGAAGAATGAGTATTTTCATTTTGCCAAAAGACCCATCTTTCTTCTGCTCACTTCAGAGGTTTCCCATCTTAGCCACATTAAAAGCCACATCAAATGTCGGTGGTGATGTCCACCTTTAATCTCATCACTTGGGAGGCAGAGGCAGGTGTGTCTCTGGGTTCGAGGTCTACAGAGCAAATTCCAAGATAGCCAGGGCTACACAGAAAAATCTTGTAAATTGGAAAAACAAAAACAAAACAAAACGATTTAAAAACAGACCAACTGCTTGTTTTTAGTTAGCATAAAAACATTGGGTTACACCATGACTTTTTGTTTGTTGGTTTATTTTGAGACCTGGTCCCATATAATCCAGGCTGGCCTTGGGTTTACTAAAATGCTGAGGATGATCTTGAATTTCTGAACCTCCTGCTTCAGCCCTCCAAGTACTGTTTTTGCAGGCGTACCATTACCAGATGACACACCCATTTTCACACATGCATATTGTGGTAGGGGAGTTACATGGGGAGGGGGCTCTATAGACACCAGGACTATCATGGAAGACAACAACAGCAACACCAACAACAAACCACTGGCTGAAAGACTGGAGACTATTTCTCACCAGGAATACTTGTAAGAGATGACAAGTGTGAGAACATACTTCCAAAAGCTGGGAAAGGAAGATGCTACGTGAACGATTGAAAAGTCAGAATCTAGTGGCCTACGGGTCAGTTCAAGGTGTTTGTTTGCCTCTGTTTCTGTCTCCGACTCTTTCTCCGACTCTCCCCTCTTTCTCATATTAAAACAAATTAAGTTTGTTTGTATATGCATGTATGTGTGTGTGTTTGTGTGTTTATGTGTGTGTGTGTTTTCCAGGGTGACCATTGAGGCTAGAAGAAGGTATTAGATCTTTGGGGCTCAAGTTATAGGCATTTGTAAGCTGCTTGGTGTGGGAACTGGTACCCAGACTCTGCTCCTCTGATGGAAATGCCCTTAACCACTGAACCATCCACTTCTCCAGCCCTGCCTTTGTTGTTTACAAGCTATCTCCATTTCTAAAGCTATCCAGTGTCCCTGGTCTTTGTTCTGATACATGGACCTGGAAACCTCAGCAGGTGCCTCTGGATTCTGATCCATGCCTACAACATAATATGGTACATTATTTCTTGCTTATATTTACCCCCAATTGCCTCCCTTCTCTGTCACCCTCCTGCTGGTCACCTTCTAACCCCAAACAATCCCCTGTATGTTTTCTCTCTGTGTGGTTGAGTTCCTGTGGGTAGACATTCCGTATGTCTATTTTATTGCTCTTTTGTGACCCAAGGCAAATGGTTTGAGCTAAGATGTAGCAGTAATTGTCTACACTGGGCTTCTGACAGGTTTCGCACACCTGCCCTGAAGATCCTTGGATTTGATAATGAAACACACACACACACACACACACACACACACACACACACCAGTTAATTTTTGATATACTGTGACTAGCTCAAAGGCTGGGTATTCTGAAACCTTTCTATGCTAGCAAATGCTTCCTCCAGTAAGCCTACGACTCCTTAATCTTCCCTTGCTACCCCAGGCCCAACTGGGAAAGTGGCTAGAGGTCACTTACTCGAATTCTTACATGGCTGGTTGGCTTTCTCTCCTGCAGTTCTTATGCCCCATCCTTCTCTCCTGCTCAGAGCAAATCTATAGGTTCCACCTCAGTGTACCTGCCCAGCATACATTCATTTTTGGCTCTTTATTGATTGATCAAAACCCAATTGGGAACTAGGACCATCAGCATTTGAACACACAGATCCCCAATTTTGGGGGCTGGATTAAGTCAAAGCATTGGAACCAACCTCCAACACTAAGATGCAGAGATAGATGGGTATAAGGCTCAGCTCTTTTTGTCACTAGCAAGATGACAGTGGGCAGTCTTGACACTCAGCTTCTGAACTCACAAGACAGAAATAGAAAACCTTCCTGCAGGGCTCAAGGAGGACCACAGACCTTGTCTGTAGCCTCATCTAGCAGTGTGGTCCGAGGGAAGGGTAATGACAGCTGTCACTGGTTGATGGTTAACCAGCTCAGGGATGGCTCACTGGATGTATTCTGACAGCTGCAGTGACAGCCATTGGAAAGTCTTGTGTAGAAGAATCTGTTTTTCTTTTTTACATATTCAGTTTCAAACATGGATGGGTCTAGCTGTTTGAAGAACACCACTTGGATGATACCTGCTCTTCCCCGATGCTCACTTAGCACCCTGGGGCTTTGGCAGTTTGCGTTCTTCTTCAGTCCTAACAGGTCATTCGCTGGGAGAGGTTTTCATTAAATTGGTTTTCTATGCTTCACACTTTCAACTAGGGCTTTTTTTGGGGCCCACGAAGCTCCTGAGAATAGCTGCAAGTAACTCGGGGAAGTGACTTTTTGTTGTTAGCTCGACAAAACAACACCTAAAATTAAACTCTCCTCCCTTCCCTTCTTGGGCCCTCTTAGTTTCTGAGATTCCTTTAATTAACATTCTCACCCTCTATACTATAAAAGGATTCCCAGGATACTCTCACCTAGTTCTTCCTTTCCTTAATTGAAATACTTCTAAAAAACTGGTCTCCCTCCTTCTTTATTAAAGAGAGTAAATTGACTTTAGTTCAATTGAACTTAAATTGATTGTTCTTTTGTTGGGCAAGAGATTGATTGATGTCCTGCTTGTTATGCAAGTGTGTTCCCTTCCTTGACAACCCCTGATCTGCACTGATCCCAGACTTTCTGCTCATAGTGTATCTGGTCCTGGTACTGTGTCTGTGGCTCTCTCTAGTACACTCTTGTGGGGTGAGTGCCAGGACCTCAGTGAGAACCCAGTACATGGAAACTCTCTATTTCAGTGTCTTCAGTTCTGGTTGTACTGGCCCAGTTCTTGCTAGGGTCAGTTAATCATTCTGTACTGATGGTGTGTAGGTGATCCCCGTCTACAGCAGATTCCACTGAGCTTAGCCAATTATTCTATCGTTTTGTCCTCTGAAACCAAGCAGAAGCTGGAGCAAGCGAAAGTGCTCCTGGAGTGGAGGCGCTTCTGGAGGGGAGGTGCTCCTGGAGGAGAGGTGCTCCTGGAGTGGAGGTGGTCCTGGAGGGGAGGTGCTCCTGGAGTTTTGGTGCTCCCAGAGTGGTGAACTCCGTTTGGCAGCATTTGTAACCTTCTGTAGGCCTTTCTCAGCTCTCATTAGAATTCTTTCACTCTCTTAATATTTAAGCATTGTTATAGTGTCTTAACACTGTGAAAATATATAGACTTAACAATTACGATGCCAAGCCAATTATCTTATGTAGTCCAAGGGCTTTATTGAAAGGATTATTATTTTTATGTGCTATGCTGGGGATTGAACAGAGGGCTTTCCCATGTTCAGCAAGTGCTTCATCATTGTGCTACAACTCTCAGCTCTAATTTATTTCTTTCTCTCAGACTTTTTCTCAGGGGTTGAAACCAGCGCATTTACTTTATGATTGACACTGAAATCTTCAAGATGAATTGGATGTGCAATAGCCCCGTCTTGGGTATAGCTGCGTGGAATCCATGTCTGAATCTGCAATGGTAGTGTTTCCTCTCTGCCTTGGCTCTCCAGTTATACTTTCTCCTGCCTTCACAGGGCAGCTGTTTGCCACATGTGGACTTCTAAAGCTGCAACATCGAGCCTTAGAAAGCTATAAAATTACCTGTGGATATGGATATATTCATTGTAAAGACACCTGTGCTAGGGAATGTTTTGTCAATACCATCCAAGCTAGAGTCATCTGGGTAAAAAGAATCACACTTGATACTATGCCTCCAGTCTGTGGGTAAGTCTTTGAGGGACAGTTTCCTTATTAATGATTGATGTGAGGGGGCTTAGGCCACTGTTGGCAGTTCCAGCCTGGATTGGTGGTCCTTGGGTGTGTAAGAGAAGTGTTTGATATGAGCCTGAAGAGCAAGCTACTAAGCAGTCTTCCTCCATGGCTTCTTCTCCAGTTCCTGCCTCCAGGTTACTGACTTGGGTCCCTGCTCTGACTTCCCTTAATGATGGATTTTATCATAATGGTTCCATTCACCCGTTGGGGCTGGTTCCACTTCTGTGTGCTTGGATGCTTCTTTTGAAGGAAGGTAACATTTACACACTCTTGATGGGAATATAGTACAACTATGGAAAAAAATAGAGATGCCTTCAGAACTATAATCCCCTAGAACTGTCTGTGAATAGGCCTATGCATCTGGGAGACACAGGTTCCCTTCTCTTCTCCTCTCCTCTCTTCTCCTCTCCTCTCTTCTCTCCTCTCTTCTTCTCTCCTTCTCTCCTCCTCCCCTCCCCTACCCTCCCCTCCTATCCTCTCTTCTTCTCTCCTTCTCTCCTTCTTTCCTCCTCCCCTCCCCTCCCCTCCTTCTCCTCTCCTCTCCTCTCCTCTCCTCTCCTCTCCTCTCCTCTCCTCTCCTCTCCTCTCCTGTCTCCTCTCCTCCCCTCCTCTTCTCTCCTCTCCTTCTCTTCTCTCCTCTCCTCTCCCAAGCCCCACAAAGTGGTGATCAGATCCACAATACAGTAATTCCTCCTCCCTGTGTCTCTTTCCCAACCCTGATCTACTCCTGCTTAGTGCTAGGCTTCTGAGCCCCCGATTTCTGTGTTATCCCAGGGAGGGTTCCAAAGGTAGAATACTTCCTGGTAGATGGTGCCTGCTATGGTTTGAAATTGTCAGCACCCAAAACCATGGATGCCACAGTATCTGGAGGGAGTGGGATCTTTGAGATGCATTGGGGTCACACCCTCACAGAGGGATTGGTGCACTGGCTTTGTAGGATATACAGGCATCATCCAGGAGAGCAGGTTTCTAGTTAGAGCAGAGCAGAACTCTTCATCTGCTCTTCCTTCTCCTCCTGTCGTGTTATAAAGCAGCATGAGGCCCACAGCAGATGTCGGCATCTTTGCTTTAATGTCCCAGGCTCCAGAACTATGGATCTAAACCAAATTCTTTTTTTTATAAAGTGCCCAGGCTCAAGATTCTGCTGTAGAACTAGACATTTTGCCACATCAGTGCCTTATATTCCTTGTCTTAGGGTGTCAGTTGCTATGACTCAAAGCAACTTAGGGAGGAGAGGGTTTATCTCATCTTATATCACTAGGTAACAATCCATCACTGAGGGAGTCAGGACAAGAACTCATCCAGGCCAGGAACCTGGAAGCAGGAACTGATGAAAGGCCATAGAACAGTGCTGCTTACTGGATTGTTCCCTATAGCTTGCTCAGTCTGCTTTCTTACACGACTCAGGACCACCTGCCTATGGTAGTACTGCCCACAGTGGACTGGGTCTGTCCATCTCTATCATTAGTCAAGAAAATACCCTGCAGGCAGAGCTTATGGAGGTATTCTCTCAATTGAGGTTCCTTCTTCTCAGATTCATCTAGCTTGTGTAACATAGACCAAACCTTCCCAGCCCACACACCAAGGCTACATTTGAGCTAGTGCTGGTCTAAGAAACTCAGCTGTTGATTCATTTGGACCTGCTCCTGATGACAGGCCACCTTATCTACAGAATAGGTTGGAATGATCCGGAGGGGGTTGACTTTTAGGCCCACAACCAGGAAGGAGAATTTTTATGCCTTGAGTTGTGCTTGTGAATTCTCAGAACCTCACACTTTGGGAGGAGATAATGGCTGAGAGAGAGAGAGAGAAAGAGAAAATTAAAAAAATTTAAAAAACTAATTTTCTTTTTGAGAGAGGGTTTTTCAACTCACTTTGTGGCTAAGAATGCCTTTGAACTTCGGATCCTTTTGTGCCCACCTTCCATGTGCTGGGGTTTCAGGTGTGTGAACCATACTTGCCTTGTGCCGTTCTGGGGATCTACCCTAGGGCCTTGTGTATGCTAGAGGTGCATGCTCTCAGCCGGGTTATACCCCAGCTAATACCCACTGGCTGTGTGTAGGGGTCAGGTGCGCTGGGAATACTTATGGTCTTCTTTGTGAAACCACAGTCCTCCTTTAGAGCCCATAGCTGTACAGAAACAGTGGTTACTTTTCCTCTAGATGAATTATTTTCATTTTGGCTCAGTGAGTTCTACTTTGAAATTTTCCCTTCCACATGCAGCCAGACTTCTGACCCCTTTATCAGATTGCACTGCCTAGGGAAATCTAGTGTTATTGACAACTCAGAACCATTCCCTGTGAAATTGCAAGGGATCATCACAAAATTATCCAATCAGAGTTCTCCTGGGTTGAATTAGTCACAGCCTTCTCCTCATACCTCTTCAGTGGCTTAGCGATGTATTCATTGTCAATCTTTTCATTTTAAATAGCAAGCTAGTTTTGAAGTAGGAATGGTTTCAACACAGGAGTAGGGAGTAGGTCTAGGTCGGTGACTTCTGGTCACATTGTTTCTCTTCTGGGTAAGGGCTATGCCAAATAGGGGTGGTTATAAAGTTGAGAAACTGTAACAGTTATGTCCCAGTGAGGCCTCCTAACAGAAAAACTCATATCTTGCTCTGGGCATGTGGGAAGCTTATGGTTTAGGGAGTTCATGGCCGTTTGCTTTTCACAAGGTCATTTTAATCAAAAACACAAGGACCTTGAGGCTTCCTTGGATCGTGTGTAGCCACTTGGGCTCTTGACATGGCCAGCAGAAATCAGAAAGCGTGTTGTTTAAGCAGCAGTGGTCACAGTGGTCACTCACAGATGGCCACATCCTGGTCCACAGAGACTGTGACTATGCCATCTCACGTGGCAATAGGGGCTTGGCAGACGAAATTCCATTTGGGTTTTGAGATAGGGAGGTGGCCCTGGGTTACCTTGCTGGACTCAGTGTAATGAGGATGAGAGGGAAGAAGGGTCTGGGGAGAGAAGAGAGGCCATGTGTAGATGGAAGCTGGGTGTGGAGAGGTGTGGCTGTGAGCCAGGGAATGCAACAGCCCCTGAGACTGAGCAGCTAAGAGAGCAGCTTCCCTAAGCTTCCAAGGGCATATAGCTCTCCAGGATGGAGACAAACACCAGAACCCCACCATTCAACTGTCAGGGTCTCTCCTTTCATTTTTAACAAGGAAGAGTCCCCCTTGGCTTGGTCATTGCTCAGAGCCTCTCTTTCCTGGCCATTATTTCTTGGTCTTTGTTCTGTAGTCTAAGAATGCAGTTTTCATTCAATAACAATCACTTTTGTTCTGTCTCCGGGAATTTGCAGCAGCAGTGGCTGCTGAGGAAACCCAGAGCTACTTAAAAGGCTACAAACAGGGAATAAAACATGAAGATGAGAAAGGTTGAAAGCAAAGTGACAGAAATGCAAATGGAGCTCTCCCTAGGGTGCAAGAAGGCCTGGGAGACATCACTGACCTCTGGGGAATAAGTAGGCTTAGACCAAAGGCATTTATTATTTTTTTTTTTTTGCTACCTGGGAGGAAAAAGAGATCCAGCTTCTAAACCCCAAGGCCTCCAGTGACTCTCCAGGTGCCTCCTTAAGATGCAGACTTCCACCCTGAGACTGATGATTCCTGAGGGTCTTTGAGTCCTGGCTTGAGACTCTCATTAGCTGCTCTAAGTATTTGCTGTGGATGATATTTTGAATGGCTGGCATAGTGGCGAGGCTTCCCACACATTAGCCCACATTTTTTCCTTCATCATCTAATAGGTCCAGTCCCATTCTCCTTATTGTACAGATGAGAAAACTGAGGCTCAGAAAATGCAGTGAAGTCTGTAGATCTGGCTCCAAAACCCACGACTGTTCACCAGGATAGTAGTTCTCAGGGTGTAGTTCCTGGACAAGCACCATCATTTTCTCAGGTGAAATCTACAGTCATTTGCACTCCTGAGATTAGCCTCCCATACACAGTCCTGCAAACAACCCCCAAAGCTTACTGGTTTATCAAATTCAACTTTGGGAGTATCCTCTCTTTGGTTTGTGTGCTGGTTTGAATATGCTTGGCCCTTTGGTAGTGTTATGATTTAGGAGGTGTGGCCCTGTTGGAATAGATGTAGCGTCGTTGGAGGAAGTGTGTTACTGTATAGGTGGGCTTTGAGGATTCCTAGTACTCAAATTCTGCCCAGAGTGGAAGAAAGTATTCTCCTGGCTGCCTGTGCTGCCTTCAGATCAAGATGCAGAACCCTTGGCACCTCCAGGCTACCATGTTTCCTGCCATGATGCTGAGGGACTACACTAATGAAACTGTGAGCCAGCCCCAATGAAATGTTTGTCTTTATAAGAGTTGTCTTGGTCATGGTGTTTCTTCACAGCAATGATACCCTAACTATGATAGTCTGTTATGGGTTTCCTATCTCATGTGAGCACCTATCACTCTAGGAACAGTATCATTTTGGCCAAGCACATCTTCAGAAGTCTTTTCATGAGGAAACTTCTGGATGGTCCATCCATCTACAGCTAAACAGCCTCCAGGCTAAGCTGATGCCTCGACCAATGTGAGAGTTGCTGGGCTGAGCTTAGTCCCATTCTATTGCCCAGTAGCCA
This sequence comes from Micromys minutus, assembly GCF_963924665.1. Lineage (NCBI taxonomy): Eukaryota > Metazoa > Chordata > Mammalia > Rodentia > Muridae > Micromys > Micromys minutus. Next base: position 115,742,657 of record NC_137969.1, read on the forward strand.
GGGAGGGAGCAGGATATTGTCCTAGGGTAATATTGCTTTGGGTGACATGTTGTCTACAGTTAGAAAATGACAGTAGGAATGAGGATGGCAGGAGAGATTGTCCAATTTTCCAGGTAGGTCCATTCACAGAAAGAGGAATGAAGACATCTGAATATTTGGGCTATTGAGAGGGTCGATGAAGGTCAGGGTGAGAAGCTGGGATCAGGAGAGACAGAGAATAGTGTGCGGACCATCAGAGCGTAAAGTCTGCAGCAATAGGGTTTTTAGAAGCAGGTGGTCTCCAATGGCCCTGGAAGCCAGATAAGTGAGCAGGTGGAAGAGGGGTGACATATTTCATAATTGGGGCTTCAAATGGAGCTGCTTAATCTCCTTCTGTTACGGAAGAAGTCAGTGACCAAATTCCCCAGGCTTGCATTTGTTAAACAAGTGAGTAATGAGGCGTGTGAACCTGCTGTGTCTCCAGCATGCTTTATGGAGCTGTCAGGTTGTCAGCCAAGATCAATGCTCCTCAACGTACTCCCTGGAAGGTGGTTGTTGGCCTCGTCTTCTGTGATAGCAGTGCAGGTAGAAGGCATTGTACAGAAAGCGCTTAATGGGAATTTTTCTAAATCTAGGCAATAAAGAGAACGTGTTCATTCTCATTGTTCATCCCTCTTTCATAGATCACAGAAAGTGGCCGACAGAAATACAAGTAATGAAGACACTAGAGAAGCAAATGAGTTCTGACCTGAGGATTTAGGTAGATGTGTTAAGATGAATTTTGGCTCTGTATCGATGGCAAGGCTGAGGTATCTTAGAGATTAATGGTGCCTTGAAGATTACTAGGTGCAGGTGCTCAGTGAGAACCAGGACAGCAGAAAACAACCCCCAGGATGGTGCAGAATGGAGTACAAGTAGTCACAAGCAAGTACTGAGTGCACTTACACTTTTGACTTACTTGCATATGCAAGATCAGTAAGCACCATCGTCCAAGCCCTTGGCTGTTGTCAGGGCTAATATCTGCCCTAAGGACAACACTGTGCTTATGTACATATCGTTCTCGGTGTATCTACTGGATATTAAAATCCTTGTAATTATGACGTATTTGCCAAATTGGGCAAACGAAATAGCGAAGTTGATTTATGCAGAAGATAAGCCGGAAAGCAATTGTTTCCTAGACTGGAGAATTATTCAGGGACTTGGGTATTGGCTCTGTTGGTGGAGTTTCTGTGTTGCATCCCTGAGGCCCTGGGTTTGATTGGTAGCACTGTACTGTACATGACTGTAGTCCCAGCACTCAGGGGACAGAAGCAGGAGGATGAGAAGTTCAAAGTCATCCTCTGCTGTGTAGGGAGTCTGAGGTCACTGTGGAAAATTTGAGATCCTTCCCCCCCAAAAAAAAATCCCCACAAAACCAACCAACCAACCAACCAACCAACCAAACAAACAAACAAACAAACAAACAAAAAACCAATCAGTTCACCATTCAGAAGACGCTGAAAAGCTTACAAATTCTTCACTCTGTAGGAAGTGTCACTGTGGTCTCTCTTTTAATCCAGAGAGTTTAAGTTAACAAGTTAGTATCCAAGCTCGCTTTTGTCCTGTGTCTTACATAGTGCACAGAGTGTCATATGTTTCCATCTGCTTCATTTTGAATATATTTAAGTCCTATAGTTTTGAATTAAAGTGTCTTGGCATGGGACAGAGGCACCACGAGTCAGCAATTCTTGTTGGGTGAGCACTGTCTCCTGTTCCTCTCTCGGATTCTAACACGGAAGTGACACTATTAAGTTCTTTCAGCCTCTATTGTGTTGTTCTGTTCCTGTTAGAGATGTCGCAAAGGAGTTGTTTATACATGTACAGATGTGCCCAGTACCTTTACATTTGACTGTCATACTCCATTTACTTTTTCAGCTGGGCATCGAACAGTTCACTTTAGTTCTGACACTCATCAGGTTAGTGTTGAGCCCAAAGGTCAAGGACTCAATCCCACAAGACCGCCTTTCTTCTTTATCTCAGTCACCAATCACAAGCAGCAGGCTCTCAGAATAGTCACCCTTTCTCTCCAAACAAGGGACTCACCTTAGCCTTTTTTTTTTTTTTTTTTGGCTTGATAATTTGCTAAAACAGCTTGTAGAACCTAGGAAAATGCTTGCTGACATTTCTCAGTTTGTTCCTTGCAGAGGATAGAAGTGGACACACAAGGCAGGTTATGTGTAAAGCTGTGCAGAGCTTCCATGATTATTCTAAACACACTACCCTCCAGGGACCTGCTCCCACACAGTAGCGGGTCACTCTGGAGCTGCCCACAACATGGACATGATTTAGTATTAACTCAATCCCCTATGTCTTATCAGAAGTCAGAAGTGCACAGTGGGATGAACAATTTCTGGCTTGTAAGTTGACTTTACATTCTGATGACCCAGACTGACATCAGCAGAACAAAGATGCTTATCACTCAAGAAAGCTCTAGGGATTTAGTATCTCTGTCAATGGCTAAAATAAGAGCAACGGAGCTTCCAAGTCCCTCTGGGGCTCAGGAAGTTACAAAGGTTTCAGAAGCTGCTGGGAAGCAAGGGCAGAGACCATTTTCTGTAATTAACAGTACCATAGAAGCCAATTCTAAGCCAATATTGTGGACACTTCATAAGGTACACAGAAGCTTTGGTTAATATGCATGGCATCATGGTACAGGTGCCCAGTGCAGTCAAGTGCTATAAAAATGCTGACTGAACCTGTAATTGTTTCCTGAAATGAATAGAGTGCTCCTCAGCTCTGGTGGGGACTGGACTAACCTAGCTTGCTTCTCACTTCCAGGGATTTTTATTCAGTTGGTCCAGGTTATAGTCCAGTGTTGGGATTCTCAACATTTTAATAAGAGGTAATATAATGAATATAATATAAATGTTATACTAGTTAATACATAGCATAATTTTGTTCACAATATAATATATAATGTCATTATATACAATGTTATACAATATAGATACATATTTTATGAATAAATTATATAGCATATTACCTCTTATATATAATACTATGTTTCTTTCATTATAGTTCTATGTACTGAACAATGTTATACCATATTAATACATATAATAATCCTATATGATATAATGTATGTGATATAAGAATATGTAGCCCTGCCCAGTATAACTATAACTATTGCACAATAAGTGAATATATTCTTATTAATATACATATAATACATTAACATGTTTTACTAAGCTCACTGTTATGATTGGAATCTTAAATGTTCCCCAGAGGCTCATTCATTGAAGGTTCCCGGGCTGTGAAGATGCTGTTGGGAGGCAATGTGAACTTTTATAAGATGGAGCCTATGGAAGGAAGTTAGGCCATTAGGAGTGTGTCTTTCAAGGGGATCATGGAACTTAAGTCCTTTCCTGTCTTTTTGTTTTTTGGTCACCATGAAGGAAACAGCTTTGCTCTATCACACACTCTCTGCCACACTGCTCACCTTCCATAGGCCTCAGACAATGGAACCAACCACCATGGACTGAAGCCACAAAAAACATGAGCCTAAATAAACCTTTTCTCCTTTCAAGTTGGTATTCTCAGGTATTGTGAAACAGTAGTAGAAAACGACTTATGGACCATGTCCCAAGCATCATTTCAGCATTGTTATAGTTTGAAGGTGTCCTTATGCTGGAAATTAAATCTCTGAGGTTGTTTATGACTGGCATCTAGATGTTGGAGTCTTTGGGAGGTAATTTAGATTGGGTGATGTAATCATTTAAATATGCTTGGCCTAGGTAGTAGCACTATTAGGAGGTGTGGCCTTGTTGGAGCAAGTGTGTCACTGTGTGGTTGGGCTTTGAAACACTCCTCTTAGCTGCTTTGAAGAGCTAGTCTTCTAGGCACCATCAGACTATGTAGAGCTATCAGCTCCTCCAGTATCACGTCTGCCTGAATGTTGCCATGCTTCCTGCTATGGTGATAATGGTGATAATGGTGATAATGGATTAAACCTCTGAATCTGTAAGCCAGTCACTATTAAATATCTGCCTTTATAGGTGTTGCTATGGTCATGGTGTATGTTCAAAGCAATGGAAACCCTAACTTAGACAGGTGAGGTCACAGAAGTGAAGCCTTCATAATACAGTTAGTGGCTTTAGAAGAAAAGGAGAAACCTAGGCTAGCAGCTTGCTTCATTGTCCTATTTGATGCTCTCTTCCATGTCCTGATGCAGCAAGAAGACTATGACCAGATGTTGAACAGATGTATGGGAATTGGGTTTTCAGCCTCTAAAGTTATGAGCCAAATAAACTTCCAGGTTCTGGCATCAGTAAACTTTAGAGCACTTGTATAGCATAAATGAGGCTCTTGGGTCCACGCAGAGCAGTGCAAAGACAAACAAACAAATAAACTTCAGTTCTTCAAACATCGCTAGGCTTCAGATATTACAGCAATGGAAAATGAAGGCAAACATATTGATGATAGTGAAATAATATGTTTTTATTTTATATTGTCTTTAGAAATTGGGTCTGTGCTTTAGACTTACAGCACATGGCACCTCAGCCTGGCATTATGCCAAAGACTCCACCACTATATGTGGCTTGTGATCCTCGCATAGACAGCAGGGGTCTAACTAAATAAAGCCAAATCAATATATGTTTAGGCAACCATGGTGAATGGCTATGGATCGGATCAAAGCTATCCCAGAGAATTCTAACTATCTGACTTTCCTTGGGTGTGGTAGGGACTACTCCAACTTGTCTTTTTAAGCTTAGTAATTAGATGTGGTCATTAAGAGTTGTTAAACTCAATTTAGTCTTAAATATTGATACTGAGCATATGCAACTTGTGTCAAAGCACTGAAAGTGAATGAATCTATTGACCCACAGTAGAGAGTAAATGATATAGAAGATGCATTTTACCCAGTCTCTGTAATCTTAAGCTCAGAGCCTGGAGGAAGAGGCTCAAGGGTCTCAGGGGAAGAGGGAAGAGCTGGCATTAGACAATAGCCTGATAGTATATTTGACTTTGATTCAGAACTTCCTACAGATGTTCCTGAAAACAGCTGGCTTGACTGTAGACCACAGCATCTGGATACACATAAATGTTACACTTATACTGCACTGTGGTTTGTTTAATGTGCAACAGCCTATGTCTACAAAAAGATGGGTGTATTTTAAACTAAAAATACCTATTGCCAAAAATGTGTGAAATACAAAGTGATCACATGCTATCAGAGAAATGATGCCAAGAGACTGGCTTGTCCCAGGGCTGTCAAGTCTTCAGTTTCTGCCAGGTGACATGAGCTGAGGTAGGATAAAATGAGGTGTGTCTGTACTCAGTTCCACACATCACTGACTCTGAACTATACTATGCTTTTCTTTGGGATTCTCTTAGATTTCTTGGGGGGTAGTTTGTCCCCCAAATCATAAATGATAGATTAAGCCCAAGGAATGCCACTTGGCTTTATATTCCAAAGGGCCTCCTTCCCTAGAGCTAGCTGAGGTCGGGCAAGGAGGAGAAAACTACAGCTTAACCATTACTTTTTTTCTCAACCTGAACCATTTGGTAGTAGCTCTTTTCCTGGCTTGAAGGGTAGCCAGAAGGCTCTAGTTTGCAGGAGAGAACTTGGTACACAGCACTGAGCACTGGACTTGCAGATGACAGCAGACTGTGTCACCTGCAGTGGACAGCAAGTCTTCTTCCCTCTGCTGAAAAGAACTGCAAGGCCCCTGGGACTTTGCCCCATGCCTAATGTGTAAACAGCAGCTTGTGCTTGGGTTTGATGACTCTGGTTGTCCCTGGTGTCATTTGTCGTTCCCAGTGTTAATCAAGGTAGCTGCCCTCCGTGCAGTAGGTTAAGAATTACAGTGACCCAAGAGGCCTCTGAATTTTAAGATTTCACTTTTCTGGCTTATTTAATTTACATAATTATTTGTTCAGCATGTGTGTATCCCTTATTTGGTTGTTTTATACTGAATAATGTTTCCTGGCAAGTCCCCAAATGCTAGCCCCTCTGCTTGCTTCTGCAGTCATTGTCCCCATAGCAATAAGTAACTGACTTTTCGGGCTGTCTGCCCAGCATTCAGATAAGTCCAAGGCAAGCTTTCTGAGCTGCTAAACAGATTTAGACTCCTAAAACTGTTTGAGGGAACAGCAGTTCTCCTGTTTTATTAATTCTATTAAAACCACACACAGGATAAATAGTAAGGTTTCCTTAGCTCAGAGGAGCAAGACAACTTTCTCCATATGAGGATTTGATGAGCCTCCAGTGTCTAGCAATACAGAAATATCCTTATGCACTCTCATCTACTGTGAACTGGTTGTTCTTGTATCCAGGCTATCATCTGCCCACACCAAACCCAGCAAAAGAAATGTTCATTATCTCTTTACTCCGTGATCGCTCTATCTGCCAGAGCCACAGAGACAGGAAGCCAGAAATACTCCTGCCTTCCAAGAGTGCAGCTTTCTCTCCCTCTCCCTCCCTCCCTCCCTCCTTCCCTCCCTCCCTCCCTCCCTCCCTCCCTCCTTCCCTCCCTCCCTCTTTCCCTCCCTCCCTCTCTCTATCTCTCCCTCCTTCCCTCCCTTCCTCTCTCTCTCTCTCTCTCTCTCTCTCTCTCTTCTCTCTCTCTCTCTCTCTCTCTCTCTCTCTCTCTCTCACACACACACACACACACACACACACACACACACCCCACATACACCTGAAGTTGAGATCAGGGCTATAGCAGAGGTAGGAACCATGAATTGTTTTCCACCACAGAACAGTTATTTTTTTTAATCCAACTGCATCCTTTTAATGGTTAACCAGCATCTCTGCCATCTGCTCCCCCACATCATTCCCTGGCTCTGGCAAGAATGAAGCAATAAATTTGGTTAGGTTTCAAAGAAGGATTACTGGTTAAATCTGCATGCACAACAAATGGAAGCCGGTGTTATAGGTCAGAGGGACCCCACCCATACACAGTACCTGTTATCATACAGGCCCTGGGCAGAAAGTGATAACCTTTTGGTGAGTGATAAAGGCAAAAATAAGGCATGGGGCAGGAGGTGACTGAAGAAATATGATGTTCAAGGACATAAGGGACTTTTCTTACTACAACATATAGACTTTGGAATGACCTGAGTTTTCAGCAACAGATGAGTGGATAAAGAAAATATGATCCGTACACAAAGAACATTATTCAAACATAAATACATATAGCCAAACATCGTGTAAAAGGATTCAGATAACTTTAAGATGGGCAGGAAAACAAATCTTTATTCAGATCCCTGTTCATATTCTCAGAGGTGGACATCAGGGGTGAGCTACCTCTCAAGCTGACCTGCCATTTTGTTTATTCCTGTTCAATGTAAGCACCACATGTGGAACCAGGGTTTTATAGATCTATCTCAGGCCAGTAGTGTTCAAGACAGCAGCAAACATCTTAGGTTCACCTTGGCTTTTCCAGATCACTTAGTACTAAATAGAGAATGTAGTCATTATGGTAGGGGGAAAGGAGCCAAGGAAGGATGAAGTCAGAAGAAAGAAGACAGTATAGCTCATAAATGAAAAGAAGGAAGGAAGGGAGAGGAAGGGACAGAGGATTTAAGGAATTGTGGTGGGGCATCTTGTAAGTGTGGCCAGGAGGGTTGGAGCTAGTTTAAACAAGGACAGGTAGAAAAGATTAGACAACCTTTTTTTTTTTTTTTCCAGTAAAAATACTTGCAAATTAAATGTAAGGAAACACAAGAAAGTTTATTCATCACAATCAAGTACTCTTTATTCCAAGCATGCAAGGATGGTTTAACACATGTAAATCAAAATTGCAACAGCTCATATAGTGGACTCAAGAACAGAAATTACCTGGGTATTTCAACAAATGTAGAAAAGGCTTTCTACAAAGGTAAGCATTTCTTCATGATAAAAGCCCTGGAGAACCTTGAAATACAAGGGACATACTTCAGCATAATAAAGTCTGCATATGACATATCCATAGCCAACACTGTATTAAAGGGAAGAAACTCAAAGCATTTCTATTAAAATCTGAAGTAAGATAGAGGTACCCACTTTTACCACTATTTTAACATATAGTCCGGGAATCTTAGCTTGAACAGTAAGACAGGAGGCACCAAGGAGAGAGATACAACTAGAAAGAAGTTAAACTATCTGTTTGCAGATGATATGATTTTATACAGGAGATCTCATAGACTCTACCTGAAAATTCTTTTAACACTGTAAAATGGCAGCATATAAAATCATCATGTAGAAATTCATTGTCCTCCTGACTACCATGAACAAACATGCCAAAAGAAATCAGGAAATTGTATTTACAATAGCCATTGTAAACGTAAAATAATGGGAAATAAATCCAACCAAGGAAATGATAAACTCTATAATGAAGACTTCAAAACATCCCAGAGAGGCCCATTTCTCAAGAGAGACATGGAAGAAGATACCGAAAGATGGAAGGATCAATACTGCAAAGATGGCCATTTTAACCAGAGATACTCTAAAGATTTAATTAAGTCCCCATCAAAATGCCAACATCATTCTTTCTCAGATACTCAGAGATTTTTAAAAATTCATTCAGAAACAAAATGCTTAGATGGCCAAAGCAATTCTGAACAAAGAGCAATGCTGGTGGTATCAGCATACCTGGTCTCAGTTATGCAGTGGGGCCATAGGATAAAAGCAGTGTGTTGAGAGCCTCTGTATCTGTTGACTAGTATTCATGGTACTGATAGACACTCTACAGGTAACCAAGAGAGAAAGGTAAGGAGCACTCTAGCTACAAATCCTGCAATCTACAATGTTATTCTGCCTGGATGATATGCTGGTGTAATAGTGGCACACATGTAGGTGTAACCAAGCACTATTTGATTAGGTTTAAGGACCACTCCACAAGATGAAACCCATCGGGATGGAACCCTGACACTGCTCAGGTGGCCAAGAACTTGAGACTAAATAGGTTATGGACATAGAATGAAAACCAAATACTATTGTTCTGTTAAAAATATAATAATAAAATGACTCCTGACAATATTCTGCTATATTCATAGATGAGCGTCTTGCTCAGACATCATCAGAAATGTTTCTATTTACTGTAGATGGAAACTAATACAGAGACCCACAACTAGACAATGTGTAGAAAGTAAGATACTTTGGAACACTTAGTCCTAAATGGGATGTCTTTATCTAAATACTCCCCTCAGGGCTTAGGGAACTGTAGAAGAAGAAGTGAAACAGTGGTAAGAGCTAGAGAAGATGGAGGTAATAGTGCTTAGAGGGGGAAGTGGATGGATATGACCTCACATCCCTAACCAAGAAGCTATCTCTAATTGGCATCTGTGAGCAAAAAATTAGTTCTCCCCAGTAGAGTCTCTCTGGGTGTGTTAATCATGCTTAAGGAGGACCCCATACTAAAAAGTAGATGGTTAACACAAAATGAACTCACGGGTATTTCTGGAGATCTATTTGTCTTATGGTACTTCGTTTGTGTAGTTTTTTTTTTTTTATCTTCACTGGTCTTTTGTATTTATATTATAACTAAATTTTGTGTTTTTAAGGGTTTGTTTTTGGATTTCTTGTCTTTTTTCTTTTCTTTTTTTAAAATTCTGCTTGTAGGGATAATCTCTTATGTACCATGTGAAGGACTGTCCACAAAAGGCAGGAAGTGGAAGGTGAGAGTTTCGGTAGACAGGTCCAAACTGTGGGGGATATCTGAATGGGAAGATTCGCCCCGACCTCGGAGGAAGTTGAATGTATAAAACCGAGGAGAAGTAACAAACAGAATAGTTTAAACAGATCAAGCAATTTACAAGCTAGTCAGGGAAAAAGTCCAAACTTAAGTCCTAAGCACTGTATGTAAATACGCTTCCGAGTCATTATTTGGGAACTGGGGTGCAGGTGGAAAAGCATGAGGCTACATTTGTTTATTTTGTTTTGTTTTCTTGTCCAGTTTGTCTGTTTGAGAGAGAAAATGAGAGAGAACGAAGTTGGATAGGTAGAGTGTGGTGCAGGAGGATCTGGGAGGAGATTATGTTGTGTGAAAAATTATTTTTAATAGAAAAGAAGAAAAAAGAACAAGAGGTCTTTTCTATTCATAAATATAATAGAGGATTGATGTCTAAAGTGAACAGAGATTAAAACACTAAATGATGCAGAAACAAACAACCCAACTCAAAATATGGGCTAGGGAGCTAAGTAATGTTCTCAAAAGAAGAAATACAATGTTCAATAGATATTTTTAGAAATGTTCAGTATTCTTATTATGGATGTACAGATTAAGTCTATTCTGAGATTTTTACTTCACCCTTGTCAGAATGATTGTCACCAGGACAACAAATGACAATTAATATGGGTGAAGATATAGGACAGAAGAGCTTTATTTTCTGCTGGCAGAATAACCAGGTATGGCCATCATAGACTTCCATAGAGATATTTCCCTAAGATAAACATAGAACTTCTGTATGACCCAGCTGTACCACTCCTGGGCATCTATTCAAAAGACTACATCTTACTGCAGAGATACTTGTTCATCCATTTTTAGGGTTGGTCTATTCACAACAGCAAGGAAATGGAATCAGCTTGGGTGTCTTTCAACAGACAAATGGATAATAAAAATGAAGCGCGCTCACACACACACACACACACACACACACACACACACACACACACACAAAATGGAATTTTATTTAACCATAAAGAAAAATGGAATCATGCAATTTTCAGGTAAAAGGAAAGAGCTAGAAAATATTATATTAAAGAGGTAGCCCAGGGTCAGAGGAACAAACACTACACACTCTATCTTATATGTGTCTCTTAGCTTCTAATATTTTCTTTATGCGTATTTCTGTGGGGTAGAGGGAAGGCAGATACCATGAAACTAGAAAGGAGTCTATGTTGTGGGAACAATTTCTCTAAGGTTTCTGTACTGTACTTAACATTCATAAAATCTTGATCGGTTGGATCTGTGAAAGATCTTAAATTCTTAATTATGTTCTAGGAATTGCTGTTCAGAATCACTTCTTAATGTAGTTTCTGGCTGCTGATGTTACTGAAGATTAGGCCATCCTGGTTTTTGTTTGTGAATGAGTGTGGATGCATGTGTTGAGTGTGTGTGTGTGACTGTATGTTTGAATGTGTGCCAAGCTTCCTAAACTAGTGCACATTTGAAATGCAGTTGGCCTTCGGTAGCTGCAAGTTTGGAGTCGTGAATTCTAACTGTGGAAAGAAAAGCCTTTGTAAGGAGTAGTACGTTTCTGAAACACACAGACCTTTCCTTTTGGTCACCCCTAACAACACAGAATGGCAACCACTTATGCGCTGACATTAGGTGTAGTGAGGGAGCTGGAGATGATGGGCTGGTCTTTAGTTTATGTGTGGGAACTGTGCAAGTGCTCCCCGCTCTGTACGAAAGGCTTAAACACCCGAGGGTTCTGGCATCCCCAGAGTTCTAGGACCAGGTTCCAAGACACAACCGTGCAGGAAACCAATGTGATGTGTGACAGTCCCGAAGTTCCATAATCTGGTGTGTGTTATAAGTGGGGACGACGATGGTGGCAAGTTCTCCAAGAGACCTTGGTCATGTTCTCAGGGGAAGGGGCGGCTGGGATGGCAGCTCTGAGTGGAACACAGCTCATTGTGTAAAATCGTGGCTTCCCACCTGTTGGCTCTCCCTCAATTTCCATTTGTTTTCCCTGCAGACAAACATCTTTCCCTCTGTATCTCCGTGGGTATGGGAAGGGGACTCCAATGCCTTCTACGTTATTTGTTTAAAAAGGACAGTGGGGTCATTTTGATAGCATCCTTGCTGCTTAAAAAAAATCTAGTTTCTTAGAGTGAAGGAGAAATGGTCAAGGGTGTGTTTCTGAACACGGGGTTGTACCCCCCCCCGCCCCCATGGTCAATGAATACAGGCAGGAGGGAGCAGCTGGTAGAGACCAACTTCAGTGCTGAACAGATCCACGTTCTCATAAACAATAAAGCATCTTTGGGTCTGGAAGGGGAGGGGGAACGGAAAAGGAGAGGTGGAGACGTGGGTGAGCTTGCCTGTGCATCTGGGAACCAAGCCTAACAGAGAATTAAAACTTAGTGAACCAGAAAAAAGGGAGCTTATAGCTCATACAATGGGGGTTTCTGCTTCTTTACTTGGAGTGCAGCTACCTGATAGCCCCATCAGGTAGCCCCGCCCCCGGGAGGGCGGGACGACGGCTTTCAGCAAACCTTGTTCCATTTTCTTTTTCTGAGTTGTGGCTGTACGGGCGAGACCTTAGCAGAGCAGAGATCACCAGAAAAAAAATCTGAAAACAAGGTGACTCCCCATAGATTTTTAGAAACTACTAATTCTTTCTGCCGCCCGTCTTTTGAGTAAGATGCTGTTTCATGCAGGATAAAAGCCTCCATTAGAGCCGCCATCTTTCATTTCAGCACTTACAATCCTTCTAAGAAAGGCTCCCTGCACAGCATTGCCTGGTATTTTTATGCGGTAGGTGCTGATGAGTAGGGTGTGGGTTACGCAAAGGTGAGTGGGGAGAGCCACTGGAACCCTGGTGTTAGGTGTGAACAGTCAGTAAGGCTTACCTCCTTTCCTTCTTCCACAGAACGAGAACTTGGGTTGGTCCTCCTCACAAAGGGGATAGGAGTAGTTCAGAATAGAAGAACCCTTTGCCACAAGGGCTATGTCCACAAACAGCTTTCTGATGTCCTCTCCTACAGAGAAAACAACTTCAGCATGTTGTGTCTCCCCTGCAGGGAGGCCACTCAAGGCTCAACAACACTGTTTCTAGCATAAGCTTTCACCTGTTCAGGATAAGGCAGCTCATTGGTTACCTTTCTCTCTTGATGCTCAGGACATGGCAATATCAATGTCTACGTGTCTGGCCTTTAGAGTTCCTTAGTCGCATACTGACGTTTATCTGCTATGACAGCAGCAAGTCTGCATAGTCCCACTACTGTTGTGTGGCGGATGCTGCACACGGCTCCCCAGGGAATTCCAGCGAGCTCAGCAGACAGTGTCCGTTTCTTCCTCGCCCCCTTTCTTGTCTTTTGTCTTTCACCCATTCCCCTTCTGTTTCCCCACCTATAGCATTTCTTCAGATGCTGTGAGTCCAGATAGTGTGCAGAGTTATAGAAGACCCAGTCCCACGAGAGTTCGAGGTCTTTGAGAGCACTCCTCTCATTTCTCTGGAATGACTCTGGGTGCCTGCTTCACTGAATGTTTCTGCTCCGTTGTGAAAATACCGGTCTTCCACAAAAGGGGACACATTAGTAGCTATGACAAACTTACTGGTTTATTATAATGGCACAGGCAACCAAGAAACTACCAGGAAGTGTTTGGCCTCACAGCCTGGGGTGGAAAGAAAAATTTGGTCCCTCTTTTTTGTTTTCCCAATTTGTAAGAACGCCTATCAGTTGCTTGGGAAGCAAACTAATGTGAGTAACAGACCATGATGTGAGTAGAGCAGATTTGTTTGTGGCAAAGGTAATAAGCAAGCCTCTTGTCTGTGTAGCAACCTTCCTCCCTCCCTCCCTCCTTCCCTCCCTTCCTCCTTCCCTCCCTCCCTCCCTCTTTACCTCCTTCCCTCTTTACCTCCTTCCCTCCCTCTTTCCTTCCTCCGTCCCTCCCTCCCTCTCTTCCTTCCTTCCTTTTCTGTTTATGGTGCCCAGGAGTTGACAGTGTTGAAATTAGTATCTGGATCCTCGTTAATACAAAAGTCCAGCACTTCATGACCATGGGGATTAACTAGAGAGGACATGTGAAAGGCAAAGGTAGGAGAGTTGGCGTAGCCTGCTGTGCTAGTGAACATTCTATGTGCAGAGGCGGGAGGCTCTGCTATGCCTCAAGTCAAGGCAACCCCATCTACTTACTCAGAATGATGCCGAGTCTAATGTTGAGATTTGGTTGGATCTGTTTGGAACACTGGTCAATGGACAGGCCAAAATCCTGTAAGGGATCTGCCAAAGAGGACGTGGGGCTATTACTCATGAGCACACTGCAAACTCATCTGCAAAATATGCACTAATGATTTTTTCAGGATTTACTAAAGTGCCCAATACTTAAAAATGCCTGGAACATTTCAGCAGCCCCCCCCCCCCCAATCTGTCCACAGTAACTGTCATGTTCACTCTGACAACCACAGTGACGTCTGACAGGGCCACAGTGACAGATGACAAGCTTCATACTTACTATTTTCATCATTGCTTACGTTTAGCCCCTAACCGTAATCTTGCTGACAGAGGGAGACTTGTGTAGATTCTCAGCTGCAATGCATCTTTACAATTCTGCTTTACCTATGGCATCCTATCCCATCAATGCACCTCCCCTGCCCTCACCCCCACCCCTGTTCTGCTCTGTGCAAGGAAGGCATGTGCTAAACAGTCAGGGCTAAAGAGAATGTGTTTCCCATGTAATGTTTGTTTATTCAAACAGCTCCTTATGAACCAGAATAAAGAGCAGAAAGAGCCTACTGCCCCTACCCTGAGCCAGGTGGCAATGTGTGGTGCACACACACATACACACATGCACACACACACACACACACACACACACACACACACACACACACATGAAAGCTCCAGCCCTTTGATTCCTTTGTATTTTATTTGTTTCTTGCTAATTCTTGCCTTTTGTGAAGTTTCCCTCATAGTGTTGAGAATAGTCGTTTATTTTTGGAATTCTACTCTTCAAACTGTGTAGTGATGTCTAGTCATCCTTCAATATCCAAGAGGAAAGCATCAGGACACTTAATACCAAATCCATGGATGCTTCAGTTCTTGATATAAAACATCTTATTTTCATAGAATCTATGCAATCCTCATGTGTGTGTGTGTGTGTGTGTGTGTGTGTGTGTATTCATTTTTAAAATATATGTGTGAATATCTACATGTATGTATGTATACGCATAGGTACCTGTGGAGACCAGAAAAAGGAGTTAGATTACAGACAACTGTGAGCTGTCCTATGCGTGCTAGGAACTCAAAGTGGCTTCTGTACAAACCCCTTTAACTAGTGAATCTCCTCCCCACAGTATTTAAAGTCACTTCTAGGAGACTTGCAGTAGGTGTTAAGTGTGATGCAGTTGAGTGATACAAGACAAATGTAGTGTGAATCGTCTTACACGGTTTTGTTAAAAAAACACAGGAAGCAGTCTGCACATGCTCAGAATACGCATAGTCAAATACTTTAGGTCTGATTTTGGTTGCATCTGAGGCTGTGTGACTGTGGATATAGAAACCCAGCTGTATCGCTTGGTCATTTGCTCTGTGCCTTAACCCTGTAGCACCTAATGCAAACTCAGACTTAAGGCAGGAACCACTTTTGGGTCTTTTATTTTTATTTCCCTTCGAATTGCGCTTCTCACTGGGCTTGAGGGAGGAATGTCATCTTGAGCTGAGAACTTCCTAAGAATTTTCAGCCTCTGTCCCCAGACTCCCCGTTACTCAGCCCATCTGACAGATAGGCACCCCACAGACACACATAATGAATGAGTTTGGGTTGTCCATTAAGTTAGCCACAGCTCAGCTCCGAGTGCAGCCCCTGTACTTTGCTTCGTGTGGCTGCCGCCCGTCTACAATCACTCCGCAGTTAGGGGGGCCAGGGAGAAATGGAAGCTGGAGCCACGCTTGCTTATCAACACTTTTCAGTGGTGCTTGGTTCCAATAGATACTTCTCTTACACCTACCTGGAACCAGCCAGGCCCAGTTCTGTGGGTTCCCAGACCTCTGCCCAATAGCACCTCAGATGTGATTACTATTCTCCTGTCTTGGACCACAGGGTCTGTCTTCCAAATATTCAAGTTTTCATCCCACCAGCTTTTGCCCTTAGCTCTCCCAGCCCTTGGGAATGCAACGCTAATTCACTGTCATTTTGCTTTTTTGGTTTCTCTTGGTTTTCCATTCAGCTAATTAACATACTGTGTATATTAAACTTAAGTGATCAGTTATTACTTTCCCTATAGCAGCCATTAGTCTGTGGCTTGAGGAGGATCAGGAAACACATGGTCCTAGGAACTGAGATATGGCTCAGTAGCAAAATCACAGTTATGAAAATGAATTTATGCCTGGAGGTTCCTAAGACCAACTTCAGAAATATGTGTTTTCCAATGGTCATGGCCCACAGGTTGAGAACCTTTGCTCTATAGGCTCCAGACCGGTAGAATCAGGAAGAATCTGGGAAACAGGCATGACTCTTCCTCCCTTTACAGACTGCGGCATAGAGACTCAGAAAGGTTGTATTAGCTCACCTACATCCCTGCATGGAAAGTGTAATCTCAGCATTAGCAAAAGCACAAACAAAACCACATTGCTGCTTAGTAAGTATTATATATTGGAATCAATAAGTAAGTCCTAAAATATGAATGATAATTTCATTTTTAAGACTGCCTGGGACGTTTTCTGTGTAGGTATATGGCATTGGGTACTGCACTCTTTCCTGTACCTGCTTTCTGCTGTGGGTTTCTAGGTGATGCTGCAGACAGTGTTATGACCATCCGCATACTAACCTGAGAGGTGCATTGTTGCCTCTGATCCCTGTGATGGCAACGGCCCCTAGACGACTCCATCCTGACATATCTAACACAGGCACCATTCTGATTGGGTTGCTCCCAAATTTACTTAGGGAAACCGTCCCTTTTCTGAAGCTCTTCTGACTTTTTTTCTGAACATTTTTATGCTGTCTCAGGACGTCTTTCAGACTGTTAAACAGTGGTGGGCTGAAGGGTGACTGCTTGGGCTAACACTTAGTACTCAGTATTGATAGAAATAGAGGCCACTTACCGATAGATGTTTAGGAAAGTGCACCCTCAAAACTGTGCGTTCATTTAAATTGCCATCTGAGGCAAAATGAGCAAAGGTATATATTGCACAGTTAGCAGTTACAGAATTCCAGGGTGTGTTTATCATCAATATTTTAAAACCATACACAGGGTAAACTAAAGGAGGAGAAAGAAATAAAGCCTTTTCCTGAGATTAGAAAAATAATTTTAATAAGAGACAAAGTCACAAAGGAATCAGTAGGTTGCTTGTCTCTCCTTTCTCTAAGGAAATGTATATGGAAACAGAAAGATTATTTTAAAAGTACTTGGGGAATTTTCTGAGCTCCCTTGGCAATTTTCTCAAGTATTCATGCAAGAGTGATGCCTTTGATTGCAGTCATGAGGTCTACAGGAAAGCTATGCTAGCTCTAGGAAAGATGACGTCACTTCCCTCAAGTCTATCCTCACACGGATACCCTGTATTTTCTTATTTTTCCATTTGGGTGGTTAGCATGCTCTGAGTTATGTGTATTCTACATCCCACCATTCCTCTACTAGACATGAACTCTCAGAGCCAGGAGCATCTTGTCTTCATATTACACTAGCTCCTCTGTCACTGCTGAAGGAAGGAGCACTGTAGGCTATTTGGGATAATGCCATTGAGAACCTTAAGGCTGAACAGCTTTTCCTCATGGCTATCGTCACTTAGTGTCATATAATGTTTATAGACCATAGGATGGCAACCAGCACCTCCAGTTTCCATCCTTGTGATAGCAGCATCCCCGTGACAATCCACACTGTGACGGAAGTGCTGACACTGACCACCTGTAGGAGCTAACTTACCCCCAGTGAAGAGGCATTGGCTTTAGGCACCACTTTCCTATGGACAGGGACCTTTGCGGGCCAAGGAAGGGAGTGGGGATGGGGGCTGTAGAGGAAGCAGAATGAGTGAGGTGGACTCAGGGAAAGATGTAGGAGCATGGAGGAAGCCAGGGCTGAAAGGGATGACTAACCCAAAGCCACATGAAAGCTACTCTCCTATCCTACAGCCCAAGTTAAAGAAATAAGTGGAGGGATGGTAGAACACATGGGAAAGGAAAAAGAGGGGAATACTGAGGTTACAGCATTAATTAGGGATGGAAGGGAAGTGAGGTAGAGGGAGGACGATGGGCAGGTTAACCAAACCAAATGGGGGAAAAACCAACTTATGGATGTAAGGAAAACCTCCTTAGAATGATTAATCAGGGAATCCTCAGAGGCCTCCCAAACAGTGCAGGTTTTGTCATTGCTCTTTTTACCCATCATGTCTACATGGTAGGACCCTGTTGCTAATGATATCACACACTCTGGCTACAAGACATAGAGAAATTAGTCCCAAACTGTCCAGGGAACATGCTTCCAGTTTGCTGGCTTTCTTAGTCCTGGCTGATGGGGAAGAGAAAAAAAACATCGGTATCTTACCCAGCACTGGAAGCATAGATGGCAATACTGAGCTGCCAGGTAAGGTGTGTTCACTGCAGTAATGGTGGTACAACTGTACAGGGTGACTAACTACTTTCTGATTGGATTTGAAGGGTGCTTCACAAGGGAGCCTCCTTGGTCATGTATTCCTTGTCAAAAGCTGGTGGCTTGGGAGATTTTAGGCCTTGGTGTAGAACTGGTTTTTAGAATTCTCCTAAATGATGACACTGTCACGTTGTCCTCTAAATATTTATGTTTACAACCATAGACCTGGGCTGTTCTCAACTCAGAGAGCTTTGTTCTGCTGTGAAGAGGAGTCAGTGAAGATACGCAGAACTGAAGTGCACAAAAGACTGAGGGTTCAGCTCTCACTGGGGCATCTATAGTGACCCCACCGCCACTAAGGCTCAGGGAAGATCAAGGGAGAGGGAGCATGGAGAATGTAAGGATTCAGTTGGTGGGGTGGAGTGTTGTGAACTCCGGTTCTAAACACGGCATGGCAATTGCATTCGTGAACTTACAGCTGCTGCAGTTACCTGCACAAGATCTATACAAGACCGAGCTTCCTCAAATCCCAACATAGACGAGGTTGATGATCTCTAGGGTCCACTCTACAGAGAGGAGGGAGAGGGCAGGTAGTCATTGAGGGACAGAGAGTCATTCTTTATTAAATGTTGGTCACTGCACTGGTAGGTTTTTCATGCTCCTGTGGTTGACCCACATACACGCAGAAGTGGGCAGCACACACATTAAAGCACAAATTGGTAGAACATGGGGAGAGTTGCGTATGAGGGGTAAGTGTGATCATATTTCATTGGGTAAGTATAAGAAATTCTCAAAATTAAATTGAAAAAAAATCTAAAAAATGATTGTTTTCTCTATCACCACAGACTTTACCTACACTTCCCAAATACCTCAGGACCACCTTCAAAAGAGAGAGGACCTTATATTTTCTAAGTATAGTGGTAGAAGTGTTTGGGGGTAAAAGACTTATCGCTGGGCTCATGAATCAAGCAATTCAGATCGTCTAGCTTTGAATTTTTTAAAAACAAGAACAAAAATAATGAAAAGCTTTGGGGGGGCAGTGACAAATTCTCCTCCTGCACAGGGAGAAAGGAGGAAGCAAACAGTTTTAGGAAATACAAGAGATATTCTTTTTGGATGATTTTCTTTTGTCCTTCATGTTACACTCATTTTTCTGCCTGCTCATTGGCTTCCACCTAAGCAAGGACAGAACTTAGTGAATGAGTCAGCATGCCCCCCAAACTGCCTCTGCTGCCTCCATCCACTCTGGTATGTGTACTCCAGAAGACCCTAGAAGGTTATAGAAGACAGACTTGTCTTAACCAGGAGGCTGTCAATCTTCCTGGAGATGAGGAATGGGCTCTAAATCAGTAGCCAATAGCATCTTTTGGCTCACAAAGGTCAACATTACCATATCTATCCAGGATATCCTGTCATATCTGTGGAGCAGAGCTGCAGAAACCAGTGGGGCTTAGAGAGAGCAAGGTCCCAATGAATACCTGGAGATTTTCTCCTGATGTTTACTTTATAATTTGCCTGGGATCTCCTGGGCTGGATTGACTAAGGTGGTGGCTCAGAAGATGACATTATGGCTTTGGTACTTTGGACAGTGTATTTGGGGAGATGGAGCTTTCAGCTGGAACTGGTGGGAAAGAAAATCAAAATGAGTTTAGAAATGCAGTTCTTTAGTTGAAAGTGGTGAGGTATGGGAGTATCCCTCTGGCTTTCTCATTGGATATGCCTCAGGTAGCCCAGTGGATGTGTGTCACCAAGTCATAGTGGGCTCCCTGAAGCCTCTGTGTTTTCCTCTGGGCGACTCAAGAGCACAGAACTCACTCAAATTTCTCTACTGTTCTAGTTTCACTCTGTCACTTCAGGAGAGGAAAGGTGGTTTATTTGGCTTACAATTCCAGCCTGTCACCGAGGGGAAAACAAGGCAGAAATGCAGTAACCTGTCATATTTCATCTTCAGCTAAGGGTAGAAAAAGCAAAATGGATTCACACCTGCTTATTTCCTGCAAAACTAGCTTTTTAAACTCTTATATAATTTATGGGTTAGCTTATAAAACTCTGCTGTCATCAGTGGGATGAGCCAATCAACAACTGTCTTAGGGTTGCTACTGTTGTGAAGAATCACTATGGCCAAGGCAACTTGGGGAGGAAAGCCTTTATTTGGCTCACCCTTCCATCTCACTGCTCATCAAGAAAGAAAATCAGGAGGGCAGGTACTAGAGGCAGGAGCTGACGAAGACGCCATGGAGGGATGTTGCTTACTGGCTTGCTCTCTGCAGTGCTTACTCAGCAGGCTTTCTTATAGAACCCAAGACCACCTGCCCAGGCATGGTCCTACCCACAATGGGCTGGGTCCTTCCACATCAACCAATAATTTAGAAAATGCTTCTACACCTGCTATAGAATGATCTTATGGTGGCAGTTTCTCAGTTACGGCTCCCTCCTCTCCAGTGACTCTAGCTTGTATCAAGTTGACATAAAATTAGCTAGTACAACAACTACATCAATCTTTCTAAGACACAGCCATGGGTTAGCATGATCTAGATTATCCCTCAATAGATACTCTTCCCCTAGGTGATTCTAAGTAGTGGGCATGTTGGCATTAAAACTAATTAACAGACCAAGTTTTACAATCATGTGTGTGTGTGTGTGTGTGTGTGTGTGTGTGTGAGAGAGAGAGAGAGAGAGAGAGAGAGAGAGAGAGAGAGAGAGAGAGAGAGAGAGAGAGAGAGAGCCACTATTACTTCTAGTTCTACTGCTTGAATTTAAAACCTGTTGGAAACTGGCTGATTATTTTTTTTAACAGAGGAGGAATTTTCTTTAAAAAGTCACCAAGAGAAGGGGTATTACTCTATTCACTACACTTTTACTAACTTTCCTTGAGCTTGTGTCTAAAGCCAGCTTTAAGCTTCTGTACTTCCTGCTCTGAGAAGGCAACTTCTCTCTCCCTTCTCCTTTTACCTGCTCTGGTCCCTGCCTTCTTTATTTCCCTCTCTCTACCTCTCTTTCTTTTCCCCTGAATCATGCTCTCCAGGGCTTATACATGACTGTACTCTAGGGCCCTGAGCACTAACTTTCCGCCGAACGGACTAAAATTCTGTGTTCATTTTTACCTCTTCTTGAATTCTGGTTTGCTTCCTGCATGTGTTGTTAGCAGAAAACAGGTTAACCCAGAAGAACACTAATGCAAAGGCTAATGATGCTAATGTGCTTGGCTACTTTCCAATAAATAAATTAGTGCAAGGTTTATACCTCACATAGTAAAACTCTAATTATCTTTTTCCTATAGTCTCACCCTTCATACCAGGCTCAACCACACCTCTCCAGGATGCCCTCAGAGTCCCTAGTTTGCTCTTCCTCTGGCATCTCACAGTCTATTGTATATGTCCTCATCACACCTCTATTATCTTTAATTAATGTGGAAGTTAAGGCTCTATTGCTCTTCCTTATAGCCCAGGATTGCTGTGGATGTGACTCAATAAATACTCATACATTTATGTATGTATAGCATTATGGGATTTCTTTTGACAAACCTTCTTTGTAACTCAATTGTGACATTCTCTGACAAGAATTTGGTTGCAATGTCTGGAAGTTGAACACATCCACTTCCAGGTATAAACTGTCAGATTAGGAATCGAGTTTTATTTATTCATGTTCAGATAACTGGTGTCTGAGTTAGTAGACATGCCCACGTTGGTTGGATATGTAAGCAAAAGGACCAAGTCAGGTGGTTTGACAAGACCAGAAGGGGTGAGGAAGGAAATGGTGCCTTGTGTTCCCAGCCTTGGCTTTGGTTGCGCTAGCTAGCAGTTACATTGTGAGGCCTGTGATAACTCTTCTGTCAGTTTGGTTCTCCAGGAAGCTCCCAGTGCATTAACTTTCCTTGACAACCATGGAAATGTTTACTTTGGTGCTTGAGATAGAGTTTCTGGTTGTAGTCCAAGGTCAGATGCAGCAGACACTCCTCTGTATCTTTCACCAGATAATAACAAACAGATCTTATTTAGACATTATCTACTAGGCTGCCTGGCTACCGAGTCTGCAAACTTGTATTCTGTTTATGATTAAAATCAAGTGTGTGTTGAAAGTTTCCTTCCTTGTGTGGTGGTTCTGACTGGGGTCTTAACCCTCTTGTATTGATTCATTCGAGCTCATTTGAGGGTCAGAGTAGATCTATCAGTGATGATGACGGCATAAGGCTTGGGTGAGACACCATTTCTAGAATTCATCCTCAGCGACTCAAAGCCAGCTTTCATCTTTTTTGTTTGTGAAGTTATTGTCTTGCCTGCACACCCTCCCCCATTCCCTGCTTCTTTGTACTGTAGGAAAACAAGTCTAGCGTGGGTGAATGCATTCTAGCTGTGCTTCCCTGGTCTCTTCTTTTTCCCACTTGTCAAATCTCATTATTAGAGACTAGCTTAGCAGGGCCACAGTGGCTTGCTTTCAAATGATACCAGCTCTATTCCCATTCAAGTTTCTTTTCCCAGAGTTTGCTATAGACTTTCCTCATTCAAAGCCGCACCTCCAGTGCAGTTGCTTCTGTTCCCATCTGAGATATTTAGATGCTTAGGTATAAAACTTTGCTTTAAATGCAATAGGAACAGCATCGACACCAACGCAGTGTGCTGTTAGTGAGTTGGCTTACAGTTTTCAGTGTTGTGCAGCCTGTTTGGTAATGGTGGCCAGTGTGCTTTTGGGTGTAAAAAAGTGTTTGGATTGCTGATGGAAAGTTGTGGAACTTTTACTAGTTTCTTTTCAATTGCAAAATCAGTGGAATTCATTGATAATAGCCTTTTAATGACAGAAAAGAGGAGGGATACGTATAGCACTTTGACCTCAGAACAACTGAAGTGTGCCTCCCTCCAGCAAAAGAGGGAATGATTTGTTTTGTGTATCATGCAGCGGCCCCTCTCCTGCAGTTTTGTTTTTCTTGTTTGTCGTTAATTATTGTCTAAAATCAGTAAATGGAAAATACCCCAAAGTATACAGTAGGTAATTTTCAAACTGGTGCCATTGAGTGCCTTAAGAGTCTCCACACATTCCCTTTGAGAGGTGAATTGGCCTTTCATCTGGTATATGTACTTTGTATATATACCCACCACTTAGCAGCTATCCTGGTTATAAAAACCACTGTCTCAGGAAGGCAGTATGCTCGATAATCCCTATTTGACTTAACAATGACCTTAAAGCAAGAGCAATAATACTAAAAATTTATACATGTCATAGAGGGGCTTTAAAGTCCTTTCATGTTAATAGATGAATTTTTAATACAGAAAACCAATCACATGCAGAGGTGACTAAGATCTATGTAAGAATGAAATTTGTGCACACAGAATTAATCCTTTCTCCATTGCTTCACATCCATTGGAGGAATCTTGACTCCATTCCCAAAGAGGAGGAAAGTGAATAGGATTGCACTGGGTGTGACTCTGGTTCAGAATGCTCTCCTTACAAAGATGGCTGACTATTCAGTGATGATGACTGTGAACATGCCAATGTCTGATTCCATTCCGCCATTCTGACTGAAATGTGTCTGGATACTACCTCAGCACAGAGATTTGTAACAGTCCCCAGGTGATTCAGTTACCTATTTTATTTGCAAACCACTGTTTTGAGCCATATGGGTCTTTTTGCTGATCTCCTCAGTGTGCAATTTTGTAGACAGGTCTCAAGATACAACGTGTTTCAGTGCAGTTTCAAAGCTTAACTGTGTAATAGATTCCTAACCCATCTCTTCGCAAATCATATCTCATGATTTGTAGAAATTATGAGAATTTGAGGAGCTTTCCATAGGAATTCCTCCCACCCAGACCACTGGGTATCTGCCTGGCTTCCTTATTCCCTCTCTGTTCATCTTACTGGTTTCTGTTTCTAGAAAGACCATGTTTCCTCTATTGGCTATGTCCAGAACTTAAGCCACTGGAACCTCAGCAATTATCCAGGTGGCTACCCTAGAACTCAACTAAGAAAGGCAAAATCTGCTTCATGAAATTCTTGTAAAATGGTCTTAAGAACTTTTCTTCTTCTATTACTGGAGCATCCTCTCTCTACTAGTATAATACTAGTCATGGACAGTCCTAAAATGAGAGGTCCAGGGAGGGAGAAGACAGAGCTAAGAGGAAAAATGATGATAATCATGGAGGGTAGTATGCATCTGTAAGAACTTCCCAGTGTACAGAAGATGGGGGAGCAGTGGCATCTTATGCAGATGGCAGTGGAAGGCTTGGGGGTTGGCAGAGCCAAACTGGGGACACACACACACACACACACACACACACACACACACACACACACACACACGTTCTAGTCCTGCTAGTCCACTAATGTCTGGCTGTGAATGGAAAGTCCAAGAATCCTGAAGAAGTAGGTTCCAATTCTAGTGAAGGAATGGATGTGCTAGCAAGATGAGGGCAAGCAGACAAAGAGCAAGAGCTTCCATCTTCTATGTCCTTATATAGACTTCTAACAGAAGGTGTGGCACGTACTAAAGGTGTGTCTTCCTGCCTCAAAATCCTGACCAAAGATGCATATATCTTCTTGCCTCAATGGTCTGGACTGGAAGTTTATTATGCACTTCAAACCAAGCCAAAAAAAAAAAAAAAAGTTTCTCGCAGGTGTGATATTCATTTCTGAATTGTTCCAGATGTAGTCAAGTGGAGAACTAATAACAGCATCACAGACACTCACTGTTGTATGAACTTAGGCAAGTTAGGGAAACCAAGGGCTGACTACAGTGTTATTGCACTAAAGTTCTACTTGATGAACTAATTAGTTCCTTGAGCTTACTTACAGAGCACATATCCCTTACAGTTCCTTATAGGAGCATAGGTGACCCAGAAGTAACTGCATTACCAAAGTTTTCACTTCAGCATGCTGCATGGATAGGGTCTCACCTTTAGTTAGCCTTCCACACTATGCACTCTACTACTGCCCAGGACTATGAAACCACATGCAACTTAGACAGAATTACATACCGCTAGGAGGGCTGTGTAGAAAAGTAATGGTTTGAATCTCAAACGTGTGTCTACTGACCTTCCTGACCCTCTCCTATCATGAAAGAATGTCAATAAGCTTGACCTCAAAGGTCTCTTGCAACTAGTCACAGCTGTTCTGATAAGAGGGTCATGGCTGTCATGCTCAGAGGACAACAGTGCACAACACACAGGGACCACAACTGTCCCAGCATTGACTCCAGAAGAGTTCTAAAGACCTTGACATTTGGCCACTTCCTGTCTAGTCCTGAGAAATCTACCATCAACTCAGATTCTGGCTTTTGTATTGTGCTTTTTCTTTCTCTGGAATAACCACAAGTAGGATTGCTGGGTCATCTGACAAGAATGTGTTCAGTTCCCTTAGAAAATGCCAGATACTTTCTACAGTGGCAGTGCATTTAAAGCTCTTCTTCCAAGGGGGTCCCAGCAGGCAGGGTCCACTTGAAAGAAACTCTTGCTAGAAAGGTAGGTTCCCAAGGGAAAAATTGCAGGAGCCTGGTAATCCAAGATGTATTTGAGAAATTTCTAACAATTTCTACGCTCACTCAGACCTTGAAGAACCAGCCACAAGATTGCCTTTGGGTACTATGGGATGGAGCTGTTAACAGAGCAGGACACAGAGCAAGGACACACAGGACTTTTGGCACCCATGTTTAGCCACTTCCTTTCTTTCTGAGGCCCTGTTCAGGGTCCTGGCACATTTTTGGCCAAATTCTGAGGTCTAAAGACTGAGTGAGTATTAATTGTTAAGATGTATTTCCCAAATGCTTTTGATTGTGGGACCAGCCTGATGTGTTTATGTCATTTCTGTATATCTGGTAATGAATTGTCCACTGCTGTCTCCAAACTCTCAACCTACTCATAAGAAGAAAAAGATCAATTTACACGTTTTCCAGGAAGCAGTCCGGGTGATGGAGATGACTCATAGAGAGAGGCTCCTTTTCTGTGTTAGTGTGTCTCAGAGGACCAGTGAGGAGGATGCTCGTGAACATGGCTGCCTCTGATTTAAGAGAAGAGTGCCTCTACCAAATAGCACTGGATTTCAGGAATATCTTAGCAGCAGATATCCAAAACATATAAAAGCCCTTTATCTCCTAGGTGTGGGCTCCCAGGCTTCTTACAGCTATAGTGCAACTTTCCAAAGGAGTTGAAGAGCTCCATTGGGAATGCACCTCAGGATATCATGAACTGAGATCAGGGGAAATGAATTCTTCCTGCATCTCTTACCTCAATGAAAACAAGTCAGATTAAATCCATCAGATGCCTGGCTCAGCCAGCGAGCTGTCTTCTTTCCAGGGAGGAAAGAGATGCTTTCCTGGGAAACTATTCTTGCTGATTGCATCTCATAATTGGTGGAGCAAAGTACATG
Organism: Micromys minutus; assembly: GCF_963924665.1. Classification (NCBI taxonomy): domain Eukaryota; kingdom Metazoa; phylum Chordata; class Mammalia; order Rodentia; family Muridae; genus Micromys; species Micromys minutus. The sequence goes on from NC_137969.1 coordinate 115,769,207, forward strand.
GAGAACAGGGTCCCGGGGGCAGGAGTGACGCAGGATTACAAGCTCCTGCAAGTCCAGGCTAAAGGAAGAAAAGAACCCTTGCTGAAGGCTGTGCTGCTGTGCCAGCAAAATACATTTTTAACAGAGTAGAAGGCTCATTTCTCTGTCTCTATTCACTATCTTCCTTTTTAGAGGGTAACACAGTTGGTTCTTCTAATAAATATATAAAGGATTACATGGAAAGATTGAAAGCTGCCACAGAAAAGAAGTCGGTAAAGGAGCTTCAGACGAACCAAGGAAACTGAACAGTAGAATAAATGTAGTCTCCAGCCCCGTAGGTTTTTGGACACCCTACTGAGTTAATCACACAGTAAGGGTGGGAGATGAACTTGGCTTCACTGCTAAGTTGCAAGAAGCTGGACAACATTCTATTCTGTCATCTCCTTCCCATCACTTGTGAAACCATCTGGATGGTGTTCAGCCTTCCCTTGCTGTCTGCTCATGTGTTTCTATGGGCATACCTTAGAAACTGCTAGCATGTATAGAAACATCCCTAGACATCCTAGTCTTGATGCTGCTATAGCTAAATACCTTTGTCCCAGCTTCTGCTTCAGAAAATGGACAAAGCAAATACCTGCCTGGGTCAGGAAACGTTTTCTGATGTAACAGACGTAAATATTCACGTTCACACAGAGCATGGGAGACAGAGACAGGAGAGAGGACTACAAGTTTGAAGAAGGCCTGGGCTATCTGGAAAGTTGCAGGCAGACTGTCTTAAAATAAAACAGCAAAAACAAAAATGAAACAAAAATTGATGTTCACAGTAGTTTATAAGGACAATAGCATGGGCACTTTATGCATACATCAAAAGAGGAAGGATCAGTTGTATTTTTTACACATAATAACACTCTGCAGCTGAGAAACGATTTCCTTGAATACAACATACAAGTGGCCCCCTTAAAGAGTGCATTAAGTTAGTCTCCAGGGAAGGTGTGAATTCAACATCACTCACTGCACTAATTGTTTGACTAGGTTTTTCCATGTGGATGGTCATGTGGGTGGCTGCATATTATACAAGTTTTGTATGTTTTGTTTACTTCTCAGGTCCCTAAATATACTTTATCTCACTGTCCCTGGCTGGGGCCTTTAGTGGGATGTTGGATCGAAGAGATGGTGGACATTTTTGCTATGTTTTTAACTTTAAATAAAAATTTGTTTTATAGTTTGTCATTAAATATAATGCCCACTGCAAAGTCATAGTCTAGATGGGTTTTTTTTTTTTTTTTTTAGAAGATAGATCATTTTAAAAAGGCAATTTGGCTTTCTTGGGTATTTTTAGAAATATGATTAATTTGGTCAATTTCTATTTATCGTGACCCACGTTCCCCTCAAAAATGACTTCTAATATGATTGCTGGGAAGTTCTCTAGCTTTTGTTTGGCCAAAAGATCTTTAATTCTCTCATTACTGATGGACATGGAGCTATATATAAAATTCTAGATTAGTGGTTCTTTTCTGTCTTCTTTTTGGGTGCCAATAATACTCTTTATGAGTCTGGCCTCAGTCTAATTGTGAACTATTGTTAGGAAATTTGTTTCCCTTTGGCAGGTCACGGAATCTCGCTTGTGAATCTACACAGAGGACCTGAAGGTGCGTACCTTTCAGAGTTTCAGAAAGAGAACCAGTGTTTTTGCTTAGAACTTGCTTTTTCCTTAATTTCTTCTGTAGTGAGTAGCTTATATTTAACATCTCTTACTTATCCTTCCATGGTTTATATTGAATAATATAACTCTCCCCAGGTACTCTTAATGCTCTGTTTTAACTTAGCAACTATACTTTATTTCGACCATTAAATGTCCCATGATAGTGGCTTTCTTTTCTCAAATCTCCCTGATATTTATTAATATTGTATATTTCTTCTCTCATATTTTGAAATTCTCACTTCTAATTATTTAAGCAGTTATACTATTATTCATATTATGTGTTTGTATTTTCAAATTCTAATATCTCTCAGGGTATGTCTCCTGAATTTGAGTTCTCTCCCAAGTATAATTTATTTCCTTCTGTTTTTAGATTTTGGACTCTGAGCTCATGGAATCTTTAGCATGCCAGTAAACATAAACTGAGGGTGTTTGTTTCTCTGCCAACACATTCCAGATGTTCCCAATCAAAAACCACTTTACTTTCTGGGCTTGAGATTTCCTGAATCCGAAAGATAGTATATACATATTTGGGCCCAAGCCCATGTGTTATCATATCTGGAACTGCTCACTCTCACAGATATTTTCCCTAGTGACCTGGCAGAGTTAGCTATTTCTCCTTGTCTAGTAGTGCTTGGTTTTGCTCATTTAAAAATAGATTTATGGCTGTTGCACTTAGGAGACTGCATCTTCACTATGGCATGAGTTTCTGTCTTATGTGATGCAGGTCACTGTTGCAGACTATTGTGCAGTCATTGACTTCTTCCTCTTAGTCGATAGAAGGTGACTGGTTCTCTGAGGGTACTTAAGGTTCAGTATCCTCTCTTACCTCTTGCTCTTTTCTTTTTGGCTTTGTATTGACCTTGCTCCTGGAGAACCCCTCCCATAGCCCTTTCAATACAAGCTCAGATATGCAGTGAAAACCACTGATGCCCACAGCAACCCTTATATTCAGATAGTATCTAGGAAGATAGATTTATACAACAGCTCTCAGGAAATTGGCTATTCCATGTAGCTTCCCCGTGTAGATTGCCTTTTTAGTAAATGATGTAAATCTCTCTTTTACCAGTGTCTTATTTATCAGCATGTTCATGTGAATTCAGTAATTCAAGGTGCAATTCAATTGTCCAAGGGCATTACAGCATTACAGCAGAGTGCCAGTCTAAACATTGAAGTCTTAAGGCAGTGGTTTTGGAGGGTAAAGACTCCAGGAGGCAGTTAGTCCTTCATGGGTGGGATTAGCTAGTACTTTACAAAAGATGCCCAAGGAAAGTTGTATGCCCCATTCACCACAAGGGCAAAATCAGAAGGCAGCATCTACAAAGCTGAGATCAAGCTCTTGTGAGATGTTAAATTTACTGCTACCTTGGATTCCTAGCCATTATCTACTTAACTAATATAATTCAATAAGAGCACATATTCCTGTTGATACAATGGTGTCATGGCTGTGATCAAGGTGACCAACTGATTTCCTCCTGCAAACTCTTAGGATTTTCTGCTTATACACCCATTACTGTAGGAGCCTGCTTAGTAGCACAGTTAAGGTAGAAGCATTGAGAACCAGTGCCTCTGGGAGTTGAGAGATCAATATCACAGCTCTTCTGGTTTTTGAGGTATCATCCACAGGGTCTTCCTGAGATCCCCAGTACAGCTGAGAGTCTTTTTTTCACAGTGGGCACTTGGATTGGCCTTATTTTCTTTCATACCTAACTTTCTCACTCTCATCCTGGGGTTTCCTAGGGAACCGTTCTTAAATAAGTTTGTACTCAGTGCCTTGTTTTAGTAGCCATTTCCAGATAAACCTTTAACATCAGCAATATTCAAGCCAACCCTTCTAGTTTATATTGAGTGCAGGCTGTGCGTTTTGTTCTAAAATAAGTCAGATGTGGTTTCATCTCTAGCATAATTTATGGCTGCTTTCTTAATTTTCATTTCTTTTAAGATATATATATTTCAACTTTCCAGACAAGATGCGCCTATTCACGCTGTAATAGCGTATGATTATGGAGCAAACCAGCTGACTTCTGCTAGATTCAGAGGCCCCCTCCACAGGAGAGAATCCTGCCTGGTACTGCAAGGCCTCTAACTGGAAAGCTCATAGGCAACAGTGGTAAATCTCCTACTTTTGTTCTGCTAAATAGCCATGCTGTCTTATGGGGATGTCAAGGTGCTGACATTCGTGAACTCACAGCTGGAGTTCAGAACCCAGCCTGCAAACATTCATAGTTGTGCGGTGAGCTCAGGGAGCACAGCCCCACCCAGGGCAAAGAAGAATTAGCAGTGGTGGGACTTCTGGAAGTGGAGGTCATTGTCTTTAGTAATGGTAGCTATGGGTGAATTAGTCATGCTCCAGTGGAGAGCTCTGCCACCGAGCCTACAGGGGTGCTTTTGGTTAAACCCAGAAGGTTATGAAGCCAACCCCAAAAGGTATGAAAATGGCATGGGAACTTAGTGGGAGGAGAGAGAGTTGGTGGAGACCGGCAGGAGTAAGGGGGGCGGGTGATTGATTGAGGCCAGAATGTATTGCATCCATGCATGAAACTGTCAAAGAATAAATTAATTTTAAAAATAAAACAAAATATATTTTAATGACATTTGCACATATCAAGAAGCATTTTGATAGACTTGGGTCAAAATTAATACTACATGGAACCAACACGAACTAGGCCGACTTGAACATTTTGGCTGTTGGGTTGGTGAGATTATTGCTAACTAACTAAACGGGGGTGTGCAGAGCTATGCTATGTTTGGGCCCCTTAGAGGACTTATGTGGAGGCTTGCTTGAAATGAAGGGTGATGTGACGGCCAAACTGACCCTGAGGTGCTCTTTGAGAAGCAGACCTCAGAGTTGGGAGGGTAGTGGTAAGGGAGGGATGTAGAAGGGCATGACCCCCCTGAACCCTTCCTCTCTAGCAGAGGGTGGCACTCGGTGCTGTTTGTGGCTTTCAGGTATGTTTTGTTGATTTGTATAATGCTTAAAACCAGGCTGTTTTCCATAGATATGCATTAGGGCGTTGTGTCTGGGTGTTAGGCCTTGGTTTCTTTTGAGAAATTAGGAAATGAGACATCACAGACCTCACTGTTCTATGTATCTATTAGATGGAGACCATTATCCCCATCGGGAACGAGGCAAGTGCTCATGATTTCACACTGTAAATCACAATTCGTCCTCTCCATTAGATACAGACATAGACATTTTAACGATGGGGCCACAGCCTTATACCCTCAGCAGAAGTTAAAAAGGCACATAATGCCCTCAACTTACCAACACCCTGGCTTAGCAACAAAGTGTGCTAGAGGTTGCCCCTGTAACCGGAATGACTGACAGCCAAGGCTTACTGCTACCTCTGTCCATCTGAAAAAGGCATCGCAACCGCATTATCTTAGATGAGGAAAAGATGAGAATTCATGGTTTCAGCCATAACATTGTCAAGTTGATGGCCCTTGTGCTTCTGCCTTTAGCTCCACTTCCTCTGACAGAGGTGAAATATAGACTCATGGCTTAGCAGGACAGCAGCTACAACAGCCTAGCTTCCCTTAATGCTCCTGCCATCTTTCTTGAGGTTTAACTGACCTAGGAAGGGAAAGCTTGTCCTCAGATAACACACAGAGGGGCTGCCTGCTCCTTCTGCTTGCCAGTTCTGAAATCTCAGGCACACTTTTGGTAGGGCCCTGGACCAAATAATTCAAGAGTGACAGTTTTCTTTTCAAGTATGTTCTGAAAACACCAACACTTAATGGTCTACTAATATTCTTTTATTTAGTCAAAATTTAATCCACATGTGAGGTGGAAAAGCTATTTCTGCCATTGGAAATGACCTTCTCGTCCAATCTACTCGGCAAGGGTTCCAAACACCTCAGTTTGGGTCTGCCTGGAACTTAGTCTCCCTCTTAGAACAACCACCTCTCACTGATTGAGACCCAAGACAAATGACCCCAGAGGAGGGCACAGTAGTGGCAGTCTTTGGGTATTTGTCTGAAGGTGAGGTTGGTTGTCTATAGCTAGCTTTTCCACAAATGGGGAAAGGAGCAGAAGATGCAGGCTCTGGGTCACACTTTCAAGCTCGAGGGCCCAAGTCACTGTTAATAATGTCCACAGCTCTCTTCTGATACAGTGTGTGTTTACTGTAAGCCGTCAGACTCCCAAGGGAGGTTTCTGTCACAGAAGATGCAGCCCCTTCTCTAAACAAGCACTTTCCCTTCTGATACTCTGAAAACACAGTAGCTGCTTGCCATGTGCAGTTTAAGGTTTTGCAATTTGTTACCATCATGAACCAAAAAGACCAAAATGGAAAATTGTAGAAACAAACCATTTCTAAGCTGTAAAGTGTACACGTTTCTGAGCAGAACAATGAGCTCCCATGTCATTCATTCTGCCCTGCCTGTGTCCAGCACGGCCGTCCGGTAGGAGGGACTCACAGATCAGTCACGTTGTCATCATCTGAGGTATCAGATTGGTTGTCACAGAATCAGAGTGCTTTTCACTCAAATGACTGCTGTCCTATTTTGTAATGTCCCTAAAGTGCAAGAGCCGCGATGGTGGCAATTTAATTGGAACGTGCTCTTAAAATGATTTTATGACTAGTTGCTAGTTGTGGCTTTTACTAGGCCTATTTATAAATTAACCTTTGTCATAGTGTACTGACTGGTTTTGTGTCAATTTGACACAAGCTGGAGTTATCACAGAGAAAGGAGCCTCAGTTGAGGAAATGCCTCCATGAGATCCAGCTGTAAGGCATTTTCTCAACTAGTGATCAAGGGGGAAGGGCCCAGCCCATTGTGGGTGGTGCCATCCCTGGGCTGGTAGACCTGGGTTCTATAAGAAAGCAGGCTGAGCAAGTCAGGGGGAAGCAAGCCAATAAGTGACACCCCTCCATGACCTCTGCATCAGCTTCTGCTTCCTCAGCTACTTGAGTTCTTCTGTCTTGACTTCTTCTGGTGTTGAACAGCGATATGGAAGTGTAAGCTGAATAAACCCTTCCCTCCCCAACTTGCTTCTTGGTCATGATGTTTGTGCAGGAATAGAAACCCTGACTAAGACACACAGATGTGTGTGTGTAGAAAAAGCCAAGTATCCATGAGGTCAGCACTCTGTGATTGCAACCATCTACTTGGGGTCTCAGACCAGGCCACGAATAAAGGGGAAAATAACACATGCCTTCCCATGTAAAGTCCACAATTATAGTACTTTTATAAAATTGTTATTCTTAAATAGAGCTGTGTCCCATTGATCATTTGCCACTGTAAAGTTTTATAATTCATGGGCTTTTGGGCAGGAGAGAACCTGGACAAATCATTTTACAGGATAGGCTGCGTAGAAAGAGAAAAATTTTGTACTTTGAAGTTTTAAGTCTGGTTCTGGTTTATGTGGTAGTTCTGATCTGAAACTTGGCAAGTTCTCTGGGTGGTTTAGGCTCGAAGTGTCTTATTGTATTCATCTATTGATTGGCTCTATGACCAACTATAGTTAGAAATGCTGCCTTTCAGGCTCAGAGGTTCCCCTTTTCAACAAGGTGGAGTTAGATAGAAACCTCAAGGCTCTACAGGGTCTGGCCTTACTCCAGTCCATAAAAGAACCTCTGGTTTGCCTATCAGAGGGACTGAAAGAAGACTAACCTGTCCTGAAAAATGCCAGACTTTGGTATGGTGGTGGCAAGGGGGTGTTAGTCCCCAAGTGACAACTTTCCTACTCCAATGTTTCACCAAGAGCTACAGACTGCCAAAACCAAAGTTCTGCTCCTGGAGACATGGAGCTGATCTCTGAGAGCCACTCAGCTCTCTCATTCCATGCAGGGCCACCTTTTCCTCTCATCCTATCCACTGCACAGATGCTGATCTGGACCCTCTCATCCTATCCACTGCACGGATGCTGATCTGGACCCTCTCATCCTATCCATTGCACAGATGCCGATCTGGACCCTCTCATCCTATCCACTGCACGGATGCTGATCTGGACCCTCTCATCCTGTCCACTGCATGTATGCTGATCTGGACCAGTGTCTTCCATGTCTGTATTTCAGGCAGTCTACTGTGACCTGCAGTGCCAGTTAGAGACAGAAAATACCAGTGAAGAAGAACACTGTGGTGTCTTAGCTAACTGTGGCCAGTGGCATAAATGATACTAGGAAGCCGCTGGTGCTGGATGAAATATGGAATGGCTATTCTGATGTCTCTGAGGTCTCATGTCTACTTAGCAGGCATGTATGAGCGACAACAAAGATGTGAAGGAAACTGGGTCACATCCTGAGCACTTCATGTGCAAGAAACCTCATTCTTGGTTATTTGGAATTCAGAATGCTTTTATCCATATGGACAGACCAGAGAGAAATACGAAGTTTTCCCTATCTTTGAGCATGAGTAGGAGTGAGGACAAAGAGTGGTGAATGAGCCAGACAGCAGTGGCAAAAAATAGAAGGGTGGAACAGTTCAAGTGGCCCTGAAAATCTAGTAGATGTGCTAAGGGTGTCGTGTGTGGCCGAGTGCTTGCTTGGCACACACACAGCTCAGAGTTCCCTCCCCAGCACACACTTCCCCAAAGTCAACAGAAAGGTGAACTGGCACCAGCAATTACAGGACATACAAGAGGAAAGACAGCTTAATGCTAATCATGAGTCAGCTTAGTTTTCTAAAGATGAGTCTTAATCATGCAGTCTGTCCTCTCCTCTAAATGACACCCCTGATTTTTTTTTTTTTTTTTTTGAGATGTCCACAGTAGACATAAGCTTCAAAGTATAGGATAATGGCAGGGTGAAGAATCACAAGACAGTGGCCTGGCAGACCTCAGTGTACTTTTAAAAAAGAAAATGGCAGAGCAGAAGGAGCATTATGGGGAGAAGAGTTTTCAGAGGTCTTCAGGTTGTGGCAGGAAGCATTATTGCCAAGAGTACTTATGCCGATGGGTGGCAACACACAAGCTCAGAATCAACTGGTTGGAAGTCAAAAACATGTATACATTTAGCAGGAACACGCTATATACACAAAGAAATACCCCAACACACACAGAAACAACTGCAAGAGAGCACCCGTCTTACTGATAAGAGTGATTCTGCTGGTGCTGTGGTCTATACCAGTTACTCTGAAAACTGAGACAGGAGGATTGAGAGACTGAGGCGGCACTGGTGAGAGGTCAATCAAATTTAAAAAAGAAATGGAAGAGAAGAAAATAAATGTCAATATAAAGATAAAACATTAGGCCCATAGAGCTAATGTTTAGAAATAAGTTTAAGAACCATTATAGTGAGATTATTTTGTGCTAGTCGGCACACCCGTCCTCTGCTGTTCTGTGTGGTAAAGCAATCAGGAAAACTGTTGTAGTTTACCAGACACTAGAGGAAATCCCATTGATAAACCTGTGGATAATGTGCACCCCTGAAAAACCTGTTAAATGAACAAAGCATTGGAATGCTGGTTGTGTGAGTAGGTCTCACATGTTTAAAGGGACATTTTGAAACACAGTAATAGGAGGACAAATCACCACCAACGTACAAGGAAGACTCTGGGATGAGAAAGGCTTCAGCTACCAGGAAAGGGGGCAGCGCTCATGGCCACCACACAGAGGTTGTCCCTGCACTCTATCCCCGTGGTTAAGAGCCAACGGGGCTCTGCCGCACCCTAATCCCCACACTGTCTTCTGTGCATTGCATTGTCATCTAACACAGATGTGCAGGCACCTGCTTCCTGGTTGACTGCTGTACAATTTCAGCACCTGCTTGGTATTCCCAGTTCTCTAGCACAAAGCTACTGGGCCTGAGAGCTAGAATCTGACCTTAGGAAGTATCTGTGAAAGGCATAACACAAACCTAGAGTGTGTTAATGAGAGGGCCACCCTTCTCTTTTCACGCTTGGGTATTGAAGGGAGCACCTGTTGCTCTGTGTATTGTAGATGCTGTTATCAAATTCCAACACCCCCTGACAGCTGCATGTCTCTTCACAATGGGTTTTCACTGAAGGCCACTTTCTCAGACTCTGGTGTCCCATGTCCTGCACACATCCCTCCACCCACGTCTGATGAAGGCCATACCCGGGACTCCATGCTGCCTGTGGTGCTGAGGATGTGCTGACTCTGAAAACCAGCCGCTGATCTAGAGGACAGCCTTCTCCATCTCAGCTTCTTACAAGATTCTCCACTCAAAACACAGATGGAGCCAGGGGCCTTTGGAGATTTCATTTGGCTGGAAAGGCCTTTCAGAACATACCTATTTCCTCCTAGAACCGCAGCTCTGGCTTATTCCTTCTGTTCACCCACTTACTTAGTACCTACTTTTTAATGTGCTCAGGAGAACTCACACTGCTCTGCAGGGTTGGCTTCTAAGTGGTTTCCATTAAATGGGACCACCAGAGGGTCCCCATGGTGGCCTTCTGGGAACCTATCTATAGGGACTGCTTCAAAATTTGACCAAAAAGCCAGTCCTACTCCTGGGAAGTCTGCTGTTCAACCTGCATCGTGTTTGTCTAAACTTATCACCCTGGAATTTATATTCTCTGTCTTTGTCTTTGTCTCTGTCTCTGCGTCTCTTTCTCTCTCTCTTTCCCTTCCCCTCCCTCCCTCCCTTCATCTTTCCCTCCCTCCCTCCCCATTTCTCAATATTTTCCTTAATTGCACAATAGCATAAGCTAGGAGAGATCACTTTCTCTGCAGGATTAGAAATCATGGCTAAATGACTATATGGCCTGAGATTCTTTTTGATTTTATTATGTCATTTCTTTGGTATTGGTTTTATGCTCCATTAACTTCAGAACTGTCAGGTTCTGGAGAAAGAAGTCCCTATTCCCCAGTTCTTGCCTCCCATGGCACCTTAAACTTTTTGATGAGCAGTTTGTCTGTAGTCTTGTTAACTGAGCTATGGGCTAAGTCATTCGCAGTTTGCCCTCTATTCTATGGGAGAATTTTGCCAGCATTGCTTTGCATTCTTAAAGCCTGATTAATCGTTTTGTTTGACAACCTTGATGGATTATGCAGGTACATGTGCGTGACCAGATTTGGACTTTCATTATTAAGGGACATTTTGGAGGTCAGTTAAATTGCCCAACCTGAAGCAAATGTCAACAACTTATAAATCCTATTGAGACAGATGTGAATTAGGCTGGTTGCCTTAGAGGACAGGAGGGTAGATGTTAAATTAACTCTAAGTCTAAAGCTTGAAGCCCAGATGTAGCACTAATCTGACTCTAGGAACTCTCAGAAAGTGGCTGGTCCCTTGGGATGACCCACAACATACTGCCCAAGACAGAGCATCCTTCTTTTCTTCACTAACTGCTCCACAGGGAAACCTGTTGTTGTGTGTGGGAAATAGGCTTCCTTATGAAATAAATATGCCAATTGCACAGGAGGGCTCTGGCTGGCAATGTATCACTCTTACTGGTAAAAAGATTCCCTGCCCTTTAAACTTGGGAGATGCCATTTTGATGTTCAATCTTGCAATTTGGGACACATCATTATAAATGTTAGTGTGGAGGGAGGTCCTCTTCTATAGCTACTGCAGGTCCCTGAAGACTGCTTAACAAGAGGCAAATGAGCCAATTCTGAATATGTAAGGAGATGGATACAGTGCGGATTGTGACTGGAAGAGAGGAAAAACTGTTCTTTAATCAGAAGATATTTCTCTCCTTCTCTTTCTCCTCCTAGATGTTTGCCTATTAGAATGAGTAGAGGGGAAGCTGGAATACTTAGGTTTGTATTAAGCTTAGCATATTATCTTGTTCACTTACTATATATGTCCCCCAGTTTCCATATCTACAAATGGAGATCCCCATCCAACTTCCCTCCGGGATTTTTTGGTAAGGGTTATGTGAAGCATTCTAAGTGACTATTAATTTTAAAATAGCTGTAATGGAAAGAGTCTACCCCAACATGGATGGGATTCACAGAAGCTGGGACTCTAGCTACTTAAGAGGGAGATTATAGGGACAAAGAAAATTTGAGAGAAAGTCTAAAAATTTCTTTTTAACATGGTAGTTTTAGAGTTTATTTTTAGCCACTCTATTGCTAGAATCACTCAGAAGATCCCGAACTTGAGGATCTGCTCTAGTGACACTCTTGAGATATTCTTTTCTACTTTTAGCCAACTATGTCTGTAAAGATGGTTGGTATCTAAGGTGGTGTGTAACATGGAATCAGGCTCACACTTCTCAACATTGCTGTCATGGCACATGAGTAGCCATCACCTATACATAAAAGAATGGACATAGTTGTGTGCCAATACACTTTTACTTACGAGCTCATACATTTGAATTTTATGCAGTCTTCATGTACCACAGTGCTTTAGTTTGGATGTTCAATGTCTCCCAATGGCCTATGTGTCAAAGGTTTGTTCACTAATATGGAGTTATCAGTAGGTGATAGAACATTTAAGAGGTGGGGCCTAGTAGGAATTTGCATAGTAATTTCCTACAATTATTCTAGTTGTGGAAAGAAACTTACTGAGACTAACAAAAAATCCTTAAGATCCAGGAAGAAGACAACTCAAAAGTCTCAGAAAGTTCCTGAAACTTACCAGATGTACAAGATCACCTCCATCCTCCAAGATAATCTAAACAATAAGGAGACAAACCTCTGACCTATCAAGTTGTCTACAAGTGGTTTAGCCTACAGGTCCAGGGGTCCAGCTTTTGTGAGTATCACTTCTATTGGAGTGAGCTTTTGATGACATAATTTCCTTTGAGTCATCCCTGTTTATGAAAATAATCAACACTCCTATAAATAACTCTCAAGCACTCATTGCTTCACCAAGTTGGACCTTGGTGGCATTGTTACTTTAGTCTGTTTGGTTCAAGTCTTTTTAGGAGTAGTGTCAATAGAAGTCCATAGGCCAATGTAGTATGCCCTCTAAGGGAGCTGAGAGACCTGGTCTCTTCTTTCATCATTTCCTTTCCTGCTTATGTGGTATATTGGTTTCTTCACTCCTGATATCAAAAGCATCTCACACAGGCCTAAAGCAATGGGTACAAAGAATCACAGATGGGAACCTCAATTTTATGAAGCAAAACAATCTTTCTTTTTAAAGTTAATCATATCGGGTACATTTTGTAGTAACAGGTATTATTCTTATTTTGGATTCTTTAATCATTTAAAAGTGATGAAGAAGCTCTTAGCTCACAGGCTAAATATGTGATTTAGCCTGCAGGCTACAGTTGGCAGTCCCCTGTTGCAGACTATTCTTAAGAACCCTTACCATGGCTAGGTTGACTATGAGTATCAGAGAAAGCAGAAGGGGACATGGAGTTATTTAGGCATACGTCATAGATCCTATCTTCTCTGCATCCTTGATGATAAAGTATGCGAAAAGTACGTGAAATGGCAAGCTTAGAGTCTATTCTCAAGCTTTGCCAGGGAATATCACCCAGATCCCTGCAATCTAACCCGCGTGAAGAAACTACTAACAAACCCCACAGCAGCTGCAACAATAGTTATGCAGAATTTCCTAGGGAGTGAATGGCTCATTTGTTCCTATGACAACTGAACTTTCAAAATGAGTGGCTTTTCTGAGTGCTGCGTGCCAGAGAGGGTCTCCAATGTCTCTTTACATTATGTGCTGATTCTAGGCCTCCATCTATACCAAGGGGACAGTGGTATTGCTCAGAGATGTTATCTAGTTATTCAGGGGAAGTTTTCTCACATTGTTTATTCCCCAGAATCAGCTGACAATCCTCTTGGAAATGGTTTTGTTTTGGAAATGTCATTTCTTTATTTGAATCACCTCCTGTGAAGCCTATAGGCAGATGTGCTTTTACTGCAGTGGTTCTCAGTCTGTGCTTTGCAACCCCTTTGGGTGTCACACATCAGATATCCCTGGCATGTTAGGTATTTACATCATGATTCAAACAGCAGCAAAGTTACAGTTATAAAGCAGAATGAAATAACTTTATGGTTGGGGTCACCACAACATGAGGAACTGTATTAAAGGGTCACAACACCAGGAAGATTGACAATCACTCTTGTATTGATTATATAACACCATATAAAGTTTCCAGCATCAAAGATTTATTAAGCATGTAGTCAATGAGGAGAAATTTTCCCATAGTCCTTTTTGCCGAATCTCTATAAGGTAAAATATTATCTCTGTCTCATAGTAGACTGAAAATGGTTGCCAGATGGTCCACTTCCTTATCTTTGTAACCCACAAATGCTACTGTATATAGTCAGAGGCTTTGCCATTGCAGTTACTAATCTTGTGTTTGTGAGGTTGTCCTTATACAAATGTCCTCATAGGAGGGAGGTAGAGGGTTTTGCCACTGCACAGGAAAGCAATGAGAGGACTGAAACAAGATTCAATTGCCTCTGAAGATGAAGGAAGAGCCTTGAACTAAAAAGCAAGATTGCATGTGAAAAAACACAATCATTTTCTTAGTGCTTTTAAGGAAGTGAGGCCCAGGTAGCACGTGACTCAGTGAAACCCTCAGAACCCTGAAATAATTAAATACATACATATATATGTATATGCATATATGTGTATATATTTCTTATTTACATTATTATATATGTGTATGTTGTGTGTTTGTGTCTTTGTCCATGTATGTGCATATATGTGAAGGTCAGAGGTCAACCTCAGCTGCTGTTCCTCAGATGCTGTCCACCTTAATTTTTGAGACAGAGTCTTTCATCTGTCCTGAAACTCACTAACTAGGCTGGGCTGGCTTGAAAGTGAGCCCTGGAAATATATAAGTCTGTTTCTTCCTGGTACTGGGCTTATAAACATAAATTTCCACATCTAGCATAATTTCGCGAGTTCTGGGCATTAAACTCAGGTTTTCACAGTCATGTATCAAGCATGTTACCAGTTCAGCTGAGTCTTCAGCCACCACACATTCTATTTTAATTCATAGAATGAAATTTGGAGCATCACTGGGGACAAGTATCTCAGTGACAAGGGCCTGGGATCTCGAGTCTCCCCAGCAGTTTGAATGAGATCTGCCCGTTCCGGATCCTTAGCCATTGTCTCTCACCTGAGTCATCTGTTAGGTGGGGTTTGACCCAGTTGGCTTGTTTCTCTTGACTCAGGCTGCTATAACAAGGTGCCATAGACAGAGTGGCTTGAACAACAAACTTGGATTTTTTTAGAGTTCTCGAGGTTAAAAGTTCAAGATCAGAGTGCCCAGCAGGGTTGGCTTGTTGGAGGTCTCTTTTGTAAAAGAAAAATCCTGTTTGTAGGTTCCACTTTTATGCTCTAATTGCCTTACAAAAGCCTTAACTCCCAATATTACCACCTTATAAGTGGGACCTAACATATACATTAAATTTTGTTATTATTGCGTGAGTGTGCACATGAGTGTGTGCATGAGTGTGGGCATACCCATGATGTGGTGTGTATGTGGAGGTCAGGGACAGCTCTGTGGAATCAGACTTTTCTTGGACTATATAACATGCACACATTCCAGGAGGCAGTCAGGGTTGTCAGGCTTGCAAACAGCACATTGGTCTTAATGTGTACAGGCTTTGGTGGGACGCAGGCTCTCTCCCTAGTACTGGGACCTTTTTCACTCATGCCGTTCCTCCCACTGCGACTGATTTCTCTCCTAGAATAAGGATTTTAATAACCCACATTGTTTCTTTGTGTGCTAGAGGCTGAGTAAATTCACTAGTGGGCATTGGTGCCATATCCCTAGGCAAACGTGTGTGTGTGTGTGGTGTATTCTTGTACTTTACTTTGATAACACTTGCTTTCCCCTTTTCTTTTCAGTTCTCTTACTTGAATAAGCAAGAACTTCTGCTTTTCAGAACCTCTTGCTCACTTCCTGCTTAGACTTATTTTTTTGTAGTTTTGAGACCAGGCCTCATATAGCCATGCTGGCCTCAAAGCCATCATGGAGTCAAAGGTGACCTTGAACTCCTAGATTCCCCAGTCTCCATATCCCAAGTGTTGGGATTCAAGGCATGAGCCACCAAGCCTGGCTTCCTGATTCACACCAAACATTCAGAAGCTACTTCCGACATTCCCTCTTTCTTTTGAAGGGATTTTGTTTTGCTTTTGTTTTTAGAAAGTGACTTCTGGTTTAAGGTCTCTCTCCTTCTCTTGAAATCAAAATCACAAATGAAACAAAAAGAGATAAACAAAACACAACTCCAGAACAGTGAGTCAGCTCTGTTTCCGGGCATATAGTGCATCCTAGACGTCCCTGATGTGCAAGCACTAATACTGCCTTAGCAGCACACTGGCTGGCGTGTCAAACCAGGCAGCCTGTGTGTGAGGCAGCTTCCCTGCAAACCCAGCAGCAGAGTGAGAAAGTCTCTGTATCTGGGGCTGTACAGTCTTTCAGCCTTCAGAAGCCCAGAGTCATTCAGAACACAGAGTGAGGACCACCCCTGCCGGAGCACCACCCCTGCCGGAGCACCGAGGGCCCAGCTTGCCTGTCTGCTGACCCTGGTGTCTATCTCCAATCCTCTTATTCTAAAGACTGGTGAATGGTTTTCATGGTGACTACACTTTCCTTCCTGAACTTGCTGAACGTCACGATGTCCAGCTACAAGCCTCACTTCCAGCCACACCCTAGTGTGGAGCTTTCCAACAGGGGAGCTTTCCAAAGAGGAGGCCCTGCAAATGGTCCCTTGTCTAGGGTTCTGACTGTGTCTCTCCTCATTTCTCAGCCCTCTGAACTTGGCCTGGTCATGCCATACCTCTTTGCCTTTCTACATGCTATTCTCTCTGCTGAAATCTCCTTCTCTATCCTACTATGCCTCTCAGCCCACCAACAAAACTACACACCAGGGCTGTTAAGATCATGGCTTTTGGGTTTAGGGAGGCCAGTGATCAATGTGTTTTAGTTCCATGAATATTCACTCACTGTTTTTTTGTTTTCTCTGTGCCCCTGGAGTATAATGTCTACAGTATTAGCTTAATGCCCTTTAAAGTGTTAGCTGGCATCTCTGGCCCCAGGTTTACACACCTATGAAGCAAGGATCATGCTAATGAGGTACAGCGAATGGTTCTCAACCCACACAGGCAGATGTTGTCCAGCCACTTTTACCATTGTTTTTAAGTTTCAATTAACATTTGATTATCCAGACCTTGCCGTCTTCAGATCAGTGTCTCCTGATAAGTGACACCTGCCTCTGAGACATGCCTTTCACCAAGCAGTTACACTTTGGTTTTCTTGACTGAGTCTGCTACTTGCCCTGGATGGAAACGTCACCTCCTCTGCTCCTTTATTCCAAGTGCCCAGGTCTTACTCCTGAGATTTAATTACTCTGCAGAGAAGTCCCACCTCCAAGTAGATGCAGCAGCCCAGACATCGAGACAGCACACGTGTCCCTGTTCTTTCCCTGACAGACCCAATCTTTTTGCCTCATGCCCAGTGAAAAGACACACAAGACTAGACTACAGTCTGAGGGAGGATCTTAGACACAGAATAGCCAATCACAAGAGGCTTAATGTCCTAAGAAATCAAATCCCAAGTAGTCCACGAGAACCAACCTGGCTGCCATCCTGCAGCCTAGGCTCCTCCCACTTATCCCGAGAACAGCAGGCATCATGAGGTTAGTGCCTTCTCCATCCATCAGTCCATTTCTTTCTCCTATTTTTAACTTTTAAAATGCACAGAAACATTCCATTTTAAAGAAATTTAAAAAGTCCATTGAATTACCCAAGAAACCAAAGTTGGGTGGCAGAATTCGGGCTCAGTTAATTGCTCGAGTTGCTTTCATTTACTCTCAGTGTATGGTGGAGGCAGCACAGAGGCTCAGTGTCTCCTTCTTACTTTCTTTGGCTCATTTGTCCCACCTCCCTACACGTTTTCAGGTTTCAGAATTTCTGCCTTTCCACAAACCATTTATTCTACCGGCCATTGGAAATCGACGTTAAGGCTCATTTCTCCTCAGGGTGTTATAGCATCACAGAAGGAAAAAGTGAGTTGAGGTACCAAATTCAGACTTTCTAGCTAACCTACCTCTAAGTTCTGGTTCATGGTGCCAACAGCAGAGCTCTCCCAGCTGAACACTTCGCAGTATATACCACCTCTCAAATAGTTGCACTGGGGTTAAGTTTCTCATGCATGCTCCAGGGCACAGGCGAACCACAGCACGTGCCTTTGCTGTCCTTGTCCCTAGGGAAACCCTAGCACTGGACGCTACTTCTGAAGTACTTTAAAGGGTGGCATAATGTGGCTTGACAAGAACCAGAGGGTGTGGCTGAAGGGCAGACTTTTTGACAAAAGTGACTGGATTCTTACCCAAATTTTCATAATGGCTGGGGCGAAGCCAGGTCTAAGAGCTTAGGCCCCCACAAGATCAGCAATCTTCCAATAAGCTTCTCTTCCAAAACCCTGCACCTGTGCTGGCTCTCTGACTCAGCCATTTTGAAAATGGCAAAAATCACTGGATTGCTGATAACCTCGTCTGTCACCCATAGCAACTCAATGTCCACAATGCTCATCTGTAGCTTTAATTTCCCCATAAGCATGACCAACCATTTCATAAGATCTTACCACAGCTCTGGTAGATTATTTCCAGGCCCCCACTGCTGCAGGCTGTGTGCCTGGGCCAACCTTTTTCTTTGCCATGGCCACTGCTGCTGGGAGAAGTCAGAATCCACACAAGAAGGGCAGCTGTGACACCGTTCATGGTGAGGGGTTGTGTGTGACCAATGATAAGCCAGCCCAATAAAAAGGCCTCTGAGGTTCCTCCCCCTCATGGAAGGAGTGGTGTGTTCAGTTTCACTTCTCGAATACTAGGCTCTGGGGAATACACTGTGAGGGGACAAAAAGAGGGGAGGGAGGGGCATTTGAATACTGTTCCAGCAGGCCTTCACACACTTGAAATAGTGTGTGTGTGTGTGTGTGTGTGTGTGTGTGTGTGTGTGTGTGCCCACGTGTGTGCCTGTGCATGTGTGCAGGTATGGGCTAGGTTGAGAGGCGACCTCTTGTTTTCACAGGAAGAGGTCCCGCATGACTGCTCGGTACAGCCCTTTTGAGAGACTTCATCCCCAGTGGAGCCATAAACTCGTGTTAAATGAGCTTTGGGTCACCATGTGTTTTCTATCAGCATACACATCATTGATATGAGTCTTAGTGGTAGCTAATGCGAGCAGGCACATTTTGCATTTTGGGGGTGGTATACTAGCACTTTGCATCTGGGGTTGGGTTTTTGACTTTGGTTCTCTTCTGACTTTGGCCTTGGGGTTGAGATTAAGAGTCAGCAGAGCAGGGCCTTGCCCTTGGAGCCTCACAGGGCATCTCTGAAGCCGGGCGAGGCAGGCCCTCTGAGAAGTATGCCATCTTCCATTTCTGAGCCAGCAGAACCAGGAGGAAGGATTTCCCCTCTAACATCTTTGTTTTATTTATTTTTAGTGCATACGTGTGTTGTCTCTCTGTGTGTATGCATGTGTATAAACATGCAGAAGTCAGAAGATAACTTTTGGGACTCAGGCCTCTCTCTTTGGGTTCTGGAAATGGTACTCAGGCCACCAGGCTGGTGAGGTGCGTGCTTTTACCCAGAGACATTTCATTGGCCCATGGCCTCCCTTAAGGCTACTTCAGCTACTGGTCACTGGAGAGGTCACTGGTGCCACTTCTCACACCGAGATGCTTTCCCCCATGAGCTCTTGCTGTTCTGCCTCAGCACAGTAAGCTTTCTGAATCCAAAGCCCACTCTATTCAGTTCATCAGCCTCACAGCCAAGGCCAGCAATGCTTCAGAGCAACAAGAAACACTGTTGCCCATGGCAGGAAGAGATGGATTATACTCCACTGGGAATGTACAATACATTTTTAGAAGACTTCTCAATAAAAATATTATCTCCTTGCATGACAGATGGCATTTTTCTATAACATATAATGCAACCTCATAGGAAAAATGAGTGAACCACTCCTTCAAGGAGCTATGTGAACTCATTTTTCCCACCAAGAGCCAGACTTGGCTCTGACCAGTGGTGTCTGGCTCACCTGTTTCAAAATATATCCATAATGATGTCATCTCGAGTTCTGTTATGGTTTGGTTGTTAACCATCTCCCATGGACTGCTAAGTGCTTGGACACCTGCCTGGACTACTATGGAGAGATGCTGGAATCATCGGGACCAGACCTTAAAGAGAATATTGGGATTCTCACTTTTCCTATCCCACTTTTTGTTTCTCTGCTGCCACAAGGAGATCAGGTTTCCTCCACATGCAACCCCACCATAACATGATCCACTTTAGCTCTCAAAGCAATGGGGCCACATGTCCATGTTCTGAAACCTCTGAAGCTATGGGCAATGCCAACTTTTCCTTCATTTGTTTATGTATCTTAGGCACTCTGTCACAGTGAGAGAAAGCTAGCACAAGTGTAGTGGTTTGAATAAGCATAGCACCATGGGCTCATAGATTTGAAAGAATGGTCATCATCAAGTGGAACTGTTTGAAAAGATCAGAAAAATTGGAGGTGTGGCCTTCTTAGAGGAAGTGTGTCACTGGGGGTGGGTTTTCACGTTATAAAAGCCCATGTCAGTCAGCTCTCTCTACCTCTTTTTCTCCCTCTCCCTCCCTCTCTGCCCCTCTCTCTCCCTCTCCATCTCTCTGCCCTCCCTCTCTCTCTGCCTCTCTCTCCTTTTCCCATCCCTCCCTCTCTCCCTCCCCCACTGCTCTCTCCATCTCCCTCTCTCTCTGCCTATGATCTGTGGATAAATATGTAGCTCTCAGATACTTATCCAGCACCATGTCTGCCTGCCTGCCACTGTGCTTCTCGCCATGACGATAATGGACTAAGCCCCTGAAACTGTAAGCCAGCCCCCACTGAAATGCTTTCTTTCATAAGAGTTGCCTTGATCATGGCGTCTTCTCACAGCAATAGAACAGTGAATAGACAAGTTTTTAAGTAGAATCTTTATAAAGACAACAAAACACTCTTTGAGAATGTCCTGTTCCTTACTATAGAATAAGATTCAAATCATCTTATGATAGCTATTTAAAATATGGTTATGTATATGTAAATGATAACAGAATATTCTGCCAGGCTCTGGTAACATCCTCCCCCCCTTTAGCAAGCCGTGGCTAAAACAGCAATGTCTCTGCTCTCAGCTGCTTCTCCTCTGCTTTTTGACAGTCCTCTTTCTCTGTCTCCCACTATGCTCCTTTCATAGTGGTCATATTTGGAGTGGTACCCTCTTTTTCCTGCAGGGTGAAAATAAGACTGACTAAAGATGGAGAGAAAACAGCAAGAAGGGGAAGGAGGAAGGAAGGCAAGGTGAGCTGGGAAAGGGCGGCTGCTGAGTGGGCTGAAGCATCCTGTCTATGGGTGGGATGAGCCAAAGATATCTAAGAACAGAGTGTAAGCACTTAAGAGGCTGATATAGGAGGACTAGGACTTTGAGGCGGCCTGAACTACATAGGGAGGGCTTCTCTCAAAACAGTAACGGTCCCCCTCACCAAACAATAATAAAGCATGTTCTGATTTGTTTCCTGTGTAGTGTGAGAGGCCTCTTCAGAGCAACTTACATACCCTGAAATTCATATCTTCTTTGTCTCTGTGGTGTGTGAGTGAGTGAGTGTTGAGTGTGTGTGTGTGTGTGTGTGTGTGTGTGTGTTGTGTCTATGTCTTCAAAGGAAAGAGGTTCATCTTTGCATCAATTTACTGTGAAATAGGAGGTTAATGTTATGGATTCCATTTTAGTGTGGATATTGTATTTCCTTAAGACATGGAAGGTAGTTTTATTTCCCTCTTCCATGTTACTCTGAACATTCATACTGGCCTCAACATCAATGGTGTGTTGATTCTTCTTTGTTTTCCACGGTGCTCACTATCCTCTAACTACCACAGGATACTTAGTTACAGTCCAGAACTGCACAGCCCCTGTCAACAATTGAGCGTACTTTAAAGGTGGCCAGCAGAAACAGCCTTGCACACCTTGTGCTTATCACAGTGCTTTGCTTGCATCATATCCTCTGTGCTAATTTAGTCTCCAGTTGCCTTGTTTACTGTGTCCCTGACAGAATTCATTGCTAATGATGTCAGTAAGAGGCCACAAGAAGTAACTGACCTAGAAAACAAGTTCAAAGACATTAAAAACTACAAAGGTAGAGAAACCAGAAGCCATTGCTTACCATGTTATCAGGGGCCATTGCACTGTGGGTGTGAGCCTGAAGGATAAAATTAAAGTATGTCATTGAAAAGCCAGTTTTGAGATGAGGTTCACAGCGATCTCAACAGTGATGAGATTCATGGACATTTCAAGCAGGTCTATACCAAATATGGAGAAGCAAACAGAGCTGGGATGGAAGACCAGACACGCATTGAATTTATCCCAACACCATGACAATCATGGTCAGACAAGAAGTTTGTTTTCAAAGTTGCAAAGTTTCATGTGCACATTTGAATTTCCTCCTGATTGGGAGAGGCTTCAGATATTGGAAGAGTGTTGCACGTAGGCAGAGTCTGGAAGGCCCATGTCAAGGCATTTGGAAGGAGTTTTAGAAATGGTAGGTTGTGTATGCACAGAAGAAATTTTGTTCAGTGGGCTGAATCCTCAGTGCCATCCGGATTTGTGTAATGTTCTCTGTGATGATCACATAATGGCCCAATGTTTCCTATGATACATTTCTCAGAGAAATCCCCATTGTTAAGCATCCATGACTGGACAGAAAGCAAAATGCTTCTTTCAGTTCGATCCTGGTTTCTTTCTCCTTTCCGCTGTGTCCTGTCTCTTGGTTTCTGTCACACCAAGGTGAGAGGATACAGGGTTTTTAGACTTCTAGAGCAAACTACTCTTATGTGAAGGTCAAGGAGATCCTCACTTAGTGGAAGTAACAACATATTTATTTGTTTGGTACAAACTTGCATAATAGAGGAAAAAGAGATGAGTTATTTCATTTACATAGATTGTCTGAGTGTGTGTGTGTGTGTGTGTGTGTGTGTGTGTAAATGCATGCATGAATGCATATGCATGCTGCCCACACTTCCACCCTTGTGGAGGTCACATGACAATCAATACTGGTCACTTCTCTACTTCCACCATCCAGATTTTCGGGATCAGACTTAGTTCTCACTACTCTACACAGGGCTGTCCGACTGGTCCTGTTTGTTTGTTTATTTATCTTAAGGACGCTTTCACTCCATAACCATCCTGATGCAGAATTCACAATGGATCCCAGGCTCGCCTTGAACTCATAGCAATTCTCTTGCCTCAGCTTCTCAAGTGCTGGGATTTTAGGCATGAACTGCCATTCCCAGCTGGAAGAGATTTGAAGACTGAAAAGTAGGGTTATGTGATTGAACTTTCTAAAGGATTTCACTGGTTGCTGCATATATACAGTAAACTATAAAATTCCCCCAGACCAGTAGCTCATTACATTTTTTCCATTAACCATTTTCTCTAATGTATTAACCATAGCAGGCTTCTGTGAAATGCCATTCTCCCCTCATTTTGTTATTGTTGCTGCATTTGTTATCATTATTAATGCCCAATTATTCCAGGAACATAATATGTAAAGTATTTTGTTTCTAAATGGATCTATAAATTCTATAGCAAACTCTAAACAGAAATTAATTTTGTTTGAGGAATGTGTTTGCTATTCAAGGGAAGAGGGAGGCACTATATAGATCAGCTAGATCAATTTCCCAATGATTTAAAGGGCAGCACACTGCAGCATCTGATTAAAGCAGAAGAAATTACTCAGAGATTCAGGGCGTGGAGGTCTCATTTGGAAAGACTGATACTCATTGTACTCCGAAGCACAGGATAAATTAGCAACTTGTAGCTAAAACTCTGCCCCACAAATTGAGAGTGCTTTCTGAATTGAAAGAATTCAGTAAGTTCAAGGAGAGAGCCCGAGGGAAACTAAAGGCATGTAAAGAATAGGGAGGTGGCTGTCACATGACAGGAAGTGGAAAGATGGCTCTTACGTGGCAGGCACCGCAGGTAGAACACCCGGCTTTGGCTTCTCTATGTATGCTTCCAGCTCTGGGTGATTTCAGGATGTCAAGGTTTTGCTACAGGATGTGTGTTTGCCACATTTAAGTCAACTCATTGCTTTGCACATGATGATAGACTGGCAAATGGTAGCTGCAATTAAGCAACTTCTTACTCCAGCAGTGGCACGGGAAGCCCTTTTTTGAGTTGTTGGTCAGGATCCAACTTTTATCTGAGAGTCTTCCCAAACATTATAAGCTATAGGTGTTGCCCAACAAAGGTGGAAGATAAGTGCTTATTGCTGTAAACAGCATATATTTCAGATATAGGGTGCAGAGCTAGAACTGGCCTAGAAGCCTCCATTCTGAGGACCATCTTTCATGGTAGCATAAAGAGAAGCAACAACAGACCTATCCAGATGTGATGTCTAAGAACAACAGCAATGAGCCTGCATGGCACCAATGCTCTAAACTGCAGCAGTGGCACAAATACCTTGGCATAAACCAACAACTCTCGGATTGGACTTAAGACATGGTGAACAAGAGGGAACCCCATTGCTGAGAAAGTCAGGACAGTCCAGATAAGGAACTTAGAGGCAGGAACTGAAGCAAGGCCAGGGAGTGTGCTGCTTTACCGGCTCAGGCTCAGCTGCCTTTCTCATCTCCCATGGCCACCGACTTCAATATAATACTGCCCACAGCGGACTAGGCCTTCCATATCAATGATTAACCAAGACCTGCTACACTGACGGAGACCATCAACTGATGTTCCCTCTTGCCAGATGACCCTCGTTCATGACAAGCTGACAAAAATAATAACAACCCCCAAATCTCTCCTTCATACTTTTCTGTAGTTTTCTGTTTGTCCCCATTGTTGTATGCTCCATGTCCAGTGCACAGTAAGTAGCCAATAAAATAGTTTATGTTAAATTAGTAAAATTCCAAGGTCACACGGACCAACAGGCTTGTCTTTTTTGGTCAAGTCTGCTGGACTTCCAGATTCCCCTGGTCATCATCAGAAAGGCAAGACAAGGAACTTCTCCTCATCAAAGATTCTGAGACACCCCCAACAATATCAAAAGTGCAGAAGCATCTTTTACTAAAAGTAGGTCAGTTCTTTTCTCTTTTTGTTTCTCAAGCATTTTAGCTGAAGAACTCTTCAGGCAGGGAGGCTAAAGAAAGGTGGAAAGGAAGCACCAATAACGTCAACCTCCAACTATCTCTATTGAGACTTGGTGAGATTTCATTTGAATGTGCGCACACACACCTGACCTACACAACCTACGCTGGGCATTTGCCTCCTTCCATGATATAATCTCGAAGACTTTGTGTTCTTCTGCTGTATAGACAGCATCTGTTTAGACTTTGGATACTCAGCTAGTTGTCAATAGCAAAATAATAAGAGTTAATGTTGAGGGGAATTTCCTTGTGTTGTTTGAATTTAGCCATGATTATCTCTTCAAAATAAATCCCAAAAAGTGAAGTTCCTGGTGAAAGGATTTACCAGACACATGGAATCATATTTTTACACAGAGACACTGGGCGATTCAGCAGTCCTCTCAGCAGCTGTGATTATAATTGATTGGTTTTGGCCATTTTCGTAGGCAAACATTAGCATCTCCTTATGCCTGTTTACATTTCTTTCAGTGTAACAATACATAAGAACATCTTTTCACAGTGCTGGGTTGGTCGTTTGTATTTCTGCCTTTGTAAATCCTTGTATATGATCATCGACCATTTTTCTCTTATGTTAAATTTAAATGAAAGAAATGAAAACAAGGCATTTAGACCATCATGAAAATCCCATCCGTAAGTGTTATTACCCCCTCGTTCCTGCACAGCAATCCTCACCCCTGGATAAACTGCTTGAACTGATTTGAGCGTAGAAAATCTGCTAGATGTCCTTGAGATTCAAGTTTACTCAGAGGACAATACCAAGTGTTAACAAAACATGCAGCACTCATAATACATGAGGGATAAAGAGTTCTGGAGGTAAGAGGCTGCATTTGCTTGGATCACACTCTATCTGAACTTGATTAACTGGGAAGATGTGTGGGGGCAGGGGACTGACTTCTTCAGCTGCTGCCCTGTCAGTGCACACGATCTTGATTACTAGAAGCACTCACTTGGCAGCGTGGGGTGCTTGGCCTCTCTGCAACCTCTGAGAGTTTGGAAGATTCACTGGAAGCAATGTTATCCGCCTGCTATTCTTGAACAAAGAGTTCAAGAATTATTGCTCAATGATTGTTTTTCTTCAAAAAGCTTCAAGAAGAGCAATTCTTGTAAGAAAGGGGATTCAAAGATGATGGAGTAAGACCTGTATGGCTACAGGTCCCATCACTCTCCGTTTTATGGCCTAGGTAAGGCACAGTCTCTTTCTTCTATAGGAGTTGTATAGCTTCCCGGTTTGAGTCAAGTGTGTCCTTGGCTATTTGGAAGTAAAACCATAGTAGTCTTGCTGCAATTTGAATGTGAAAAGGCTCAAGTGTTTGAGAAGCTGGTTCCCACCTGGTGGGTTGTTTCATGAGGTTGTGGAAACTTCAGAAGGTGAAATGTCACTGGAGGGAGTGGGTAACTAGAGGCAGGCCTTGAGGGTTTATAGCCCCATCTCACTTCCGGTCAGCTCTGTTTCTGAACCACAGACACAATCGATCATTAGCTGCTCCTCATACCTTTTTGCCACCGTGCCATCCCGAGTCTGATGGGTCTGCTCCTTGTTGAACTGAAAGCCAAGCAAGTCTTTCCCTGCTTAAGTTGCTTCTGTCAGATGGCTGTTGGCCTCAGCAATGAGAGAACCTATGTGACAGTCTTGGTTTCATTTCCTGTGCCCGAGAGTGAAATAAAAATACCGTCATTAGGGGAAAATGCTTACACAGTAAACTAGGGGCTGAGGCATAAGTGTGAACAGACACATGGGAAAAGAACAGGAGTAAAGAAAATTATCAGTGGAATGGCGCCCCCTTGACAGGGCTGGACAAGGTTCAGAATATTTGGCTTTCTTCATAAACAAATAGGAACTCTTTTCTTGAGTTAGATAAAGATAATAGACCCCCCACTTACTGACAGAATAAAATCCACAAATTTTTGGTACAAAGCCTAAGTTAGATCCATGTGTGTGGCTTTATTCAAGATTCTTGGTATGTTTTTCCAAGGAGGAAAGGTTACACACTGTGATGTAAACGCTTCTACAGCAACATTTGTATTTTCCCTTCGTGCTCCCTATAGCTTTTGCTCTTGCAGCATCATCAGAATAGCCATTTAGTTAGACAGCCAGACATGTGCTAGCTTCTCAGCAGAGGAAAAGGGCTCATTTTTGATGACGTTGGAATTGTAGTTTGTGGTCCTTAGAGGTAGTTAATTGAATAACACTAACAGACTAGGAATGCCTGTTTTTACATGGGTTTGAAGTGGGGATTGTGTAATACCTTTCCTATAAGAGAGGAGATGGAAGTTTAAACAATGAAGTCATTTAACGAAGGTCTCCTAAGGCAGCACTAAGAAGATTAAAGCCTAGGGATGAGATCCATGGTTTTCCTTTTCTTCTGTTTTTAATGGTTGATGCTTGCTAGAGAAGTGGGTATCATTTTCTTAAATGGTGTAGCCACTAGAAAATTAGGTAGGGAGAGCAGAGGGTTCAGAGAGAAAAGAAGGATACAAGAGAGAAATGGGGATGAATATAGTTACTTACTGTGTATATATTTAGGAAGCTCTCAAAAAGAAAAAAAAATTCTGCTTCCTACCAATACAGCCACCCTGCACACTGTGTTTCCAACACATAGACCTTGGGAGACACTTGAGTAGATTTCAAACTACAGCAGGCAATTTAAAAAAAAGAGAGTAAACAAATTGGACTTTATAAAAATAACAACAGCAACAACAAAATGCTTATTGAATTATACTATCAGCAAAGCAAACAGGCTTGTCACAGAATAGAGAAATTATTCACAAACCACACACACGAGGATCAGAATAAGGAGCCACGACTCAGCAACACAACAGCACAGCTGGACAATGGGCCTAGGATTGGATGTACATTTTCTCTGAAGGTCCACAGCATGTGAAAAGAGGTCCAACATCATCACCCACTGGATGCATGTAGG
The DNA here is from genome assembly GCF_963924665.1 of Micromys minutus. Taxonomy (NCBI): domain Eukaryota; kingdom Metazoa; phylum Chordata; class Mammalia; order Rodentia; family Muridae; genus Micromys; species Micromys minutus. Next base: position 115,796,794 of record NC_137969.1, read on the forward strand.
TACAAAAGGAAACCAATCATAAATATTTTCACTCATTAGGATGGGTTATCAAAGTAGCGCAAGAACACATGCAAGTGCTAAGCTGCAGATTTTTGAGCCTTTGTGCATGTTGGGGAAATGCAAAATTGGCTCAGACCCTGAAGAAAAGCATCTTGACAGCCTCTTTAAAAGCTAAATGGAAAATTCCAAGGGATCCCACTTCAGGAATCTATCAAATGAACTGAAAGAAGGGGCCAAAGAGATACCCGTGCACAAGTGTTCACATCGTTATTCACAGCAGCCAAGTGTCCATCAACGAGTGAATGGATAAGCAAAATTACATACATATCTCTCTGTGTATAATTATATGTATATACGAACAGCCACACAATGGAATATCATTCGGCTTCAAAAGAATGGAAGTATGCGACATTACTGAATCTTAAAACCGTTATGTTAAGTGATAGAATCTGCTTAGAAAAGGACAAACGGCAGACAGTTCTACCATGTTGAAGTACTGTCTTAGGGTTTCTATTGCTGTGCTAAAACCCCATGACCAAAAGCAAGATGAGGAGGAAAAGTGTTATTTCTTCTTTTAGGGTCACAGTCTATTTTCCAGGGAGTCAGGGCAGTAACCTGAAGGCAGGAACTGAAGCAGAGGCCATGCAGGAACAGTGACTGGCTGCAGCCCATTCTTGCTCATCCTACTTTATTATAGTACTGAGGACCACCAGCCCAGGGGTGGCACCGCCCACAGTGAGCTGGGCCCTCCCACATCAGTCATCAATCAGGAAAATTCACTTCAAGCCAATCTGTATTTTCTCTATCAATGTTCCTATTTCCAAAGTGATTCTAGCTTTGTCAAAATGGCTTAAAGCTATTCGATATAAATAGGCAAATTTATGGAGACAGAAATGAAAGCCATGGCTACTAGAAGCTTAAGAGATGGGGAACAGGAACTTGTTTAGGGTTACAGAGCCTCTACTTTGGATAAGAAGAAATATCTTAAAGGGCCTTAATCACTGTTACTAATTACACACCTAAGATGGCTGAAAAAAAAAAAGCGGTCAAATTTGGTTTTCAAAAATGTCATTGGAAAGGAAAGTTCAAATTACTGTGACAGCAATTATGCTGGCAGAAAAGAAACTTTAAAAATCCCAAGGAAAGCAGGTTGTATTCACAGGGCACTCAGCACAGGTGGCAAACTCACCCTGGCATCTGCACTGCTTTTATTTTTCTTACCTGCTCAGGTCTGACTATTTTGTTTCTTGCACATCTTTATGTCTATAGGCAGAGTTTCCAGACCCACCGCTAATTATCCCCAAAAGCTATCAACTAGGGTGATGACATTAGGGGCAGTTCACGGGAGCATAGAGCCAAAGTGACACGAGGAATACATACATAATGCATATACTTTCTGCTAAAATCTATCTATATATTCTATATTCAATGTATGCAATCTGTCTGTCTGTCTGTCTGTCTGTCTGTCTATCTATCTATCTATCTATCTATCTATCTATCTATCTACCTACCTACCTACCTACCTACCTACCTATCTATCTATCTATCTATCTATCTATCTATCTATCTATCTATTTATGTATTTATCTATGTATCTATCTATGTATCTACCTATGTATCTAAGTATTTATCTATCCATGTATCTATCTATGTATCTATATATGTATGTTTGCATGTGTGTATCTGTCTATCTGCTTATATGCGTATATATGTATGTATGTATGTATGTATGTATGTATGTATGTATGTATATATGTATTATCTGCTTGTTTTCTGCCTGTCTCTATGTCTACCACAATCTGATGTTCTGTGACATGCAGTGAAAAGAACATATGTATTAGTTCCTTTTTTTCTTTGCTGTGACTGAATCCCTGACAAAAGAGTTAAAGAAAGGAAAGGTTTATTGTTACTTCTTGCTTTAAAGAGATCTAGTAGGTCATGGTGGGGAAGACTTGACAGCAGGCACATAACATGGTTAGCAGAAAGCAGAGAGAGACAACAGCTAGTGTTTAGCTTCATTTTTATTTTCTGTTCAGTTTAGGATACAAGCTCTCCAGACAGTGCTGCCCCCTCAGGATGTGTCTTTCCCCCCTCAGTTAAACATTTCTAGAAATAACCTCCCAGACATGCCCTGGGCTACATCGACATGATACCAAATCTAGTCCAGCCCACAATGCAGAGTACCCACCACAGGGTACTCAGTGTCTGCATCTTTCACAGTGATCCAGTTAGCACTTGAGCGATTGGAAAAGAGAATCTGAAAATAGAACTCTACTTAGTGCCAAGTAGAGATTGCCACTTTCATTTTAAATGTTACTTCCTCAAACCTTAAATAACATCCCCAGGAGCTTCAAAAGTCAACTTCCTGTGTCAATACCATCCTTTTTGTTTCACCCTTAACAGTTTCCATGAAAAGAGGAAAATGCAGTGGCCAGTTTTCTTTGATTTTGTGGAAGGGGATGCTGATGCGTCCCAGCTGCCAAGAGTTGCCTTTAACAGATGTAAGAAACTAAAGCCAGTACATCAGAAAATATTGAAATAAACTAACACATAAGCTACAATGTAAGAACTGAGAATTAGAGCATTTTGTTCTTAGGATAAAAGTGCCTCTGTCTTGTGCGCAGCCAGTGTTTGAGCCTTCTCCAGGGATGGTGCTCTAGACACTTGGAGCAAGTGGAGGCCACATCCATGAGGAATTGCTTGCACATGAGTAGTTTAACATCAGAGGTGGCAGTCCCAGTCTTTTGGAAAGAAAAGCAGAAGCAAATCCTTTGTGGGGGTTCAGACACGAGCCTGTTACCTTTTTGATGGCTCTGCATTATGCCTCCCGGACTTGCCCTCTCCAGAGACAGTAGAAGCCTGTTTGTATTGAGTATTTTTGCCTAGAAAATCAGTTGCAACAAGGAATGAAAAGCTGCAACAAACAGTTTCCTATAACCTTTAAGGGCCAGCCTTCACACAGAGGGAAGAAGACACCACTTTGTTCAAACTGGGAACAGATTTCAAAATGTCACAGGCAGCTGGGGAGTTATTCTTTCGAAGTCCCAGCCTCCCATGACTTAGCAGCCTTCGAGGACAAGGAGAAATTGCCTGGACTCCAGCTGCTGTAGGAGAAATTGTTCCCTTCCAACAAGCTCCGTTTAAAAGGGGTCATTCTTCCTTCTGCCCATGACTTTGTAAAACAGATATCAGGTCTTCGTCCCCATCTCTTTACATAGCCCCCAAAACTAAGAGAGTAGATAACTGAAGGCTGGGAGCCTCTGTGTAATTTTAGGGTGACTGATGAATGCTTTAGCTTAGTTTTACCAGCAAGACCAACACAGAAATATTATGAGTACTTTTAGGCCCAACTTCATTCCAGGGAAAGAAAAGGAGCCAGAGGAAGGTGGATCACCGATGGCGAATGATAGCGCCAAAGGCGAAAGCCAAGTTTGATTGTAGTATCCTCTAGATAGCTGACCTTGGAGAAGTTTCTGGAGGGTGACCTACACAAGGAGCCAGATACACATCATTGCCTATGCATCTCTTGTCTGATTGCTCATCTGTAGACTTTCCAGCATCTTCCAGAGCAGATGGATAAGTATGTCTCCCTGGGTTTCTTGAACAGCATATTAGTAGAACTCAAGGAGGGGATTGTGTATCTCGAATTTAGAGCCAGTGGATAAGGACAGTCCACAATAAGGACTCTGTGGGGGACACTGGGAGGAGGAAAGTGTACTTTAGGTGAAAGGCTTCAATCTGTGGACAACCTTCAGGTAAGACAATCTGGTGTTCACTGGAGCCTTGCTTTATTGGTACATGGAGGGAATCTCAGCCAACTTCCAGGAGAAGTATGTGTTAATGGCAGTGTTGGAAGAGAGCATTAGAAACAGAGCAGTTTGGTTTAGCTGTTGTCTATTGTAGCTCTGGTGGACATCTTTATGTTGACATTTAACCTCAGAATCCATGCTGCGCTTAAGAGCATTTCTTGACTCTTATCTCTGACTGTTCATGTAGTCAGTGTGCTGTGAAGAAAGGGCATGGGCCAAGGAAGACAAAGCTTGTGGAGAACCCCAAAGGAAGCTTTGTACCCAGAGGTGAACAGCTTCCCCTCCTACATCCTTAGTGTCCATGTGTGTTGTGAAGATGACTCCTTTCGTTTTCCCAGTGTTGTCTGAATGTGAACTTCAATATTCCTTGAGAAAATGTATACTTCACGCTCAGAATTCAGCAATGTGAGGACACACAAATGCACACACAGACACACGCACACATGTACCTTACCTTGGTTCTTTTGCTCGTGCCTTTTGTGTTCTCAGTGCCTCCTTTCAGTCATGGCCTTGTGTGATCTTACATCTGAGCTAGCAAATTAGCTTCCAGTTTGGTCTCTCTGCCTAGAGTCTCTCTTTCAAAGCCATCTTCTGAGCTATAAGGACAAGGTGCCCTGCACACTGTACCTAGGGCTCACCATCTCCTCACGCACATGTGTCTTTCCTTTGAGTGTTTTGCTCTACCCACGATGCTACTCTTTGGTCTGGTACTCATAGCTTAGAGTTGATTGCTCCAAAGTAGCAGTACATTTGGGTCACCCTGTCCACAGCATGGGGCTGGCATTTTCTTCCTCTTTCACAGCACAGCACAGCACATGAGCTCCTGCCCCCCCATCCCACTTTTCTTCTTTTTCTCTTCTCTGTTACAGTTTCCATGGACTCTCCCCAATTGTACCATGTATGGTGTTTCCTCTTCTCTGTGGTATCAACTGCATTGCTCAGTGTTTAATAAAAGATGTGCTCTGTGCCATAGGGGTCTTTCTCTTTCTCTGGGTAGGAAACTCATTGAAGGACTGTCACTTTCAGCTTGAGACTTCAGAATCACCAGAGTGCTCCCAGGATCAATGCATTTGGGTTAATTAGGAGACAGAAAATGGGGAGCGTGAGAACACCGCTCTCCCTGATCCACCCCTCATCTCTCTCGTGATGCCTGTAGCTTGTCTCAGATAATTGCTTGATGCTATTTGAATATAGGCTTTGCTGGGTATTTATTCTGTAATGAGTTTTTATTGAACCCGTGCGTGTGTGTGTGTCAGACATGAAGGTGCCATAGTGAATAAAGAATCTCCTAAGTTCATTTTGTTTGTAGAAGCTTTATTTCAATTTGCTCCACGATCACTTGAGGATATGCCCATGATCTGTGGAGCCTAGAATATTACAACTTAAGAGCTTTCTTGGGTAAAATAAGATACAAAAGTGCAGATGCCATAAATATTTAAATGGAAAGGAATACAAATCCCAATAATATTGAAAAATACATAGCAATCAAATTTTTATTCAGCTGCCTATCTGGTTTTGCTTATATTTGTCTCACATGAGTCTTTAGGCTTTCTGTGCTTTAGTTATCAATCTTGTAGCATATGCCCAAGTAAGGACTGGGAAGACAATCCAGTCTTTCTGATAGCATTATTGATCAAATTTATTATTATTATTGTTATTATTAGTGGCTTACAAAAGGGATCTATTAGTTTCCCAAGTAGTTATTCAGCTTTTGAATTCTTGTGAAACTTGAGTCTATATCTGTTGAGTTTATTTTTTTTCCCAATAAGGACAGTAAAGATTGGTAAACTTTTTCATGTGCTTGTTAATGTCTGAAACGTCTTTGAGCAGGTAACACTGAGCAGGTGTTCTGTCACCAAGACCCTCATTAAGTTGCTTCTCAGGTCTTAGCACCACTACCTTCACTGTACCAGATTCTCAATCATCACCCACTCCATTTTGTTTACAGGATGCAGCCTTCATTACCCGAAGCGTTGTGCAATCCCCAGAGCCTGTCTTTACCATACTCCAAATGTCTCACTTTGTTCAGCTTGCTTCACTACTTTTGGTTTAGAAGAACTTTTAAAAAAATAGTTTTATTTTTGTTATACCTTGCTTCTTAGTACCTAAATATTTTCTACTAATTGAACTGGTTATTTATAGCTTCTGTTTATATCATGTTGATTTTTAAGCTCCACTTTCTCCTTAGCTTTTTGAAAAATAAATGCAATGGTGGCTGCAATCAGTATTTTGTCTGTATGCCAATCGAGACAGCACATTTTTCACTCATTCTATTGATACATTTCAAAATTTCAAGTTGGAGAAAGAGGAACATTTTCAAGGTTTATTAAAACCAAACAAAACACAACAAAACACAACAATCTGCGTTGTCCTTATACAAAAGGAACTAAAAGGAGGGCTTGCTTGTAATTTTTTTCATTGGATCATTGAGTATATTTCTAATAAACTTCCATTTTGACTAGGTGCCTACAAGAGTTATCCCCCACATACAGTATTAAGCATCTGCTCTCTGGAAATTCTCCCACAGTTCCCATTTTAAACCTCATCTCGTTCCCGTGTACACATGGGACTGAAGTCTGGTGAGGTGGAGAATCTATGAGACGATCCTCACTCTTAACTTTTTAGTCAGTGTCAAAAGGTCAACAGTGAGTGGGTGGGGGCATCTTTGGGATCAGTTCCTATGTTAGAACTATGGACCAAGAGAATCGTTTCTCAGTTCAACTCCCCATAGTTTGTTACATCACACACAGGTCCTAGCAAGGAAAGGGAAAAGCTCTGAAAAGACTTCGCAGAAAAAGTGTACCCATGCACAGAGGCACATGCCTGCCTCACCCTGACCCAGGATGGTGCTTCTTTGAGTAAGATCTCTGGACCAGTATGATTAGTTTATGAGGATGCAGAATGTTAGGTTTCATCCTCCTGCTGCCGATCAAGAACTGAGAAGACCTTTGGAACCGTGTAGTCCAAAGCAGGGCAGTATCCCACGGAAGCAAAGGAAAGGAAATGAGATGAGCAAAGTCTAGCGCAGTGAGCACGAGGCCTTTTCTCTACAGTACCAGTACTCACCGTTTCCATCACTGACGAATGCTGCTTTAGAATCCACTTCACCTTGGTGAACCATCTGCAACTCTTTTTGGTTAGCACCCAGTTATTCATCTCAATCAGAGCATCTCATGCAGTGCCAACCCTATGCTTTTATGTGTGTACCTCTTCATTTACTAACTGTGCGAACTCTGAGCTCCCTTATCTCTGTGAGTAACCATATGAAATCCACGACATATCAGTTGTTAGGTAAGCAAGTATAATAAATCATATAAGTAAAGTATACACGGATAAGCCACTCCTATTGTTCTTGTTTTTGACATAGCACCTCATGTTGCTCAGGCTAGCTTCGAATTTTCCATGTAGCTGAGGCTTACCTTGTACTGTTGATACACCAGTCTCTACTTCCTAAATGTTGGGATCACATGTATGAACCACAATGGCCAGTTTAAAATAATCTCTTCTTGTCAAGGGATATAGACATCATGCTGGCTTTTTTTTTTTTTTTTTTTTTTTGTAATTTTAATTTATGTGTTCACCTTATGTCATGTAAAAGTGCTGTAAATATACTATGGACATCTGGGTTTTGGGAGGGGGACAGTAAATCTATTTGGTGTGGGTCCATGGCCTTCTTCTATGGGTTAATGGGAATGAATATTGATTTGTTTCAGTGCAGTTACTTGTGACTTATGTTTGTATTGTTTAAGCAACTTGCTTATGTATAGCAGCACAACCAAAATTAAGTTCTATATACTCCTGCAGTAAGTATCACCATTCGATGAAGAAAACTGGATAGCTTTTTTTCCCTGTCCACTTTTATATGTTAACCATGGAGCACTGGCTACTGATGTGAAAATCTGAAAAGGGACAGGATCCTTGAATTGGGAAACCTATTTACTGAAATAATCTCTGTCTCTCTGTGCACAAACACCACAGTGTGCTTGAAATAAATATCAGAGGCAGGGAAGACGGTGCTGATAATGCTTTTCGCTCAATAACACCAAGACGAGAGCCAAATTATTCCACCTACTTAAGTCATTTTTATCCAGCTCATGGAAGGAGGATAATTTAATTTCAGGAGATTGGAAGCATTGATTGAGCTGCGAGTCCCTAAGGCATTTATTAGACAAATGAGACCAATGGAAAAGAAATGTATTTTTCATCTTTAATTTCCATAAAAGATTTATAGCCAAGCTTGGAAGGACCGAGTTTTAAAATGTCACATTTCTCCCAAAAGTTGCCGCCCACAGAACATTCCATGCAAAGACACAAGAGAGGAACTGACCAAAAGCGGTTTTGGGTTTGAGCTGTATTGATGTCTCAGACCTGAATTTCTTATTGTGAAGTCAAAGCTGCGGAGATGAGCAGCAGCCGAGACATTTTGCTGCATTCAACCTGCCAGGAGCTTGCAATATTGTTTAGAGCCATCAGCGTAGGGTGCAACAGCAGCATGTTTGTTTTTTCCTCCTCCATTAAGATGAAAGAACTTAAAAAGTTAAATTCAGTTTTAATAAATGTTTCAACTAAGCTTAGTGGAGATGAGAATGGAAGAGAATCTATCTGTCTCAGTGTATCAAGCTTTTCCTAGTGTTTAGCAACAAGAAACACACCCAGGCTTCCCCCTACTTCCCCCCCAGGCCCCGCCTATGCTGCTCTTCCACCCCGAGGCTATAATCCAAACTCGCTCATTTTCCTCACTTTACACCAAAGGCAGGGGCATCTTCTCCGAAAGTCAGCAAGGTCAGGGAGGAGAAGCTTCTCCTGCAGGTGCAAGCCCAGAGCTGTCTGGCAGTGGGCAGCTGGGAGGAGAAAGCTCACATCTTCACTCCTCCAGTCCCAGAATCCTCCACTCTGCTCCTTGACCCACCCCACTGCTGCCCCAAGCTGAAAAGGGAGCGGATCCTTGAACCTTGAAGCCATTTAGCTGTGTCTTTCAGTTACCATACCCGCCTCCTGTGGATCTCAACGTCCCCGTGGGTCTGTGTTCTTAAGATATCAATAAAGATGTGGATTCTCAGAGTCAGAAAGAACGAACTTCTAAGCCAAGTTATGACTCTTAGAGGCTGTAATTGGTCTCGGTAGCCCTGTTTCCTGGTTTGGAAATAGCAAATAGTACACATATAGTTATACAAATTCATAATTCTATAAGCATGTTATTCTTTCCTATTCTGCTAAAATAGTTACTCACCATTTTCTTTTAAATCTCTTATTATAACCCATGGATCAATATCTTTTTGGCCATTGGATCATCAGATGGGAGTAGGGAGAAGTTCCAACAATAATAGGCCACCAGGGGGAGCTCCTTGCCAACAGGGGTTAAAAGCAGTTACCATGAGGCCAGAATAGGAATCATCTAGAATGGCTCAAAGAGAGAATCATGGATCCAAAATAAAGAGAAAGCCTCAAGCAGTAAACTCTAAAAGAAATTTCTGCCACACTACGTTTGGAATTTTAATATTTGTTATCATATGTTAATAATATACTCTAGTGGGCTTCATTATGTCACTTTTATTCATGTACATAACGTATTTCGATCGCTTCACCTCCTCTAGTACCCTCCCTTAAGACTTTGAAAACTAAAGACAAAGAGAGAAAACTGTCTGAAGCTAGCAGATTGCTCATACTACCCAGCGGGCTCTACAGTGTTAATAGCATCTTGATCCAAATCAGGGAAAACCATTTTAATAGAAATAAATTATTATAAAATGTAGATAGGGAAGCAGTCCCTAGGTTAGGTAAAACAATATCAACAAAGAGAATGAGGAGTGTTGTCTGGTAGTCGGCCGTAGCACATAGCATGGTAATCGAGCCCAGGAGGTATTGGTGGAAGAACACACTTACAGAAAAGGGATCAGAGTGAGGACACAGAGCCATGCTAACCTGTCTGAGAGTCTTTTGACATGCAATTCAAGGAAAGAAAAAATTTCAACAATGTGTTGGGTACACTGGACATCAATCAGTAAAATAGTTAAAATATGACCTAAAATTATTACAAAATGTTGAACTTCTGTAAAAAGTTTAACGAAACCATTGGAGCCTAGGGTTAGATGAATAATAGTTATAATTGTTGTCACAAGCACAACTTATCAGAGAAATATTGGCACACTGTCCACCATCAAAAATAAACTTTGGCTCCAGAAAGTCTGCATGGGGAAGATAGGACTATCAGAAATACTTTCAAACCACATATCTGCAGATGAGTTGGTACCCACACTGCACAAAGAACTCTCCAAACTCAATGGCCGAAACTCAATAGAAACTGGGTATAGAACAAGGCCACCATGAGGAAACCAGAGCTGCCACCAGTCACTGGCTCTAAAGATATTAGCGACTTCATTGCTCATGGTGGGCTGTTTAATAGTCAGTCCTCAAATTATCCCAGATGTACTTCAGCAGGTTAAACATTCTGAGGTGGTACACAGAGGCAGAGACACTAGTGGAAAACCCAAAAGAGGCACTAAGGATGCTTGCAGAGTCTTGTAGGAAGATGAATGACTCGATAAAGAAACATCGTCAGTGCAAACAACAATAGTCACAGAAGAACATTCATAGAACATCTGTGTAGCATCTTCACATTCATTTATATAGTGTGGCGAAATTTCAGGCATGAGTTAGGGTAGCTGCTGCTCTTGACTTGGGTTGGGGAGGGGTAAGGGGTATACTTATCAAGGGAACAGAGAGAATGTATAGTGTGATGGGGATGTTCAGTATTTTAACTGATGAGCTAGAGACAGGGGTGCCTTGGTTGGTGAAATATTTGGAAATGCCATCCCTTATATAACACACCCACACCCAGAGACCAGTAACTAAAACTAAAGAAATATAAAAAAGATAAAGAGATTGTGTATGGGTTATCACATTATACATAGCTATGAAAAATGTGGCCTTGGGGAAATTAGGTAAAATATACTTAAAAGTTCTAAGCTTGTAATTAATCATTGATAAAGTAATTATTGGTTAGTAACGATATTCATTGCTTCTTAGTGCATCTGATTCCCAATTATCTCCGATAATTTTAATTCTGAAAACAGAGCTCCTACCCACTCAATCTCCAAAATACTGTGTTTGGGAACTTCGACAAGATTACAGTTTCTGCAAGGACAGACTGCCATTTGTCCCATCTGACAGCCATCCTAGCAGCTTTCTTAGGATGGTTTTCCCAGGAGAACTCAGGGCTTTCCAGGCCACAGACTCCTGCTAGCCAATATTAACTTCTGTTCCTTCCAAACATCATGGGGAAAAATTAGTTCCTCATGTTGTCATTTGATTTCCAAATTTCTGTGGAAGGACAGTGCCGGCACTTTAGCAAACTGGAATATACCAGAAAACATCAGGGGGATTAGCCTTTCTGCAGGTGCTTTGGAGGTGTTGGCCTCCTGGTGACAATCAGGCTGCTCTGTAGATGTCCACAAGGGAGTGTCAATATTCGTTGAGGGTGTGAGTAGGTCAACCAGGCTCTAGTGGGAGGCCAGAGACCCTGAAGTATATAGGCACATAAATTGTGACACACACACACACACACACACACACACACACACACACAAACACGTGAATACAAAGTTGGGTGAGTAGGGACCTGGGAGGAGTTGGGCGTAAGGAGAATATGATCAGATTGTATTGTATGAAATTCTTCAAGAAGTAATAAAAAATGAGAAAGAAATGGAATTTACAGAGAATCAAGTAAAGAATAACTTAGAAAACCTACTGACAGAGGCTCTGCCTCAGTTCAGATTCCAGTGGTGACACAGGTTGGGGCAACCCAAGATTGGTCAAGGGTAGGGTTTCTTTGACTGAATCCTTAGCATCTGGATTTCATGTGAGATGTGACATCAATTGATTGGGCACACAGAGACCCTGAGGTCATGAAAAAAATCTTCCCCCGAAAGGAACAAAATGGAGCTCAGGGCACATGGAGTAGCTTTGTGGGTGGGAAGGATGCCTCCTCCGGCCACTCTTGATCCAACTACTCTGGGTCTGGCTGCTCTGGGCAATCTCATTTGACTTTAGAGATGAGCAGCTACTGAATACGACAAAGTTCTTGAGCAATGGAGACAGTTAGCGTCCACAGTTGCTGGCAATCTTGCTTTGGGAAAGGCCTAAGAGAAGATGGAATGGGGAGGGGAGCCTGCCTTAGTCCAAAAGGAAAATCAAGGATTCTGATATAGAAAGGAATATGTTTCTGTACTGGAGAGCTACGAGCATTGCCAGTATCTTTTTGGTACATTCAGTGACAGTCATCCCAGGATACTATTTTGACTCTAGAAAGCCAGATGGACCTGGTGAAGGGCTGAGGGTTGGTGGTGTTAAAAGGGACTTAGACTTTCCCCAGGAAGGGAGCCCTAGAGCTGGTGTGTGTGTGTGTGTGTGTGTGTGTGTGTGTGTGTGTGTGTGTGTGAGAACAGTTCTTGGAGTAGCTGGCTGCATCTGGTGCTGTGACTGTGGGCTAGAGTTTGGTGTCAGTATGCTGCATGAATCATAATTAGCATACTGTATGCTGGAAGCTTTGACCAAGCAGTTCAGGAACTTCTGAGCAAAAGTCTCTGAAACAACATTCTGAAAGGAAAGCAGTCAATTGGAACCATGTTCTAAGTGCAAGGATTCTGGGGAAGTCTTTTTCAAAATGTCTCAGCCATGGTCCCTGTCATCAGAATTTTGCATCTAGCACCACATGCAAAATCAGAGCTAACTTAAGAAACACGGAGGTAGAAAACCTACTCATGCCTTGCAGCCAACAGACATTGTAGGAGACGAAAGGTCCTCTTTTCTCATCCAGAATAGCCAAGGAGAGAAACACAGTCTGCATACGGAAGAATGACATGATGAAATTGAGAAGAAGGAATCAACCTGAGATGTTCAGATGGGTTATGGGTTACTCTCTCAGCTTAGCTGCAAAGGTAAGGGGCCGCTCAGGAATTTCATTAGTTACAGGCAACAGAAGCTAGCTTAGTGGCTTCAACTGAATGTGCTAATATTTCTCTCTTGTGACCTGACATCTTAAGATAGATCAGAGTCCCAAAAGCCTGTCTTTCTGCCCATCCTTTCTGAGTTTGGGGCTTTAGGTCCTAAAAATCTTAACTGATGTTAACTAGTTGGCCAGTCACTCCAGCTTAGGATGGGAGTGGTGGAGCAGAGGATAAAGGTTGGCAGCCTTGAGGCCTGTCCCCTCACAGGACCTTTTTTTTTTTTTAAGGTCCTGCCCAGAGACTTCTACAGTCTTTCAAAAATGTGAATAGTTGGTGACCCCAGAAGCAACTAGCCAGACACGAAATGATGTCAAGGGCAAAACAAAGGCTTTGCTCACAAAAACTAAGAGGCTGGAGGCATGTGGGAAAGGCAGAGGTATGCAAAGTATGATGGCAGGCCCAAATATCACTGAATTTTATTTACGTGTGTGCGTGTGTGTGTGTGTGTGTGTGTGTGTGTGTGTGTGTGTGTGTGTGTGAAAGGAGTTTGAGAGTCAGTTCCTTCTTTCCAACATGTGGGTCCCAGAAGTTGAACTCACTCATCAACTTACCAGCAGGCAGCTTTCCCTTCTGAACCATCCTGCCTGTCATTATCGACTGTATTGCCAGAATTACCCATCAATTCTTTTGCAGATTTATTTATGTTTTTTTTTTTTTAACGGCAAGAAGAGGTACCAGACACAGTGAATTGATCAGAAGCTGTGAATGGCTATGAGCACACCTTACCACTCTTGGCTGGGACGTTGCCTGGAAGATGTATGGTTTACACCGGCTCCAGTTGCTGTCCTTCACAACTGCAGGAACTGTGGGCAAGGGTTCTTAGTAGCTCATGAACCTGATGCAGCAGCCAAGGTTTACTCTCTGATCTCTTCCTGAGCTCCGATGGGGTTGGGAACTTGTAAATTACCCTGTGAATAAGCATATTTCCAGGATCTCTGAGCTGCTGTGACATATGGCCTTAGCTTTCATGTGCTCCTACTTGGCCAGCACATTGTTACCAACACTGCTGTGCTGGGGACAGTGGCTTCTGCCTGCAGAATGACCGGCCCTATCCCTGAGCCACCAGGGTGGCATGTGTGTTATATTCTCCACTTCTCTTGCTTATGGTGGTAATTAGCTCCTTTGTCTTACAACCAGACTTGGTGTTTCTTCAACTGCATGAGTGTCTCTTGCACTATCTGTCCAGAATGATCACTTCCCTTTAATAGCCAAATAAGTTACTATAATCTAAGTTTTGGTAAATATGTGTCCTTTCTCATGATAGACATTACTCTTCCCGAGATCCTTTAGTATCTCTGGGATGTGTAGGTTTTTCATCATGTAGGCATTTCTAGTATATAGGAAAGATAAGTAGCTTTGGGCTGAGTTAACCTATTCTCTCCCCTGAAGTCTACTGTGATGGGAAACAGGTGCTAGTTCCTGTATTAGGGCCCACGAGGCAAGCAAACATTATTACTGGCCCCAGAAGTCCAATGGACAGGGGCTCCACCGTCTTTGTTCAGTCTGCCACACCCGTCTATCTAATTTGTTATCTGTTCTGGAATCCTAGAGCAAACTACTGTTGGATTTGGATGCTCCCAATTCACCTCACAGCACACATCCATTGGTTTTTGGCAACTTTGGAAGCTTTGTGCCAGTCAGCTCTGCCCTGATAGCTTTCGTCCTCACATCTACTCCTTCTTCAAACACTTCGGAGATTTTCTTTTGGCCTTTCTTACGTTTCAAACCCCGGACCATTGTTCATTATTTCCTAGCTCAGCAATTGCATCAAACCCTTGTTAGTCTTGCTTCCTTATCCTTACGATTTTTCTCTTTTAAGATTTATTTTCTATGAAATGCCTGGAGCAGTTTTTTAAAATGATTTTTAAAAAATGATTTTAATGAAGTTATAACAAATTTTTAAAAGATTTTCAATACCAATCTTTAAAGCCCTTCACTAGTTTCTTCCAGCCCCAGCTTTATTTATTTATTTGACTACTCTATTTTATTTCATTTGGTCCAAAGTTAGTTTATTTGTTTTTATTTTATTTGTCAATTTTGGTGCTAGAGAATGAAAGTCTCGCACATGCCAGCTCGTTCCCTGCCACTGACGTCACCCCCAGCCAACGTCTCATTTGTTTCCTTCCAGAAGCTTCTGACCCATCCTTTGTGCATGTTGCTTGCTCTTTCCTTTGTTTTCCCCTGTGTCAGGCTGTTTACCTGGTCTTCTTCATTCAGTGTTCTCTTCCAATCCAGTTGGTCTACAAAGACCATGTCGGAGAATTCTACCAAGGAGAGATATCGCCCCCACCCCCCAAATGTCACAACGTATGTGTGACATTTGGAGTATAGTTATGTGTTTGTTGATCTGTGATCGATTATTCAGGTCTGTTGACTTGGCTTCCCATGCCTGGGAATTGGCACAGGCCATTAAAAGCATTTCCCCTTCAGTCTCATGTTGTATTCGGCTCAACACACTGGATCTAGGATCACAGACTGGCGGTAGTTCAGTCTTTGAATAAATGTTGTGGATGGATGCTTGCAAGGTTTGACTCCTTTGTCTAGCCTGGTGGTTCTCAACTGTCCTAACACTTTGACCCTGTAATATAGTTTCTCACGTTGTAGCAAATCCCAACCACACAGTTATTTTTGTTGCTACTTTATAGCTGTTATTTTGCTACCATTATGCAATATAATGTAAACATTTGTGTTTTCTAATGGTCTTAGGTGGCCCCTGTAAAAGGGTTGATTAAGCCCCAAGGGGTTGCAACCTATAGGTTGAGAACTGCTGGTCTAGTCCTTCCCACCTACACTTCATTTTGCTTCCTTTGTGAGTTCTATCTTTGGTGTTTGTTTGTGGGTGCAGTTCTCTGAAAGGTCAATTAACTTTACATAGAGAAAAGATCATCACAAGGCCGCCTACTTTTCCCCCCTGTTAGGTATTGAGTGTTTGCATTCTTTATAAATTTAACTGCTAGAACCTTCACTCTCCTTAAAGGGAGGCCCTTTAGAAGATGATGCAGATACAGAGAATGGAGTCCTGTATGAATATTGCTAGTGTGCTTACTAAACAAACCCCATAAATTAATCTGCATCCCAGAAGAGTCTTCATTTGAACATAGCCACGCTTGTACTTGACAGCATTGTGAGAAGTCTGTTGTTGGTGGCACTAGATCTGTTACTTTTTGCATTTCTCTAACAATATACCTGACAGAAGCAATATAGAGAAGGAGGATTTGGTGTGCTTTGTGACTTTGGAGGGCACAGCATTACAGAGAGAAGGCATAGTAGGGCTACTTCTTCACATGGTTCAGACTAGGAGGCAGAGAATACAGACCAGAGCCAGAGGCAGGCAGAGCCTTCAAGGCCCACCAACACTGCTTCCTTGCAGCTAGCCCCCATGTCTCAAAGGTCCCACAACCTCCCAAACAGAACCACCTCTTGGGGATGAGGTATTTAAACATATGAGACTTTGGGGACATTCCAGATTCAAACGTAGTAGGAACTCAGTTTGTGGTACTCTGTTATTGAGCCCTCTCAGAATAGCTGAGCTCTCTCAGATCAACCTTCTGGAAGTAAGGTGTCCCAGTAGCCAGTGCAACAGAATGTGTAGAAATCAGAATAAATCCGTTATCAGTTTAGAGATACTTGGTTATGAATATATGGCGGTAGATTAGTAAAATGGCTTCCATTAATAGCACATATTAAAAGTATAAGGAGCAAAAATGACAAAAGGATGTTGTGTTAAGACAGGATCCATTATGCTTTAGTAACACACACACCAACATCTCAAAGGTCTAAGATGAGCACTCCATGTCTACTGCATGATGAGTGATTCCCAGAGTAAATCTGTCAGTGATAACTCTGAAACCCAAGGGTGCTGCTGCTAACCTCATCCGCCGGAGGGAAGGGCGGAACTCTTATTCGCTTTGGTTCAGAAGGGGCTTTCATCACTCCCATTCACATAGCCTTGCTTACCTACCTCTAAGATAGTGGATGTTTAGCAAAGAGCATCTGTGTCCAGATACACCTTCTCTCCAGCTGACAGGGATTCAAGGCTAACTAGCCATCTCAATGATCTGAAGGTATGCGTTCCAGACAGCCTTCTAGAAAGTGTCTGGTTCTCAATGGCCTAGCCCCAAAATAACTGCACTTACATGAATTTGTGGTAGAAAATGGTGGCTAATTCTAGATGTGGTCATGCATGACTGTGATCCCAGGATTCTGGAGATGAAGGCAGGAGGGTCAGGTGTTTGAGGTTGGCTTGTGCCATATAGCAAGAACTTATGTAAAAAAAAATGCTGGATAAAGAGAATCATAATTAATTGTTGCTCAATCAGTTGTTGTCTTCCTCCATGAATAAACCATACCTCCCAGCACTGTTGCTTTTCCTTGACAGAAAAATTCTGTCGTTTCATCCTTGCCATAAGCTTGTGTAGATAATGAATGTTCTATGAGAAAGAGGGATGTGGGGAGGTCTTTCCCTACTTGTGATGGTAAAATTTCTTATTGAGTATTATGTGGAACAACATAAAATTGTATATGTGATTAACAATGTAGAATTTTAAATCTAAGACAATGGACAAGGATGTATATACAACATTAAGATAAGTTGTGCAACTCCCTGTGGTTTATAGCTCCCAATTATAGTGTTCTCTGCTCTATTTCTAGATTCCACTTCATACTTTAACAATTATTTAATGATATACCTCCATCATATTGCTAACTACTCATATTACTACTTCCCATTTCTTAATTTCTTTCTCTCTAATGTTTGAGTCGGTATTCAATTTCTATTGTGGAACATGAAGAGTTAGACCTTAAATTCACCAATCCTTCCTAGGCCCATTCTCCCATGCTCTGGCAATGTACTAAATTACATTAGATCTCATAATTTTCTTAAGTTAATATCCGACATTTATATAATTATGACCATAGGAAGTGTTCACAGCAAAGCCAATTAGTCTACTATGATTACGTTTGCTTTACTGTATAAGTTCATGTTTTCTCTGGAATCTATTATTGAGTCTTAAATTTGTTTTGCTCCTCCTCTCGCTTTCTTTGCCACCGTTAGTAATTCACTCTATGTACTGGAAAATATTCTCCTAGGACATTTATTCATTTCATTTGTATTTTCTAGGAGAGAGTCGATAGACAACCTCATGTTTCATTCTTCTATGCTGTTCTTTCTCCATCAGCCTGAAAGCTTGCCACCTCTACTCTGCAGAGCACTTGGTCAACCACATTCTTTTTGGGGATTCCTGTTGAAGGCAGTCACAGTTTTTTTTTTTTTGTTTGTTTGTTTTTGTTTTTAGAGACCACCTCCTTTTAAATAAAAAGAGATTTATTTATCTTAAGTGCCAGAGTATTTTGCCTGCACATCTCTGTGTTCCTCATATGTATGCTGGTGTCAGCAGAGGTCCTCAGAGGGTATCAGATCCCTTAGAAGTAGAGTTCCAGATGTTTGTGAGCCATCATGTGAGTGCTGGGAATGGTACCCAGGTCCTCTTTGAGAAGAGTGAGTACTCTTAACCACTAAGCCATCTCTCCAGTCCTAACAAGGTTTTAAACTTTGGAAACATAGGTTTCCGGCAGGGCGTTTCCAAGCAAGTGTGAGTAACTGTTGCTTAGTGATGTAATGGAGCCTGGCAACAGTGTCCTCCACAGGACCACAGGCAGCAGTGAGTGCCTGCATGCTGCAGCTAGCATAAGACTATGGACCCTTGTGTGTGTGTGTGTCTTTTTAAGACAAAGGACCCCATTTGATCACTATCATTTTACCTCAATCCCCTCAAGTTGTGAAGCTGATATTGTTTTTCTCTTTTCTTGGTTAAAAATTAGCCATCTTTTCGCCTCTTTATGTGAAAAGTTATGTTTTTCCATCTTTCATTATTACTAGGATTTAAAATTTTTCTGTGCCCTTTTCATCTTCTGACTATTCCCTTTCTTGAATATATATACATTCTTGTGTGTGTGTATAAATGCGCTCATTATCTTTATTCATTCTGCAGAGAATGTTAATGGCAGTTCTTCTTGTACACTTTCTTAGGTGCTTCTTCTCCCCCTCCCCTGTTTACCTGCGGTCAGTAGTTTATGTTGCAGGTAAAAGCAGATGCACTGAGTTTGGAGAAGATGGAAGGTTCTTTGTTTGTTTGTTTTTCCTCCTCGAAAGAAAGAGAATAAAAAGCCAGGCAATGACACCACTACTTTCAGTTGGAAGAGGCAACACTGTGGAAGCAGGAGTGTCTGGAAAGTAGGAGGGTTTGCTTCTGAAATAGCCAAGCATGTACAGACAGAAAGATAAAGGAGAAGAAAACAGATCCGCAGTGCAGAGATCAACATCGGCTCACAACCAAGCTGCATTGCGCTCTCACCGGGATCTCAGACGTGCAGCCAGCCCACTCACAGACCTTAGGCCACCTTTTCTTCTTAGTCCTGGTGGGATGAGGGAAAGGCAGAGTGTGCTTGCTGCCAGACGCTGGCTAGAGGAAAGGCAAAGGCTAGAGGGACACTGAGGACAAAAGCGCAAAGAGCTGGGGAGCTGACCTTTCTCCCCAGATCTGGTAAAGCAATGAAAATAGGAGTGTGCTATTCTCCGTAGTACAGGGAGATGCTCCTGAGGATGGGTCCCTATGCTCATAGGTAGTGTGAAGTCTGTTCCTCAGTCCTGAAGGGACAGAAACTTAGAAGAATGCATGCGCTCTCTAAACACACAAATAATTCTGCGGTTGAACTGCGGAGGGAGGGAGAAACACCTCCGGAAGGGCTGCCAAGTGACCAACTCAGATGGACTCAGGGAAAATCACATAAGGAGTCCTGCTTCAAGGCCGTCGAAGTCATTGGCTCTTTTAGGTTTAAATTCAGTTCTGCAGTGGGGTGAAACTAACTTCCTATTAGTTCTAGGAAGGACCCGTGCTTACTTGGTGATTCACCTGTGAATACAACAAAACTCCAAACCGGAGGAATCAGGCAATACCAGTCCCGCAGCCAGCCAGCATCCCGCCCCTCAAGAAAACAGTGCAGACCATGACATCATTCCTTCTGGTCTCCTCTCACCTGCTAGAGTCCCTCGATTATACCACCAGATGGCGATGTTGGCCTAAGATATAGTACATTCTCTAGTCCTGGGAAAGCCTGACCTGAATATAAAACTTCCCTAATCGCCACATTTGATTCCCTGGCAGAACAGCACAAAAAACCCGCTGCGAATTCCAAAGAGGCCGACATTGCATCTCACCACATTGCATGGTCCTCAGGCCAGACATTGGTGCTTATTAAAGTTTGTAGAAAACAACTTTTTAAAAAAAAGCAAAGTCCAGGAGCGCCCCCCCAATCCCCGCTTCCGAGCCTAGTCCCGCTTCCCGCTCCCCACCCCCACCCATGGTCCAGCAATCTCGGACGCGGAGCTTTCCTGCAGCCGCAGCGGCAGGCTGGCAGTGTGGCGCGGAGGTGGCAAGCTCCAGGGACCCACGCAGCGTCTGTCTGTGCAGTGCCCAGATGGCAGGGGCTGGAGAGGCCTCCAGAAACCTGCGACTTAGTGGCACTCCCCCAACTCTGGTCCCTGTCATCTTCTCTGGCCACCCCAGTTCTGTGGCTGAGGCTCCTGGAGCTCTACCGAATCCGGAACTTCAGGAGGCAGCTTGGGGCCAGGAAAGGTGGGAGGTGGTGGCATGAA
Organism: Micromys minutus; assembly: GCF_963924665.1. Taxonomy (NCBI): domain Eukaryota; kingdom Metazoa; phylum Chordata; class Mammalia; order Rodentia; family Muridae; genus Micromys; species Micromys minutus. The sequence goes on from NC_137969.1 coordinate 115,817,262, forward strand.
AGTAAAGCCTAGTTAGGAGGACCAGTCGCCAGGGTTAGTAGTTTTACAGATTACAGGGGTCCAGAATCCCAGGTGCCTACCCCATTGGCACTGCTTCCAGTGTTCTGCCTTTTGTAGGGTAGTGTGTGCATACTTCAGTAGGATGGGTAAGGTGGAATTTAGGGAGTGACCCTCCGGCTGGCTCCCAGTAACTTGCACCAAAAGGTCTGAGAAGGACTGTCTTTGGTTCCCAGCAGCCAAACCTTTGTGGTCCCTTCTAGGCCCCATAGGAGTGTGTTCATGGTGCACGCACACAGCCCAACACACAGCCCAGCAGCGGGCCTGAGCTGGGCCCCCTCGAAGCGGCCAGACTGTGTCTCACAGCGGGCTTGCCCCCTCCGAGGTCATCAGCTAGGCTCAGCTGGGCCGCTGAAAGGAAGGAGCTGATGAATTTTTCATCGCGATTTCCTTGGCTGTCGATCTGAAGGCAGTTTCTGGGGCAGCAGCCATTAAGGACCTGTCTATGCCAAAGACAGCCCTTCCCCCCACCGCTCTAATTACTGATGAACAGGAGACTGGGGTCCCCAGGTCCTCCTTTTTCAGGGCGTGTTCTGGTCCCTTTGGCTTTGTTTGATTTCCGAGCATTGGGCAAGTGGGGAAGGCAGGATGAGGAACAGCGCCTGTCTAGTTTAATAGCGTGTGTAGACAACCTGCCTGGGCCTGCCTGGAAAAGCACAGAGATGCTCTGACCTCCAGGAGCTTGCAGGCCTCTGCGGGGAATAGACTCACAAAATGGAGATGAAACAGTCCAAAGTGGGGCCAAGGGTCAGGTTAGTGAGGCTGTGTGTGAGACTGGGGGACCAGGGAGAGACCTAGGGTAGGGACAAGCAGAAAGGAAAGGACTCCAACACCTAGGCACAGGAATAGGAAGATTGAGGGCAGAGTCTAACTTTGAGTTCTGGAGAGAAACAGAGGCACACGGGTGCAAGGTGTGTACCTAGATCTACTCAACACATATGTAGGCCTATCACAGAGAGGAAGCTGGTCTTTTCTTGAGCAATTCTATAAAAATATGATACAGATATATCAGGGGAAATCACTATCAGATAAGAACACTGAGGGCCTTTTTGGTCTTGAGTGTGGGGGGAGGGAGGGGGAGGGGAGGGCTGTACTAGATCTTTTTGTCAAATGGATTGTTTATGGCTGTAAGTTAAAAGCACACACATATCATGCATACTGTTGTGTATGGAGATAATCTAGAAATACAGTTTTTTGTTTAAAAAGGTAATGCACATATTTCTAAATTTTGGTGAAATAAACAATTTAAAACATTCACCCAGAGTTACAATCTTGGTATACTTCCTTATACTTTCTTTCTTAGTTTTTCTGTGCCTACTTCATTTCATTGAGACCATGTATTCTTTCTTTTTTTTTTTTTTTGTAAGCATAGTCATTCAATAAAAACTGATTAATAGAAATCATAGCAGGAAAAATCCCTCAGTCTCAGAGTGGAGATGACTGAAATGCCTGCACCTAGAAGGTGGAGGGTAGAGAATGAGACATTGAGGGTAGCGTTCCGGGCAGGACTGAGCCATGTGTAGTTAAAGGCAGAGTTCCGGACCTGGCTGAGCTCTGTGTGACTCTGCTTGAAGGAAAAGGTGGAAACATCTCAAGGTGGCTGAAGAGGCGTCTCCTCTCCTCTCCTAATGCTGAAGTGAAAGAGCTGGTGGAAAAGAGTTGTGGGATCCATCGTTCCCAGCAGCCCTCCTCTCCACCTCCTAAGCCCCTGCCTTCCCCCCTCCCCCAGAGTCCCTTCACCTACCTCTTCTCCTCAGTGGCTGTGCTGGGGTTCTAGGACTGTGCAGATCCTCTCCACCTGCTCTGAAAGCCTGTGCAGAACCTGGTAGCTTATCGCATGCTTTCCCGTTGTTTTGTTTGTAGGTTTAATTGAATTAATTTTTACACCTGTTATACCTGCTACAAAGATCAAAAAACTGAGCCTACATTAGAGTTTCCCTCTGAAACATTAAGTGGCCAAATTAAAGATAGAGCAAAAGCTACAGGTTGTTCTTTCTTTCTTTTTTTTTAAAGGAAAGGTGTTATTTGTGAACGGTGAATGTTTGCTGTTTGTTAAATTAGCTTTCACATTTAAAGCCACCAGAAAGACATTTTTATCAAATAAGAGAATGTGCCACCTGCTTTATTTCTTGGGGAAAAAAGAGAAGGAGGACTTCCATTTCTGGCTCTGAAGGAGGAGAGCAGAAAAAGCCTTGTACTAAAAAACCAAAGGCTGAATTAAAAACGTATGAGCTAGTATCTTGAGAGCATCAAAGAACAATCAAAGATGCAGAACTCTAGAGGGACCAGAACGGCACAGGAGGGCAGTGCATCCAAGTGAGTCCTTTTGTGCTTTGGGAGCATTTGCTGAGTCATGCAACGGCCTCTGGGGTATAGAATCAAAGCACAGTGACAGCTCCTTGCTTGTCACCGTCAAAAACATTGGAGTTCAGGATGCAAGGTTGCCTGGACTTGATGGACCATAAACACAGAGAGACAGGAACCAAAGAAAATGGAGTCTGTATGCAATTTCTCTGCAAACCATTTCTCAGTCTTCAAGCTGTGCACGTGAAGAGTGAGATGCCAAGAAACCAAATAAAAGCAGCTGTCAAGAGGCTTAAAACCTAAGCCAAGATGCTGGCCTGCTTATAGTTCTGGATAGGCATAGCTTACGGTTCTGGCTGCCAAGGAGGAGGTTCTTTATGAAGCCCTCATTGTCAGGTGAGTCCTGAAAACCAATCCATAGGAATAAGCAAACACAGGCCAGCAGCTCTCAGACCATATCCAGAGGCAAGACCCTCCACTCTGGTTGGGACACATGTGCACGCACACATGCACACTCTCGATCCTAACTATCTGCTGGTGTTATATGTCCCACTGCAATCACCTTCAGCTTTCCTGGAGGAAGATGACATATTCTAATGCCACAGAAGGTATTGTATTTAATCCATAGTATTTAATACCAGACAAGTGATTCAGAGCGTCAGAGGTATTGGCTCGTGAGGTGGAACTAGTCGCTGCCCTAGTGAGGATAGAGGTGGTGCGTCAATCATAAGGTCTACCTCTCAAAACGATGAAGTCCAAATGTGAGAGACCGAATCACTCGAAGACCTGGCCAGAAAGGTCCAAGTGGAGGAGATGCTACAGTCCATCCATGTGACTACGAAAGGAACCTGCTTATCTTAGAGGCTGAGGACATTTCAGTTTAAAGCACACAACCACTTGCAGCCTTTGGAAGATTGTTTGGCAATTTCTCACAATCCTGATCACATTCTCACAATCCAACAGTCAAACTCTGTAGTAGGCTTGGACCCAAAGATGTTAAAGCTTAAGTTTATACAATAAACAATCATCGGGCCATTGATGCTGTCAGCACGTTTATTCTTACCTGCTCAAACATGGGAGCAGCTAAGTTGCTCATCAAGAAATGAATGGATAAAATGTGGTGAGTAAAGGTAACAGCTTCACTCAGTGGTGAGAGGAACTTAGATAAGAAACCATGCAAAGACGTAAAGAAAACTTAAACAAGTCAAAGAAGCCAGTCTGAAAGGCCTCCAGACAGACAACATAATTCTAAATATAGGAAACTCTGGACATGGCAAAGGCACAGAGGAAAGGACAGAGGTTACTCAGGTTTAAAAAAGAGGGTGGGGTAAATTAATGAAGTACAGATAATTGTTCTGGGTATTGCACTTACTCTGTGATGCGTGCTGGGGTCGAACCAAGACAATGTCCAAAGAACACACAACACTGAAAGTTGAAGTTTGTCGGCTCATTGATGTTCTACTCTGGTGGCCTGTTGATAAAGTCCAAAGGGTTACACACATATAGGAATCACATACTTGGCTTCTTGAACTGAATGTTAGCTTATGCCTTCCTTTCAAATTTTTTGTGGACCTAAAACTACTCTTCTTAAAGAAAAAAAAAAGTTCTGGTCATGGGTCATCAGTTAGAAAAACCCAACCAAAGTCTTTCCAGAAACATTTGTGAAGCACTCAGGAAGCGCTCCTGAGGGTCCATCTGTATTTCTGGCACAGAGATAGTCTTGCTGACTGAGTGACATTCTCCTCCAATCTCCTCTTCCCCACCCTGACCTGGGAGGGGTCAAAGGCAGTAGTTGGCAAGCTGTGGTGAGAAGAAAATGCTGGAGGAAGAGGAATAGAAAGCTCTCTCAGGTGTGACTGTATTTGTAATGAAATGGACAGCAGGACCTAGCAGTGAGCTGAGAGTTAGCAGGACAAACGTTTGCCTAAGGACCCCAGGCACCTCACCAAAACCAGACATAAACCACTCAGGTCAGGGAATCCCCCTGCAAGCCCCTCTAAATTCCCACAATACAATTTCAATTACATATAAACCCCAAATTAATGTGTCAACACTCAAAAAAGGTGAGCCATGGCTGGGGAGATTAGGCCAGAGATGGCTTTTTATAACTAGATCCACTGGATAGATGACGGGCATTATCCTTGAAGCCCTGTGATAAGTGCCTACAGTCCCAGAAATGAGGAGGCTAAGGTGGGGAGACTGCCCAGAAATGAGGAGGCTAAGGTGGGGAGACTGCTGTAAATTCAGGTCAGCATAGACTACAAACTGAAGACACAACATACCACATTGCAGGATTAACAAAAAGAATCACCAAAGTGAGTGAGAGAGCAAGAGACTATTAATGACTTTAAATGGTTTGAAAAATAGAAAATGTAAGACTTCTGGAAAAGTATGTATCACTGAATGAACATTTTGAATGCCACGTCTTTCACAAATCAGAAAGAGGTTCCATAAATGAGAGGAGCCTCGGGAGTTGCCATCCACAGACAGCAAGAAGTTAGAACAAACCACAGAGGATGGGAATACAGTGGTAGGAGGTCTAACATGTGTCTAACCAGAGTTCAAATGACAGACCAGAGAGGATGGGGAAGGGTGGAAGATCTCATTCAGAAAAGGTGGAGTGGGTAAAATACATTTCATTCCACTATTTTATTGATCATTGTAGAATAAAAGACAAAGTGATAACCTTCAAGTCTTTAAAAAGAAAAGGCAGATCATCTCCAAAACACAAGGAAGTGACTAATATTAAATTGTCAGCAGCACCAGTGGAAACCAGTGGGTAAAAGAGAAGAAAATACAAACATTAAAAATAAACAAGTGAATAGCTGCCCATGAGTTTAACCACAAGACCACACAGAAACGGGCAGAATAAAACGTTTGTTTTCAAGCAAATGTGCACAGAGGAAGTTTATTGCTAAGAGGTGTATACTAAATAAAACTCTAAATTTCTATTTTAGAAAGGAGACAGTTCTGGAAGAGACCTGTAATTAACTTTTAAAAGCGGCAATGTTGGTGTCATCAGATCAGTGAGGTTTTAAAAACTAGATGAAACCAGGAGAAGGGCATATGAGTTAGAAGAGAAGCAACTGCGGTGCAGTTTGTAAGTTAGGTATTACTGAGGGGGAGAACAGTTGGATTGAGCCTGGTGTGATGCTTATATGTTTTATATGATGAAAGTTACTTCACTTCTGGCCACAAAAGTCACCTGTGTGTGCATGCACACGAGCACACACACACACACACACACACACACACACACATGCACCACACACACATGCACCACACACACATACACACCACACACACACAGCACACACCATACACACAAACACATACCACACATATACATACATACCACACACACACACCACACACACACATACCACACATCACACACACATGCACACACACACACAAAACACACATACCACACACACATACACACACACATACCACATAACACCCACCCACATACATACACACATGCACACATGCACACAAACACACATACCACACACACACACACACACACACACACACCACACACCACATGCACACAAGCACACACACCACACACAAACACCACACACACATACACACACACACACACTCACACACACACACACACACACACTCAAAGAGGAAAAAGTAGGGAGCTGTAAGAATAGAGGGAAGGAGGAGACAGAGGAAGAGAGAGAAAAGCTAAATTCAGAAACTTATGAAGAAAAAAAAATGCAGCTATTGTACAGAATCAGGAAGCAGAAGTCCTAGAGCTGCAACAGACTAAATTTATTTAACTACTTTATCATTTACAATAAGCGGGGGGGGGGGGGGGAACTAAGCTTACCAACCTAAAGGCAGAGCTTTATCAGTCTGGATATAAAACACCAGCCTATTTGCTCTTTAGAAACAATCAGCCAGTTTACTCTTTAGATAACAATAAACAATAAATGATCAAGACATTGATTAGTAATAAAAGACAGACAAAATAAACCAAAACAAACAAGTGAACAAAAACACAAACCTCACTAATCCCAAGACAACCAGAATGCTAGTGAAGGAAAAAGCAAACAATAAGACAGCTTAATATAGAGGGTAACTGAGAAATGTTAAAAGATTCAATTCCCCAGCATGTCATAGCAATTATTAATTTATATGCAGCTAATAAAATAGTCACAAACAAAGAAAGCCAAACACTACAAAAGGTCAAAGAAAAACAAATGAGGCTAAAACAAAAAAATATGTTGAAAAATATAGGTGAATATATGGAAAAAAGAGAAATGTTTAGAATTATCAAATTGAAAAGCTATCTTAAGTTTTGGGAGAAAAGCAGCAATATGAGTAAGCTTGAGAAAATAGAAGAAAAAAAAAAGAAAAGGGCTGAGCAAAAAATACCAGGGATAACCTAAAATGACAAAACTTGGTTCATTAAAAAGCTTAGGAATACAGAAAACACTCAATAAATTTGTGCTATTAAAATGAGAGATGACCCAAGTCAGCAATTGGTAATAAAAAGGCATATGGTCATAGGTAAAGGAGATGGAGTTGGAAAGAATCCTATGATAAATTATATGCCAATAGTCAGAAAATTCAGACAAAGGACAACTCTTCAGAATGTTTAACTAAAATAAATCAAGGAAAAGCAGCACCCTCCAGCCATTATCAGCAGGTAAAGTTGGTGGCTTAGAATCTTCCCCTGAAGAAAACTAAGCCCAAATCGTTGCATAGATTGAATTGATGTTTTACAAAGAGGAAATAAATACATTATAGAAACTGTTCCTCAGAGTGGAAGAGAGACTTTATTTCACGTGGTTAGTGCTATCTTGGTTCTGGAATTGGGTGAAGATTGTATGAGGTCATTCATTCATGAACACTAGTGCAATCAATTTTATGTGCCTTTAATAAGATAGATATAAAACAGAAAGCAAAATGCCATCAAAGGTCAAGGAGACCCAGATAAATCTTCCAATAAACCATCTCACTAAAATTGGATTGGTTAAAAGACACAGCAAAGGTAAATACTGGTAAAGCAAACCTAGGCCTGTGAACAAATGTGGCCATGTTGGGTGGCCATGTTGGGTGGCCATGTTGGATGGCCATGTTGGGTGGCCATGTTGGGTGGCCATGTTGGGTGGCCATGTTGGGTGGCCATGTTGGGTCATTCTGGAATGTAAAACTGGTTTAAGGATAAACATTGTTTTTGTAATTTTCATCTCCAATTAAAAGAGAAAAGTTTTAAGATGGCCTCAAGAGGTACAGACAATATGTTTGAGAGCATCAATATCTATTTATTCACAATTAATAGTTAGGCAATTGTCAGTCCATGGCTGCACTATGCACACTACCAAAAGCCTCCGGGAAAAAAAATCGTACAATTATAGTCACGACACATATAGACACAGATAAAGAAATGAGTGAATAAACAAAAACTTAAGCATTCTTTTTGCTTATCAGCCAAAAAAATTGCCCTGGTGACTAAGTCATTTTGATGTAGAAGGTAGACAGAGGTGAGGTGGAGGCACAGAAGTCTGAAGAGTATTGAGTGAATGGATCTTATTGATAGTCATAAGTTCGGGAAGGATGTATCAGACAGGGCCTTTCTCAACCTAAACTATTTGTGTGCTCAAAACTATGAGCAATTAAAAGAGTAAGAGTGTTCAATAGACTCATTACTCTCTCATAATGATATTATAAATAGTTTGTACTGGTTGTTTGTTTTAGTTTTGTATTATTAATAGAAAACACACAGCGCCCCTCCCCTTGCTTCATTAAGATTGAATCAAATAGCATCATGGTACAGCAAAAAGATTTGTAGCTAGCATTGTCACTGTGACATGAGACCTTAGAGCTGGTCATTTCCCTCCCTTTGTCCCTTAGTGCAGCTTCCCTTTTGTTAAGACTGAACCACAATGGCTCAGTGAGGACAGGGTTCACCACACAAGCCTGATGACCGAATTTCATCCTCAGAACATATTAAAGGTGGAAGGAGAGAAATTGCTCTGCAAAACTGTCTTCTTGTCTACAAATGGCTGCTGTGGTACGCTAGCTCACAGAGATCACATATACAAAGATCACACACACATAGATCACACACACATACACACACACACATATAGATACACAGACACACGAAATATTGGAATAAATGTCTTCATTATTCAAATGAAAGTGGCAAGAAATGAATCTTTTTAACAACTATATTCTTCTTATCAGGAACTGGCTCTATTTTTTGTTTGTTTTAAAATAATGTAATAAATTATATGGAGTTAACAGGAGAAAAAACAATATGATTGTTAAATATTATGTCCCCAAATTACAAATCATTTAGAGACTGAATAGGGAAAAAGTGTGTGTGGGAGGCAGGTGTGAAAGACAGACAGAAATATGTAACCAGTCAACAGCAATGGCAGAAATGAGATCAAAGGTGTTTTGGAACCAACCTGTCCTTGTGTAGTTTCTGTGGTTTGCATTGATGCCAAAAATGTCTTTGTGTTCACCAGCTTCCAGGCCTCTGATGAAGTCAGACAGATAGATCGCTAATGTGAGCACAGGTCTCAGTGTTCGATTTCTGAGTTTTGTTTTTATCTGAAGACAAGGGGATGTTTTTGTTTCCACATCTGAATTGGTTTGGTGCAGAGCTGAGGCAGCGTGGAGGGGAGCTGATATGATCTAAGATGACGACTCACTCAGAACTGCAGCTTGCCTGGGTTCCCATGAGGATATGAGATTCCACTGGGAAGCTGCCCACACCTCGGGATGGCATTACACTACTCACAGATCTTGGTAGGCGTTCTTGAGTCAAAGGCACGAAGAGATGAGGTAACCCTCAGCACTTACCAGCTGTTTATAAGTCAAACTTGCCTGTTTGAGAGCAATTGTGAGTAGTCTATCAGCAGCTCCAGTAACACACGTGAAACTATCAAAATGGATGCCTTTGTGGCAAGCCGGAGCTAAAACCAAACACAAAGTCCATGAGGCTGTGAAGGAGGACCCTGTGCCTTAGATAAGGACACTTACATAAAGACTGTCAGAAGAACCTCCAGGTCCACATGTTTGTTTTCTGCCAAGAGCTTCCAAACTTTAGCTCACTATTTGAGGGTTAAGGACTAGCCAGCTAATGTACAAGAACCTTTTTCTGTCGTATATACTATCACTGTTTAGGAATTCAGCTGTGACTAAGATCCACGTACCTGATGTTCTCTACGAATCAGAATAAAGCAAGCATATTACCAATCAAAGCATTGGAAACCCCTATGTCTTGCTCCCCTCTGAATGTGCTGATGGCTCCTGGTGTTAACCAAGTTGACATGGTACTCTTGATCGTCATCAGAGGTGAAAGGACTCAGAGTAACATACCTATGGTCATAGCCAATGTCACTGCATTGTTTTGTTGGGGAAAATTTCATCTATGTATTTTTCTATTATCTACTTGGTACTTACAAAAAGAGAATCTAATAACTCCTGATCTGGTTATTTATGTTTTTGAGCTTGCTTTTAATGGAAGTTTGCAAAAAGCAATGAGAGTTTCAAACCTTTGTTACAAGAATATGTTTTCGAAAATAGAAAAAGTAACATTTATTAAATGTAAGGGATTTATTATTCCTGTCTACACATGAACTAGTAAGAATAAAAGAGAGATAAAAGCTCTGCCTTAATTTTAAAAGGAACCTGTGGTTGATATAAAATGTTTTAAAATTTCTTCTTGGGAATTACATTTACCATCCAATTATTCTAAATGAATAGTAAAAGTTAATACCTGCCAGGTGTGGTGGTGCAGACCTTTAATCCCAGTACTTGGAAAACAGAGGCAGGGGGGTATCTTTAAGTTTGAAGTCAGCCTGGTCTACAGAGGGAGTTCTAGGACAGGTAAAACTGATACACTGAGAAACCCTGTCTTGAACAATGCAAAAACAAACAAACAAAACAAAAATAATACCCATGATTTACTTTCAATTTTTCATTTGGGTTGATTGGCCAGCAAGATTCCAGGATGCCCCTGTCTTCACCAGGTTACCCAGGACCCAAGGCTGGGGTCACAAGGATATTTAGTCTGCCTGCTGTTTTCATGTGGCCTCTGCGGATTTGAACTCAGGTTCTCATGATTGGAGAGCATCTGTGTTCATTTTCTGAGACATACCCTCAGCTCCAAGTTCTGAAAATTTTGCTTGAGAATAATTCTCCTCTAAGAGATAGAAAAATAAAGTTCTGCTTTGCAGTATTTTATATCCATGGAGCAATAGCCATTGAAAAAGAGTAAAAATTGGCCAGAGATGGCAAGTCAGCTCCTGGTTATGCAACAGCTGACTGTGTTGGAGAAAGACTCTCTGTGGACTGGAGGTGAATCACAGAAACAACATGGGAGGCTGGAGAATGGAAGATGCCTAAAGACTAGAGAAAAGATGTCATACTCCTAGTTTCTAAAAACAGAGTTAAGTGCCTTTTCCTAATCAATATTAGTCAATGTCCCTTTTCCCCTCTTTTCTTCTTTTGAGATTGGCTATCAGGCTGTGGATGCTGTCTTCTGATTAGCTAAGACTAGCCTTGAATTCCCCATTAGACTTCCCAGTATATGGTAATATTCATCATTCTACAGCTGTTTAGTCCACCTAATGAGTTACAGTTGTGGGGACTGAGGCCCTGGGGTCTCATGCTGGTGTTTCAGCTTGCCTTTACACTATCCGACCTTTGTTCTTTAACTTCCTTACCTGTGATCTTGAATAAACATTGACAGTTCTATGGAAGAGCTCACAGAAACTATGAGCAAGATATTTTTGCAGTGACTGGAACATTACAAACATTTCTGGTATGGTGTATATCAGAAAACTCTAGATTTCTGCTGGTCATTTAGTTAGCTTCTCTATTTCCAAGTTATTATTATTATCATTATCATCAACATAATCATCATCATCATTATTATTAATTATTATTATTATTGTCTGTGTGCATGATGTATATGTGCATGTGGGTGCATACATGTGAGGTCAGATGGTAGCATTATAAAGTCAGATCTCTCTACCTCTATGTTCAAACTCATATCACAGTACATGCCTTTACCTGCTGAACTATCTTACAGAACCTGCTTTATCCTTTTTGTTGTGAGTATAATTATTATTTTGATGAATGCTCATTTGTAACATTCTTTGAAAACATGTCTTGTTATTTTCTTAAAATAAACTCATAGGAAAAATTGTGTTGAGAAGCTATATATAGTTTTGAAGCTTTTGGTTTCTATTTACAGACTCACGGGGAGAAAAGCTTTTCCTGCTCCCTCTACCAGAGAGGCTGTAGGTTCTTGCATTGAAAACAATATGTGTGTGTATCCCAATTTGATGAACTTACAGAAGGAGGAAATGGCCTCTCAACAGTGCTTTAGTTCACACTCACTTGGCCAGGCTACTTTGCTTGATTAATGTCCTCCTCTCTGATCTCCTATAATCCTCGTCCCACATGCCAGCCGCCTTCCCTCGTGCAGGCAGCCCTCCTGCCTTCCTCACGGGAGGATTGTAGAGCATTCATTTCTTCCACCATCTATCATGCAGAATGCTTTCCCGGATGTAGTCCACTTTGTCATTTTTCCCTCTGAAAATATTGTGCCAGAGTCCAGCATAATAGTCCATGTGTGGTCAGACAGCTGCTGCATGTGCCAAGGAATAAGATGGTTCAATTATAATGTGTTTACTTTTGAGAAGCCATTAGCATTCAGTTTGTTTTGAGTTTTTTATTGAATCTTTGAGTGATTTAGGGTGAATTTAGGACAGAGGAGATTTTGTCTCAAAAAAAAAAAAAAAAAAAAAAAAAGGTGTTTAAAACAGCTTTCTCTTCTCTACCTCTTTAAGCTGTTATGACCACACACATGGTGGGTCCAGACTGCAGAGCTGCACCATTGCAGTGTGATTTTAGCATCTTCTAACTCTGCATCCTACACACAGCTGAAGCAACATGGGTTTTTTCTATGTAGAATAAGGTGGGGAGCTATGAATATGAAGGAGCTGTGCAGCTGATAAGCAACCCTAGAGGGAAGAGAGGTGTCCTATTAATGTTTTCCTGATGGCTTATCTGGTTCCTGAAGGTAACCTTGTCATCCCCATTGTTTTACTCTTTCATAATCTGTGTCCTCGCAGACATTAGCATCCTGAGTTCTTTGGTTTTATTACCTGAAAAACCTAAAGACAGAGATGATGATTGGTCCTGCACAATATTTAAAAAGGAGGTAGATGTTGGAGGTTTAAGTGTGATGGTGACTCACACATTCCATACATTTTATACAATTCATTCTAAAGTATTGGGCTACAATGACTTTTGAAGAGGCATTAGGGACTCAGTGGGTCTGTCAGACCTGAGATGCTGGCTGTTGAATCTGAGTGTTATTATTGGAGCTGGGTGACAGGAGACATAGAGTATCTGGCCTAGAGGGGACTGCTGGGGAGGGAGGCTCATAAACTCGTGAAAGACCATTTACTAACTGGACTTCTAATTTGATTTGGGAGGCCTGTGAGATGAAGAGCTCTCATGGAAGCAGTGATGAAAGACCAGTGGAGGAGACAATGTTTGCCGTGACCATGGGATCTGGTAGTGATGGGAGTAAAGAGGTAAGGGCATTTGGGGGGAAAGTCACTTGCACTGGGCTCTGCAATGACAGCCACCCACTAAGCACATGCTCTGTTGTCTTAAAGCTGTTGAGACATCAGTGGTTTTGTGACTTTATAAGACACTGTCCAATAACTACAAATCTGGATTAATCTGGTTAAAGCAGCTCTGGAAGAAGAGAAGGACAAGGACTGAGAAAATATCTAGAATTAGGATCTAATTTAGCCCAGGATCAAGTTTATCAACTAGTCTACAGGGCCTCTTAGATGATTATTCAGATCAACTCCCCAATAATATGACATAATTTGAAAAATCTAATCATTTTTCAGTGAAATATATAAGTCCAAAAACACATATGTGACTAAAAATATTTCAAAATGTTTTTAGAGAGTCCCCCACCACAGTAATTTTAATTTTCATGAAATGCTTTGTCTATCAGCTCCTTAGGTGGCATTATATTTCCCCTCCTTGCTTTGCCTTGCAGTTTTATAATTGCCACACATCTCTAAGTCTGTTGTTGGGTTGCAGGCTTTCATCCAAGCTCTGCAGCTGTAGGCATCAACTACAGATGCCATTTTGTCGTGGTCTTGAAGACATCGGGTCAATCCCTCATCTTCTCTGGAGGCCAAGAAAATAAAAGAGCTTCTCCATCATGATGGGCTGTTTTGATTTTGCAAATTCATACACCCTGAATACTTTGTTCTGTGAAAGAACCAAGGAAGAGTAGCACCATCATCAGTACCACTGCCCTTGAGACTCACGCTGTCCGAGAAGAAGCTCTGTAACACACTGTACTTTCCTAAGTCAGGTCTGCTTCTGGATGTGCATCCTGGTGTTGGGTTTGCCAGAACACTTTTAAAAGGCGCGAGCTTCCCCGCTGAACAGGATGTTAATTTTTCATGAACCTATGCTGTGATGAGGAGCATGAAAAGGAGGAGAAAAAGCACCAGGAAAAGAATGAGACAAAATAAAAGAAGCAATCCTCTGGTTCCAGATAGAAAGATGGATGCTTGAAATTTTGCTTGTTAGAAGACAGACAGACGTTAAATACAGAACTGCTTGATGAAAATAATTAACTCTTTGGAGTGTATTTCTTGGAAAAGGAAGGGAGACTTCCAATTTAGAAGCCATCTGGAGACTGTAAAGATTACATTTCCACTCTGGCCAGTGAGTTGTATATAGAGTTGCCTGGTCAGGAGAGGAGTCTACCATGTCCAAGAGACATCACTGGCCACCTGGACTTCTGATCTCCTATCTATTAATATGAATTTTAAAGTCTTTCTTTATTATGATGTTACTCAAATCTTCACCAAGACATTTCAAATCATATTTTTGTACAGTAAATTTACACTTGAGATGTCACTTTTTCAATAAAAACTATATTAATAATGAATTTATTTCTGTCCCTTGGTACCTGGTCTTAAATAATAAGATTTTAATTTTTGGTCTGTGTTTCTTGATAGTTTCAGACACAGAGTCAGCATTTTGCTGCTCCAGAAACAAAGAATGAGTCTTGTCAGGCATTGTTTAATGTCAGCTGGCATAGACATCTAGGCAGCACTGGATGTTTTGTTTGTTTCTTTTTCTTTATTTATGGCAAGCCATCCCTGTTGCTGGTGAGCAGAAAACATGATGGGTGGTTCCCAGTGATCTTACTCCCTGGTCCATGTGCACCTGTGTCGTCCTCCCCCCTCATGTGTGGCTCAGACCTATATTGACTTGCTTCTGGCAAATTAACCGTGACAAGCATAAGAATAGCTTCCAATTCACACATCCTCTTTCCCACCCTGTCACTCACTCTGTGGAAATCAAGCTGGGGGACTGTGAGATTTCTGAAAAAGACATGCTGGCAAGGGTTTAGAAGGAGGCTTCTAGCTAATACCCCATTTCTGTGCCTTCAGTTAGGACCCTTACCCAAATTATGGCAATCTGGAAAACATGAGTAAGAAGTTAAACCGTATGTAATTCCTAAACCAGCAAACTTTTCTATAACCAGTGTTTATCACATCAAATCAACAAGATTTAGAGGAATTTGGTAGGTAACAGTATCTAATACAAGCACCAATAAAGTGCTTTATTTTTAATTTATGTGTGTAGTGCTTTACCTGCCTGTATATGCACCAGTTTGTGTGTCTGGTGTTCGAGTAGACCAAAAAAAAGTGCATCAGCTTCCTTGGAACTCGAGTTCCAGATAGTTGTGAGCAGCTGGTTGGGTGCCTGGAATGGAACCAGAATGTTCTGGAAAACCAGGGCTCTTACCTGTGGAATCATCTCTCTAGCCAAAAATAGGATTCTGATTATTTAAAATTATGTTTGTGTTTGTTCCATGATGGTATGCAAACTGTTGAGAAACTTGTATGCTTCTTTGTGCCTGTGTTCTTTACTTACTTAAATATCACCATGCTACATTGTTCATTTTATTTCATTTTTTACTTTTGCTTCTTCATGCAGTTTTTCTGAAATGTGTTGAAATGACTGATGTAAGTACAGGTCACTTCTAATTATTACATGGTTTGTTGGAGACATTTTATTCTTCTGTGTTCCTTGTAGGTGGCGTCTAAATAGCACTACCATAAGACAGTTTTGGGACGGACACAATGCCAGTCTCTTAGTAACTTTATATGTGCACCTAGAAGTTGAGACTAGTGGGTCATTGTTGAGTAATTAAGGATGTTCTTAGCATCCACGTTAAAATTGGCCTCAGTCCTAAGAATCCAACTAGTTTCAGGGTGCCAGGTTGTAGAGTATATATCAGTAGTTTTTAACCTTCCTAATGCAGTGATTCTTTAATATAATTTCTCATGTTGTGGTGACCCCAAACATAAAATCATTCTGCTGCTACATCCTAGCTGTAATTTCATTACTGTTATGACTTGTAATATAAATGTCTGATATACAGGATCTCTCATATGCAACTTCCAAGGTTGAGAGCCACCGGTATACATGTCAGACTCTGTGGTCTGATAAAGGATTCAGAAGAACCTATCTTTCTGTTTTACCATCTTCAGAAAGTGTTGTTTTCAGTGGTTACAAGAGTGTTGTCATAGTCTGGGCATACCTTATACACATCATCAAACCCAGTGAAGGAGTGGCTATAGCTTCCCATGTACCTATCATATTTTAGTAGACAAACATTTTATCAGAAGTCTTTTTGTAGATCCCTGTAAGTCTTATTAATCAGAATTCTGTTTGTTGTAAATAGATAGAGGATGCCTGGAATTTTGCCTTCAAAATGAGAGACAATCTGCAAATATGGAAAAAGCAGAGGCTGTGTGGTACTTTTTCACAAGTAATGTCTGTGCTTTTAAATATACATAATGTAATCATTTGAATGTTTTATAACTAAGCTCTTACCAACATGATACTATGAAATTAATTGTCATGAACAAAATGATTCCAAGCAATAGTTTATTATCAGTCATGCATACATGTATACAGTAACTGGAAATTCAGCTAGGTGTGACTGGCAGTCAGGTTCAGGCTGGACTATGTCTGCTCCCCTGACTCTCATCTCCCCTCTACTCAGAAAACATAAGTGGGCAATATCCTTGTCATGGCAAATGCAGAAGTATGAAGGCTCAAGCCCAACCATGTGACTACATTTCAAGCCTTTGCTCAATCTCTACTGTTAACACACTATTGGTCCAAGCCAGCTACATGCTCAGGGTTAATGTCCAGGAACAGGGAAGTACACATGAAGTTTATCATAAGACTCAACTGTGCTATACAGTCAAGCCCAGTGGAGATAGAATATACAGTTTCTTTTTTTAATGGCAGTGGTACAGGATGAGGGGTCAAAGACATATGAACTACAAGTTTAGAAACCATAAATCAGTATTTTCTGCTATGAGCAATGTAAGAAATTCCTATTAACCAACATTGTCATCAACATTTGGTATCACCAATGTTCAATTGTCTCGTTAACTAAATGGTAACAAAGTTGTTTAAACTTATGCATCTATGGTTATCAAAGAAAATATTTTTTTACCTACATGTCTCCTCCTCTAAATTTGGTGTTTCAACTCATTGAAAATTTAAAAGTTGAGTTTCCTATATTTTCTCTTATGATGATTATTTCTCATATAATATTACTATTACCTCTTGATTCCTTTTGGATACTGCACAGCTTTTAGCCTCTTCAGTTACTTAATGTAGCAACTTTATCCTGGTATTCTGAGTTGTAAAAAATTCTCAATTTTGTTGTAATCAGCCTTCTTTTACTTCAAGTTTCAGAAGTGTTATTTAAAAGTTTGCTTCATATATCTAAATGTTACATTTAAAAATTACATTGATTTTATAATTTTAATGCTTCTTGTCTGGATTTTAAATCAGTTTAGATTTGTGCCACAAAGTAGACATTTTCCTTCATGTGGTGAGGTTTGCAAAGATATCGTTACTGAAAAATCTCTACCCTTTTCTCTCTCATTTGAACTGCCATATCTGTCATCTAAGATGTTCTCGAACATTACTTGGCTTGTTTCTAGGCTTCCATTGATCTAACATTAAAGAACTCTGAAGAAGCCAGATGGAAACCTGCTACTTGTATAAACTTTCAAAACTCTGTATATAGTTTCAAGTTAAGTACCATATAATGGGGAAGAGAATACTTCGCCCAGATGTCATATTCCCAAGGACAGCTGTGGGTTACCTCTTCTTGAATTGTTGGTCAGTGGGATCTCTTATACTCAAAAATATTATAGGCTATTGCCATTGGTCTTGGTTACTCTCCAGAACTTGATGGTAAGACCCATATATTTGAGTCACAGAACATGGAGAGATTCAGTTGGTACGAATCTGGAAGCTTCATCCTTACTGGATAGCTTTAATCATGCCAGAAAGTACTATGTTCACTACCAGGGAAAAAGGGAATCAACGGCCTTACTCAGCTGTGAACTCTGTGAGCTTCAATACCAAGTGATTTTGGAAGATATGCCCATTTGTGCAATCGTGACGTGAATATTATCAGAGTTACTATCAACTTTTAAAAATTCAATTTAAGGTCTATTCCACAAAATAGAACTTACACCTGGTACTTTCAACTGAGCCAAGAACTCCTGGTGTGACAGCTCATAAGCCCTATGAAAGAACCTACTATATTATTCCGATAAATGGACAGAGTACTAGGCTACCTCCTAAGTACTTACCCACTTCTATAGAGTAGTAGAGCAGGCAGCCCTCAATTGAGATGCTTTTTTCTTGCAGGAGATGGTGTTTAGTAGGGAGAATCATGTAGGTCAAGGTGCAGAGGATTAACTGTGGAGGGCTTATCTAATTCATATCTTCTCTCAAGGCTGAGCAATCATCGTGGAAGAGGGAGCAGGAAGATCTTAAGAACCAAAGGTAATGACTGTCACAGAGCAGTGCTTCCCAGATATGACAGGACTGCTGCACACGCATGCTAATGTCAGCCGTGACTGTATGAACAAGGCCCATGCAAGTCATACCCAGAAAAAAATTCCCAACTTCATCTTTATCCTCAACTTTTTCGCCCCCGCAAACCTACAGAGTCTTCTTATTGAAGCTTGTATGTGCCTAGATGAGCAGTCATCCAGTGGAACACAGGTCACAGGACAGGTGCCACAGATGAAGAGAACCAATGTCATACCCGCACCAGCCACAGTTGCTGATAGCTTCTCAGTTAGGAGCTGGCTCTAATAAGTTCCTCTGCCACCCGCGATGGAATTTGGCTACTTTTTCACTGCAGTCAACTACGACCTCTGGTTCTTACAATTTTTTCTGCTCTCTCTTCCATGATAACGCTAGAGACCTGGGAGGCAGAGCGTGGTATAGGTATCCTATTTAGGCCCAATAACTCCACAATCTCCTATTCTTTGCACGTGGACCGGTTGTGTGTCTGCATTCACCACCATCTGCCACTAAAGAAGCTTCTCTGATGATGGTCGAGAGCCACACTAATCAATGGGTATAAAGATAAGTATTTAAGGACAATTTATATTATGTCCATTTAGTAGAATATTTGTAGTAGGTTCTTCTTTAGAGCCTATGATAAACCATGCCCTGGGATTTTGGCTCAGTTAACAGTACCAGGCATGCATTCCATTTTGTGGGGTAGACCTCAAATACAGTCAGAAAATTGTTTGCTACTCCAAAAACACTCACGCCACTATCACACTATTGTGCTTTAAGGGCTTCCAAGCTAGTCATCATTGTAGCTTACAGGATTCACAGCTGAGTAACTGTCTGTTACGTTTCTCCCACAGTAGTATGGACAATGCCTCTGATCCATGAATGCCAGGGAGTAGGGAAGGTGTAATCAAGGCAGTATCATTTGATTTTTCCATGTTTTATGGCTCAAGTATCTTCAGCAACAGGGTCTTACCACCAAGTTCAGGAGGGTAACAAAACTCAATGTTATAGGTTACATTGATTTTGGTGGTAGGGGACATCTATGAGACCCTACTGATTACCAGCATGAAGAGAAGAAATTCACACTGGGCACTGGTGTTCTGTTTGATAGCTTATGGCATTTGGGTAATTAGGGTAATTCCACTTAACTTCTTTATATATATGTTCATGTGTTTGTGAAGTGTTTTTGAAGTTCACACAATAGTAGGTTTCCATAGATCATGGTATGTCTATGTATGGACATGTGCATTTGAACCGGGTGCTTGTGGCCACCAGAATAAAGAGTTAGATCTCCGAGGGCTAGAGGTCCAGGTGGTCATAGGTTGCAGCCTGACATGTATGCTAGAGACTGAACCTATTGCTCTTGAACCATTCAAGAGCAACAAATGCTCTTAAGGCTGCGTTGTCCCTTCAGCCTCAGTCCCATTCTTTATAGCTCCAGACTGTGCATGCAAGGACTTGTCTGATTCTGTAGTTTGTTCCCTTCCTGAAAGGACAATGCCTCCTGATTTACATTTAACATTTCGAGGAGCTATTTATAATCTCAAGTTTTCCCAGTGTAGCCTTTGCTCTGGCTGGACTACCTAATTATCACACCATGTTAAAGAAACCAAGCTCATTAGAACCATCTCTTTTGGATTCTTTTAGCTTCCTCTTAACCCTGGCTAGCCACATTATAAGTACATGCTTTTGAATGGGAAAACCTAGGGGCATGCTTGAAAAACTTCAAATCCTTAGAAAATACCTCAAGAGTCATCTGCTTACTAATGGCCTGATTTTCAAATATAAAGGACAGGACCTGACAGCTATTTGTAGCTCATTTTGGGTACTTAATGAGGAGTTAGCTAATGAAGAGGCCAAACAACAGCCTAAGAGTCCTATTGAATAGGCTTAATCATCTTTGTCTGATGACAATCTATTCATCTTTGTTTTAACCTGCCCAAAAGGATAGCAAAGATGTGACTCATTTAGACATCTAGTGACTTATTCAATCCGGTTTGGATTGGCTTTGTAACTGAAAAGGAATCAGTGTTTAATAAGTGTGCTTCTACCATGTAATTCCTGGAGAAGAGAAACATGCCTGTTAAGAAAAAGCAGCATACTAAATGAGCTCAGAATTGTTAAGTAGCTTCTTAAACGTTTGGTGGTTTTATATTTACCTTTTGCTTTGTGTGCATATCTCACTTTTCTTTCCAGACTTAGTTGGGTTCTTTTAAAAGTCATCGTCTCCCGAAGCATGTCATTTTAAAGTAACAAGACAGTGAAGTGACATATTGCAATACTGGAATTGTTGAGTCAGCCCTTCATGATTTCACAACTGTTAAAATACTCACACTGGAAACTATGACTAATTCCCTCTAATTCTCAGAAGCCCTCTCAAGAGAAAACTCACATTTTTGTGCTACTCAAATGCCATAAAAATGATTTCCTCCTGGCTCCTCGCTAAGCTCAGCAGGCAGTTAGTAGAATAGCACGTTGGTGCCCATAAGCAACCGTGGGCTGTGTTAAAAGCTCGCCCCCTAATTGTGCCTGGGAGATGAATAGGGCAGAACCTACTGTTCAGACTCAAGGTTGAAAAGAAAAAAGATGCTTAACAGATTGTGTTATGATTGCATCTTACGAGACTTCCACCAAATATTTAAGAATGTAAAAAGAACTGGTTTTGACGGTGTTTGATGATGCTTTTAAAAGGTATGTGTCAGATGCTTGAAGTTTAGGGAAATTACAAAATTGAGCTCTTAAGATTCCTTTAAAATCATTTCCCCCCATTTTGTTTTCAGGGCGTAAGTGTGTTGCCTGAATGTAAGTCTACACAGTACTTGTGGGCTTGGTGCCCGGGTAGGCCAGAAGAGGGTGTCAAATCTCCTAGTACTGGAGTTATAATGGGTGTGAATCACCATGTGAGCCCCTATGAAACTCAGCCAGAGAAATGCTTTTGTTGAAGGTGCTTTTTAAAATCCTCACAGATAACCAAGTCCCTCTCACTTTATAGAAATCTCTAGCCAGTGATCCATGTTATTCAGCCAGAGCAACAGGCCCAGCAGAAGTTACTTGCTGTTTTACTCGTAGGTGTAATGAGGAGCTGATATTTTTGGTCATTAAAAGTGCCCTTTCTGAATCGTCTGACAAGGATACAACATTGCAGTCACTTTTTTGCTTAGTGATGGAGACAGGCCCTGAGAGCTGTGCCATCGGATTCAGGTGACTTCTCGCGTGAACATCCTGTGGCTCACTTACACAAACCTAGACACTAGAGGTCAGCCGGGAAATGCGGCCTCCTACAGCAATAGAAAGACAAGACTGGCAGAGCTTTGCCTGTATCACATGGCACACTTTTTTAAAATCTATAAATTGGAAGGTTTTATTTATTAGTCTGTTTGTTTGTTTTTCATAAAACTATTTAAAAAAGAGAGGGATACATGTACAGATTTTAAAAAACATTTTGGCATAAAACTATATGAATATATTTTTGTCAGAACTTGATTTTTTTTTAAACGTTTGATAGTATGCATTGAAATCTTACTAATTACCATAAGCATAAAGTACATGTTAAACAAAATGTAACATGAAAATAGTCAAAGTTTTCTTGTGCAAGTGGATCAAAGGTCTTTACATTAAACCAGGTACACTGAAACTATTAGAAGAGAAAGTAGGGAAAACCTTAGAACACATAGGCACAGAGGAAAATTTCCTGAACAGAACACCAGTGGTTTGTGCTCTAAGACCAAGGATCGAGAGATGGGACTTAATAAGATTGCAAAGTTTCTGTAAGGCTAAGGACACTGTCAAGAAAACAAAATGGCAGCCAACAGATTGGGAAAAGATCTTTACCAATGGCACCCTTTTATAAACAATTATTTTAAAATAAGTAAGGGCATTCTCCATATTACCAAGAAAAACACAGTATATCAACTGTATAAACAACATAATAATAATAATAATATAAATGCATAGACAACAATCCTGCAACATAATTAATTGCTTGTTATCACAATCAACTACTATGTTATCTCCATTATTTCATGTGTCACTATACATTTTTAATTAAAAATTTTTACATACAATATTTTTGATATTCCCCATAATTTCTCCTGATCTCCTCACCTCTCTACATGTTCTCTCTCTCTCTCTCTCTCTCTCTCTCTCTCTCTCTCTCTCTCTCTCTCTCTCTCTCTCTCTCAAGACAAAACAGAAAAACAAGTAAACAAACAAAAAATACACAAAGGTCAAATCAACCAATAAAACAAACCAAAAATAAAGAAACAAAAGAAACACCACCTTAAAAGCCCACAGAGTCTGCCCTGGGTGTGGTTCATTGGAGAAAACTGACTTCCTCTCCTAGAAGGTATCACTTCCAAACAGCTTCTTGGTTAAGGGTAGGATTTTGTCTCCACTTTTCAGTGCTAGCATGTGGTCTGGTTTGACTCTCTGCAGGCCTTGTGCTTGCTACCACCGTCCCTGTAAGTTCATATGCTTATCAGCCCTATTGTGTCTAGAGGATTCCCCTGAAGTCATCCGCCACTTCTGGATTTTACACTCCTTCTGTCTCCTCTTCTGAATAGTTTCCTGAGCCTCGAGGGAGGACTTTGACAAAATATCTCACTTAGAAATGAGTGCACATTGTCCAGTTGTTGGTCTCAATTCCCACCTACTGCAAGAAGAAGCTTCCTGACTAGGGTTGTATGATGCACTGATCCGTGGGCATAGCAATGCCATTAGGAGTCATGCCATGAATGACCATCCAAGCAGTAGGTATGCTGACACTAACATTGGGGAAGCCAGGTAGGGAAACATGTAATTTCACCAGGTAAAAGAAACTTCCCATTGCCATGATTTATGGGATCCTGTCTATGGGGACCTGTCATCAACTCAAATGCTATATGGCAGGTGGCTAGTACTACATTACAGATTTCACAGACAGAAACACAGAGGTGAAGGGAAGTTAAGTAGCCTCATTTTGCAAATGGGGAAACTGTCTCATTAATTTCAGTCTTTGTTGCTTGTGGCAGGTAATGTTTATAGTGTGCCCAGATCACCCTCCAGCTTTTTGTGTGGCATTTTTATGTGTGCCAGATGACTTCAGGGTGCTTCTATTTCCCCCAGTCCTGAGACATAGGAATCTTCCTGGTCTCTACTGTCTGAAAGCAGAAAATACTGGGAGAAGTTACATTCTCCACAGGCACCCTGATGTGTGTTTGTCTATGGAATGGGAGATGACCAGGGAGTCAGAACACCTTTGTCTTGGCCATCCTGTCTTGCAGAACACAAGCTCCTGAGTTCCCTCTGCAGGACTTTACCTAGGTTTGTCCTTTAATAGGACTATTTCCTTTCTTCCTGCTTATTCACTGGGTTTCTCTAAATCCATGTTATCATCACCTCAGAATTTGCCCTAGACAGCCCAAACTAAGAGGGCACTTTTCCCCCATGGTTTTTCTTTTCAACTTTATTTTTAAAAGAGAGAGAGAGAGAGAGAGAGAGAGAGAGAGAGAGAGAGAGAGGGAGGGAGGGAGGGAGGGAGGGAGGGAGGGAGGGAGGGAGGGGGTGAGGGAGAGGGAGAGGGAGAGGGAGAGGGAGAGGGAGAGGGAGGGAGGGAGGGAGGGAGGAAGAGAGAGAGAGAGAGAGAGATAGATGTACAGATTTTTAAAGGCATTTTGGCATAACACTATATGAATATATTTTAGTCAGTACTTAATTCTTTGAGAAGTTTGATAGTATGCATTGAAATCTACTAGTTACCATAAGCATAAAGTACATGTAGAAAATAAAGAAACATGGAAACAGTCAGAGTTTTATTGGTGTGTATAGATTAAATGTAATGATTTTTGAATACCAAAATTGCCACAATTAGCTCTTGAATTATTAATGATTTAAGGTCATGGAGTACCACACTGTGAGAGGGTGCTATACACTTATTTTTTTTCTCAGAAGGACTGAGGCTTTCACTTTTTGGCCTTTGTTTTTCTTGATCTTCATATGGCCTGTGAGTTGTTTCTGGGGTGTTCAGAGCTTTCTGGGGTTAGTATCCCATTATCAGTGACTGCATTTTATGCCTGTTCTTTTGTGACTGTGTTATCTCACTCAGGATGATATTCTCTAGATGCATCCATTTTCTTAAGAATTTTGTTAAGTCATTGTTTCTGATAGCTGAGTAGTACTCCATTGTATAACTGTACCACAATTTTTGTATTCATTCATCTACTGAAGGACATCTACCCCCATGGTTTTTATGGGAGAAACTTTTTGTGGGGTGTGATGATGATCCTCAAGTTACACATAAAAATTTACCTGTGGCATGTATGAGTCTTGGAAATACAGATGTGCTTATTCTTAGGTAATCCTTTGTATCTGACCCATCCAACCTGTTACTATTCTGTCTCCAGATCAAAACTCCAGTATTCCACATGTCCTCATGGCTCTCACAGAGTGACTACCAGTACTGAAAAGGAATGTCATCCTGTGGCATTTCCCTCTGAGAATTATTGTTTAACATAAAGCAGGAGGTGATTAGGACTAGGCGTCAAGAGAAATAGATTCTGTTCTTAACAATTTGGGGACATGGAAGCTGCAGAGATAGCAGGTGGGTTTTAGGAAAAGCGTATGTTCATGTCCATGTGTTTAAGACCCATACAAATAAATGACTGTGGAGACAGCTTCCAGATGGAGACAGAGCTCAGGTTCACAAACAATCTCTCTCTTTTACTCAGAGACCACCACATACTGGAGTCTAGCAAGCTGATTTAGTGATATCCAGGTCTTTGAGTCTCAGAAGTAAACCAATGTGGTGACCACAGCAACTGCACACTTGCTTATCGAGAAATACCCCAGTTCATTCTAAGGGCAGTTCATTTTATCAGTTTTTTTATTCTGTGTGTATGAGTGTTTTGCCTATGTGTATGTGTGTACCACTTGTGTGCAATGCCTATGGAAGCCAGAAGGCAACAACGATCTTCTGGAACTGTAGTTACAGATGGTCGTGAGCTGCTTCTGTGCTGAGCCATCTCTCAAGTCCCTGATAGTTTATAATTTATTTATTAATTAATTTGTTTACACAACATGGCATTAGACTAGGAAGGTGTTTCTCACTTGGTAATTTGGGTAGTCTGTGACTGTACTTACTGTCTTGTCCTGTCAGTATTTGTCCTTGTACAGAGGACAGCAGAGACCCACTCCACTGAAACTGGCTGTCTGTTTTCCCAGTGACTTGGAGAGAGGCCTTCTAGGAGCCTTAAAACCTATCAGAAGTGAGCCTTCAGTGGCTACTTGTTGGCCCAGAAGTCTTTTCTTGCAGGGCTGGACCCTGTGAAGGCTCCTGCACTGAACCCCTAACCCGGTGGGGAATTTCACATTCTGGTCCTCTATTCTAGAGTAACCAATTCTATGCTTAATCTAAGGATAGCAGGCTCTTAGTCCTTGGGTAAATTTTCTGACTTATCCTTTGTTACCCACTGGGAAGAAGAAAAGGACAGAAAATCCTAGAAGCTAAGGCAAGATGGCTTCACACTCAACTTTGGCCACCAAGTGTGAGATTTTGAACTTATCTCACCTAAACTCTTTTCCTTCCCAGTGGAGGACTATGATACATGTTTCCTGTGTTTTAAAAATTACACGTATCAACATACTGCAGGTGTTTTATAACGTGTGAAGTGCTTCACACAGACATGATTCACATTTGACTCCACAACAGTTCCCACTGTGACTAGGTTTAAAGATTCTCCACATTTAGATCAATATTCATAGAGAGTCTTAAAATCATCTGAAATGAGAATTTATATTAGGAAGTATAAGAGATATGAGAATCTTCCAGACTACAGATGGAAGAGACATCTGAGGACAGGTTGTCTAACACAATGTGCGCATGTAGTGAGAACACTGGTTCAGGGAGCTGGGAGACAGCTGGGAGGAAGAGGTGTGTGAGTCACCACATGTGTGCATATCTGAGTGTATACATGAACATGTGGTGTGTGTGTGTGTGTGTGTGTGTGTGTGTGTGTACAATAGGAGAAGGAGAACTGTACTAGGCATTTCATGTGACCATATGTCTGATGTGTGTACATGTGATCATGTGTGTAGTATGTATATGCAATCATGTGTGATTGTGAACTTGGAGAAAAAAAACTGCACTGTGTGAAGCACTTTACGTGATTTTATTTCTTTCTTGTTACCAGCCCTGTGAGGTAAGGGGTGAGACTTCCCCACTCACTTTTGAAAAACCATGGCAACCTTTGTGAGCTGTCCAGTGGTTCTCACTCTGTGCTCTGTTACTGTGCTTTTCACATCTAGACCTTTGCCATCTTATAGAACAGATGCTCCAGACCTGCTGAGTAGTGACTACCCACTTCCCTCCTTCTAGCTCCTGACATTCTGCTTTCTCTCTATGAATTTGGCTACTACAGCAGGCTCTAGTTTGTGGAGTCACACAGCACATGTCTTTTTATTACTGCTTATTTTCCTCAAGGTTTTGTGTTTTAGCATGTGCCTCAGTATCCTTTTAAAGACTAAATAATATTTCACCATGTATGGCTAATCCTCTATGTATGGAAGGAAAATTGAACTCCATGCCAGTTTGTAGGGCAACCAGATTTTTAAAATATTTTATCTATGTATTGTGTGTTTGTACACAAGTGTGTGCATGGGGATACGAGCCTGGAAGTCAGAAGATGACCTTCAAAAGCTGCTTCTCTTCTTTTATTCACCATGTGAGTCCCAGCAATGGAGCTCAGGTTGCCAGGTGTGATGACCAGCACCTTCCTAATTCCCTGAGTCAGAAGCTCTCTCTGCTCAGTAAAAATTTTTGCCATTGGAGTAAAAGTGTTAAGTGAAGAGATCTCTATTATGCCTTCCCCAGAAGAACAACCTTACATCAGTCAAGCCTTCCCCACAGAAGGGAGAGTCTGAGCAGTACATGGCTGAGGTGGGCCTCTAAAGAAAGTTGAACAAATGAGGGAAATGTTTTCTGATGTGAGGAAAGTCCATGTTGCAACACTAAATGGTAGTGTTAGGTACTGGGATGTGTGATTCAATCTCAGACTACAGACACAGTGCACAGACGTAGGGCAGGTCAGTGTACATAGGAGTTCTCCATTCAAACCTATTGGGACCAACATGTGTCAAAGTGTGTGAATGCAAGAACTCCAAACACAGAGCCCAGAAGAACTACCAAAGGCATACTTTTAATAAAGTGACGGGAGGCCTGGTGAGACAGTGTTCAGAGTAGCCAGGGAACAGAGAGGTCTGTGCCGACTGCTCTGAAAGTGCCCCCCCCCCATTAGTTCACGGGAGCAGGAATCCTGCCTTAGGGTGCCTGTTTCCACCTAGTGGAACGTGCATGCAGAACAGGCACTCAGGACATATGCTACCAGGAACAGCGGAGATCCAGGGACACAGGCCAGATACAAGGGAGAGACGAGAACCAAACACTGACAACAAGACCATGTATAATCACCGACAACAAGATGGCAAGAGGAAAGTGAAAGAACATACCCCAGAGAAACCAAGACAACCTGGCAACACCAGAACCTAGCTCTCCCATCACAGCAAACAGTGGAATGCCAAACACTCCAGAAAAAGAAGACTCAGACCCGAAATATACCTCAAGATGATGATAGAGATCCTTAAACAAGAAGGGAGGAAAAGCATAAAGAATTAGAAGCTTTTAAAGAGGAAATAAGAAAAACACTCAAAGAACTCAAAGAACTAGAGGGAAACAGAACCAAAGAGATGAAGGAATTGAAGAAGGAATTTAAGATGGAAATGGAAACAATGAAGAAAACACTAAAAGACAACTCTAGAGGTAGAAAACCTAAAAAAGAAATCAGGATTCACAGATGCAAGCTTCTCCAACAGACTACAAGAGATGAAAGAGAGAATCTCAGAGGCAGAAGACAACATTGAAAACACAGACAAAACAATCAGAGAAGATGCAAAAACCAAAAAGCTCCTAACCCAAAATGTCCAGGAGATCCAGGACACAATGAGAAGACCAAACCTAAGGATAATAGGAATAGAAGAGGGTGAAGAATATCAACTAAGAGGCACAGTAAATATCTTCAACAAAATTGTAGAAGAAAACTTTCCTACCTTTAAGAATGAGATGACCATGAGCATAAAAGAAGCCTACAGAACTCCAAATATAGTGGACCAGAAAAGAAATTCCTCCTGACACATAATAGTCAAAATACCAAGTGCCCAAAGCAAAGAAAGAATACTAAATGCAGTAAGGGAAAAAGGTCAGGTAACATATAAAGGCAGACCAATCAGAATCACACCTGATTTCTCAACAGAGACTATGAAAGCTAGAAGATCCTGGACAAACATGCAGACACTAAGAGAACACAAGTGTCAGCCCAAGCTGACCCAGCAAAACTCTCAATCACCATAGATGGAGAGATCATGATATTCCAAGACAAAACTAAATTTACACAATATCTGACCACAAACCCAGTACTACAATGAATTATAGGTGGAAAACCCAATACAAGGAGAGAAACTATATCCTAGTAAAAATAAGAAAATACCTAAGCAAAAGAAGAAAGACACACAGGCACAATTCTACCTCCAAACGCAAAAATAGCAGGAAACAGCAACCACTATTCCTTAATATCTGTTAACATAAATGGACTCAATTCCCCAATAAAAAGACATAGGCTATCAGAGTGGATATATAAACAAAACCCAGCATTTTGCTGTATACAGGAAACTCATCTCAGAGACAAAGACAGAAACTATCTCAGAGTAAAAGGCTGGAAAAAAACTTTCAAGGGAATGGCCCCAAGAAGCAAGCTGGAGTGGCTATTCTAATATCGAATAAAGTAGATTTTCAACCAAAAGTTATCAAAAAAGATAAGAAAAAAAACATTTTACTCATTACAGGGGAAATTTGTCAGGAGAAACTCTCAATCCTTAACATATATGCTCCAAATACAAGAGCACCCATATTCATAAAAGAAACCCTACTAAAGCTCAAAAAATATATTGTACCCCATACAACAATAGTGGGAGACCTCAACACCTCACTCTCACTAATGAACAGATCTTGGAAACAGAAATTGAACAAGGACACAGTAAAACTAGCAGAGGTTTTGAACCAATTGGAATTAATAGATACCTACAGAACATGTCATCCTAAAACAAAAGAATACACCTTCTCAGCACCTCACAGCACCTTCTCCAAAATTGACCATATAATCGGTCACAAAACAAGCCTCAATAGATATAAGAAGATTAAAATACTCCCATGCATCCTCTCAGATCACCATGGTCTAAGGCTGGTCTTTAATAACAACAAAGACAAAATAAGCCCATATACACATGGAAACTAAACAATGGTCTATTAAATGATCGCATGTTCAAAGAAGAAATAAAGAAAGAAATGAAGGATTTTCTAGAATTTAATGAAAATGAAAACACAAAATACCCAAACCTATGGGATGCAATAAAAGTAGCACTGAGAGGAAAACTCATAGCTCTGAGTGCTTCCAAAAAGAAACTGGAGAGAGTATACACTAGCTCTCTTGACAGTACAGTTGAAAGCTCTAGAACAAAAGGAATCAGATACACCCAAGAGGAGTAGATGGCAAGAGATAATCAAATTCAGAGCAGAAATTGACCACGTAGAAACAAAAAGAATCATTCAAAGAATCAACAAAACCAAGAACTGGTTCTTTGAGAAAATGAACAAGATTGATAAACCCTTAGCCAGACTAACTAGAGGGCAAAGAGAGAGTATCCAAATTAACAAAATCAGAAATGAAAGTGGAGATATAATAACTGAAACTGAGGAAATTCAAGAAAGCATCAGATCCTACTACAAAAGCCTATAGTCAACCAAGCTGGAAAATCTGGAGGAAATGGATGAATTCCTAGACAGATACCAGATATTAAAGTTAAACCAGGACCATCTAAATAATCTCATAACACCTAAAGAAATAGATGCAGCCATCAAAAGCCTCCCAACCAAAAGAAGCCCCGGTCCAGATGGGTTTAGTGCAGAATTTTATCAGAGATTTATTGACAACCTAATACCAATACTCTCCAAACTATTCCACAAAATAGAATCATATGGAACACTACTTAACATATTTTTTGAGGCCACAATAACCCTCGTTCTTAAACCATACAAAGACCCTACAACGAAAGAGAACTTCAGACCAATCTCACTTATGAACATTGACGCAAAAATACTCAACAAAATTTTTGCAAACCAAATTCAAGAACACATCAAACGATCATTCACCATTGTCAAGTAGGCTTCATCCCTTGGATGCAGGCATGGTTTAATATATGGAAATCCATCAATGAAATCCACCATATAAACAAACTCAAAGAAAAAAAAAACCACATGGTCATCTCACTAGATGCTGAGCAAGCATTTGACAAAATTCAACACCCTTTCATGATAAAAATCTTGGAAAGAACAGGAATCCAAGGTCCATACCTAAACATAATAAAAGCAATTTACAGCAAACCAACAGCCAACATCAAACTTAACGGTAGAAAACTTGATGCAATCTCACTAAAACCAGGGACTAGACAATGCTGCCCACTCTTCCCCTACCTATTCAACATAGTACTGTAAGTCCTGGCCGGGGCAATTAGATAGCAAATGGATATCAAAGGGATACAAATTAAAAGGAAGAAGTAAAAACATCATTGTTTACAGATGACATGATAGTGTACTTACGTGACCCCAAAAATTCCACCAGAGAACATCTACAGCTGATAAACAAGGTCAGCAAAGTGGCTTGATATAAAATTAACTCAAAAAAATTAGTAGCCTTCCTCTATTCAAAGCACAAATATGTGGAGAAAGAAGTTAGATAAAAGAAACCCTTCACAATGGTCACTAACAATATAAAATACCTTGGTGTGACTCTAACCAAGCAAGTGAACAACCTGTATGACAAGAACTTCAAATCTCTAAAGAAGGAAATCTCAGAAAATGGCAAGATCTCCCATGCTCATGGATTCGAAGGTCAACATTATAAAAATGGCCATCTTACCAAAACAAATCTACAGACTTAATGCAATCCCCATCAAAATTTCAACCCAATTTTTCATAGAATTGGAAAGAGCAATGTGCAATTTCATCCAGAATAATAAAAGACCTAGAATAGCAAAATCCATTTTCAACAACAAGAAAACATTTGCAGGAATCACTATTCCTGACCTCAAGCTATATTACAAGGCAATTGTGGTAAAAACTGCATTGTACTGGTACAGAGATAGGCACGTGGATCAATGGAATAGAATAAAAGATCCAAAAAACGAGCCCTTACATATATGGTCACCTGATTTTTGACAAAGGAGCTGTAAAGATTCAATGGAAAAAGGACAGCCTCTTCAAGAAATGGTGTTGGTTCATCTGGCACTCGGCATGCAGAAGAATGAAAATAGACCCTTTTTTATCTTTTTGTACAAAGTTCCAGTTCAAGTGGATCAAAGATCTCCACATTAAACCAGATACACTGAAATTATTAGAAGAGAAAGTAGGGAAAACCTTAGAACACATAGCCACAGGAGAAAATTTCCTGAACAAAACACGAATGGCTCGAGCTCTAAGGTCAAATATTAACAAATGGGATTGAATGAGATTTCAAAGTTTCTGTAAGACTAAGGACACTGTCAAGAAAACAAAACGGCAGCCAAGAGATTAGGAAAAGATCTTTACCAACCCCACGCTTGATAGAGGCCTAATATCCAAGGTATACAAAGAACTCAAGAAGCTAGACACCAGAGAATCAAACAACCCTATTAAAATAGTGTAAATAGCTAAAAAAAAGTTCCCAATTGAGGAATATCTATTGGCTGAGAAGCATCTAAGGAAGTGCAGGACATCATTAGCCATCAGGGAAACACAAATCAAAATAACCCTGAGATTCCACCTCACGCTAGTCAGAATGGCTAAGTTCCAATATTCAGATGACAGCAGATGCTCACTAGGTTGGGGAGAGGGAGGAACTTTTCTCCACTGTTGGTGGGGTTGTAAACTGATACAACCACTCTGGAAATCAGTTTGGCGATTCCTCAGAAAATTGGACATAGTACTACCTGAAGACCCACTTATTCCACTTCTGGGCATATACCCCAGAGAAGCTCCAACATACAACAAACACTCATGAACCACAATGTTCATAGCAATCCTATTTATTATAGCCAGAAGCTGGAAAGAACCATGATGTCGTTCAATAGATGAATGGATACAAAAATTGTGTTATATTTTCACAATGGAGTACTACTCAGCTATCAGAAACAATGACTTTATGAAATTCTTAAAAAATGGATATATCTAGAGAATATCATACTAAGTGAGATAATCCAGTCACAAAAGAACAGACTTAATATGTAGTCACTGATAATTGGATACTAACCCCAGAAAGCTTAGAACATCTTTGAAACAACTCACAGACTATATGAAGTTCAAGAAAAAAAAAAAAAAAGAAAAAAAAAAAAAAAGAAAAAACATTATGCTTAATCTTTACACAGCCAGAAAACTTTGGCTAATTCCAGGTTACATCTTGTTTTACATGTACTTTATGTTCATTGTAACTAGTAAGTTCTTAATGCACTCTATCAAACTTTAAAAAAACCAAGTACTGACAAAATGTATTCGTATACCTTTATGCAAAAATGCTTAAATCTGTACATTTATCTTTGTTTTTTAAAATAATGTTGTTCAATTAAAAAGAAAAACAAAGTGATGGTACCCTTCAGCCAACCATAAATCTGATTCTTGTCCTCCTTCACAGACGCACAGCCCTTTATATCACTAGGCTCTTCCCAGGCCATGGGTTCACTCTTGTGAACTGGATTGCTCTGTTTTGTTTTTTGAACAGTTCAGGGTAGTAGATGGGGCCAGGGCGGTCTGGACACAGGGTGAGCTTAGTGTTGGCCCCTGCATGGGTGACACATGTCACTGGCTGTCTAGGAAGATGCTTTTGCCCGGAATCTAAGCATTTTGTGTTTTATTGTGGAAGATTAAAACGTAGGGAAGATTATTCCCTAAGTAGAAAAGCTGACTTGTAGCTGAAGGGTTTCAACTGCAGGTTCAAGCCTACCTACATCTACAAAACAAAAGGCTAGTGCAGCAAGTGTCCTTGAGCTTTGCTCTTCTTTTTAAACTCATAAGACTTTTCTGAGACTGGGAGGGAAACATAGCAACATTTTATATCTGTTCTCACTCAGCAAAGTATAAAAAAGAATAGAGGAGTGGGAAAAAAAACTTACAGCCTCAATCTGTCCAGTCCCCTCCGGATGGTGCCCAACCATGCTCTCACAGTTTTTCTTTAAGCTCTTACTATAGCTTGTGGATCCTGGTTACTCAAAGCATGCCTGGAAAATAGAAAAGATCATCAGCTTCAGCTAAAAGATGGGTAGACAGCCTCAGAGGAGATGAGAGTATATACTGGGTCTCACTTGTTGACATGACTGTCCCCAGATGTTTCAGAGAAAGGCTCTGAGCTAGAAAATTAAGAGGTCCACTAGAGCAGGTCTACCAGTTAGCTCTAAATGTGTGGAGTTGCTGTCATGGTTGGAGGTGAGAAAATTGTCTCTGAGGTGGTCCCTGTGCCCAGCAGGAGTCTTCTCTGAGAACACAATGTGCTGACCTCCCAGGCTCTTGAGAAGTAATGAAGAAGAGGCCTCCTGTGTGGGTCTTTGTAGAATTGCTGATTGTCAGACCATGCTGAACATTCTCTTAAACATCACAGACACACCTAGCTCACCTAAGAAGAACTCATTTTTCTTTTCCTCAGGGCTCGTGAAAGAGGGCATGAGGCTCAGGCTGAATGGACAACTTGGAAAAATGACTGAGCTGAAATCTTGTATAATTCAAACGTGGCATCATTCCAAGCTGTGAAGTTTCTCAGCCGCCCTTGATCCAAATCTTTTTTGCTAAAGATATCAGTCTTATATGACACTTATATATGATTTGATCTTACTGATAAATATCATGGTAAAAACAAATGACAATTTTAGAAAATGATTTTTGTTTCCCAATTGGCAAGCCTTCACCCTCCCCCCATTCCCATCCCGCTCTGGCAGACTTTGCCAAGAAAATTCCTTTCTTTTGCAACTGTTAGAGAAAATCACTTGGTAGTTCTTGCAGAAGATGGTGGGATGGATTTTGAGAAAATGAGTTATTTAAAATTCCGTCTCAGGAATATTTGGTGAATCTGGCCTGGTTACACAGCCCTTTGTAATCCAAGCTATCCTGGAGGATGATTCAGAGGGATTATGAGTTTGAGATCTGCTCAAGCAACAGAATGAAAGAAAGAATGACCAGGATAGCTTAGTGAGACCCTTCTCCATAAAAGCCAAAGAAAAGGGGGGTTCAGAAGCAGCTTATTGGTAAAGTCCTTGTTTAGCATATGCAACTATATTCAACCACTAGTGCCAAAATGTAGGGAGCCATTTGTGCCACACCCAAACATGGCGCCGGCTTCTCGCCGAGAACTCAGCAAACAGAGCTGTTGCCCAGCCAAGAGACTTAATGCTAATGCGCCACATACGTCATAGCCCGCTCTTGGGGCACGTGATTGAGCTACAGGAGGATGCACCAATCAGGTAGCGACACGAGTCTCCTAGGCATATATAGCAGTGCATTTCTCCCCCATGTGAGGAGGAGAGGAAGACAGTGGAGAGATTGCGGGAGACCCCACGTGGAGGGATGGCGGAGAGATACCACGTGGAGAGAAACTCGGTAAAAGAGATTGCGGGAGATCCCGCGTGGACAGAGACTGGACAGAGAGATCGCACGTGGGGGACTGCGCGTGAGAGATCTCCTAGACAGTAGAACCCGGTAGGGAGTCCCCGGCTCAGAGAGAAGTTTCCTGCTCAAGAAGCCCCCTGCTCAAAGTGCTGTACAATAAAGGTTATCCGCAGAAGAATCTGTTTGTTTGTTGCACGCCTGTTCCTAGTGGCGGGAAGCGTGGGCACGTGACACCAAAAATTAAATTAAATAAGATAAGATAAAATAAAATAAAATGAATGGTAGAAAGAGAAAAGGAAGGGAGAAGAGTAACGGGAAGGCAAAGAGAAAGGAGACAAAGAGGAAATGGGAAACAGAGATGGGAAGAAAGAGAGAGAGAGAGAGAAGGGAAGGGAGAGGAGAAGGAGAGAGGGGAGAGAGGGAAGAGAGGAGAGAGGAGAGAGCAGAGAGAGAGAGAGAGAGAGAGAGAGAGAGAGAGAGAGAGAGAGAGAGAGAGAGATTGATGGAAGTTCTATTTGAATTAATCTCATTGGATCTGTGGTTAAGAAGTCCTTCATGATAATTCACCCAAATTATGAAGTCAGTGGTCCAGGCCAGTGTCCAGGCCATTGGTCAAGACCTTGGATCCACTCTGCTACTCTCTCTCATAATACCAGCTCTCCAGGGGGTGCTGCAGAAACTCGCCCAGGCCCAGCAGTCTTCCCTCACCCAGCTAAGTCTCTGTTAGAGAAATAGATGTAGCCCTTTAAAACAGTTTGTTTTCATGGGTTCCAGTGCAGGGCATTCAGTTCACGTGGACATGTGTTCACACAGCTCACTGCCACTCCTAAGAGCCTTGTGGAGCTTTCTCAGAGGCAGAACTTCTGGAAACTGGGTCACATGACAAGTGATGTGAGGTGTTTCCTAGGACATTTCTGAGCACCATCATCTAGTAGGGAAAAGTTATGAAAAATTCATTGGGTGAGTGGGTGGGGTCTCGCTAACCGAGCAGGGCATTTGTTACATGGGGCTTCCACTGTCTCATCAGCTCATGGGACTATGCTCTGCCAACTCCAGACATGTAAATGTGCTGGTTACAAAAGAGGCTCCCAGGCCAAAGTCACATCCTCAGACCACCTCTCTTTCCCGCTGTCATCTAATGTTCAGGAAGTTCATGGCCTTGTTGGTTATGCTTGCGATTTCTTCCCTAAGCTCTTTCAAAGTTACAGATCTGAACTCCCTGTGTGCTAGATGACTCCAATTAGAACACGCTGTGCATCTCAAACAGCTCTGCCTTCCAAATCCCTATTTTCATCATCCTTCTTCCTGGATTATTCTCTTCCTCACTGCCCTTCCAACACTTCCATGTTTAAGCATCAGCTGCCAAGGCTGCTGTCAATCATCTGGATCTCTGAGTCAATCTGATGATTTAGGAGGAAGTTGGAGGAGCAGTTACCAGAATCACTGAGAACTCTGCAGCCATATGCACAGAAGTTCTATGTCGTTTCCGTAGCCCCACGCCCCCTTCATGTCCGTGCTTGCCTTGTGCAGACGTTGGAGGAGCTCAGTGTGCAGAGCTGGAGTGATGGCTGCAGGGAGTTGGCAAGCCCATGAGGAGGAGAGCAGGATAGAGGAAGTGGGTGGTATAGTGAGCATTTCTGGGTTTAAGCTTGTTATAGGAATCAACTCATCGGTAGTCTTGAAGGTGGCCACCTGCTGTGTCTCGAAGCTGAAATGTCCTTCATAGGCCCTGCATGTTTCAAACACCTGTCCATCACTTGGCAGTACTGTTTGGGGAGGCTGCTGAAACTTTGGGAGACTTGTGGGCCCGGCTGGTAGAAGGGGCTCACCGCTGAAATGGCCTCTGAAGGTTGCAGCCAGCCCTAAGTACTGTCCGGCTGCATCTGCCTTTTGAACGCCCTCTTCAGCGTACCCCCACTGCTGCAGACGGACTCATTCAGCCACACCTTTGTCTTCTGCAGTGAAGTGAACCTGTGAGCCCACCAATTTCTCCTTCACCAGTTGCATCTTGCCGGTACTTTGTCACAGTGATAAATACACTGTTCCTCTGGTGCTACTTGAATTTCCTACTGGTAGCTTTTCAAGACAAGGCAACACTTTTCCCCCCTAAGTTAACTTTTCAGTGCTCTGTGGCTGCTA
The DNA here is from genome assembly GCF_963924665.1 of Micromys minutus. Lineage (NCBI taxonomy): Eukaryota > Metazoa > Chordata > Mammalia > Rodentia > Muridae > Micromys > Micromys minutus. The sequence goes on from NC_137969.1 coordinate 115,854,421, forward strand.
GCTTCTCAGCTAGGAGATCCTGGGTCAGCACCGTTAGCTTTTGCTACCCAGTTGTTTGTGCATTCCTACTTTTCCTTCTTGGCCATTTCCCCTTTTCTTTGTCTCATTGGCTTCAGTAAGAAGTCACAATGTAACTAGGGTCCAAGGAGTGTGGCTTTCTCTGTGAGTTTTCAGCTTCAGATGGTCAGTGCTCTAGGTTCCAGTTGTTTCTCTTCCTTATCTCCTGGATTCCACATACCCTGTGTATAGGGTAAGTGGGCCCAGCCACCAGACAGGCGTAATCACTGGTAAGGCTGAGTGAGCTCAGAGCCCAGGGATTTCAGAAATTTAAGAAAGGCAGGAGTAGAGCTGCATCTTACTTGTCTCTGTACCTGCAGTGGAAGAGGTATCCTGACCCCCACTGAGAGGACCATGGGGAGTCAGTCACATAATGTAGTACCTACAGTCCTTCCCCATGCAGATAGAGCATCGCTAATATCTCAAACTTAGCCAATAGAAAAAAAAAAAAAAAACATCAGAGCAGCAGCAGCTCTGCCACCTCTGTCTCTGCCACTGTAGCTAAGAGATCTGGGACCATGGCCACCTGCCACACGCAGGCCACCCAAGCCTCTTGTCTTCTCTTCTAAGAGCTGTAACACTCTTGGCATTCCCAGCTGGAACGGAGCCCCATGGAACTTATTCATGCTCTGCTTTGCTTTACTTGGTCTGGTCTGATCTGGTCTGCAGAGGTGTCTGAGGCAAGCAGCCAGACAGTGGTGCACACCTGGGAAGCCATTGTGGAAGTGTGATGCTTCTTGATCACAATATTCTAAGAGTAGCCTCAATAGGATGTGCCTGAGCTGAACTCATTGTGAGAGGCCACATGTTTTAAGTTTAGATTCCATTTTAGAACCTGACCTAAGTTTGAACTCAGGTAAACTAACAGGCTGGTATCTAGCATTGGTTTCCAAGTTGACTCTCAACAAACCTGAGCCCTTGTTCCAGTCTCTAGGCTAATCCCCAACAAGACCAGTGTTTCCAGGTTATACCTTCAACAAGAGCGGTGTTTCCAGGTTAGTCCCCCAACAAACCTGCACCCCCAGGTTACAAGCCCATCCCCTGCCTAGTGACCACCAGTGTAGAGAAGAACAGAAATTATGTTTATGATATGACTCCCAGCACCAGCTAATTACATTCTAGTTAGATGCTTTCATAATACTCCCTGCTTGCTGTTTACCTTAAAGCCTTGATGAACATTTGGGGCTTCACACCACCACCACCACCACCACCACCACCATGACCACCACCATGACCACCACCATGACCACCACCATGACCACCACCACCACCATGACCACCACCACCACCACAATCACCACCACCACCACTGCCAAAACTGTCCTGCATGAAGGTGGTGGTGAAGGGTGAGCTATCTAGGATAGAATAAAGACCCTGCTGTGAGTTGCATCAGATTGGCTCCTGTTTGTTTTTGGGAGGCATCACTAACATTTCCTTGGCACTACAGTTGCTTCAAGAGCAAGAGTCTGGCTTAAGATGCCATCTTTGGTAGCTGTGATAGATTGTCCACTGTGTATGACAGGCACAGCCCCATTGTCTGCCTGGGTGTGTTTCAGCACCACGAGGAGCAGCTGGTGTGGGAGGTCCTTTCATAAAGCTTGAGGACTCTAAAGAAGCTCCAGCTCTTTCAGTGAGAAGTAGATGCTTGGGCAATTGGGCAATAGGTTTCGCTGTGCTGTGGGAGGAAGAGGGTAACCCGTCCCCTGTTTCTGTTCAAGCTCAGGGATGTCCTCCAACCTGTGGCTTCTGACTTTCCTGTGGACTGTGTTTGTAGAGAGGAAGTCAAGCATTAAGAAGCCCTCATGAATCACTTGCTTCTGGGCTTCCCCTCGGGAGCCATTGTTGGTCATTTCATCTTTCTTATGCGACTTTTAAGATTCTCGGGAAAGCAAAAAAAGAAACTTTTATTCCCCAGTGGAGTCCCACTGGGACACCTTACAAAGAAATAGCGGGACCAGAAAAAAAAAAAAAAAAAAAAGCAAAGTAGAACATAAATTCTGAAATGCCCTAGAATGCACTGAGTTCAGAGTCAGTGTTAGAAAGAGATATAAATTATATCCCCCCCCCCAAGGGAAAAACACCCTTCCCATTAAAACACACACACACACAGACACACACACACACACACACTGCACTTTTTTTTTACATGCATTCAAATGTGTGGTTCTTAAATAATTTTATTTTATTTTTTGCTGGATTATGTTACTTGACATGTGTACCATTGATTTCCAAAGGTCAATAGGAAATGGTACGCTAATGAGTTGGAGGCTTGGTTTAAAGTTCTTTGAAAGGCCAACATGCTTTTAAGTCAGCTGTCTGTTTTCCTCGTTAACCATTGTTCCACTCTGTTAAGAAGTGCATGTTTGCCATTATGTTTCAGGTTTGGATTGCAGGACGGGATAGGATCTGGAGACTATACCTTCTGCCTGCCCTGCCTGCCACCGGGCTGTAAAGATAACCTATCTTTACCAAATGATCATGCCTTTCCTCCAGCAATAGAAATGCCACCAAAGGGAAACATGGAGTGGTTTCCACTATACTGTGCTTTAAAAAAACAAAAACATTCCTAAACTTCGCCTCTGAAGTAGCTTATCACAAAACTGGAAAACTGACAAGGATCTGCTTTAAGGTGCCAACAACATGGCTCAGCAGTTCAGAGCACTTGCTGTTTTTGACAGGACCTAGGTTCAGTTTCTAGTACCTGTATAGTAGCTTACAGCCAGCTATAACTCAGTTCTAGGACATCTAGTACCCTCTTCTGACCTCCACAGGTACGAGACATGCAATTTGCATACACATATACATACAGAAACTCACATATACACAGAGCAAATGTAAATGTAAATTTGTCTTAAGATTTTAAAAATGTTTTTATTTGATGCATCTGAGTGTTTGCCTGAATGCATATCTGGGCACCACATGCATGTGGTTCCCAAGGATGTCAAAAGGGGGCAGCAGATCCTCTGGGATTGGAATCACAGATGGTTGTGAGCTTCCAGGTGGGTTGCTGGGAATAGAGCTTGAGTCTTCTGGAAGAGCAGCTGGTGCTCTTAAGTACTTAGTCATCTCTCCAGTCTCCGAAGAAAAATTTAAAAAGAATGTTCTTAATGATATTTACCATTGTATAATATGAACATTTCTAGGGTGGCATACAAAACAAAAATTACAAAATCCAGTTTGGAATTCTTCCCCCATTTGAGAAGTAAACTCATAAAGAAAACACAGAAAGCCGACAGGGGAAAATGGCAGGAAAGACTGGAGTGAGTGTCAGGAGAATGTGCCTTATGAGTCGCCACTCCCTCCCCTGTCCTCTCTGGACCCCACCCCCAACCCCTGTTATCTGAGGCTGGCTACTCTGCCTCAGATGGCCATCTTTTGAGAGTATGTACAACTGTGTTGCAGGTCAGCACATTCTAGAGGGGAAAAAGGAAGAGTCACCTACACACCTCTGTAATCCAATTGTCCCAGGCAAGCTCCTAAGAAATTGGTTCTCTTGCACAATATTCTCAGAACTCTGAACAGTGTGCTACCTGATGAACTTTGGAACATTTTGTACAATCTTGGGTTGCTATCAATGACCTGAGCACCTATCCAGCTGTTCCCAAAGTGGTGAACTATCTTACCGTACACACTTTGTTGGTGACTATGAACTATAGCTTGTGAATCATGAACCAATCCAATTGTTTAAGTCACTTGTGATTGATATACCTTGGCAACCTATGATGGTTAATCTTCATTGTTAGCTTTAAGGAATTTAGAAGCATCATGGACACATACCTCTAGGTATGTGTGGGAAGGTGTTTCTAGGGAGGCTTAACTGGAGAGGGAAGACCCACCTCAAATCTGGTACTATTCCATGGGAGGTTTCTGGTTGGATTTATATTGAGTTTATTTGCCTGTATTTTGAGTTTTTGTGATCCTGGAGTGTCAAGATAATATGACTGTTTTTCCTGTCTCTCTATAGTACCCAACATTGGAGACATTATGGTATCTGTGAGCTTTATGGAAGTGCTCCACTGTCCCTTTTACCTGACTCTTGTAGAAGAAAGATCTTGGTGTATATCCAAAGTGGCTGTATGAAGGCAGAAATCAAACTAAATAGTAAATGTCAAGTCAAAGTGATAGAAGAAAAGAAACATTGATCCCCTGAAGAACTGGCCTTCATCCCAGGGTGTGTAAAGAAGAGAAGGCAATAACTTTGCTCACCTTTTAGGGCTATCCTTAGATCCTCTTCCTCTGCTGTGACTCCTTTATGTGGTTGTAAGCACTTGAGAGAAATGGGAGTGGATGAAAGACCCAGTTCCTGAGCCTTTATACAAAACACCTATAAACCCCAACTCACAAAATATAGCCGGTCCAGGGAGTGGATGGGCATAGCTGGGACACAGAGCAGTGAGGGATGAACGTAGCTTATCTGCCAAGCGATGGATGGTGGCAGAGACAAGTAACGGAGGCTGCACTACACCTATTGGGCATTTCACTCAAAAATGAGACCTAGGCTGAACAAAGCCGAGATTGCAGAAGCCAAACACTCACAGGGCCATTGCTGCAAAACACTGTTGTGTCCCTGAGAGAGGATAGGTTTTGCTGTGGTTGTGTGTTGTGCAGAAGCCGGGTGTTCACATCCTTTTCTTCAAGGACACAGTGACCTCCATTTTAAAGATGATTATAAAGAGAACCTTAAATGTTTAAGAGGAGGGAGTCACAAGCACCTCATTCAGCTTGTGGAGTTCCTTGGGAAGATCTCTAGAGAGACTACTTATTTGTGTGTGAACAGCCCAAAGATGGCATCCATTGTAACTAGAAAATGTATAGTTTGTCCCTGACTTTGGCACCACCTAGGTTCTGAGAGGCATGCATATTAGTTTGAACTAATTGACCAACCTTGTTACAGAAGACAGAATTCTCTGGGCTACCTTTCTGTAGGTCAAAGTGGTTTGTACAATCACTAATGGATCCTGTTGCTCATGGATTAGTGCCTTGGGCCAAAGGGAAAGAATAATTCAGAAATGTGATTATAAAGACACCTGGTTTATAAGACCCTCACGGTTTATGGGATTTATTCAGCTGGCTGGTTCTGAGACACTGGCGGTATGGAAGAGATCAATACTGCAGGTTTGCCTCATCCTCCTGGTTGGAATCCTACAGAGAATAGCTATAATTAAATGTTGTGTGAAACAAATCAAACAGGATTTGAGTCCTTGGGGGTCAGATTACTCATAACGATTGGCAAAGTAGATAGGAAATTTGCCAAAAACCAGGGGAGTGTTAGAAATAAAGGGTATATATTTTGGGAAAGAATTCTCCATAATTCTCTTGTATTTTTATGTCTGAAAAGGAAGGCAGTTGCAAGGAGGGCCTTTCATTCTATAGTATCTTTTCAAGGATGATTATTTAGCAAGTAGCAAATTCTTTGCAGTTCTTGACAACTATCATCTGAAAGTGGTATGCAATAGTTTAAAAACATGCAGAAGTTTCTCAATAAAATAATTCACAAACCAAAAAAAAAAAAAAAAAAAAAATCAAATGGAATCATAGAAAACGAAAGTACAGATATGTTTTGGTAAATATAAAAATGATGGCTTATCCTTTTATTGGCCCCTGAGGTTTCACTCTGCAGAAGCTGCTCCAGTATGGAGCCCAGCACACACTCTCTGTCACATGTCCTCAAGTTGTCTTCTCCATGTGGTTCCTTTCCAAGGTGGTTGGCTCTGCCTGCCCTGTTGCTTCTTTCAGGGTGGATATGACTGCCCAGCATGTTCCTTTACTCCACTGCCAGACACAAACATAACTTCAAAGCCTGGTAGCTTTTCAAACAGGTTTATATATTAAATTCTCAACCCACAAACCTTCTACACAATAAGATTACATCCAATGGACAAAGATACAAACTGCCCTTCTCTCTGAGATAAAATGACCTACAGAAACCCTTAAAAATGCTTATATCTACCCATCGCCAATTACGACCATCTAGATCCTCCTTCTTGAGCTTCATCTTCATTCCTCCTCGAATCTCCTCTCTGCCTCCTGACTCCATTTCTGCTCCTCAACATTTTCCTGCCTATCTTTCTCCTGTCCAACCATGTATTGCCTTAACATAAATATACACAGATATAACAAATAGAAAAGAAATAGCAAAATGCAACAATTAAAGTTAACTATCAGCAATAGCACTAAGTGTAAATGACCCAAACACTTCAGTTAAAAGACAATGATGGTTAAAAGAAAAAAGAAAGAAAGAAAAGAAATAAACTATATGGTGCCTATAATGAACATTATTTATATATAAAACTTAAAAAATAGTTTAAAATAGAACAAAAAGATGATATGTCATATGAATAAATATAAGTGGAGTAGCTATATTATTTAATTATATAAATTTTAGAAAAAATATTTTACTGGAATTCATATTACAAAGTGCTCAGTTAATCAAGAAAACATAACCCCAAAATATTTATATATCTCTAAACAGAGTTTTTAAAATACATAATAGGACAGCAAGAGAAAATAATTTCACAATCTTTCTGCTAATAATTGATAGAAAACTTAGACAGAAAATCAGAAAAGGTAAGACAGGCTTTATTAACACTATTAACTAACTTGGCTTAACTGCCATCTATGAAACATTGCACACACAATCACTGAATTAGCTGCTGAGAGTTCTTTTGCTTTGCCTTGATGAAGCTGTGGGGAATCAGAAAACTATTTTAATGCCAATCTCTAGCATCCTGACCCCCGTACCCTTGTTTGAAAGCAGAGAGAAGTAGAAGCAGTAGCACATGGCTGGCTCTAGTGCTAGAGCCTATATGGAGGTCTCAGGGGTTGGGAATCTTGACCTTTGTCAGTAGCCAGTGTTTTAGTTCTCTGGGCTGAAGTCTAAGACCACCAACCCAAAGGACTTGACACCGCTGGGACTCTTCTGGCATCCAAGCCCTGTAGACTCTCTTTTCTGATCTTTGCAGGCTATTATCACCTTTCCTCTGTTTCATCATCTATTGTCTTCTGCTTTTCTTCTTCTTGTCTTACTACCCTCAATTTTTTTAAACTGAGTTTTAAGTTGTCAGACAGCTAGCTGCCTGACTCCTTACATAGATCAATGGCTTCTTCTGCATTTACTTGGGAGCCAACTTTTGTTAAGATTTTACTCTGGAGTTTGGGTATGAGCTAGGACCTCTGACACTGCCCCGGAGTTGGAGTACAGAGCAAAAACATTTAGGAACTAGGTAAGTGTGGTGGTTTGAATATACTTGGCCTAGGGAGAGGCACTATTAGGAAGGTGTGGCCTTGTTGAAGTAGGTATAGCCTTGTTAGAGGAAGGCTTGTCATGGTGTCTCTTCTCAGCAATAGAAACCCTAACTAGGACAGAAGTTGGTACCAGGTATTGCTATGATGGGCCTGATCATATTTTTGTTTGGAAGTATGTGGATTTTGGGACTTTGGATTTGGAAACTAATGGCATATTTTAAGTGGGGCTTAATAAGTTATTCTAGTAGGAATATGGAAGACTTTGTTGCTGAGGATGATTTGAACTGTGGAAACCAGGCTCTAGAGGTTTCAGAAAAGAATTTTAGTATGTGGCCAAAAAACTGTTCTAATAATATTTTGGTGAAAAATGTAGTTGCTTTTTGCTCTTGTCCTAGAGTCTGACTTGAAGCAAAGGGGAAGAGAATCAAGCTAATTTCATTGACAAAAAATGTCTCAAAAAAGCTCAGCATAGACTTTGTTCTCTGGTTTACTCTCATTAAGAGTGCTTTGATCAAGAATAGAAAAGCTTAGAAAAGAAAAATAAGAAATGTATCATGTAACTTTAAATTTTTAAACCTAACTTTTAATGATGGTTCTTAAGTGCCTTAACCTCTATTTTAGCCCACCACCCACCAAAAAATAGTAGAAAAGTAAGGATATGGGGGAAATGGACCTGTTTAGAAATGGTTCCTTCCAGCAACTTCTATCTGTGTTGTTTGGAAATTGACAATTTCACTGGTCAGCAGAGACAGCTCAATCCACTTGCAAATACTTCATAGATACAGCACAAGTCAGCAGGAGGGATCAGGGGCAACAGGAAAAGTTTGTTGTGTCTTTCTCAGCAAAGTGAACATTAGCAAAAATGCAAGACCAAAAAGTGTTGTACAGCTAGCTCTATCAAGACAAGGTCAGCCTCTGTCACTGTCCAATGTCATGTGTCCTCCATGTGTCTTGCCTCAGCATGTAAGTCTGTTTCAGCTAACATCACTATGCCAATCAGCCAAGTCTGAGGAACTGAGAAAGAGCTACAGCACAATACCAGAAGTTTTGTTGATGCATCCCCCCCATCCCAATGGAGTCCTGACAACTGGAGCTCAAGTACATAATATAAGGCAGACCAATATATTGTGTTATTAGTGAAAAATCCTTCATCACATGTTCTTTCATGTGCTTGTTTTAGCAGAACATCCTCTCTCCCATGTCTGCTTCAGCAAAATGTTTCCTCATGAGTCTGCCTTAGTCTTTTTTACCAGTGTCCACTTCAGGAAAATGTTCCTTCACATGTTTACCCCAGCAAAACACCAACACAACTGACTTTCTTAAGAACCCTTAAATTTCCACTTCAGTATTATTCAGGTAATAAAGAGGTACCAGGAAATGGATTGGAGTCTAACCCTATATTCAAGGATATTAAATGGAATTAAGGGAGTGGTGACCTTAGAGCAAGAGCCCACTTAGCTAAGCTTATTGTTTATGTGTTTGCAGTTGAAAAAGGAAGAGTTATAGCATGTTAGGCATTATTACCCGGTTATTGGTTTCATTGGAAATTTTAATCTGAAATGAACTACAATCTAGAAATGGAGAGCAAACTTGTGATCCAGATCTTGAGTCACAGTGGCCATGAAAAGCTTAGGCCCAATGGTGGTGGTACATGCCTTTAATCCCAGGGGACAGAAGGAAGCAGATCAGTGAGTTCAAGGCTAGCCTAAGACAAAGCAAGTTCCAGGCAGAGAAAAGCTTAGATCTAGACTTGGTGGTACTGGATTTTAATCCCAGAATTCAGGAGGCAGAACCATGCAGATCTCTGAGTTCAAGGTCAATCTATAGAGCACATTCCTGGAAAGCCAACCTTAGGCATCAAGGGACTAGGAAAACCGAAAGCTGCTGTTGATGTAATAGAACAAGGGGGCTATGTTCCAGCTTCAGCAAGCAGCAGAACCTGGCAGCTTTTAACCTTGTGGATCTTGCTTTAGGGTAAGAAACAGAAGGAAATAGTGGGACAAATTGATGCTGGTTAGCTGGACCCAAGAAATTAGTGGTGATTAAGAATTGTACTGGCTGGTTTTGTGTCAACTTGACACAAGCTGAAGTTCTCACAGAGAAAGGAGCCTCAGTTGAGGAAATGCCTCCATGAGATCCAGTAAGGCATTTTCTCAACTAGTGATCAAGGGGGGAGGGCCCAGCCCATTGTGGGTGGTGCCATCCCTGGGCTGGTGGACCTGGGTTCTATAAGAAAGCAGGCTAAGCAAGACAAGGGAAGCAAGCCAGTAAGTGACATCCCTCCATGGCCTCTGCATCAGCTCCTGCTTCCTGACCTGCTTAAGTTCCAGTCCTGACTTTCTTTGGTGATGAACAGCTATGTGGAAGTGTAAGCTGAATAAACCCTTTCCTCCCTAACTTGCTTCTTGGTAATGATGTTTGTGCAGGAATAGAAACCCTAACTAAGACAAGAAGAGACCAACATCATTGAGATGAAATCTTGCAAGTGTTTTCTGAGAGCAAAAAGAAGTTGTGTTTCAGAGATAGTCAATGTTGTACCTCATGCTGCAGTTGGACTTGGTAACATATAAGAATCACCAGGTAGTACTTTGGAGATTAAGAGTTTGGAGTTTGCCGAGCTGGATTTTGATCTTACTTTCGTCCTGTATTTTTTCACTATGACATTTTGGAATGGTATTGTTTATCTTGTGGTGTTGGAGGTATGTGATTTGCTTTTGCTTTTATAGGGGATTATATTTAAGTAATTAGATAAATTGCTGAAAAGACTTTGAACATTGAACTTTTAACATTGTTGAGACTGTCATAGACTATGGGACTTTTGAAGTTGGGTTTATCTGTTTTGCATTATTCTATGGATAAGTATGGTCCCCATAGACTCTTATGTTTGAGTAATCCTGTAAGTGCCAGGGAATAGAATGCAGTGGTTTCAATATGTTTGGCCCAGGGAGTGGCAGCATTAGGAGGTATGGCCTTGCTAGAGGAAGTGTATCACCGTGGGGTGGGCTTTGAGATTCTTCTCCTAGCTGCCCATGAGATGGTCTTCTCCTGGCTGCCTTTGATCACAATGTAGGACTCTCAGCCTGGATGTTGTCATGCTTGCCACCATGATAGTAATGAACTTAACTTCAGAACCTGTAAGCCTGTCCCAATTAAATGCTGTCCATTAAAGAGTTGCTTTGGCCTTAGTGTCACTTCTCAGCAATGGAAACCCCAAGCCACTAAGGATGCCAAGCTCTCTTGGGCACAGGTATTTGATGATGATGATGATGATGATGATGATGATGATGATATCCTTACATTCTACTGTCAGGAATACTTACCAACAAACTGCTCAGAATTCAGTCTTCAGGCTGCAGAAACTGGGTACCAGAAGCAAGTCATAGAGCACAGTGCTACAGAGGGCAAGCTGAGAAAGAGTTTCCAAGGCCAATCCTGAGGATATTTTGCTCTCACCAGCTGGCAGGTGGCAGCTGTTGATGCTCTGTGCTTGGAAGCTGGAGCCTGGGCCTCACATATCAAGCACCATTCACAGTGTGGACTATTGCACTGCCCAGCCCTGGAGATGGGTAATGGGAACAAGTTACTAGGACCAGCTCTTTAGCTACAAGGACCTTTTCAGCTATTGCAATGGTTGGTTTTAATTATCAATGTGCTTTTGTTTAGATCCCCCTGGGAAGAGAATTCTAATGAGAAACAGCTGTTTAGCTCTGGCTAGACTGTGGGTATGCCTGGGGCAGATTGTCTTGATTGATAATTGATGTGGGAAGACCCATAGTGAATGTGAGCAGTATTGTTTCTTGAGATGAGCTCTAAATTGCCCAAGAGTGAAGAAAACTAGCTGAGCATAACCAAACATGAAGAATGGGTACATTTGTTTCTCTGTGCTCTTGGCTGTAGATATGTTGTAACTAGCTGCTTGACTTTCTGATCTGACTTCCCCTTTATGGTGGATTTGTATCCTAGAATTGTAAGGAAAATAAACTGTTTTCTCCTTACAGTTGCTTCTTGATCAGTGTACTTTATTATAGCAACATAAATGAACTTAGATGGCTGTCAAGGTTGCCACCAAAGTCAACTTTTTTTTAAACTGCTTAATTCCTGCTGCCTTTACTTTTACTCTTGGCACCATCTGGTGCTTCTGTTTCTTTATGTTCCAGCTTAGCCCCAATTATGTCATACAGGCAATGTGATGGTTTGTATATGCTTAGCCCATGGAGTGGCACTATTTGGAGTTATGGCCTTGTTGGAGTAGGTGTGTCACTGTAGGTGTGGCTTTAAGATACTCAGCATCGATGACTGAAAGCAAATATTCTGCTAGCAGCCTTCAGAAGATGTAGAACTCTAAGCTTTTCGTGTACCATTCCTGCCTAGATGATGCCATATTCCTGCCTTGATGTTACTGGATTGAACCTCTGAACCTGTAAGCTAGCCCTAATTAAATGTTGTTCTTTATAAGACTTGCCTTGGCCATGTCACAACAATTTAAACAAATTTCAACAGTGTTTGAATGAGGCTTAACACTTACCCAGTGTTCAGGAAATGGTGGTCATCTCATTTCTCTCAAGTACACATTCCAATTCAATTTCATCTGGGAAGTTTTGCTAGATGACAAGATAAAGACTTTTAACTAAACACAGAGCAGGGCCACTGCCATCAGATCTCCAGGCCTAACTGCAGACTGCTGGGCACACAGAGAGGCCTCAGGAGCACTCTCCCAACTGAGCCCATACTTGGTAGGCTTTCTACTTAAATCTAAAAGAAAATCTAAAATATAGAAGAAGTTACCACTTACCAAAGTTGAATCAAGATTAGATGAGCAAATTAAGCAGTCATATAACCCCTAGAGAAATAAAAAAACTCATTAAAAGTCTCCCAAATGGGGGGAGGGAGGATATGGGCTTATACAGTTTTAGTGAAAAATCTTACCAGACTTTCAAAGAAGAGTCAATGCCAATACTCCTCAAATTATTCCACAAAATATAAACAGAATGAACACTGTCCCATTCACTTTAGAATTCTGGGTATCAGATACCCTGATACTTAAAACAAATATGGACCCAACCAAGAAAGAAAATTACAGATACTTTTTCTTTATGAATATAGGTACAAAAGTTCTCAAAATATTTGCTAACTGAATCAAGAACACATCAAAAAGATTATCTACCTTTTAGGTATGATTTCTTCTTTTCATTCTAGACATTTCAGGTGTGCTGTTGAGTTACTATTGAAAGGTTTGCCTATTTTTTTTTTTTTTTTTTAGGGCTATGCACTCACTTCTTTGAACTGTCTTTATTATGTTCCATAAATGTAGGTATGTTGTATATTCATTTTTATTCACTTCTAGAACATCTTTAATTCTTTCTTAATTACTATCCTGACCAAGTTTTTTTTTCTAATTTAGTAATAAGATGTTCAGTTTTCATTAGTTTTAAGTTTTTTCAGTTGTTAAAATGCAGCTTTATTCCATAGTGGTCAGATAAAATGCGGGGTGTTATTGCAATTTTGTTGTATTTGTTGATACTTGCTTTATATCTCACTAGGTAGTCAGTTTTGGAGAAACTGCATGAGGTACTGAGAAGGTATATTCTTTTGTGTTTGGATGAAATGTTCTGTAAATATTTCTTAGGTCTATTTGGTTCAAAATGTCAGTTAGTTCCAGTATCTCATACAGTGTTTGCATGGATAACCTGTCTATTGCTAAGAGTGGGAAACTGAAGTTTTCTTCCATTAGTATCTGAGGATAAATATGTGATTTAAACTACAGTAGTATTCCTTTTACCAATATGGATGCACTTGTGTTTGTTATATAGATGTTAAAAATTGCAATGCCCTCCTGGTAAATTTTTCCTATAATAAATATGTAGTATTCTTTTCTATCTCTTATGATTAGTTTTTGTTCAAAGTCTATGCTGTCAAATATTAAGATAACTGTATCTGTAGTAGTAAATATTAAGCAATGTCAAATGGTTTCAAGCACTATGCCACGTTACCTCCTGCTACTTTCTGTCCCCGGCATTATCTCCATCTCCTTCTTAAGAAAGGCTTAAAATCTATGTGCTATGTCTTGACTAGCTTATATACTATCTGAAAAATAACCAATTAATTGTGTATTCTCAATGTTAAATATCCTAGGTAGGCTATGAGACTATAATTAGTCTTTAACCCTATCAGAAGTCTGAGAATGACCAATATCATCTGAAAATATAGGAAGCCTAACACAGCTTCCAGAACTGAGATCAGTTATAGAAACAACTGTCTACCTGTACAGTCTTTTGTTAGCAACATATATGTGTATCAGTCTAGCCCTCTGGCCTAGGATCATCTGAAAGACCTTTGTAACACAGAATTTTGAAGGACTGATTATTCTTACTTGGCAGAAATTATTAGTTGACTATTCTGCATAGTGTATCCCTTTTTGGACAGTATTTTGCCTGTAGATAAAATAGGAAATTTTTACACAGTGGTTGCCTAGCCACAAGGTGTTACCTCACCTGGAAGTAGAGGCACTCAATTTCTTCTTTGAATCCATAAAAATGGGACTATTAGGAACAGCTATTTATAAAAAAATAATAAATAACATTAAATGTCACATTTTGTGGATTTCTGGTGTTTTTGAAAACCATCTATCTATGCAAAGTAATCTGAATGGTTGTCTGTTAACTATTCTTAGCTATTTCTAATAAATTATCTTGACAAAACCCTAACAGTAAACTCAGAGACATAAATAAATCTGGCCCTGAACTCTTATGCTTAATCTTCTTAGATTAGTTTGTAATAGCAGTTATAGGACAGGATCTCATCCTTGTATTCTTAAATGTGTTATATAGGCACAATGCCTATGTGAAAGTAACAATATCAATCCAAATTTTAAATGAATAAGAAATTCATACCAATGGAAACTTTAAATTTGTATTAAATAAATTCTGTACCAATGTAAGAGATTATAACTTCAACTAAGTAACAAATATAAGGATTTTTACCAAACGAGATTATGGCTGTACAATTTTAGTTATGATCCCTTCTAAAATCTCCAGAAAGAAAACCTAAGAACAACCACCTCAGGCCCCCAAGTCCTGGACATTCAGTCACTGACTCTTCATAACTTCTTGCTGAATATGAGTGTTTAGATATCTTTAAGGGAGGCATACTGGCTGGTTCTTCGTGTCAACTTGAGCAAAACAACTTTCAAATCGACTCCGTACTTTCAGGACTTTCCAAAGGAGGAAAGTTGGGAGTACAGGTAGCTTTCTCTCTCTCTGTCTCTGTCTCTCTCTCTCTCTTCCTTTGTTTGTTTGTTTCTTTTTATCTTTCTTTTTATTTTGACAGTTTGCCTTGTAGCTATTCCAGGAATTAACTAGCTTCTTTTCTTCCTGGAATGGAGAGGTCTTTGTGCTTGGATGTTTGAGATAAAATTTTCCCACTAGCCTAAGATTGACCCCAACTCTGCTCTTTCAGTGGGTGGTACCTGGATTGGTAGTTATGAATTCTATAAGAAAGCAAGTTGAGCAAGGCAGGGGAAGCAAGCCAGTAACATTCCTCCATGGCCTCTGCATCAGTTCCAGTTTCCTGACCTGCTTGAGTTCCAGTCTTGAATTTTTTTGGTGATGAACAACAATGTGGGAAGTGTAGGCTGAATAAAACCTTTCCTCTCCAACTTGCTTTTGGTTATGATGTTTTGTGCAGGAATAGAAACCCTGACTAAAATAGGCTCAATCACGTATATACCACTTCCATTTGATAATAGACTGCTGCTGTGCATGTACTATTTTATAACTCAGAGGTTCTGATAACACCCAGTTCATGATGGGCAGTTCAGGTCATTCAGTTTCCACTCAGGTCCAATAGCAGGCCAACAGATCTTTTTTCAAATGGAGAATAGTTGTCTGCAGATGATACTGCTTTGACGCTGCAGATGGTAGAGCTTTGCTCCATAGTCCCAAAGATCTCTTCTGTGATTGACCTGCTGGAGACTCCAAACAGCATTTCTATCTGCCACCTCAAGTAAAATCGAGTCTACTGAATCATATGGTTCAAGTGGTAGAGCAGCCTGCACAGCAGCCTGGACTTGTTGAAGAGCCTTCTCCTGTTCCAGGCCCCACAAAAAGAGTCACTTGGTAAATGGTCCTGAGTAACACACCCAAGTGAGGAATGTGTTGTTTCCAGAATCTAAATATTCAGTTAGTTAGTGTCTTTTTATTGGAGAATTGAAATCATCCATGTGAAGATATATCAATGAGGAGTGTTTTGTTGTTATTGTTTTCTAATTTCTGTAGTTTTGTTTTTGTTGTTGTTGTTGTTGTGGTGGTGGTGGTGGTAGTAGTAGTAGTAGTAGTAGTAGTAGTAGTAGTAGTAGTAGTAGTAGTAGTAGTAGTAGTGGTGGTGGTGTGTTTTTTCCCCTTTGAGTTACTGTTCTTGGATTATGGATAACCTCTTTAGGTTAGTTTACGTTTAAGCACTAGAAAGTGCTAAATTTGGGGTAGATTTGTAGATAACTATTACTTAAATTTTGTTTTATCATGGAATATATTATTTTCTTTGTCTATTCTGGTCAAAAGTTCTGCTGGGTATAGTAGTCTGGGCTGGCATCACATCTGTTCAGGCCATTTTGGCCTTTTTAGTCTTCATTGAACACTCATGTATTATTCTATTACAACCGCCTTTCTGTGATTTTTGGTATTTTTATTTTGCAGCTTTTTATAATTCTTTGAATTCTACAGACCTGTACTGTTCTTGAGAGGACACAATTTACAAGTTTGGACAACTTAGTTCTGCTGAGACAGAATAAGATAGTACTTAATAATTCCTATTTCACTATAAGGTCTTTCAGATTTCTGGGCCAGAAAGTTTTTTTTTTTTTTAAATTCTGTGCTTTTAGTGTTGTGCTGAATCTTCTTAAAACAACCTGACACACAAACTAAATTTATCTGAAAGGAGGAAATTGAGAAAACACCTTCATAAAACCCAGCTGTAAAGCATTTTCTTAATGATTTGTGGAGAAGGGTTCAGCCCATTGTGGATGAGTTAAATCCCCAAGCTGGTGGTCCTGGTTCTATTAAAATAAAACAAAACAATCCAGAGACAGCAAACCAGGAAGAAACATTCTTTCATGGCTTCTGTATCAGTTCCTGCCTTTAGAATCCTGCCCTATTTCAGATTCTGTCTTGTCTTGTCGTCTTTCAATGATAAACAATGCTTTGGAAGTGCAAGCTGGATAAATACTTTTCTTTCCAACTTGTCTTTGGTCATGGTGTTTTGTCACAGCAATAGAAACCCTGACTAAGACAAGTGGCAAGGGTAATTTCTTTTCTGGTCCAGTGTTTTTGGTGTTCTGTATGTTTCTTGTACCTTAATAGGTATTTCCTTCTTTAGAATAAAAAATTTTCTTTCATGATCTTGTTGAAAATATTTTCTGGACATTTGACCTGAATTTCTTTTCTTATTACTATTATTCTAAGATTTGTTTTTTTCCTCCATAGTGTCCCAAGTTTTGTTTTTATTTCCTCACAATGTCCCAGGCTTTCTGAATATTTTATGCCAGGATTTTTTTTTTTTAGGTTTACAAATTTTTTTTCTATTGTGTCCTCAATGCCTGATGCTCTCTCCTCTGTAACTCGTATTCAGCTGGTGAAATTTACCTCTGAGTTTCTTGTTTGAGTTCTTAACATCTTCATTTCCAGAATTCCCTCAGTTTAAACTTTATTGATTCAATTTCCACTTTCAGGCCTCAAACTGTTTTATAGTTTTTTTCCACTATTTTATTTTCATAGATTTCTTTAAGAGATTTGTTCATTTCTATTTATAATGGCCATTTTAAGGTCTTAGTCTTGTACTTCAGCTATGTTGCAATTCCCAGAGCCTTGCTGTAGTGTGATTGCTGGACTTTAGTGGAGACATATTGTCTTGGTTACTATTGATTGTGTTTGTGTATTGATGTCTATGCATTTGAGATTGGAAAGACTGTAATTCTGGGTCCTAGTATCTTGTCTTGTCTTTGTTGGCTAGGCATTTTGTTCCTTGGCTCTATTGTCCTCTCTAGTTTTTAGAAGGGTGTTGTGGTTATGTGTTGCCTGGAAGGGAATTCTCCTAGGATCCTGATATGTGTGGTCACTGGTACTTAAAAGTTGTGTTGGATAGTCTTATGTCTACTTGGCATATAAACTAGAGATATCGGAAAGGAGGGAACCTCAATAGAGAAGATGCCCCAAATGATAATGTTGTTCTTTCCATGAGGTTGTATCTGCTGTCACCTGAGTTTTTTATCTTAACCACTGTAACTGGTGTGAGGTAGAATCTCAATTTTGTTTTGATTTGCATTTCTCTGATGATTAGAGACGTTGAGTGTTTCTTTAGTTACTTCTCAGCCATTCGATAATCCTCAGCTGGGAATTATTTGTTTAGCGGTGTACCCTATTTTTCTTAGTATTATTTGATTCTCTAGAGTCTAGATTCTTGAGTTCTTTGTATATATAGGATACTAGCTCTCTATCAGATGTAGGATTGGTAAAGATTCTTTCCCAATGTGTTGGCTGCCATTTTGTTTTCTTGACAGTGTCCTTAGCCTTACAGAAGCTTTGCAATTTCATGAGGTCCAATTTGTCAATTCTTGATCTTAAAGCATAAGCTATTGGTGTTCTGCTCAGGAAAATTTTCCCTGTGCTTATGTGTTCTAAGATCTTCCCCACTTTCTCTTATTAGAGTTTAGGTGTACCTTGTTGTATGTGAAGCTCTTTGATCTACTTGGACTTGAGCTTTGTACAAGGAGATAGGAAAGGATCAAATTGCATTCTTCTGCATGCTAACTGCCAGTTGCACCAACACCATTTGTTGAAGAGGCTGTCCTTTTTCCATCAAATGTTTCTAGCTCCTTTGTTAAAGATCAAGTAACCATAGGTATGCGGCTTCATTTCTGGGTCTTCAGTTCTGTTCCATTGGTCTACCTGCCTATCTCTGTACCAATACCAGGCAGTTTTTATTACAATTGCTTTGTAATATAGCTTGAGATCAGGGATGGTGATTTCTCAGAAGTGTTTTTATTGTTGAGAATAGAATTCGCTATTCTAATTTTTTGTTATTCCAGACAAATTTGCAAATTGATCTTTCCAACTCTATGAAGAATTGAGTTAGAATTTTGATTGGGATTGCATTGTATCTGTAGATTGCTTTTGGCAAGATGACCATTTTTAAAATTTTGATCCTTCTAATCCATGAGCATGGGAGATCTTTCCATCTTCTGAGATCTTCTTCAATTTCTTTCTTCAGAGTCTTGAAATTTTTATCATACAGATTCTTCACTTGATTGGTTAGGGTCACCACAAGATATTTTATAGTCTTTGTGACTATTGTGAAGGATATAGATTCTCTAATTTTTTTCTTAGCCTGCTTATTCTTTGAGTAGAGGAAGATAGTTGATTTGTTTGAGTTAATTTTATATTCAGTCACTTTGCTGAAGTTGTTTATTAGCTGTACATGTTCTCTGGTGGAATTTTTGGGGTCACTTAAGTGTACTATCATATCATCTGCAAATAGTGATATTTCGACTTTTTTCTTTCCAATGTCAATCCCCTTGACTTCTTTTTGTTGTCTAAGTTCTCTGATCAGAACTTCCAGTATTATAGTGCAAAGGTAGGGGGAAAGTGGGCAGCATTGTCTTCTAGTCCCTGGTTTTAATGGGATTGCTTCAAATTTTTCTTCATTTAGTTTGATGTTGGCTACTGGTTCAATGTATAATGATTTTACTATGTTAAGGTACAGGCCTTGGATTTCTGATCTTTCCAAGACTTTTATCACGAAAGGTCATTGAATTTTGTCAAATGCATTCTCAGTATCTAATGAGATGATCATGTGTTTTTTTTTTCTTTTGAGCTTGTTTATATGGTGTATTATTTTGATGGATTTTTATATATTGAACCATCCCTGCATCCCTGGGATAAAGCCTACTTTATCATGCTGGATAATTGTTTTAATGTGTTCTTGAATTCGTTTTTCAAGAATTTTTTGAGTATTTTTGCATTGATGTTCATGAGGGAAATTGGTTTGAAGTTCTTTTTCTTTGTAGTGTCTTTGTGCAGTTTAGGTATCAGTGTAATTGTGGCTTTGAAGAACAATTTGGGTAGTGTTTCTTCTGTTTCTATTTTGTGGAATAGTTTGGAGAGTATAGGTATTAAGTCTTCTATAAAAGTGATGGAATTCTCCTCTGAACCTATCTGGTCCTGGGCTTTTTCTGGTTGGGAGACTTTTGATGACTGCTTCTATTTCTTTAGGTGTTTGGGACTGTTTAGATGGTTTATCTGATTCTATAGGCTTTTATAGTAGGGTCTCATGATTTCTTGAATTTCCTCAGTTTCTGTTATGCCTCCTTTCATTTCTGATTTTGTTAATTTGGATACTCTCTCTTTGCCCTCTAGTAAGTCTGGCTAAGGGTTTATCGATCTTGCTGATTTTCTCAAAAAACAAACAAACAACAACAACAACAACAACAACAACAAAAAACCCAACCCCCCCAAAAAAACCAAACCAACCAACCAAACAACAACAACAACAACACCAACAACAACAACAACAACAACAAAACCCCAGCTCTTGGTTTTGTTGATTCTTTGTATAGCTCTTTTTGTCTCTATTTAGTTGATATTTGCTCTGAGTTTGATTATTTCCTGCCATCTACTCCTCTTTGGTGTATCTGCTTCTTTTTGTTCTAGAGCTTTCAGGTATGCTGTCAAGTTGCTAATGTATGCTCTCTCCAGTTTCTTCTTGGAGGCACTAAGAGCTATGTGTTTTCCTTTTAGTACTGCTTTTATTGCATCCCATAAATTTAGATATGTTGTGCTGTCATTTTCATTAAATTCTAAAAAAATTTAATTTCTTTTTTGACCATGTTATTATTGAGCAGAACATTGTTCAGCTTCCCTGTGTGTGAGCTTTTTGTTGTTTTCATTGTTATTTAAAGACAAGCCTTAGTCTGTGGTGATCTGTTAAGATGCATGGGTGTACTTTGATCTTTTTGTATCTGTTGAAGCTAGTTTTATGACCGACTAAATGGTTAATTTTGGAGAATGATATGCTGAGAAAAAAGTATATTCTTTTGTTTTAGGGTGAAATGTCCTGTTGATGTTTATCAGTTTCAGTTGGTTCATAACCTCTAATAGTTTTGCTGTGTCTCTGTTCAGCTTCTGCCTCTATGATCTGTCCACTGATGACAGTGGGGTGTTGAAGTCTCCCACTATTATTCTGTGTGATGGAATATATGCTTTAGACTTTAGTAGTATTTTTTTTTATAAATGTAGATGCCCTTGTATTTGGAGCATAGATGTTCAAGATTGAGAGTTCTTCTTGATAGATTTTTCCTGTGATGAGTAAAAGGTGTTCTTCCCTACTTTTTTTTATTACTTTTGGTTGAAAATCTATTTTATTTGCTATTAGTTACTTCAGATTGTTTCCTGGGACCATTTGCTTGGAAGTTTTTTTCCCCAGCCTTTAACTCTGAGGTAGTGTCTCTCTTTGTCTCTGAGATGAGTTTCAATTTTGCAGCAAAATTCCTGATCCTGTTTACGTATCCAGTGTGATAGTCTATGTCTTTTTATTGGGGAGTTGATTCCATTGATGTTAAGAGATATTAAGAAATAGTGATTGTTGTTTCCTGGTCTTTTTTTTTTTTTTTTTTTTTTTTGGTTAGAGGAAGACTTATGTTTGTATGCTTTTCTTTTTTTGGTTTCCTTGTATGATTTTTTTTCTTTTCCTTGTGTTAGATTTTGCTATCTATCTTTCTTTGTAGGGCTGGATTTGTGGACAGATATTGTGTAAAATTGCTTTTGTCCTGGAATATCTTGGTTTCTCCATCTATGGTAATTGAGAGTTTTTCTGGATATAGTAACCTGGACTGGCATTTGTGTTCTTTTAGGGTCTGTATGAAATCTGTCCAGGATCTTTTATCTTTTATAGTCTCTGTTGAGAAGTCTGGTGTAATTATGATTGGTCTGCCTTCATATGTTACTTGTCTTTTTTCCTTTACAGCTTTTAGGATTATTTCTTTGTTTTGAATATTTGGTGTTTTGACTATTATGTGTTAGAAAAAGTTTCTTTTCTTGCCCAATCTATTTGGAGTTCTATAGGCTTTTTGTATGTTCCTGGTTATTTCATTCTTAAGGGTACGGAAGTTTTCTTCTATCATTTTGTTGAAGATATTTACTGTGCCTTTTAGTTGGGAGTCTTTGCCCTCTTCTACACCTATTATCCTTAGGTTTGATCTTCTCATTGTGTCCTGGATGTTTTCAGTTAGGAGCTTTTTGGTTTTTACATTTTCTCTGACTGTTGTGTCTATGTTTACCATGTTGTCTTCTGTCCCTGAGATTCTTTCTTCCATCTCTTGTAGGTGATGCTTATATCTATGACTCCTGATTTCCTTCTTAGGTTTTCTATTCCCAGGATTGTCTTTTTTTGTCTTTTCTTTATTGTTTGTATTTCTGTTTTCAATTCCTTCATCCTTTTGGTTGTGTTTTCCTGTAGTTCTTTGAGTGATTTTTGTGTTTCTTCTTTAAGGGCTTCTATTTGTTTATGTGTGTTCTCCTGTAATTGTTTAAGGAAGCTATCTATCCATGTGCTTCTTGAAAATCTCCATCATCATCATCGGGCATGATTTAAAGTCTAAGTCTTGTTTTTCTGGTGTGTCTGGCAATCTACTACTTGCTGTGGTGGGAGAGCTGGGTTCTGATGTTGCCAGGTTGTCTTGGTATCCATTGCTTTTGGTTCTTTCCCTTTCCTCTAGCCATCTTGTTATTGTGATTATAAGTGATCTTGTTGTCTCTGAATGGAGCCTGTCTCTTCTGTGGGTCTGAGGGTCTGTGGGTTTAGGGAGGAGATTTCTTCTGGTGTTTGGCTCTTTGTGGCCAGGCAGTGAGTTCTGATGGAAGTGACTCTGTTTTGTTTTCATGGGCTCAGGTGAGAGAGCTCTTGTGAGGCTGTCCTGGAAGCTCAGTCATTTGCAGGTGGGCCCTGACCTTGATGGTTGTCACCCAGCCCTCTTGCTGGGCGAAAAGGACCAGATCCCAGAGTGTACCACACTATTTGCTCTCTGGGAGCTCCAGGCAATTCCTCCAGGGACAGCCGGTAGGGTGTGTGGTGGGCTCCCTGTGAGCTCAGGTGGAAGAGCATTTGCAAGGCAGTTCTGGGGGCTCAGCCATCTGCATGTGGGTCTTGAGTCTTGATGGCAGTTACCTGGCCCTCTCGTCAGGCATTTTCTTAATTAGTGATTGATGGCAGAAAGCCCAGCACATAGTGGGAGGTCCTATCCATGGGATGGTAGTCTTGGGTTTTATGAACAATCCATGATGAGCAAGTTGTTAACATCACTTCTTTATGGCCTCTGCATTAGCTCCTGCCTTTAGGTTCCTCCCCTGTTTGAGTTTTTGTCCTGAAAAATAGCAATATGAAAGTGTAAGCCAAATGATCCTTTTCCTTCACAACTTGCTTTTTGGTCATGGTGTTTGATCACAGCAATAGAAACTCCAATTAAGGGTAAAATGTATTTTCAGGTATTGGTAACTGCACTTAGGAATGAGTATGGGCTAGGAGAGGAGACAGTGGTGACTGTTTATAGGAATGAAGAAAGCCAAAGGATCTGCTTAGTTCCCTGGAAATGGAGGTAATGAATGAAAAGCCACAACAGAAGGTTTGATACTGAGCTGGGGATGAGGCTGGGGTGGGGGTTGGATTGGAGGAAAGGAGGGAGAGGTGAAGATTTGCAGTTAATATACCTGCTTTCCTGACCAGGAGTGGTCTG
Source organism: Micromys minutus (assembly GCF_963924665.1). NCBI lineage: Eukaryota > Metazoa > Chordata > Mammalia > Rodentia > Muridae > Micromys > Micromys minutus. The sequence goes on from NC_137969.1 coordinate 115,877,498, forward strand.
AGGGCTTGCAGGGAATTCCTGCTATAGTGGGGGCCTGGGATAAATTGATGAGTGTGGAGAAGGAAGGTTGAAGGAGAAGGTCTCAGTGATCCCTGAGAGCTGAGGTTAGGGTTTCCAGCATGAGGTTTCCTACAGAGCTGGACATGTGACTGGGGAATTAGATTTAGCATAGTGATGGAACAGTGGGGATCTTCAGTTTTACTTCATCTCTCAAGATACACATTTTAAAGAAATGTTCAGGCGATTCTGGTTGAAGGGCTCATGGGCTACATGAGCAGAAGCAACACTATTTCAACAATTTCAAATTTATTGGTACCAAGGCAAACTGCAGGGTGATTGAAACACACTCTCTTCTTGTCTTAGTGACTAATCTATTGCTGTGAAGGGACACCATGACATGGCAAGGCAGTTCTTATATTAGAAACCACTTCATTGAGAGATTGCTTACAGTTTCAAGGGTTCAGTTCATTATCATTATGGCAGAAAGCATGGTGGCATGAAGGCAGGCACTGGACCAGAGGCTACATCATGATCCATAGGCAGAGAGAGAGAGAGAGAGAGAGAGAGAGAGAGAGAGAGAGAGAGAGAGAGAGAGACTGAGAGAGAGAGAGAGAGAGACTGAGACTTGGTATGGGATTTTGAAACCTCAAAGCCCACCTACAGTGACACACTTCCCAACAAGGCCACACCTTTTCTTTCTTACAATTTTATTTAAAAAAGAGAGATACATGTACAGATTTTTAAAAGCATTTTGGCATAGTACTATATGAATATATTTTGTCAATACTTAGTTCTTTTAGAAGTTTGATAGTATGCATTGAAATCTTACTAGTTATCATAAGCATAAAGTACATGTAGAACAGAACATAACATGGAAACAGAGTTTTCTTGGTGTGTAGAGATTAAACGTAATGAATTTTGAATACCAAAAATTGCCACAAGTCTATATTCTCAGCTTTTGAATTATGAATTACTAATGATTTAAGGTCCAGGTGTACCATACTCTGAGAGGGTGCTATACACTTATCTTTTTTCCTAAGAAGGACTGAGGCTTTCACTTTTTTGCTTTTTTTTTTTTTTTTGAGCTTCATATGGCCTATGAGTTGTTTCTGGGATATTCAGAGCTTTCTGGGGCTAGTATCCCATTATCATTGACTGCATATTATGTCTATTCTTTTGTGACTGGGTTACCTCACTCAGGATAATTTTCTCTAGATGCATCCATTTTCCTAGGAATTTCATAAAGTCATTGTTTCTAATAGCTGAGCAGTACTCCATTGTGTAAATATACCACAGTTTCTGTATCCATTCATCTACTGAAGGACATCTGGGTTCTTTCCAGTTTTTGGCTATTATAAATAGGGCTGCTATGAACATTGTGGTGCAAGGGCCACACCTTTTAATTCTTCTAATTCTTTCAAAGGGTAATACTTCCTGGTGACTAAGCATTCAAATATATGAGCCCATGGGATAATTCTCATTCAAACCACCACACTAATTAAGTCTATTGTTGTCTTCTTAGTACGATGTTCTGTGAATTAGTAATGAATTCATGAGAATAATTATTGATAATTTTAAGCTCACTATAGCACTACGCACAGGTTGTGATCAGCCAGTGTTTAGGCACCTACATATTTATGGGTCAGATGTGAGGGGCTGTTCTTTTAACATATGCTTTTCTTTAATGTCTCTCAGTGATCTAGCTTACTCATTTGGTAACACAGGACTGGCTTCCTTCCTTTAGTCTCAACCCATTGATGGACTCATGGGTGCCACCGTAGAAGAATTAGTTCTTAACCATCAGACAATGTTTTTCTAGCAATCACCTATAAAATACACAAGTGAAAAAAATAAGATAATGTAATCATTGAATAGTGAGAATAATCAATGAAAAAAATCAATAATGCAAGCCAACAGGGCAATCAGTTGTCAAATAAGTTTGAAATCATTCAAAGTGAATTGTCACATGTTAATCAACAGTGGTTATTTTCTGAAGTGGTTCCAAATTAGATAATTCCATATGCTGTTTTCATGGAGTGCTGCCTCCTGCTGTTTCTAGATGAGTGGAGCTGTGTTTTGGGTTGTGTAAATGTATTTAACTAATTTCAGAGCACTTGGAGGTCAAAACATTATTGGATAATATTTATTCCACATAAGAGTGACTCATTTAGTTATGGTTCAGCCTGGGGTGTGCAAAAGGAACATGCAGAGAAGTCTAAAGTTCCTGAATATTTTTACAAAATTGAGAACAGAGCATTCAGCTGAAGTTAGGCGGTTAGCGCTTCTTATAAAGACTTTGCAAACTCAGCATCCAGAGCCTGGCATCCCAGGCACCTCCAACAGGTTTGCTGCTCCTCCATTCAGTAAATAACTGTAATGTGGAAAGCAGGAATTGTTGATGTGCAGATTAACTCAACTTCATAACGTTCTTCCAGGAAGAACTTCATTACCTTTAATTCACAAGAGCAATAAAATTCCAACAATCTTTTAACTATAAAAGTCAATTAGAAATAATATGTATGGGGGACGGGTAACTTGGAATAGTCATCAGAAAGTCTCAGATACCAGAAAAGCAAAAGATTCCCAGGACCTACCAGGGATGACATTAGCTGAAATACCCAACAAAGGGGAGAGAGAACCTGTAGAGAATATCCAGAGGTTAGGCATGGCTCCTGGTTGAGGGATGAGGTCACCTACACTTCTCAAAATATTAAGCCAGAATTGTTCCTGTCTAAAGAAAAGGAAACGCAGGGACAAAGAGTGGAGCAGAGACTGAAGAAAAGGCCATCCAGAGACTGCCTCACATAGGGACCCATCCCATATGCATCCACCAAACCAAGACATGATTGCTAATGCCAAGATGGGCTTTAAAGTAAAGCTGTCTCCTGAGAGGCTCTGCCAGAGCCTTACTAATACAGTTGTGGATGTTTGCAGCAAATTATCAGACTGAGCCTGGAGACCCCAATGGAGGAGTCAGGTGAAGGACTGAAGAAGCTGAAAGGGTATGTGACTCCATAGGACAATACTAAGGACAATAATATCAACCAATCACACCCCCCATGCTTCCAGGGACTAAACCACCAACCAAAGAGCACACATGGAGTGACCCATGGCTCCAGATGCATATGTAGCAGAGGATGGCCTTATCTAGCAGCAGTGGGAGGGGAGGCCCTTGGTCCTGTGAAGACTAGATGCTTCAGTATCGGGGAATGCTAGGGTGGCAAGGTGAGATTGGTGTGGTAGGTGGGGAGCACCCTCAAAAAGCAGAAGGCAAGGGATGGGGTTGTGGCAGGGAAACCTGGAAGGAGGATAACATTTGAAATGTAAATAAATAAAATAGCTAATAATTTTCTCTACTTATACCAATAAGTGTCTTGCCTGACAGTTCAATACTATAGCTCCCAGGGTTCATAGCCAGCTAAGACAGTTGATGACACTTTTCTTCAGTAGTCTGCACAGGACCTGCTGGTGCTATGACACTTAGCCAGTAGGAAGGCAGTTCTCAGCTTAGTTCCAGCTTGATTTCTCAATATCCTGGAACCAGAATCTTTGGCAAAAGGATCTTATAATTTACTCTTATGGAAGATGTAGAGCAATAACATTATTTTGGGGTCCTGTGGAGGCCCCCTAACCAACAACTTATGGGGAGGCATCTTACATCTATCTTGTACTAGGATTTTTAACTTAATTACTCATAAATTCTTGGGTACCTCCCTTTAAACACCTTCATAAAATTATGTTCTTTAAAATTAGTTTACAAAACATGTTTCTATGTGGCTTTGCATACATCTTAGTTTTGAGTGCCCTACTGTTTTTAAAGACAGATTTACATATGCAGTCTATTTGGTCATTTGTAGTAGATCAATAATGACCTTGCACAAAGAAACCTGAAACTTACTGTCTTAGTCAGGGTTTCTGTTCCTGTACAAACATCATGACAAAGAAGCAAGTTGGGGAGGAAAGGGTTTATTCAGCTTACACTTCCACATTGCTGTTCATTACCAAAGGAAGTCAGGTCAGGAACTCAAGGAGGTCAGGAAGCAGGAGCTAATGCAGAGGCCATGGAGGGATGTTGCTTACTGGCTTGCTTCCCATGGCTTGCTCAGCCTGCTTTCTTATAGAGCCCAGGGATGGCACCACCCACAATGGGCTGGGCCCTTCTCCCTTGATCACTAGTTGAGAAAATGTCTTACAGCTGGATCTCATGGAGGCATTTCCTCAACTGAGACTCCATTCTCTGTGATAACTCCAGCTTGTGTCAAGTTGATATGAAACAAGCCAGTACACTGATGTCTATGTCATCATAGGTAAAAAGAATCATTTATCTAAATTAGTGTCTAGCTTTTTGGCATTGTGACATGACATTGTCATCTATAAATGTGTTGTGCCAAATTTCTAGCTACCACGAGGGATACATATGGCTCAAGGGCTGCATCCAGGCATCCTGATTTTACTTAGTTTTCTTGGCCATTTTTATATTTATTTTTACAAATTAACATTATGCTTAAAAAAATAAAACCCCTTGCCTCTATTCTTCCACAGTTCCTTCTACTGTTTTCCTTTATGTAACAATTACCTTCAGGGGGAAAACAGCTATTTTGGACTTTGTTATAAATTTTTTTCAAGTGGATTTTTCTTTGTTGTGTCTATTTTGTTCTTACTGGAGACAGCAGAGGTCTGCTCAGAGCAGCTTAGCATGGCCATCTGTGTGTACGGAAAAGCAGAGACAATTAAAACCTGTTGACAACTTGGGGCAAAGCTGTGGGCCTCATGTTCTGTAATTTATGTGAAAAGCCGAAGAACAATCAGTTCAAGCTGGTTCTTCAAAGAGGCACAGCCTGGAATATGAGTCTGGCATCTTAGTGTCTTTGAACCACAGCAAAGGGTGTCTCAGTCCAAGGAATTCACAGACACTCTTGGTGCCCAGAAAACAAACACAGAAGGTGTCAGGAAGAGAAGATCGAAGTTGCTGCCTTTTTCTTAGTGAAGCACTTCTCTGGTTAACATGCAGGCATGTTTCTATCCTGCTGTTCAGTGAGTTTTTATATCGGGCTCTGGAAGAGGCTCTTCTGACAATGGCTGTGTGACATGTCAACCCAGAAGCACCAGGGAGCTTGGGTGCTGGGAGCAGTAGCTTGTGGAAACACTTAATCTCTGTCTCTCAGACTCGGCAGTCCATCTTAGGTCTCCCATCTCTCAGCTGGACTACCCCATGGGTAACTCTTTCTTTACTTGTAAAACAGAGGAAGCAATGTTTGCCTTACAGAATTGCTGTGATGATTAGAGGGAGTAAATATGACACTCCCATCCTTTCTATCCTGTCTCCTTGTTACCTTGCACTTCCTGTTATATGATTTTGACACCCATCCTTCCTCTGGCATTGCTACAGCCAAAGCACAGCAAATGGTGTAAAGAATTGTCACAGTCAGGATAATCTTTAGTGCAGCATGCTCCTTCCATCTCAGCTACTTGGATTCCAAGAATCACATTTTTGCTTCCTTCCACTTGGCTCTTGTGTCTTCTCTTCTATGCCCCTATTTTCAAATTGCTGTGCTTAATTTTTTCTTTTGTATGTCCTGGTGATGTGGTTTCCCTAATACTTAGGATGTCAGTTACTATTTATGTATTGAAATACGCACAACATGATTTAGGTTCAAATACCATATGACTGAGTCTGTAGATGGTGAAGCTTCGGCACTGTAGTCTGTAAGAGCTCCTGAGACAATATGCACAATGTTCTTTATGTCTCTATCCTGGCCTATATTTCTGCCCTCTCAGTTGGTCATGGAGTCATGAGTGGGTATATGGGGGAATACCTAGTCCATCATGGCCTACATTGGCATCAGCTGGTTTTTGGTGAATGCTATCTGCTGAGCTCAGGCCAAATTTAGGAAGCTGTATGTTAAGTGCAGACAAGAGCCAACTTTTGTCTCTGCAGTGACCCCTTGTAACTGGACACTGTGTAGTGTGTACTGGGTTAGCTACTCTATTGTAGTGGGTTTTCAACTTCTTTGGGTTGTTGTTAAGGAAGGGGGCTCTCATTCAAAATAGAAATACATTTATTGGCTCCCCTAGGTAATTACTCGGGTCCTCAGGGTCCAAGAGGGAGATAAGTTCTGATTGTAAGTATCTAGTGACATGAGGTTGTAGTGGCTTAGAAATGCTGTATACCAATGCATCCAAACATAAATTCACACTACACAGAACTTTTGCGTCTTTCTAGAGAAGAAGGGAAACTCTTTAGGAACATGACTAATGAAAAATAGGGCCACATGAGGGAAAGTTTTGTCCATGTGATGGAAAATCCATTGATCCAGAGTGTGAACCCAACGCTGTCACCACAAGGTTGATGTGAGCACTCTGTTAGCATGTCACAGGGAAAGCAGGTCATGAACTGAGCATGTACAAAGGGTATGGCATTTCTGTCCTCATCCTTATTGTTAAAGGATTTGGCATTGTTCCCCACAAATGGCACTTGATAGGCTCTTCTTAGAAGAGCTGCATTAGGACAGGCTTCAAGTTTTCAATTTATCTTTGACATTCACTAAAAATGTCCGGCTCTGCTTCTCAGACATATAATACTGTGCTTTCTGAACCCCTTCTGATTGCATGGGGCCATGTGACTAATCCTGACAAATGACTTGTGAACAGATATGGCACACTGATTCTTAATTCTTAATAGCATGTCATTGAGGCCCTAGCTCTCCTAGAGATCCATTTTTCCTCTGGTATATAGCATCAAGGTCACAAATAAAGATCATCACAGTAACTTGAACTACAGTATGAATTTAATGGTGATCCATAATAGAAATAGGAGTGAGAAATGAAACTGTTGTTGTCACAAGCTGCTGGTTTTGTCTTATCTACTTGTTACTATAGCATATCACAGGTTATTCTGACTGATACACTCTTCCCTATCCAAACATACTCTAAATGGCATAAGTAGCTTCTAAAGGATATTTAAGATTAAAATGGCTTTCTCTGCCATTTTAATAAGGAAATTAGATGTACACTTTTTGCAACCAAGAGGGGAACAAACCAAACACTCTTCACTAAACAATGAAGATCTACTTTGGGAACTAGTACTGTGAAGTTTTTGATAACCATTCTCAACAACAAAAGGAATGTCCATGGTGGAAGACTATGTTGGCCATTTCTACCTCCATCCAGCTTCTGGCATTCTTAGGCTTTAGACACATCTTCAACTCTTAGTCCATATCTACATTTTGATGTCCCATGATACCTCAAACTCAGGTGCAAAGCCAAACTCACAGCTATGTCACCAGAGTAAACTCCTCTTCCTGGGCTGCCTTGTTTCTGTGGTTGTCGCCATGGTCCATGCAGTGGAATTACCCTTGGATTCTTTACTCACTTCCCTATCACTAAGTCCTTTGCTCAGTTCTATGTTTTCTACTTCCCTATGTTCTGCATGTTCTATAACCCTTATGGCCTATAATCACAGGGCACCACAATTTCTTTTCTACATAAACACAATGCTTGGATAGACCTAAGTTGTGTCCCCAGTTCTTCCTGATTTCTTTGCAGCTAGAGTAATATTTCTACATGGTGAGCTGATCAACTTCTCCTTTAGTAAAACCCTTGACAAAGGTCCCACACTTTCAGTTCTATATAAGTCCTGATTTTGTGCATTTTTCTTTTCCTGGTTATTCTTTGACACACGTTTCATATCCAATGACACTGACAGAAGTAAAAATTGGAAACATAGAAAACCAAGTATCTTGGCCTGACTCCTTCCTCTCTCATCTAATATTTTTTTTAAAAGTCTGTTTCTTGATATATATCCAGACTCATCTAGAACTCACAAGCCTTCTTTTAGCATTACCAGGGCTAGGATTATATACAGGTGCCAATATTTTAAACTGTTTAACAAAGTCTTATTACTTCCTTGTTTTTAACTTAGACTTGACCTTCTCAGGGAAGACTTTGAACCACCCAAGCAAGAACAGGTGGCCTCAGTGGGCCCCTTTATTACCACATTCTAGTGCTTCTTACTGTGTTTTTCTGTCACCGTTGTCCATGATGACTTGTTGCCTATCAGTGAAATGTTACATGGAAAGTGATTTCATAGACAGTTGGCTATTCATAGATGTATATTGCATCTGTGAATTCAAATAAGAACCAACATTGTTTTAATTTCAGTGTACCTGGACAGAATATATACAATCTTCTTCTTCTTCTTCTTCTTCTTCTTCTTCTTCTTCTTCTTCTTCTTCTTCTTCTTCTTCTTCTTCTTCTTCTTCTTCTTCTTCTTCTCTAACCAACAACTATTTACATAGCTTTACATTACATCAGGATTTATCATCAGCACAGACATGGCTTATGCTGTCTACATAGCCAGTCACATGTAGAAGCAAGCACTATGACATTGTCCAGAGAGAAGCATCTGTAAATTTTATACCTTTAAGGGATCCTGGAACCCTCAAAGATATCAAAGGATTTCTATTTTATTTATTCAATAATAACAACAATTCCTGAAGATCAGTAAATTCCAAATGATAAAGAAAGACATGTAAGAACAGAGAAATAAGTTGCATGGTTAAAGTCAATAACGACTTTTGTGGTAACATAAGACTTGAAGCCCTGAGTTTGAGTGCCAGGGTTTTCTGCTTAAATACTCAGATGCCCTCCTCATGGCACCATATATATGTCAGGTATGGGGGTCAACTCTTCACTCACAGTGCTTAATGTGTATGACATATTGACAGGAACTCAGGAAATAAATTAATTAATAAATGAAAAATAAATCTGCCCAGCAAATGATAAGTATAACACATAATAATTACTTTTATTTTTTATTAACTATATGTATAAACAATGACATAGAAAAAGAAAGAAAAAATAGTATCAGGCTATTCTCCATTTTAAACAGAAAAACGTATCAGGGAATTCTAGTTCCCCCTTTCAGCCTCACTCTTCTTGTTTTATGAGTCCAATATCTAGACCTCTTTAAATATATTCATTAACTATTTTTAAAATATCTTTCCTAGTTCTGGCAATAGTCTGTTCCCTTGAGTCTTGGTCTTGTTTGTTTCCTGCTGGTAGTTGTCCTCAACTGCCTGGTGGCCTGGTTTGTGCATCTACATTGATGAATGGAGGATGTTTCATAATTGTAACTGTCCTGTGTAGGTTTATTTTATATTAGGACAGATGGAGGTTGTTCTTCTTTGTTTGGTTGGTTTATTTTTTTCGAGACAGGGCTTTTCTATGTTGCCTTGCTATCCTGAAACTCTCTCTGTAGACAAAAATGATCTATGGAAACTGGTTTGCCCCTGTCTCTCAAGTGCTGGGATTAAAGTGTAACCACTATGGCCTGGAAAATGGTGTATTTCTTATAAGGTTCCTCCCATGAATGGAAAGCCAGATCAGAAAATCCTCACAGATGCTCAGAGCTGATGAAGTGACAGATTTACTTTAGAAAGTTCATCTGGAAAGCAACCTTGGACAATGTATCTGGTCTATTTTCCTTCATCAAGAGCCAAATCAGGGAATGCTTTCTCTGAGACCAATATCACACAGTCTCCCTAAGGCACTACATCTGTTTTAGAAAGAAACCTGCATGTTTCTTGCTCTGCTCTTTGTGGGAGGGTCCCAACACTGTACAAATGCTTTCTGGTTGCCATTATGTAAAATGAATGGCAGTTAGATACCTGGAGTTGCCCCAAACTACAGCCCCACCTTCCTCTGCTGTATCCTATCCATTAATGTGTACATTAATTTGATGATTAGATACTTAGTGTTAAGGTTTTTATATGCTTGGTCCAGGGAGTGTAACTATTAGAAGGTGTGGCCCTGTTGGAGTAGGTATGGCTGAGTTGGAGTAGGTGTATCACTGGGGATGTGGGCTTTGAGACCCTCATCCTAGCTGCCTGGAAATCAGTATTCTGCTAGCACCCTTCAGATGAAGATGTGGAACTCTCAGCTCTTCCTGTATCATGCCTGCCTAGATGCTGCCATGTTCCTGCCTTGATGATAATGGACTGAACCTCTGAACCTGTAAGCCAGCCCCAAGGAAATGTTATCCCTTTATAAGAAAAAAACGTGTCCACTAGCATTCCTTCATCCATTTCTATCATTAAAGAATGGGTCAAAGTCTTCCACATACAAGAAGAGACTTCCCTTTTCAACTTGACTATCACCTCAGATTTGATTCATCTGCACTCCAACATTGTCCTTTGTTGCTGGCAGAGGATGGCAACATCCTGTGCTCAGGCTTCTATCTTGACCAGCATTTCTCACTCCTCAGGTGCTGTTTTCACAATCAGAAAGTAACACTCAAAAGCCTACTCATCTCTTATCTCTATTTCTGTCATAATATGCCAGAAGATAAACATGGCCTCCCGAGAAGAAAAGCACAGTTAGGGAGGAGAATTAAATTCTGGCATTCTGTCAAGCAGTGCAGAGATGGCACATGCAAATAATGTACTATATACTACACACAGAGGGAGACAGAGATAGAGAGAGACAGAGAGAGACAAAGAGAGAGACAGAGAGAGAGAGAACCTTGGGTTCAGTACCAGTTCCACAAGAGTGAAAGTGGAAAGAAAGGAAGGCAGAGGGGAAAAAGGAAGGAGAGAAGAAAATAGCAGAGGCAGTAATCTGAGCCTAATACCCTATTCTCATCAATATAACCAACATTTTAATTCAGGTTTGGGACAATTACAGAAGACAGAAAAAAAAAAAAAAAAACCAAGAAATTCATTGATACAAGAGATACCTGTGGGACAGGAGAAATACCAGGGGAATGTAACATGAAGACATACCTCAGGAGGCTGACTTCTATGGTGTTTTCAGTAGAGGATGAGGGGTCATTAACAACGAGCTAAAAGGATACAGTTGTCAACCTGCAGAGATGGGAAACCAGACAATACATGGAGCAATAAGATTCCTTTGGAGCAATACCTGAATGATGGAGCTGTCTCTAGTCAGTGAGATTTTCCATCCCATCTCTAGGAAGAAGAGGGACAGAAATAGAATGCTTCCTCAACTTGGTACTTTTCAATTGCCTTTAGCACAACAATGTTTTTGTAAACAAGGCATGGTGAATCTCTCAGTTTCCTCTGGGTACCAGTATAGTTTCCTTTCCCCCCTAGATTCTAGGAAAAGCATGGCACCCAAATTGAGGGAAGAAGCTACCTTCCCAACATTAGGAATGCTGCCACCTTCTTGTCTTCACAGTCTAGTAGAACTCAGCTTTGGGTGTTTATCAATAGTGGAATTTCAGGGCTCTGGTCCCCCCCCCCATGACAGTGACATGAGGGTGTCTCCTTCTTGAGAGACCTGTTACCTTCTTCTCGCTCTCTCTGAAGTACCAACCCTTTTTCTTTGAGTTCTGGGTGGTGGAGTGGGCTTAACTGGTGGAGAATTCAGGAGATAGAAAATTAAACCAGTAGATCATTTCTATTTTCTGACCTTTCTTAACACAATGAATCTGGAAGAGATGGTCTGCTTGAATGAGGTGGGGGTAGTGAACAGAAGTAAGAGACAATATGGTCAAAAATGAAGAGGAAACATATTAGAAGGAAAAGCATCCATCAATGTTTCCAGAATGCTACCATGCCCCAGTAAGCATCATGAAACTATGATGGCTTATTCAGGGAGCCCTGGAGGAGTATACTGACCTCTAGAACAGAGTTTGGGAGCATGGAAAGAAGAGCAGGGAAGCCATTTTCTGGAGAAGAGTTACAACGGAGCTTTATATACAACCTCTTGAATTTGGGTACAGAATAAAAATTGAGGTAGATTAATTATTTATTAGCCACATAGGATTTAATAGACTGTCAGCAAAGGTCTCAAGCATTTGGCTTGTATTCTTGGAAGCTGTATTAAGGATGTGATATGTCAACTTGAATGGAACACTCTCTGTTCATCAGAGGGTCTGGCACCAACATACTCAGCATCCTTCCTAGCTATATAAACCTCAGCACCAAGGAATTCACACATCACCCTGGGGGAGCATTTAAAGGCTGCCAGCTGATTTCTGAGTATTCCGAGGAACTAGACATTTAAACAGCAGAACACTATCTATCAGAGTCTATCTATGATATATAATCACATAAAAGCTATAAGATGGGCTGGCAAGATGACTCAGTGAATAAAAGCACTTGCCATGTAAGTCCGACCAACTGAATTCAATCTCTGGAACCTACAATGCAACAGCAGCCAATCCTACCTCTCCTATGGCAAGATGAATGATGTAGGAGGATTTCCTGAAAGTTTCCAGGCCAAGTAGACTCTATTATGGAGTACAGCAGATAGACACAAGGGGACCCATGCCACAATATGGTAGGAGAGAATGTTCCCCAGATTGCCTTCAGACCTCCTTCTATGTGCCAAATAGCAGGTATATATATATATATATATATACTGCCTAACTGTACACCTTATGTACACGGTCAGAAATAAGAATTACAATCTGTAAATACTATTGATATTTCCTTATTTTAAGGACAGTTATGTTTAATTTGTTCAGGAAAAAAGTATGAAGAATAAAATGAACATCTAATCAAGCAGATACTCAAACCATGTACATAAATTCATTGAGCAATGTGCACAAAACTACCATGGAACGCCGTTCTTTACTGCTCACAGCCGCCATAGTTGAGGTTTGTAGTTAGCTCACTACTGATCTAGCTATTGATGAGAAACAAAACACAGGGCTCCGATGGGTCCTCTAAGGACTATTAAGTCGTCAACAGCTTTCCATTTCTTTTCCTTTTTCTGTCAGGCTGCACTTCTCTGCTTCATGTGACTCAACATGGCTGCCATCTGGAGGTCTCTATGGCTTCATCTTGGCCTGTGTTAGAAAATGAGATTGTCATTGTGTCAAATCATGTTTCCTCTGAAAGAGAATCAGGTTGACTAATATTGAGTCATGTCCACAACTGCCCACCATGTGTATCTCTTGAGAGATGGATCTATCAATGGAACTGGAGTGGCCCATTCATGTCGCCTAGCGGGACCTGCAGATATAGATAGATGATTTTATAAAAGATGAAGGCAACAATATGGCCAACCTTAGTGCTTTATTCACCCTGAGCTTGTCTTTGATGTTGCTAATGTATATACTAAAAGAAAATTGTGTTTTTTTCTACAGCTAGAAGTTTTTAATATGCTTTACTTCTGACTCTGAATGCAATATTGTATATATACACTGAGATTAATAGAAGACTATTTTAAAATGTTTTTTAAGGAAGTTCTGTGTGGTTTTGAATAATGAAGGAATCCTATGACACCATGATATTTATTTCATATTGTTAGTGTGTAGGTAGTCACACATGTACCAAGTCCAAAATACAAACCAAGGGCCATTATTCTTTCTGGGTATGTTTAATTTCTACTTTAAATTCTCCTAAAGGCAACCATCATTGGGTATTTTATTATGTATTAGAGAAAGGCAGTCCAGAGAGGACCAAAGTGAATGTGAAATCCTGTCTGTTGAGTCTCGTGGTTACTGACCTCCGAGTCAGTCAGCTCAGTCTCCCTGGAACAAATAACCAAGACAATCAACTTAGGGAGAAGAAGACTATTTTCTCTCATAGTTTTGGAGATTTTAACCCATTATCAAATGGCCCCGTTGCTGTGGCTCTGTGACAAGGTGGTGGCACATGTGTGTGAAGAGCAAAATCGCTGGGCTAGTTGGGAGCCAGAGAAGAAAGGGAGTGGGGGGGGGTATGGTTGGGTTCCATTGTCCCCTTCTTTGCTTGCTTCTATAGCCAAAAGGCCTCCCATTGGGCTATGCCCCTTAAAGAATCTACTGCCTCCCTATTAGCACCATGCTGTGATGAAGATTTTAACACATGGGCCTTTGGAGAACATTTAAGATCCAAAGTATTAATATTCTGGTATCTCATGCTATGCCAATAACCACAAGCTGCCATTTTCCTGCGCTGTTTTAACTGCTTTCATTTTGCCTTTCAGCACAAGAGCTGTCGCTAGCCAGAAGATGCCAGATGGCAGTAAGTATTTAGATCCCAGAGCAATGTCACCTGCAGAAGGGAGCCAGTAGCTAACTGACAAAGACATCCTTGCTGTTTTATGGAAGTCAAGATGTCCCACTTGTATGGCTAGGACCATTCTTGTAGAGTTGGCTTTGCAATCGGTGCCAGGCATAATCTTGCCTTGAATATTCCATCTTAGCCCTGGCCCTGGCAGGATGATTCTCTGCTAATGTTTTTTGTTCTTTTGAATTTAGAAATAGCTCCCTTTCTCTCTCTGAGCTATTTTAGCATCTATTGTCTACACAAGACCTTCTGTAACTTACTTGTTATCAGGAATATATTTAAAAGTACTGTTACATATCGGAGCAGATGCTTAGCATTATTCCTGTTGAGGCTTCATAGACACTTGCCTTCATAGACATTTGCCTTCATAGGGGTTGAACTGATATTTGCTAAGGGATTGCTATCCTGAAGTTTACTTTATCCCCTTTAGAAAGTCCCAAAGAGCAGAGATCTACAGAGCATTTTACATTCAGAAAGTACTAAATTTTAGCCCAATCCACAACACATCTGAGGGCAATTTTCCCTCAGAAAATTGTTTTAGTTATCTAGACATTGAGATGAATCTCATATCTTATTCCAATGTTAGCCTGTGATTATGACCCAAGACTTGTGACCTATCTATGGCTGGACTTATTGAATGAAGTGTTTTGAATATGGAATACACAATTTTTACACTCACTTCCTGAGTCAGATCATTGGTGAAGTTTAGCAAACAGCAGAGATGACTCTGTTCTGAGCTTCAGCTCTTTCTCCAAGCATTGTGACAACATCACTTGAAGACTCCCCAGCATAGTAAATGTCAGGGCCCTCAAGTGCCAATCAAGCTCTGGGGTAGATAGCTCTGAAGACCTTTTGTATTTGTGTGATTAGAAAATATACAAAGAAATGAGTATTACTATCGAGGGACTTTGTGTGATTGTAATAATATAATATTTGTAGATAATGTCTTTCAGTTAAATTGATTGGATGGTTTTAAAATGTGTGAGTGTGTTGGCAATTTGTCATGTGCTCATTTGGCAAGTTTTCACTAGGTAACTCCTGTGTGCCAGGTTGCTTGCTAGGTTCTGGAAATAATGAGAAAAAAAAAAGATGTAATTTCCATCTCAGGGCAACCTTAGACTCAAAGACCTATGGACATGCAAATGCATGATTCTGCTAAGGTAGTGTGCATAGAAAGGTGTAGTGAACAGGAGGCTCTTGCTGTTCTGCCAACTGGCTCATAAATACCTACCTATGGTTTTATACTAAGTGAGTTTCAGAGAGGAAACTTAAGCCTACTGGATTTTCAGTCTCCTCTCCACAGAAAGATAGATGTTTGGGTTACTGCAAGCTAGAAGTCCAGTCTGCGAAGTGAACACTCACCAGATTGGAAATGTGAACATGGTAGGTACAGATAAAGCAAGACCCTCAAAGACAGAGATCATGCAAAAGCAAAGGTTTTAGGATAAGGTCTGTCCAATTGCAGAAAGGGAGATCATGGGTGCTGTATTCTTATGTTATCCCTCTACAGAGGAAAGGGAATGTTTTAGATGAGTTGGTGCAGGCAAAGTTCCTTTAGTTTAAGACAACATGAACTTTACAGAAAGTGGTTTCAGAATTTGTTTAACATCTCAGAGTCAGGAGACTATTTGAAATGCTAGAAAGGAAAAAAAGAACCATTTGTTTGGTAACAGTGAAAAATTGAAAAGATATACGACTGAGAATTGGCATTATTGAAATCCTTACAATAGAATCATAGGAAAGAACAGGCTATTGAATTCTACACATTTGTGTCTATTTTATGTTATTTACTTTCTTTTTATATTTATAAATTATTCTATTTATATCTCATTTATCAGTTTATTTTATTGGTATGAGAACTGGAAAAATAAAGGAAAGGTCTTCCTTGCAGGGTTGACAAAGAAACATTGGGATGCTTACTTACAAACTATTTGAATTATCTGTGCTTTTTGATTTTAATTTTTGTCTTTTTTATTTCACTTTTGGGCAGCGAATGTGTTTTGGCTTTATAATCTGAAAAACAATCCTTAACAGTCGATCTTATTTATGAAGCAGAGTTTCTCACTTATCTAGTGACTGGGTCATTATGACTGTGTTAACTGTCGGTCTGCAGATGACACAGCCATACTTGGCTTTGGCTGGCAATCTGGATATCTCAGTGGGTAGACTGGGCATGACTTTTATTGGTTTACTTGACGATTCATGACCATGAATAACTGTTAAAAGAATTATATCACTTGTTTCCTATAAATTCTAGATGTTTGTATTGTCAGTTTTTTTTTTAAATTAAGGCAACAAATCCAGTTTGAAAAATATTTTTAAAGCCAACTATTTCTAAACCTTTTATGACTCTTTGGTGTTGTTGAAAACAATATTCTTTTTAAAACATTCTTTGTCAAGAAAGTGACTTGGGCTCTTTCTGCAGCCTCCTTTCATGGCTTTACTGACTTGTATACAGTTCACGAAAGCAATATGAATACTTCGTTCCTTTTTGTTTTGTTGAAATGAATCTTATAAGCAAAGTCTCCAGTAGTAAATCTCACATAACAAATTCCTTTCTCTTGACTTTTTGTTTCTTTATATCTTCTGAACTTGTTTCTTTCTTGTTCTAGAAGATTTGATGATAGATGCCACGTGTTCCTTGCCTCTGAGATTGTAGCCTACACCCATCCTTGACTACCTGGGTCTTAATATATTTGGTCTTGCATGGTAGCAAGCACTGAGTTGGCACACTGAGAGCTCACAGAGCACTGAAATCTTCCTAGGACTGGCTCTCACAGTTCATCACTCATGGATGGTGTCACACAGGGTTTGCAGTCAGGATAGAAACAACCCAGCAGCTGGCATCCAGCTTACCAGTTCATCAATTTGAGAAGTGAGTCTGTTTCTGTTCAAGTCCTTGCCTGCAGTGTGTGTGTGTGTGTGTGTGTGTGTGTGTGTGTGTGTGTTTTTGTGTGTGTGTGTGTTTGTGTGTGCCCATAGTGGCTTCCTTCGGGCTTTCTCTTCTACCTTCTCTGCCCTATGTTAAAACAGCTGTTCTTGTCTTCTCCAGGCATGATTTCCACCATCAGAGAAAATCAAAAGCTACACAGTAGGTGAGACCTTCCCTCAGAAAATGGTAAGAACAGAACCTCAGGTTAAGGTGTGTAAAGTCTTTTTGCCCATCTCTTTGCCTCCTCTGGATAAACACATTTGTCCCTTATTTGTCCAGAGTTATGAGTCTGAAATAGATCATCAACTGAAGTGCTCAAACCCATGAGCAGGCTCTAACTCATAAACCTGAAAAGGAGAGTCCCATAGAAACAGGTCTTAGAGCCGGAGGGAAGCAAATTTGAGAGTGACATCCATACAGAGCTGAAATACTTGTATGAAACTGAATGAGGCAAGAACACATAAGAATATGTCATATTTGCTTAGCTCGGCTTCATGTTGACTTTAGGTGGGGAAGAATAACCTAATCCATAGAAAGATTAACTCGCAGATGCTCAAGAGCCTAAGTGAACAGAAACCACAGACTGCTGTTTATTTAGGTGTCTTATATTGATGTCACTCTCCTCATTGATGAGAGGAGGAGAAAGAGGGTCAGAGAGGAGAATAGAGAGAGGCGAGGATGAAAAGAGGAATGGTAGAGAGAAGAGATCTCTGCACCTAGATGATATTTTAAAGACACATATGATGAGTAAAACTGGCAAGTGTCAGGTTTAAATGCAAGGATCATAGTGAACATGCTGGCATAGATACAGAGATAGTGCATAGATGTAGAGACGATGGTGCATAGATGTGGAGGTCGTATATAAATGATGGTGCATAGATATGATGTTGGTGTATAGATATAGAGGTTGTATGCAGGTGTGCAGATAGCATATAGATGTGGAGATAATAGTGTATAGATGTCCAGGTGGGCAAAGTATTCAGGGAGCAGCCAGGACAGTCTAGCCTTCACGAAATTGCAACAGCAGATGGCACTTCTTGGCTCCAAGATAGAAAGGGTTAATGAGACTTGGCTCATACAGAGAGATAAGCCACAGTGGAAGTCATTGTAGAGGATTTAAATTCAGTAACATGGCTGCTCTGGTAAGAGATCACATATCTAGCTGGAATGCAAATATGCCACACACCTTTAATCTCCCTGTCTAGAATACAGACACACCTTTTGTACACTGTAATCCTAACACGGTTGTCTAATTGAGGGGCAGACAAAGTGCTGAATCAGAGAAAGATTTGACAGAATGAATCAGAGACAGGATACACTCAACTCTCATGAGAATAGACAGGAAAGAGGATCTACTAGAAGAGTAGTGAGGGAGAGAATCAATTAGTGGTGTTTAGCTTAGTTGGGTGCAGTTCAATTGGGTTAGAGTCGAATTTGGAGCAGTTCAGTTCATGGAGTTCTGAGGCAGTCTTTGCAAGCAAAGCAATTCAGCCAGAAGCGAAGAGATGCCAATTTCAGTCAGTCAGCTTGAAGAGAAGTTTGAGCCAGATCAGCTGAGTAGAACCAGCCAATCAGAGTTCAGAAAGAGCAAGAAAAAAGTGAGTTTATTCAGTAGTAACTCTTAGAGGCTGAAACATTCTAGGCCTAGGTTATAGGAGAGAGGCTGGAAGATAAGGCCTTCAAGGTCTGGGCTTGCTGAAAATTAGATTATATGAATGTTTGAAGCTTCCAGGCCTAGGCCTGTGGATAGTTAGAGATGCTCAGCCCAAGCCATGTATATGTAACTTTTAGGTATGGCTATCATTTCATTCTAGCATCTGAAGAAATAAAAGTGATATTTACATTTACAAGCCCTGTTGGGAGGAAGTCCAAAGGGAGCTGGGGATATACTTATTTAACTTTGAACTGACTTTACCCTTGTCTGTTAACTATCAGCCTCTCTGCTTCCCAACAGACAGCCAGGGCCCAGAGCCAGGCTGGTAAACTCTATCAAAGCCAGTATCCTGCAGCTAGGATGAAAGGTAGAAAATAATGGGGCAGGGGGACAAGAAGTGGAGAATTACACACTTCAGTTACTCACAAGCAGGACCAACCAGCATCATCTCATCAGGTCAGGACCATGGACAAGGAAACCAATTTGTGAACAAGTAGGAAGGGCAAACCATACACGGGGTCTCCAGCTTCCCCAGCTAGGGAAAGGTGAAAAGAAGTAACCCCCAGGCTGTAATAGGACACTGAGTGCTGGCGAACGGGGCAACTTGCTCCTTGGCTGAGTAAGGCACTGCGAACTCCAAGGTTGTGGTTTGCTCTGGGTCCTGGAGAAGACGTGCTGTTTCTGGTTCTGATTCTTTCCTTCCCACCCCACCAGAAGCCGAGGTGCCTAATTATCAGTAGATCCCACTTTCACCTGAAGTAGTTCAGAAATGGAGCTGCAGGTTAACCTCATGTTTCATTTTCCAGACTTTACACTGTTCCCATGGAGTGCACTGATTGCAGAGCTTAAAAGAGGAACTCGAAAGGCTGTGTTGTACTCTCTCCCCCAAGCACAGTGCAAGTGCAATTGTGCCTCTGCTTTCATAGTTTTTGAGATTCATCTGATTGCTCATTAGCCAATCATATTTATTAGGCACTTGCTGTATAAACTGTATGGGAAGGTTTGGTGTACATATTAGTTTTCTTTAGCTGATGAGGCAAATAACTATACATCAAGGTCTTAAAACAACACAAGCTGTTCAGTTCCAAATTTTAGAAACCAGCGATCTGAGATGAAAGTGGGGGCTGGATAAAACTCTCTGCATTGGATTAGAGCAAGGCCATGCTTTGCCTCTTCTACGTTCTGCACCTTGTTTTGTGGCAGCACCTCACCCCCTTGCCTCTGTCTTTACATGGAATATGTCCATATTTCCTACTCCTTTTCTTTGGGAGGACACTGATCATCAGACATAGGGTCCACAATAAAAAAATTTCATCTTGAGATATTTAATGCAATGAGGTGTGGGAGTTGCATGATACATGGGGGGCACCAAGGAGCACCTTGCTACAGGATGAATGCCTGTGCCTGTCATTGTGAATACTGGTGCACATTTTCCCTAAATATTTTCACTTGCTCCCAATTTTCCTGAAAAGTGTTCCCTTTCTCTCTCTCTCTCTCTCTCTCTCTCTCTCTCTCTCTCTCTCTCTCTCTCTCTCTCTGTGTGTGTGTGTGTGTGTGTATCTGTGCTAAAATAAGCTGAGTGGTTTTTTTCACCCTCTCTGCCTTTCCTAAATTGTCTTATTCCATCATGAAATTCTCATCTTCTTGCCTGCACTTTCTTGGGTACTATAAATCTAAACACACCTTTTTCTTTTAATGAAAAAAGAAATCTTTCTTGCTCTTAAAGTTCAACTTCTCTGCTTCTATGCCCTCAAGGGACCTTCTCAATGGCCCATTCTCATCCAAGCTTTGGAGACAGGCCACGGCATCATTACACTGGAAAAGGAGGACTTTTCCTGGAGTTTAAAATTGTTTCTATTTTGTGGCCTATTGATTTTTTTGTGCCTTTCAGAAGCCTGCCTTAGACAAGAGGTAGAGGTAGGAAGATTTCCTACAACTGAAGGCAAAGTGCCATTTTCCATATTTTTTCATATTCCAATGTAGATATCAGACTTAATGTTAGCTTCAGTCTCTTGATACATGCAAACAATACCCCTTATCTATACAAAGCTTGCCTAAAACCACAGATAGCACATCTTATTCATAGAACCTCTCTGCTCTCACATGCACATCACAGTATGGATCCACCCAAAGACATGGATCAAATGTGTAGTTTTTCAGCCCAGGAACTATAGGAGAACATTTATAAGGTAGGGCCTGGTGGGCATTGAGGATGTGTCCTTGAAGGAGATATTAGAATTCTTGCCTTTATTCTCACCCACCTCTTCTCTCCCTACTTTCTTTGTTCTGGCCTTTATCAGGTAAGCAGTTTACTCTTACATACTATTCACTGTGATATATAACTGTATTAGTCAGAGATCTCTGGAGTAATAAAACTTATAGAACAAATTCTGCTTATATCTATATTTATATCTCCATATCTCTGTCATCATCTATATCTATCTATGGACTTATCTAAATATTTGTATCTATCTCTAAATAGAGATAGATAGGGTATTTGTTAGAATGACTTATAGGCTGTGGTTAGGTGAATCCAACAATGACTGCCAATAAATGGAAGGTTCAAGAATATAGTTGTTCAGCTCACAAGACTGGATGTCTCACCTGATTATCGGTATATGCCATAATCCCAAAGATGTAGGCTCTTATCCCAGTGAAGAAATGGACTTGCTATCAAGTGGACAAAGAGCAAAACTTTCATCTTCCATGTCCTTACATAGGCTTTCTGCAGAAGGCATGGCTCAAATTAGAAATGTGTTCCAACTTCAAAAGATCTGGATTAAAGAAATGTTTTCCCACCCCAAATATATGGATTAGAATTGGCTCTTCCCACTTCAAATTAGGCAAAAATCCCTTATATGTGTGCTCCATTATTAGGTTTTAGCTAATTTCAGATGTAGCCAAGTTGACAACCAAGAATAGCTGTCCCAGTGACTTAACTACAGGTCAAAAGTAACAAAACCAAATAGTCATGGACTGAATAACCATGGGCTGAAACAAGTTGGCCACTGTGTAACTGAAACCATGGAAAATAAGACAGTGCATAGGGAAGTTTATTGTAGACTGTTAAGGGCTCCATACAAATCCATAAAATAAAAATATGAAAGGAGCAAAGTATTCAAATGTGAATTTGTAAAATTGCAGTGAATTTTGCACATTAACTCACCTACTGGAGCGCTGAGATTCAGGACTCTTCTGGAGTAAAGGAGAAGTGAAGTAGGAATCATACCTATAAGTGAAGGTATAATGAAACTGCAAAACTAGATCATTCAATGGGTAGGAAGGTTTTGAGGGATCAAACTGCCAAGTCTATATCTTACAGTAGCAGGTAGTGTGCATGCAGAGAGAATCCAAATGGCAGAAAATCAAGTAGATTTTTCTCTGACAGTCATCAGGATGGTGTCTTTGAGATGATGCAAGCTCCTTTGATTAATAAGAAATTTGGTGATCTTATCTGAGGTAGTTGATATTTGGGGTGGACTAAGGGAGGTTATGGTAATTAGAAACCTGCCTTTCAAGATTCCCAAAGAGCACTAAATTTAGACTTGGTTTACCTTGTCAGTTCTTCAGTTTAGGACATTGTAACCAGCCCCGTCACTCTCAAACTTTAATTTCTTAAGCCTTAAATAAAGTCTATCTTGACTTTTGCAGTTTGAAGCAATTGGAATTCCATAGAAGTGTACTTACTGAGAATATGCTATGTGTAAGATGTTGTTCTAGCCACCATGTGCCCCACAAGTAAACATGTTGAAGGTTGGACCTCTCAGACAGTAAAGGTCAAAAAACAAGGAAAATATAATTGCTTAGAGTACAGCCTCAAGAAATGGTGAGTGCTTCCAGTTTCTGCCTGCTAACAAAGCTGAGCATGTGCCACAGTTCTCTGTACCCAGAATTCACTGGGAGAAATCAGGACTCCCAGGAGTGCTGACACATCTGAGAGTACAGGGGAGACCACCACTTCTGCTCAAGTTACTGATCCAAGAGGAATCCTCCTGAGCAGCTCCCAGGACACAGGAACTGAGGAGCAGTCTAAAACAGGATCCTTCCAGTTTCTGTCCATGCTCTGTGGATGACCTTGTGCCACAGCTCTCTGTACTCATATCCCACTGGGAGAGAGCTGAACTTCAGTAGTGCTTACATACAGGCTTATAGGAGGGTCAAGCCACTGTCAGGGACAGCAAGACCAGCTAACACCAGAGATAAGTGAATGGCAAGAGATAAGTGGAAGGACCTAGGCAACAGAGACCAAGGCTGCTTAGCATGATTAAAACCCAGTTCCCTGATCACAGCATGTGCTGGATACTGCAACACACAAAAAAGCAGATTCTGATTTAAAATCACAACTCATGATGATGTTAGATAACTTTAAGAAGGACATAAATAACTCCCTTAAAGAAATACAGGACAACACAGGTAAGCAGGTAGAAGCCCTTAAAAAGGAAACACAAAAATCAACCAAACACGTGAAGAAATTGAACAAAACAATCTAGGATCTAAGAACAGAAATAGAAACATTAACGACATCACAAAAAAAGACAACCATGGAGATAGAAAACCTAGGAAAGAGAGTATGAGTCATAGATGCAAGTGTCACCAACAGAATACAATAGATAGAAGAGAGAATCTTAGGGAGAGAAGATACCATAGAAAACATTGACACAACAGTAAAAAAATGCAAAACACAAAAGCCCCCTAACACAAAAGATCCAGAAAATCCAGGACACAATGAGAAGATCAAACCTGAGGATAATAGATATAGAAGAGAGCAAAGATTCCCAACTTAAAGGGCCAGTAAATGTCTTCAACAAAATTAAAGAAGAAAACTTCCCTAACCTAAAGAAAAGATGCCCATAAACATGCAAGAAGCATACAGACCTCTAAATAGACTGGACCAGAAAAGAAATTCCTCCCATCAAATAATAGTCAAAACACCAAATGCACAAAACAAATAAAGAATATTAAAAGCAGTAAGGGAAAATGATCAAGTAACATATACAGTCAGACCTATTAGAATCATACTAGACTTCTTAACAGAGCCTATGAAAGCTAGAAGATTCTGGGCAGATGTCATACAGACACAAAGAGAATACAAATGCCAGCCAAGGCTACTATATTCAGCAAACTCTCAATTAAAATAGATGAAGAAACAAAAATATTCCATGGTGAAACCAAATTTACACAATATTTTTCACAAGGGCAGCCATACAAAGGATAATAAATGAAAAACTCTAGCACAAGAAGGGAAACTATACCCTAGAAAAAAAGTAATCTTCCTTCAACTAACCCAAAAGAAGATAGCCAAGCAAAAATTCAACTCTAACAACAAAAATAAAAGGAAACAACAATCATTGGTCCCTAATATCTTTCAACATTAATGGACTGAATTCTCCAATAAAAAGACATAGACTGGCAATCTGGATACGTAAAGCGGATACAGCATTTTGCTGCATACTGGAAACACATCTCAGTGACACAGACAGACACTACTTTAGTATAAAAGGCTGGGAAAAATTTTCCAAGCAAATGGTCCCAGAAAACAAGCTGGAGTAGCAAATCTAATATCAAATAAAATTGAATTTTAACCAAAAGTTATCAAAAAATATAAGGGAGAACACATACACAGAAAGGTAAAATACACCAAGATGAATTCTAAATTCTGAATATCTGTGCTCCAAATGCAAGGACACCTACATGGATAAAAGAAACCTTTCTCAAACTCAAAGCACATATTACACCTTACAAAAGAGTAATGGGAGAGTTCAACACCACACTATCATCAATGGAGATAGATCATGGAAACAGAACTAAACAGAGACACAGGGAACCTAACAGAAGTTATGAATCAAATGGATTTAACAAATGTTTATAGAACATTTCATCCTAATATATATATGTATACATTCTTCTCAGCATCTCATGGTACCTTCTCCAAAATTGACCATATAATTGGTAACAAAAGAGGCATCAACAGATAAAAGAAGATTAAAATAATCTAATGTCTTTGGTACAGAATAGGTGTATTTTGCTAGTGTAGGGGAATGCTAAGGCTCTGAGGTTGAGAGGGTGGTTGGGAGAGGAAGCACCTACGTGGAAACAAGGGGAACGGGAAGGGGGTATAGGAGTGTGGAGGAAAGGGGATAACATATGTACTGTAAATACAAAGAATATCCAATAACAAAAAAGAAAAAGAAATAGTCCATATATACTATCAGATCATCATGGACTAAGAAGGGCCTTCAATAACAACAAAATGACAGGAAACCCACATACACACAGAAGCTGAACAATACTCAGTGATAACTTGATTAAAGAACAAATAAAGAGAAGAATGAAAGACTTTTGAATTTAATGAAATTGAAGAGACAACATATCCTAACCTATGGTACACAATAAAAGCAGTGCTATGAAGAAAACTCATAGCTCTGAGCGCTGCCAGAAAGAAACTGAAGAGAGCATACACTAGCAGCTTGAGAGCACACCTAAAATCTCTAGAACAAAAAAAGAAAACACTCAAGAGAAGTAGATGGCAGAAATTAATCAAACTCAGGGCTGAAATCAACCAAGTAGAAACAAAAAGAACTATACAATGAATCAAGAAAACCACGAGCTGGTTCTTTGAGAAAATCAAAAAGATAGATGAACCCTTAGTCAGGCTCACCAGAGGGTACACACAGAGAAAGAGTATCCAAATTAATAAAATTAGAAATGAAAATAGAGCCATAACAACAGAAACTGAAGAAATTTAAAAAAATCATCAGATCCTACTACCAAAGCCTATACTCAACAAAAAATGAAAACTCTGGGTGGAATGAACTATTTTCTAGACAGTTACCAGGTACCAAAGTTAAATTAGTATCACATAAACCATTTAAACAGTCCCACAACCCATAAAGAAATAAAAGCAGTAAAAGTCTCCCAATCAAAAAAATAAAATCCCAGGGCCAGATGTGTTTAATGCCCAATTCTATGAGACCTTCATAGAAAACCTAATACCAATACTCTCTAAATTATTCCACAAAATATAAACAGAAGGAACACTACCCAATTTCTTCTATAAATCCACAACTATGCTTATACCTAAATCACACAAAGACCCAAGAAAGAAAAAAAAAAACTTCAGACAAAATTTCCTTATGAATATTGATGCAGAATATCAATAAAATTCTTGAAAATTGAATCTAACCACACATCAAGACACTCATCCATCATGATCTAGTAGGCTTCATCCCAGGGATGCAAGGATGGGTCAATATATGGAAATCCATCAACACAATTCACTATATAAACACTCAAAGAGAAAAACCCCATGATCGTCACATCATATTCTGAGAAAGCATTTGACAAAATTCAACACCCCTTCATGTTAAAAGTATTAGAAAAATCAGGAATTTAAGGCCCATATCTGAACACAGTAAACACAATATACAATAAATCAGGAGCCAACCTCAAACTAAATGGAGAGAAACTTGAAGCAATCTCATTAAAATCAGGGACTAGACAAGGATGCTCACTCTCTACCTACCTATTCAGTAGAGTACTAGAAATCTTGGCCAGAGCAATTAGATTACAAAAGGAGGTCAAAGGGTTACAAATTGGAAAAAAAGAAGTCAAAATATCACTATTTGTAGATGATATGATAGTATACTTAAGTGACCCCCAAACATTTCACCAGAGAACTCCTACAGCTGATAAACAAGTTCAGCAAAGTGGCTGGATATAAAATTAACTCAAAAAAATAATAAGACTTCTACTCAAAGGATAAATATGCTGAGAAAGAAATTAGGGAAATGACATCATTTACAACAGTCACAAGTTATATAAAATACCTTGGTGTGACTCTAACCAAGCAAGTGAAAGATCTATATGACAAGAGCTTCAAGTTTCTGAACAAAGAAATTGAGGAAGATTTAAGAAGATGATGAAAAGATCTCCCATGCTCATGAATTGGCATGATTAATAAAATTTGCTATCTTGCCAAAAGCAACCTACAGATTCAATGCAATCCCCATCAACATTCCAACTCATTTCTTCATAGAGTTAGAGCAATTTGAAAATTAATTTGAAATACCAAAAAACTCAGGATAGTGAAAACGATTCTCAACAATAAAGAACTTCTGGGTGAATCAACATCCCTGACCTCAAGCTGTATTACAGAGCAATAGTGATAAAACCTGTATGGTATTGGTACAGAGATAGGAAGTTAGATCAAGGAATAGAATCAAAGATCCAGAAATGAACCCACACACCTATGGTCACTTGATCTTTGACAAAAGAGCTTTAACCTTTCTTTGGAAAAAAATATTTTCAACAAATGGTTGTGGTTCAATTTGAGGTCAGCACATTATAAGAATGCAAATTGGTTCAATCTTATCACCTGTAAAAGGCTGAAATTCAAGTGGATCAAGGATCTCCACATAAAACCAGATACAGCAAAACTGACAGAAGAGAAAGTTGGGAAGAACTTAGAATACAATGGCACTGGGAAAAAGTATCTGAACAGAACACCAATGGCCATGATCTAAGATGAAGAATTGACAAATGGGACCTCATAAAATTGCAAAGATTTTGTAAGGCAAAAGACAGTAACAGTAGAACAAAATGGCAACCAAAAGATTAGGAAAAGATCCTTGCAAGTCCTACATCCGATAGAGGGCTAAAATCTAATATGTACAATGAACTCATGAAGTTAGACTCCAGAGAATCAAATAACCTTATTAAAAATGGGGACAAAGCTAAAGAAAGAATTCTCAACTGAGGAATATCAAATGACTGAGAAGCACCTAAAGACATGTTCAACATACTTAGTCATTAGGGAAATGCAAATCAAACAATCTTGAGATCCCATCCCATACCAGTCACAATGGTTAGGCTAGAAAACTCAGGTTACAGCAGATGCTTGTGAGAATGTGGAGAAAGAGGAACACTACCTCATTGTTGGTGGGGTTGTAAGCTGGTACAACCACTCTGGAAATCAGTCTGTTGGTTTCTCAGAAAACTGGACATAGTACTACCTGAGGACTCCTGGGCATATAACCAAGACATGCTTCAACATATAACAAGGACACATGCTCCACTATGTTTATAGCAGCCTTATTTATAATAGCCAGAAGCTTGTAACAGCCCAGATGTTCTTTGACAGAGAAATATATACAGAAAATGTGGTACATTTACACAATGAAGTACTACTCAGCTACTAAGAACAATGACTTCATTAAATTCTTAGGCAAATGGTTGTGACTAGAAAATATCCTGAGTGAGTTAACCCCATCACAAAAGAACACACATGGTATTCACTCACTGGTAAGTGGATATTAGCCCCAAAGCTTGAAATACCCAAGGTACAATTCACAGACCTCATGAAGCTCAAGAAGAGGGAAGACCAGTATGTGGATGCTTTAGTCCTTCTTAGAAGGGGGAACAAAAATATTCTCAGGAGAAAATATATAGACTAGTGTTGAGGAGAGACTGAAGGAAAACCCGTCCATAGACTGCCCACCTGGGGATCTATCCCATATACAGCCACCAAACCCAGATAATATTGCTGATGCCAAGAAGTGTGTGGTGACAGGGGCCTTATATAGCTGTCTCCTGAGAGGCTCTGCATAGCAAATACAGAGGCAGATGCTTGCAGTTAACTATTGAACTGAGAATAGGGTCCCCAATAGGAGAATTAGAGAAGTGATTGAAGACGTTTGCAACTCCATAAGAACAACGATTCTAACCAACCAGAGCTCCTAGGGATTAAACCAGTATCCAAAGACTACACATGAATGGTTCCATGGCTCCAGGTGCACATGTAGCATAGAATGGTCTTGTTGGGCATCACTGGGAGGAGAAGCTCTTAGTTTTGCCAAGGTTTGATGCCCCAGTGTAGGGGAATGTCAAGGTGTGGAGGTATGAGGGTGAGCACCCTCAAAGAAGCAGGGGGAGGGGGAATAGGATAGGAGGCTTATGGAGGGGAAACCAGGAAAGGGAATAACATATGAAATTTAAATAAAATATATCCAATAATAAAAATTTCAAAAGAAATGGTGAGTGCTATGAAAGAGACATGGGGTACTTGAGTATGGAGTGAAGGCTGTGGCTTTGCGGGAATAGGCTCATATCAGGAAGATTGCCTCCAAATGGGTACCTGTGGGTGTGGTTGAGTGAAAAGTCTGTATTCATCCTGGAATACAGACTGTTTGCAATTCTATTTGAATGCTGCTTCCTGCTCCACTCCTTCCTGTGGCTTTCCTCACTCCCTCACCTTAGTCTTCTTGCTTTTCTCATCTGAAATCCCAGAGAATGTTTCTTTGCTCCCTCTATATCAAATTCATTGTCTTTCTGAGCAGCACTGTGCAAACCTGGCTGTTCTTTATCTGGCAACCTCAGTGTGGTCTAGAGGCAGGTGTGGAGAGAAGCTAGGTACATCTTGAAGTTAGATATATTGAGGGGGAGAAGAACTCAGAGAAGATTTTGTAATGTTGGGGCCAGGGAAAATAAACTCTCACCTCTAAATTGTTCTTGAGGGATTCCAGATCCAGGGATGACTTTGCTGTAGGTCCTGGGTTCTGTCACATTCAGTCTTTAAAGGATCCCAGAAGGATGTAGACCACTAAGTCCAGAAGGTATGAGCCTAACACTAGTTGAGTCCATTCACCCATTCTGCCAGTGTATGTCATCCAAAGGGCATAAGTAGGTAAACTAAAACCCAGATAATCTCTCATCAAAAACATAAAAATAGATTTCAAGACTCCTGTTAGTACAATAGCCACAAAGTCAATAAAGCAGTATTGAGCTTGCTTTGCCTCTGGAATTTAAAAAATGTAAAAGATAGCAATTGCTGATTTCTTCTTAGACCACAGGAAACTACTTGTCATTATCCATTAACAGCTGCTTTTTAATAATGCTTTCCTCATCTCTATTAGGAAGAAATAGATGACAAAGCAAAGCTCAAAGCTATTTGTCATATTCTAAGCAGAGGAGCTAAACTACTCCTTAATAACCACAATGTTTTGGTGACACACATTTGCTGGGCTTACTAGGGCCATATGCATTTGTTTGTGATTGGTTTTTGTGTATGTATGCATGTTCAAGTGTGTGTATATGTGCATTTTTACATGTCTTTAGTGGATGTGTGTGCATGGTGTGTGTGTGTGTGTGTGTGTGTGTGTGTGTGTGTGTGTGTATGCATTTGGAGGCCTGAGGTCTTCCCTGATAGTTCTCTAATTCAACTGAGCCTGGAGCTTATAGATACCACTAACTTGCTAGCCAGCCACATCATTTCTGGCCATGGAGAACATTCAAGATCTTCTCTACTAGCTATTTTGAAATATATAATTAATTGATATTGATCATGGCTATCTCATTGTAATAGGAGCATTACTTTTTTTCTCTTAACCTGTACACATTGCCCACCCTTTCCCCATCTCTTTCTATGTCCTTCTGCTGACTACTGTTATTTTTAACCATTTATGAAATATTTCTAAAAGTAGTATTTCACATATAATTAAGACCATGCAGTCTTTATATTTCTGTAGTCAGCCTTAGCTTTTAAAGAAGTGATATTTTTGTTTTAATAAATTTTCTCCCAAAGAGCACTAGTTCCTGACAAAATAACTCAACATAAGAGTCATGTCTGACAACACACCTATCCCCACTTGCTGATGCAAATTGAGGACATACTCCAGCCTTAATTTGGAGTTTTCAGTTTCTTGTCAGCCTGTGTCATAGTTTTAAGACCTCTATTTAGAGGACTTGGTGACAAGTTTTCCTGAAATTAATTTTTGGAAGTAACATTTATTACTGAGCCTTTATATTATCTTAGAGCAATTCTCAGTGGTAAGCATTGTTTGTTTAAATGAAACAAATGGGTTCCTGGTTTCCAAAGAACTGTAGACTCCTGTAGATCAAAGTTCACCTAATCTGGGAGTTTTCAGAAAAGTCTTCCTTTTTCACGACTCACCAGAGATCCCTCTGACTTTGGAGGGTTATTGAACATTGTGGCAGTCCTTTCTCAGGTGACTCTTGAAGATTGAGGTCTTTTCAAAAAATTTATTTTGTGTGTGTGTGTGTGTGTGTGTGTGTGTGTGTGTGTGTGTGTGTGTGTATGTGTGTGTATTGCATCTACAGAGGAGCCTGCAGAGGATAGATGAGGGCATTGAATCTCTTGGAATTAGAGGTGAATGTGAACCATGATATACATCCTGGGGACTGAATTTGGGCCACCTACAAGAGTAGAAGGCACTCTTAAGAACTGAGCCCCTTTTATAGTCCCACAATTAACTTTAGATGCTGGGTCATGGCCCATCTATATCAAATCAAATTCAGGAGATGTAAAATTAAAAAGTTTAAAGTTAGGAAGTCTACAAAAGAATTGTCATATGTATCCATATCAAAAAGAACCCGTGACATAGGTCAGGCAAGAGGCTAAGCCTTTGGTGTTTGTATGGATCCTCAGGATGCTTCTTTTCATATGTGCTTCTTTTCAGAGTTAGGGAACTAGAATTCTTGATCATGAGGGCAGGAGTTTTCAGATTTAATAAGCCTGCACTTGAGTATTAGTCTTCAATTTTGAGAAGTTTAGTTTCAAGTCAAATCTGGCCAGGTGGGAGAAGTCGTATTTCCTCCACTGAAAGTCTTGACACTTGGTGAAAGTGATACCGGTGTACTGTTCATGAACTTCACGTTGGTGTGTAAGGATTGGCTGGGCATCTGCATGACATTTGGAATAGTTCAACACAGTTATTTGAGTTTCCTTTCTGGTCAAGGCTATCAAGAAACACACACGAGCCTTCACAAGGAGCTGACACAATGCAGAGGCAGTAAATAGTTTCCATATAGCATGGTGACAGCAGTGTGGCCTCTGTGCAGAGGACAGGGACAGGAACACTGAGATGCTCTGGGTGTCTCTGCAGCACTACAATCCTTATGTACTGAATGTATGCTAGAGCATACAGACCTAAGGCTCACGGTTCAGTGTCTTCTCACACATGCGCACAACTCTTACAACCTCTATATGGATCTGGCATGGGGCATTCTCAGCACACTAGAAGGCTTCTTTTGCTCTCTCACCCCTTCAGTCAACATAACTCTGACTCTGCTTGTTATCATCGTAGACTATTTTTAATGATTTTTTTTCAACTATGTGTAATCACCAGTATAAATTCCCTTTTGACTGAGTTCAGTCGATCACTATGACGTTTCCTTTGTTGTTCCACTTTGCTGTTTCCCTTTCCCTGGTCTACAGCCTTTATTGTGTGGTACTGCTAGCTAATTCCTCTGACCTCTGCAGGTTGCTTGGCTTGTTTCTGGTTTGATTATGAATACAGCTAGTTAAAAGCAACCTCGGATATTCTTTGACGACGGCAACCAAAGAGGAGAAGGATAGCCGAAGGGAGGTATGGTGTGGTGTTGATGTCTTATTTAGGGCTGAACACTCTGCAGTCCCGTATTCCCTGCAAATTGATTAGTTGTTGGTCCCTGACTTAATTAGAATCTACTACAAAAGAAGATTCTTTGATGGATGTTGAGAGATACACTAATTTATATATGTATAAAGATAAATACTTAAGAGGCAGATTAATACTGTGTCTATTTAGCAGAATAATTATAGTAGGCTCTAAGAAAAATGGGGGGATCCTCAAAAGAAGAAATAGAAATAGGTAATAAATGGTTTTTGAAATCTACAATATCCTTAGTCATCAGGGAAATGCAAATTAAAGTATTATGAAATGTCATCTTAACCTAGTTAGAATTGCTAAGCTTTTTAAAAAAAATCTAAAATATGACTGCAAATGCTGGCATAGATGTAGAGGAAAAGGAAGATTTCTGTACTGTTTCTAGGAGTGCAAACTGGTACAGCCATGATGGAAATGAGTGTGAGGGTTCCTGGAAAATCCAGAAATAAATCTACCACAAGGTCCAGATGTACCACTCTTAGGCACATACTCAAAGGACTCTCTAGCTTACAACAGAGATACTTGCTCATCTGTGTTCATTGCTGCTTTAATCAGAACAGCTAGTAAATGGGAAAAGCTTGTACATCAATAAAGTGATGAATGGATAATGAAAATGTGTATACACACACCATGGAATAGCATTTGACTATAAAGAAAAGTGGAATCATGAAATTTGTAGTTTAATGCATGCAGCTGGAAAAATAACCCTGAGTATAGAAACCTAAAATGAAAAAGACATAGGTTGCTTACTCCCTTTCATACATGGACTCTAGCTTTGAATCTTTTGATAAGTAGGTTTATGTTGGAGTGCCCATAGAAGTCAGTAAAAGGCTGTTGCAGGGGGCACTTGCAAGGCTAAGGAGACACAGTACAGTGGTCAGACAGGAGAATGGGAGTAAGAGAGTAAGAAGTTTGAGATGTGGTGGGAGGTAGCAGGGCAAGGTTGAGAAGGGAATACAGGGGATAATTAATACTAAAGATGCTAAAAGAAAGCCATGTGCAAACCTACTTCTGTAGACTCGGTGGGATATAACTCATATACAAACAAAGAGTTTGGAATTAGTTACCCACTAACAGAAGATCATTGCCTTTTAAATTCCACAGGTTTTCAAATTAGAAGCTCAGAGCTAGGTATGGGAAACCTTTTATAAATAAAATTAATTTATTTGTTCACTTCACAACCCAACATCAGCCCTTCCTCTCTTTCCAATATCCCCCATTCCACCTTTATCTTCTCTCTTGAGAAGGGGAAGCCCCATGAGAACCCTGTTGGTCAGAGGATCCTCAAAAATTACACGATGTTTCTCCTGCTTTTGCTTACTTTATAATTTCATGCTTATTGGTGAAGACATCCCCTGCCTGAATCATTGAACATGGCGAAGTCCAGCTGGTACTGAGCTGGCTGCTCCATCTCTACTGGCTAGCTATGCATGCTGCCAGGGAAATAAAGCGATAAAGACTTAGTCATCTGTGAATGCTTTGAACGTGGGGTGGTAAGATATGCCCACTGGAGAAATGGGACCACAGATCTTATGGAACTAAACAACCACTTTCTGACTGGATTTAGAGAAGTCAAGGAGAAACTGGTCTTAGAAGCATTCTCCTTGACTACTCTGTCCTCCCTCCCTTCTTCCCTTCCTTCTCTAGTTCCTTCTGTACCTCCCTTTGACCCTGTCATGGCAGATTCTGGTACGTTTTTATTCTCCCTATGTTTCTTCCTTCTTTCAGCCCAGTTTCAGTTCAGGAAGAACAGATGGACCTCATAAGTACCTGGTCACCTGTCCTGGTGGCTTCTGTGCAGAAGAAACAATTCTTCAAGAATCTTCTTTCTAACTGGATATCTTTCTTTCACACATACAGTAGGTTTCTAAGTTTTTTCCTTCCTTTTTCTCTCAGTAGAATTGTGACTCACATCCATGCTTGGGTTTTATAACAAGGAGTATTTGTTTAGCACAGGTGGGTTCGGCCTCTGAGAGCCTGTGTCCAGCACAGGTGGGTTCGGCCTCTGAGAGCCTGTGTCCAGCACAGGTGGGTTCAGCCTCTGAGAGCCTGTGTCCAGCACAGGTGGGTTTGGCCTCTGAGAACCTGTGTCCAGCACAGGTGGGTTTGGCCTCTGAGAGCCTGTGTCCAGCACAGGTGGGTTCGGACTCTGAGAGCCTGTGTCCAGCACAGGTGGGTTCGGCCTCTGAGAGCCTGTGTCCAGCACAGGTGGGTTCGGCCTCTGAGAACCTGTGTCCAGCACAGGTGGGTTCAGTCTCTGAGAGCCTGTGTCCAGCACAGGTGGGTTTGGCCTCTGAGAGCCTGTGTCCAGCACAGGTGGGTTTGGCCTCTGAGAGCCTGTGCTCAGCAGTCATTGTTATGCTTACATTAGGGAGAGGGACAGTAGTCTATGTACTCACTGGTATGAAAATATCCCTGACAGTTGTGCATATTTTGGCCTCCTGGAAGCTACGAGAATTTTTAGTTCACTTACATCAGTAACAGATGATTTTCTTTCTCTGAAGTAAATATGGACCCTTTAGAAGTTAATTACTCCTCATGTGAGGTTTTTGGGACCAGATTTAAGGTCTTATGGATTTAAAAAAAAGATTTATTTATTTATTATATCTAAGTACACTGTAGCTGTCTTCAGACACACCAGAAGAGGGCATCAGATCTCATTATAGATGGTTGTGAGCCACCATGTGGTTGCTGGGATTTGAACTCAGGACCTCTGAAAGAGCAGTCAGTGCTCTTAACCACCTAGCCATTTATCTCTCCAACCTAAAATACACTGAGCTCCTTTTAGAAATGATTGATATATTTATGTATATAAGTACACTGCTACCATTTTCAGACTCACCAGAAGAGGGCATCAGATCCCACTTCATATGGTTGTGAACCATCATGTGGTTTCTGGGAATTGAACTCAGAACCCCTGGAAGAACAGTCAGTGCTCTTAACCACTGAGCCATCTCTCCAGCCTTGGTTTTATGACTTTTTAAGCAACTGTTCATACCCACTGAGATACCTTGGAGGAGCACCCCAAGAAAAATTGTGAAAACAGTTTACCTTTCATATAGCCTCTTTTCTTTCTGATTTTTGAGGCACAGCCTTTCTACATAGTCCAGACTAGCCTCCCCCTTCCTATTTTCCCACCTTAGCTCCTCAACTGCTAGGATTATAGGTGTGCCAGGATTATGTGCATTTTTCACACATAGTCTGAACTTGTTTAGGCACAATTTTTAAATAATTATGTTCTCAAAGCCAAGTTTCACAGTGTGGAGTCTTCTGCTTGTGGCACCATAGCAGCCTCTAGAGAAGTCTGGGTTTTGGAGGAGTTGCAATTTCAGATGTTTGGATTAGGGAAGCTGAGGCGGCATCTTGTTGTGCACTGGATGGAAATTTTGTTCCATTTCCCCGCAGCACCCAGCATCACAGCTGATGGTAGTGTCTAGGCGCTAGAAAGATGTGTTGCCAGACACCGGGCTGTTGATGTTGGCCATATGGTTTGTTGGTTGGCTTCGAGTGACTCTGAATTTCCCTGATAGAGTGAGATGGAGCTTGTGGGAAGAGTTGGACTTAAGGCTCCCCCTAACAT
This sequence comes from Micromys minutus, assembly GCF_963924665.1. Classification (NCBI taxonomy): domain Eukaryota; kingdom Metazoa; phylum Chordata; class Mammalia; order Rodentia; family Muridae; genus Micromys; species Micromys minutus. Next base: position 115,913,127 of record NC_137969.1, read on the forward strand.
GGGTGTCTCTGAAACCCCGAAGACTTCCCCATCTGTTTCATTTTCAAAATGTGTGTTGGAGAGGGGCAAACAGCGCAGGCCCATAGGACTCTAATCAGGATTGCAACTGTTTAATAAAACATGATTTTCTCAGTTAATTAGTATCCATCTCTCAATTTTAAAGAAAATGCAGTCCAGGATTCTGCCTTATCAAAACCAGTCATAAAACACTGGTATGCAGCTATCATATCTTGTGAGGCAATCATTGCTCAAGGAAACTGGGGACTGCTGAAGAAATGTCTTTTTGCTGATGGCAAATGGAATTTGTTCTGGCCTGGATCTTTAAGCTTTTGAATTTAGAGTGGGCTGTAAGCCATTCAGCACTCCCAGGGTGACTGAGAGGGAAAAGAAAGAGGAAGAGAAGACAAAAAGTGTTTAAACAGTCTCTTGGTTCTCTTCAGACTTTTAGAATTCCTCTGGCTACTCTCTAAGCCCAAATCATCTGTCCATCAGTGTTTACAGGAATATGGTCCCTGTGGCTTCACATGGATAGATGCACTGTCATTATTGGCTTCACAGGACAGACTATTTGGAAGAATCTCAGCTTAAGAACTATATCCTCACCACCCCCCACCCAAAAAGACCCTGTGTTCATAAACCTGCATAACTCAATTTAGGTCTGCTTTTATCCCTTGGATAACATTTAGTTTTAGTTTCTCTCCAATGAACCTGAAAATGCTATCAATTTTGGGTCTATTTTAATTCAGGTATTTTTGTGTGTGTGTTTGTGTGCGCATGGGTGGGTATATGTGCATGTGTATGTGGCCATGTTGGACATCTTCCTTGGTTGCGATAGTCACTGAACTCTGGGCTTACTGATTTGGTTAGACTCGTCATCTAGCAAACTCCACCAACCTTTCCTTGCTCACATCCATATTCCTCGGTAAACAAAGGCATAGGCCGCTGTACTCTGATCTTTATACAGGTACTGAGGATTTGATCTCAGTTCCCATGCTTGTGTGGCAAGCACTTTCCTGACTGAGTCAGCTTCCAAGCACAGTTTTAGCTCAATGTTTTTTCTTTTAAAATAATTTTTAAATTACAAATAGTAGTAACACTACTTATCCCCTTTTTTTCTTCCTCTATTTCATCCCATGTCCCTCCTTATAGTCCCTCCTATTTCCTCTTTACTCCTCAAATTATTATTCACGCACACACACACATACACACACACACACACACACACAGACAGACACACACACACACACACACACACACACAAACACACACACACACACACCAGCCTGCTGAGTCTGTTTAGTGTTGCTTGTGGGTATATGATTTCAGGGACAACCTCTTTGTATTGGATAACTACTTTTGGGAGCTCATCCTTGAATGTGACTAGTTCTCCCCCTCAGCAGTTCTTTGTACAGGGGTAGGATGTCATGAGTTTTCCTCCTTTCCAGTAAGCACATCTGATAGTACTGTCGTTGTTTGTGTTTTGTTTAAGAGACCATGCTGTTCTCACGAGTGTAGATCCCCTGTCATTTTTAGGAGACACGTTTTAAGAAGTGCTTATCCTAGACTTTAAGTCTGTACTCAACAATCTAAGATCGTCCCACTTCTAGTCAAAACAGGAATAATCACTAGCCAATGAGGAAGATTCTTTCTAGTAAATCAAGAAGCCACAGTCTTTCTGTCCAGTCATTGAAAAGTATAGGCTGAGGTGCTGGGTAGAATTATCAGTGTGAATACTTACAAGTTATTCTAAGTCACCAAATTAATCAGTAACTTTGATTACGTTATCCCATAAGGAAATGAGTTGCAGATCTTGCAAATGCTGTCCAGAAACATGAACTTATAGAAATTGCAGGTATGATGCAGACATATTTCTGTATCCCAAGGCTCTTCAGTTGTTTGAGCTTTGTTGGATGCAGCATGTGTGTCCTGCAGTCCCCACACTGCGCTGCTCTCCTCTAAGTAGTCCTGGCAGATTAGGTAGATTTACACTCTTGTTATAGGCATTTCTCTTCTCTCTAACTCTGTGGGTTTTTGGGTTGTCACTGTATGGGTATGTTGGAGGCAAAACAATTGTTCTCCTGGTATCGATATGGTGTGACCATTGGATATCTGGTAGGAGGGAAAGCCATGAAGACCTAATGATTGTTTGTCCCTGTACTTAAGGCAACAGAGTAAACAAAACACATTGACAACTATACGGCCACAATGAAACTGTAGACACTACAGTTGAAGGAAAGTCTCCCTGGAGACTCCAGTCACTATATCCTCCTGCCCACTAACCACACACAGTCTTGGAAGGTTTTTGAATAAAGAGAATGTGGAAGGGTAACTGAAGTCAGGACTTAATGATACAGACTCTGCAAAGTCCCCATTCATACTCACCCAGCATGTGGTCACACTTTTCAGTGACACATTTGTTTTTGAGTTGCCCATATTCCTCTGAGTAACAACTCACTCATGTTCTCATGAGCCCAATAAACTCATTGGTTGGCCAAGCTGGACTTGGGTAGAATAATATTTCATTTTTAGTCTACTGTTGATGCCCTAGAGGGGATGAGTGGGTGCCTATTTACATTTCCCCAGGGACAGTCACACAGAGTATACTGAATTTCAGAACACATCTCCTCTGGAATATTCCTCCCTCTGTTCCCTCAGTTTGGGTTCCATACTGTACCAACATTATGGACGCACACACTACTATTGTTTGTGTCTCTACTTCTCTCAATACATGGTGATATTTGTGTTTATAGAGTTGATTCAGTCTTGCCCATACAAAGGGAAGCAAACTTGTCAGCCAAGCTTGGTGTGTAGTGTGAGCTTTATGCCTTATGGGATCAATTCTTTCCTTAAGAAAGTCATTATTCTATTTGTCAGTGGAAGCTGCCCATGCTATATTCATCAGAGAGCCTTGGAACACTGCTGTGACTTTTTGAGAAGCACCTGAAGTGGTTCGGGAAAACATCTATAGCCGAGAGTCCCAAGGATCAGCCAGTCTACACTATTTTCCAGCACTGATCCTAAACTACTAGGGCAAGAAAAGAAAAAAGCACTCTGTGCAGCCCTGAGGGCTAAGCAAGGACTAGAGGAATATAAATTTACAGTTGACTAAGAAACAAACACCTTTTAACCAGTCAGTCCCAGAAGCACGAAGATAGGAATGTGTGTGTGTGTGTGTGTCTTAATTCAGCAACGAATGTCAGAACTCTCATGTTTAGGGCAAGTGACTAATTTAATTGGTTTAGATTTTATATGATCCTCTAATGCAGAGCCACAAACCATCTTGGTGGCTAATCCATGCTGTTCAGTTAAGAACACAAATGGAAGCTATTTTGTGCAGGGCTGGCAGATAAGAGGTTATTGCAAAGGTTTTGATGTTGTTTGAAAGTTTTTTGAGTTCCTGAACTGGAGGGCAGTCTGTCCTTTAAATCAACTAGGTTCTTGTTTCAGTTGTCTGGTGGGGAAAAAAGTCTTTGGACATTGATTTAAAATGATCTATTTTCTCTTTGTTTGATCCCCAGCCTGGGTTTGTTTTCTGTTTTGGGTCTATCAGCTACAGCCAAGAAGGTAATGTCTAATTCATGGCCTTGCAGAATAGAGTCAATGGTCCTAAGTCTCTGGATGACAGGATGGGGGCGTTGTTTGAAATACACCCAAGGAAAAGACTTCATGATCTTCCTGAGAAAAGACAATCCCCATTCAAACCACATTTTAGTCTCTTTCTTATACACTTTTTAATTCATTTGCCTATGCTGGATGTTGATTTAAATTAAGTACCTATTTATCACTTCAGAAGACATTCTCATACTATATATCAGTGTCTAAACTGAAGTTCTTTTATGAATAAATAAGACTGCTAGATTGATCCTGGCCAGATTAGAACTCAGTGTCTTCCTGTCCCCCTCAGAACTGCCATGGAAGGATCATCTACTTCATATTTAAGAGAAACAAAATTTCATTTTCTAATTATACAAATAATTCATAATAATTATTATAGAAACCAGAAAATTAAAAAGTTAAAAAAGCTATACTCTTTTCATATATATAAAACTGTGTCTGCTACTGTATTATTCCTTTTTTTGCTTTATAAGAGTGGTATTGGGGCACTTTACGTAGATTATTTATCAGGGATGTGTTCCTGCCACAGGAGGATACCTATGTTTTCTTTCCTTGCTGTAAAGAATGCACACTATTTTACCAGAGACATGGCTTCAATTGCAGGCACATGTTCCTCACTTGAGTTGGTCCTTTTTTCTGAATCTGTCCTTTCTTGCTTGTTGTTATGAACATTGCTTACTGTGAGCATCTTTATATATATACAAGAGGCTTTACATACTCCACATTTCCCTTTTGAAAAGAGAATTCTGCAATGTGAAATGTCTGAGATGAAGGTGTGATGGTCTTCATCATACTTCCCAAGGATCTTGCCACCACCTACTGACAGTACATCAAAATCTGCAGTTCTGTAATGATGGGGAGACAATGTAGGGCTTAGGACCTGGTCAATCAGCCTGCCACAGCACAACTGCAACTCTTTCTATGGCTTCAGTCACTTTACTTCCTTTATATGCTTCTTATTTCCACATGGGGCTAACAACAGTATTTTGTTATGATGGAGACAAAATGGCAGGAGATAGACGGAAGGGAAAGGGAAAACAGTGAAACTGTACAGTGCTGTGTTGGAGTGTGGGGAGAGTACTATCCCACAAATTCTGATGATGACCATGATGGCTAGAATACTGCCTTATTGGATATAGAGACTTCACTGAGTAACCATGCTAACAGGGCTTAATGCTGTGTTACTGTGTGCCCTATTCCAGTGACTGGTGTCTTTATGAGAGAATTGGCAGACACAAAGGGAAGGCCATTGGGGCAGGAAGGTAAAGGCCAGAGAGAATCTTTCAGTACTCAAGAGATAGGGAGATCCCAGGAACTGTGGGAAGGGGTGAGGAGGGAGTATGGTTAGAGATGCTGTTGATTTTGAACTTCTACCCACAGAACTGTAAACAAAGACATTATTGCCTAAAGGCATAAAGCTCTGGGATCTGCTTTCACAGCCCCAGGCCTCTCAAACATGGGGAGGAGTTGGGGTACACAGGCCCCTGGACCTTAGGGAGTGGACTCACTGGTCACATGGAACAGGCATGCCATTGCTGAATAGATTCAGCATAATTTAAGGTAACGAAACCCCCCCACAAAAAAACATACACAGAGTTATAGGCAGGCCTGCATTCTGGATCATCTTTTGAGAAACATTGTGTGGGCAAAGAGCCAGGCCTCATTGCTGTGGCCCCTCCCTGCTGCTTGTATGTGAACCTTGAGGTGGCTCTGCCTCTAATTGTCTATCCAAATTGCGGGCTCATTTCTCTATCTGTCTGGCCATTGGACTGTTGATGGCATCTGATTTCTGAGCAAATGGCCTGATTACCTCACAGCCTATTACAGCAGATACAATTACACCACAGAGCACATGGCTGCCTTGCAGGCTATAATTTGCCAGTGGGTTGGGCTTTTCCCAGACACAGATGCATCTAAAACTGGAGACTCATTCATAAATATTTTCCTTTGCAGGCATAGTGGAAGGTCAAATTTAATTGCATGTTGAAAGGGAATTCTACCTAGAAGGCTTGCAAGTGAGGCTGCTGGTTCAGAGCTTACTGATCTGACTGCTCATTGCTCAAGAACGCCTCTGAGGCGCAGAGATGTAATGTGACTTGCCCAAGGTCACGGGGTCAGTTAGCCAGCTGTTTTTGTTCTCTGGTGACCTTTAGTGCTCTCTGTGCTGGTGAAGGAACTGTGGTCTCAGCAGCCTGTGGATCAGAATCACCTTGACTTCAGCTAGTCTCTGATAATGCTAGGGATTATTCTTATTGTTGGAACATTACAGTCTTCTTATATTATCCTCACCAGATCTCAGTTTGATTCATAAAGTTGCATGGTGGTGTCTGCTCAGAACCTTTGCAAGATTGTCAGGCATTTCTTGGGGGGGGGGGAGAGTTTTAACACCCACACAATCTAAGTGTCCTGTGAATGGCTGTCTGACTCCATCTCTAGGGAAGCCAGAACAAGGGAATCTGTCTGTACATGTCAGAATTCAGACATTTTTTTTTTCCCTGAAGGCTTCTGACCACAGTTGGTTGAATCTGCAGATGGGGAAACCTGGGGACACAGAGGCTGGCTGTAAAATTTTTTTCTTCCTATTTTTATAATAAAGTCTTTGGGAGATAAAGAACAAATTAGAAAAAGAGAACAATTACAATTCTTTCACCAAAAGATGACTTCATATTAGCATGTTTTATTCATTTATAATTATTTTATGAATTCACATGTATTTTTCATTTTTTATTTTGAACAAAATTGATATCACAGCTTATGCAGCTTAATATTCTGAGATTTCCCCCTTTTTTTAAATCGGTCGACTATTTTTAGCAGCATCAAATGTCACATCATATCTTTAAAACTCTGGTGCTATAATATTAAAAATATGGAAAATTTGAAGTTTAAAATAAGTTTTGTTGTTATTTAAGTGGTTTTGCAAATAGAAATGATTATTGTGGCATGACTTATGTAAACATATTTAGAATTATCTCTGATTTTTAAAGTATAATTACATTATTTCCCTCTTTCTTTTTACCCTCTAGATGTTTCTACGTACCCCTCTTGATCTCTTTCAAACTCATGGCCTCTCTCATATCTAATTATTTTATGTAACAAATGCTTACATATAGAAATTGAGGTCAAAGAGTAGGGATATTCTTAAGAGCTATAAGCAAAATATATATTGCTGAGCCACGTGGTTTCTCATCAGAGTGAAAACTGAGGGTTGGACTTAGAATCAGAAAGATCAAAATTGAATTTCCAGTCCACCCTTACTAGCTCTGTGACCAGAGGAAAACTCTTCCTTTTTCTTGACTTAGTATATAACATAATAGTAGCTCACCAGATTATTATAATTAAATAAAATATTCAAATCAAAACATAGACTATGACTCCATCTTTTTTAATCTGTGATCTTTCTTTTCTGTCATTAGAGTTACCTACAGTCAGCTGTTGTAGATATAACCAATCCATAACTTTTAAACTGTCTCCTATTCTTGAGTGGTGAGATGAAATTTCATTCGACCCGGCTCCATCCTAGCCAGGACATTAAACCTCCTTTTGTCCAGTATATTTCTGGTGTATACCTTACCCGTCTGTTGGTTGTCTAGGACCTTCCAGTTATCAGATTGGCAATGGTACTTAGGTACCTACACTTAAGTAACTCCTACTTACTAACAGTTCCTAACATACAAGCAGTGGCTCAGAAGACAACAAGGCCTGATATATAAACTGGCAGATCCCCTGGTACCATGTGGCAGTGCTGCAGGGCGCAAAATATTCAGGTGCCCAGAGAGACAGAAATAAGTTTAAAAAATTTAATTAAATCTGTACGTGTATGGGGGGGTTATGTGTACACACACACACACACACACACACACACACACACATACACACACACACACACACACACACACACACACACGTGTGTGTGCACATCCTGTGGAGGCCAGAAAAGAGTGTCAGATCCCTTGGAGCTGAAGGCATAGGAAGGTAATCTTCCTGATGAAAAGAAGGTGCTAGAAACCCAACTCAGACCCTCTAGAAGAGCACCATAAACTCTTAGCTGCTGAGCTATTTCTTCAGGAACCAGAAATAAAATTAATTTTTGCAAGATAAACACACTCACATAAATGTTATGGTTGTATATTGATTGGTATTGTTATTTTATATTATTACTGTTGAACTTGTGATTTGCCCAAATCATAAACAAATATAAACACACACACACACACACACACACACACACACACATACACACACTGTGCTCTTAGACACTCACTGAGGGGGTGTTAAAGCTATTATTCTCCTGATAATAACATAACTGCTGGGCTCAACGAATTGTTTCCTCTTTTAAGGTTTTTTATCAGTGAGAAGTTAAAAACCAGAACCATCTAAGAAAAGACCAGGAACTTAAATTTTTAACCATAAAGCTAATGACATTGGGGAAGAAAGCCAAATCTCCTGTCTATGAGAAAATAGGTAAATTCAATGCAGTTCTTTGCAAAAAGCTGTTCCATGCCAGTAAGTTATGGAAAAGCCAGTGTCCCAGCAGCTCAAGGTCAGGGTCAGATTCTGATGTCAGCATTCTCTTCCGGTGAAGAGGATCTGGGGAGTTACAACTGTTGGTACAAGTTAGAATCATCTAATGCAACAGCCAACTACAGAGAAGTTTGTAAGGCTGCCAGCTCTCAGTGGGGTGGGAAAAGGCCTCAATGGCTACATTGGGGTCAAGATAATAAGTTTGATTTTATGTCCTTGCTTTCTCAGGTTCTCAAAGGTGACAAAGGAGGCTGAGGTGAGGAAACTTGGGGAAAGCACAGACCTCAGGCAGCTGGACAGGACTGTAAACCCCAGCCCAGGCATTCCTCAGCTAAATAGGTCACTAAATTTTTGCTTCCGGGGTCTATTTTGTGCTCTGCTAAAGGGCCTTAGTGCAGACACATAGCAAAGATTATCAGGCTAAAATAAATTAAAAGGGCTAATACCTAGAAATGGGTATTTTCACTACCCATGAAACATCAGGCCACCCACCAGCTTACTCTAGTCTTTATTATCTTCATGACAAAACAAAAATAATCATAATTATACTTCTGCTATAATATTATTAGGGTTATTGGGAAAAAGACTATGCAGGGGTTGAGTCACCTGTGCAGCACTGTGAAACAGTGAGCATGTGGAAATCAGGAAGCACCCCTAAGCTGAGGGCCGGGAAAGACAGCAATTTCTTCAGGGTCTGGGGTTCGGGACTTCCCATTAGTTGTCTCACATTCACCCCAGTTTGCTTATTCACTTGTTTAAGACTCACCCTCCAGTCCTTGCCTCATGAGAACAGAGATAATTCAAGAGTTTAGCGTCACAATCCCATGCACATCCCATAGAGACAATCACAGCTAGTCAGTGCCTGTTTCCTAAGAAAGGCTGTGGTTTGGCTGTAAGGTGCAGTCTGCAGGTGACATGTAGAAATAGACTTCAGGCGATTTAAATTGAACCTTCAATACCAAAATGACCTCTTTCTAGTTACAGAGACTCCTAGGAGGGGAGGGCATGCAGTATCAGGAAGCAGCTCTATTTCAGATCCAGGGTGTTCCATCCTCCATCCATTCGCATGCATTCTGCCTCTTAAAATCCCACTCTCACCACTGCCAGATGTTCATGAGCCTATGGCCAGAGCAGAATGGATAATCCCTGTGGAACCAGATGCTTCAGAGGATGTGGATTTTGGCCTTCTTACATTAAATGTGACAGTGGTGAGTTATATAGAATTATTGACTGAAAGAAGGTTGGTGTTCTTTTGTGTGTGTGGCATATTTGTGTGAGAATATTCATGTGCATGTATGGGTGCACATACTCTTACATACCCTCCATGTGTATGGAGATTCAAAGTCAATATGAAGTGTCTTCCTTAGTCACTTATTACTTTATTTTGTTAACACAGAGTCTTTCACTGAACCTGGAGCTAACCAATTCAACAAGAAAGGCCAGGCAGCAAGCTCCAGGGGTCTGAAAGTCTCTATGCCCATTCCAAAGGTCAGGGATTATATATATCAGCACACATGCCTTTTGGCATGGAGTCTGAAGATCCAAACTCGGATCTTCATGCTTGTGATGGCAAACACTCAATGGAGGTGTCTCTCTTGTCCATGGGTTCAGATTCTTATGGTAACTTTTATGCATTTTCATGCATTGAATCCTGTATATAACTCCTGTCAATCTCAAATGTGCTCAACTTCTTTTTAGTAAAGATGAATCCTGTATACACTGAGACTTTTCTTCCACCATGTGATCACTATTAAAGTGATAACAAAAGATCATTTTATTGCACTATCATTGATTTTGGTGAATACAACTGGATATGGAACTGCTATTGTAGGAGATTTTCATTAGTGGCCCCACTGTTTATAGAAATAAATGCTGGCTTGGACATCTGTGGTGGTTTAAATACGCTCTGCCCATGGCGTAGCACTATTACTAAGTGTGGCCTTGTTTGAGGAAGTATGTCACTGCAGGAGCTTAAAACCTTTCTCCTAGCTGCCTGGAGGCCAGTCTTCTCCTGTTTGCCTTTATAACAAGATGTAGAACTCTCCCAGCTCCTCCTGCAACATGTTTGCCTGTATGCTACCATGCTCTCACCTTGATAATGGACTGAACCTCTGTTCCTCTAAGCCAGCCTCAATTCACATTGTCCTTTATAAGAGTTGCCTTGGCTATGGTGTCTGTTAACAGCAATGGGAACCCAAATAAGACACTATCGCTCAGAATCATTCAGCCATTTTAACGAGAGCTTCTATCTGGGTACTAATGACAGGTGACCAGAATCTACTTGGGTTCAATCAAGAGGAAGGTCAGGATACCAATGAAAGTTGATGAGGAATTGGACCTAAAGAGCTTTGCCTCCCAAGGAGAAGGAAAAAGAAGCTGTGGGCTGTTCTTAGGTTTGGGCTGAGAAGGATGACTGGGTATGACTTCCCACATAGTACAAAATGGGAGAAGGATACCATATGTGTAGGGGCTGTACAGAGAGATGCCCAATTACCATCTATTGTTAGTGACTGAATACTTTCCACTGTGATCCAGGGCATGGACACAGCAAAATTCATACTGCTGTAGATTTTATCTGCAATTATAGAGCATCAAACTGCTCATCAGAAAAGAGAAGTTATGTTTTTAAAAAGTGTCAAAATGAAACAGAGGGAAGAAAGTATCTCATTGCCTCATGCTTTTGAAACATAATACAAAATAGAAATGAGTGTGCTGGAGTGTGTATCAGGTAGCTATTGTTGCATAATAAACTACACAAAACATAGCAGATTAAGTCATCAATGGCTTCTCCATTTCTTATAAACTCATGGGCCAGTTGGGTAGTTCTACTAGTCAGCACAAGATATGGCTTATATTGGTACTAATCTATTTTATGAATCTGTGTCTGCAGGCAGATTGTTTGGGAGGTAGCCTGGACTTGAGGTGGATAACCTGGCTTGGCTTCATATTACTTTTATTCTCTGGGAGCTTATTCTTCCAGGACACGGGGGATTTTAAGAGAGAGAAAAGCATGGGAAGCTTTTCAAGGTTGCGGCTTGATGAGTTACATGATTATGACTAAGGAGCAACTGAAATAAATCTCCAGAGAAAGCCTGTCTGCTTCCATCCTCCAGTCATCTGCACTTTTGAGAAACATGGATTTAGCTAGAGTGATGCTAACTCCAAGCATGACAACCTTCAGTGTTGTGAATTTGTGAATGATGTTTGAATTTTTCTTGAGAGTTAGTTTTATCAGCAGAGAATATGAAGAACGTAACTAGAAGTTGGCAGCAGATCCTGGAGCAATACCCCCTTGTCAGTCATTACAAAGAAGCCCACATTTCTTACATGGAGACAGAAGAAGTGACTTCATGTCTGCACACTAAATGTCTGGATATGAATCAGCAGATGTTATTGCAATGTTAGAAAAAAAATCCAAATGCTCAAGGAAGAACTAATAGGAGCAAAAATTTAACAACCCAAGAACCTCATTATTTTCAAGTTATCCAGAAGTTACCAAAATGTTCGGTGTCCTTGAGTTACTATGTACTGTCGGCATAAATATTGTCCTGAGTCCAGGTGTTGAAGGAGATGATGAACTTGGGTTGTCGGGAGGAATCCCAGACAAAGAGATGAGGATCTGAACAGCTAAGCTCAGCTAAAAGAAGAACTAAATGCTGAACATTATAGATTGGGGCATAAAAATTACTTTGATGACAAAAAGGGACCTTAGTATTAGTTAAATTTTTGTTGCTGTAATAAGACATAACCTAAAGCAATCTGTGAAAGAGAGGGTTTATGTTTTGGGTTTTGAGAGAGATAAGTGTCTATTATGTCTGGGAAGCAGAGCAGCAAGGTGGCAAGCTCAGCAGCAGGAGCAGGGAGCCGAGCGATCACATCTTTAACCTCAACCATGAAGAAGAGAGAGAACTAGCCTTGCCGCTCTGCTTCCCAGACATAAAAGGCACTTATCTCTCTCAAAACTTAAGCCAAAATAAACCCTCTTCTTCACAGGCTGCTTTTAGCCATGATTTATTACAGCAACAAAAATAGGCCAAGGCTGTGAACTCTTCAATCTTGTGCTAATGGCCATCCTCCAGAAAAGCCATGCTTCCTACACTTTCTCAAACAGCGCCACCAAATGGAAACCAATTGTTTAAAATGCCCAAACCTACAGGGGATATTTCTTATTCAAACCACTGTGTTCTAATTCCTGGCTTCTATAAGCTTATAGCCAAAATTGAAATGCAAAATGCATTTATTCCAATTTCAGAAGACCCTACTTGAGTCTAAAACAGTCTCAACACTGTTTAAAAGTCAAAGTTCCAAAATAATTCTTGAAAATCAAGGTACTTTTTAACTGTACCCATCTGTAAAGAATTTCCAACATATGATGATATAGACTATACATTGCCATTCCAAATGGGAGGACTGAGAGCATAGTGGAAATATATTGGATGGAAACCAAGCAGGATAAACTCCAAATCCTGTAGTCCTGTGTACAGAATGAAAGTGATTAGAGGGATCTTTCCTTCCAGATGTGCTGCATGCAGCACACAGCTCTTCATTTGGTGGGGTCTACTCTATATACAGCTCTGCTTGACACATGTCTCACAGCTCTGGCATCTCCAACATCTTGGGGTCTCCACTGCAACCTGGGCTGCACTTTTCTAGGTTCTTGCAGTTTCCCTTCAGGGTCTCCTGCCCTCTCAGGACCCTCATGCAGTGTCTATCCTGACACATGCTGTCTAGCTTCAGCAGTTCTCTGAAGCTCCAGAGGAATTACCAATTATCCTTTCAATCTTGTATCCGCCACTGCCAATTCTGGCTGCTACCTTGAAATGAACTCTAGCTACCAGGACTCTGTACCATTTGTTATAGATTTGGTATGTAGTTGCTTCCTAGGAGCTAAACATCTAGATTTTCTTCAACAATCTGAAGGTATATCTATGTGTGGTCTTGGTCTCTTAGCACCTTTTATATTCCAGAGACCAGAAGGCCTCTCCTTAATGATGCTAATCTCCTAACAATTACAGTCTCTCCTTCAGCATGAGTCTTTGGGGGCACATTAAGCTATCTAGAGCTCCCTTTCTCTCAAAGCTATACACTTTCTATTTCTTTATGCCCCACTTGTTTTATTGTAGACCTACATAATCACCCTCCATATACAATATTATGTAGTCTTGTAATTTCCCTCACTAGGGTCTGGAAAAATGGCTTAGTGGTTAAGAGTACATATTGCTCTTGCAGAGGACCCAAGTTTTACTATCAGCACCCATATGATGGTTCACAACCATCTGTAATTCTAGTTCCATGGTATCTACTGCTCTCTTCTGACCCCCATGGAAACCAAGCATGGATATGGTACATATACACATGCAAGCAAAACAAATATGAAATCAAACAAATAAATATAATCTAAAATTTTAAAGAAATTTCATCAAAAAAGTTAAATTAAATTTTCATTTATCTTCAGACAAGTTCTTAAGACAAAGGCAGAAGGAAACCACATTCTTTGAAATGACCTCTAACCCGTTTGATTTTTAAAGTCCTTGCTTTCCCTTAAACTCTAATGAGCTACATCTCTGAAGTCCACTTTCCTATCAGAACGACTGTCTTCCAGGATTTTATGATAGTGTCCCCACTAAACTCTGTTTACATCTAATGGCTTTTCTAGCCCAAAGTTCTATGGTCCTTTTACATTCCTCCGAAAATCAATATAATCAGGTTCTTTATAGTAACAAACCACTCTGTAGAACCAGCTTCTGTATTTTATTCTTGGCTGAAGCATCCTGCGGGATAAGAATCTATTCTGTTGCAGAGGTGTAATAATAAAGGAACAGGCATGGCATCAGGAATCTGGGACATCAAATCTTGAACTGCAGACACAAAGCAAAAGGAGAAAAATGAAAGTAGGGTGAGGTTAATAGATCTCTGAAATTCCTCCCCCAGTGACCTACTCCCTCCAGCAAAGCTGTCTCTCCTAAACCTTCCCAAACGTTGTCACCAACTGCAGAGCAAGTGTTCAAATGCCTAAGCCCAAAAACCACCACAGGCTCCAACTGAATTAAGAAAAATAAGAGATTGAAGCTACATGATATTAAGGTCATATTCAAAGGAAAAAATTGTAGATGACCATGTTATTGAATTAGCCCTAGATAAGAAGCCCCACAGAAGACTGAACTCTAGAATGACTGTGCGAATCAGTGTATTGTTCAGTATCAGTATGAAGTTTTGGAATTACTAATATGTAACCATAGATTTTCCTCCCCAGCAAATTTTGATAATGAAGTAACATTTGTGGAGGGATAGACCAAGAATAGATTAATTAGATAGGCACGAACTCTTTTATGGTCCTCTGTAATTAAGTAACAACACATGTTATGGATCTCTGGGGTTTCTAGGTCTTTGTGTTTACTTGCCAATCATTTATATTTTTAAACACAAGTGCTTCCTCATGTTTGAAACATGTTATTACAACCACAGTATGTATTTGATCTTCTTAAGACCAGTTTTTTCTCTGTGAGGGTGGGGAAAAATGGCCACCAGATGTAAATATGAGAAACTTGCACTTGGGTTTCTTTGAAACCATTGGAATAAAATGTTGGATCCAAAGCTAGCTCCCTTTCTGAAGATTTATTTTATACTCATCAGGAACTTGCCCATGTATCATTTGGTGACTCTAATGGGGTCATGACCTGAGGCAACAGACAAAGTCTGATGTACACAGAAAGGGCATCTTTGTTCCCTGATTCATATTATGTTGGAGCCCATGCTTGCTAGAATAAGAGGGGACACATGGGTAAGCTATAATGCTGGGAAAGGCTGATCCTTCCCATAGGGAGAGTAGATCAAATAAGCATAAAATGTGAAATGACCACCAAATGAGAGGCAGTGTGAGGATGAGAATGTATCCAGGTAATACAGGCAGAGTCTATTACCCACCCAGTATGTGAGCAAAGTTTTAATGAGGAGACTGTGGACCAGCAGCCAGCTCTTGTGGACAGAAACTCAGTGACCCAGGAGAAGTGCTTGGGTGGTGGCATTGCTTGACTTTCTGAACTGAGTGACTCACTAGGGTGTTCCAGCTGTTCATGGCTGATGTGTCAGTTCAACATCTAACCACTCTGAAATAGTCACATTTGCACCAGTCCCCACCAAAGAAAGCAGTAACTTTTCTGTTTTGTTATAGGAGAGATTTAAAAAGAAGAGAACAAATTTCTCACCTTTCTTAAGTTTCCACCACATCTATATATACTTTGAGGTATTTACAGAGCTTGAATAAGTAAAAGGATTCTTCTACATGACATTGTCTTCTTGAAAGTGTATTGCTGGAGGAAGAATAGGCCAAGTATTTAAGAACTCTGCTGTTGTTAGCTCCCTAGTTGCAATGACATAATGCCTGACATGAATGACTTAAGAGGAAACATTTATTATGGTTTCTTGTTTGAGAGGGAGTCTGTCTCTTGTCCCTGTACATCTGAGAAGAACATCCTAGAGGTGAAAGCCTACACTTGTGGCTATTCATCACTTTAAAAATATTTTATTGTGTACTATACCTACATCAGTCCCCTACCCCCATTTGTGTCCTCACTCAAATTCATGGTCCCTGTTTATTTAATAAATTAGAATGCATATCTCCTGGTTAACTGAAAATTTATATTCATGACCAACATCTCCCCAGTCCACAAAGTGCCCCATTTTTTTACAACGGTAAAGTGAACATTTTCTAGATGATGCCTAGAAGATCAAAAGTACCAGGTAGCAGTGAGCTCAGCAGGATCAATGGCTCCCAGGCTCTGAGATGAGTCTCTTGCACTAATTCAGCCTCTCACAGAATTGAGTCCAGCTGTACATTTGATGTTCCTAGATGGCCTTGCTTAGAGAGCTGAGCTTATAGGCAGCTTTCTAGTGGCCAAGTGTTTTTTTTTTTTTTTTTTGGTTATTCCTCATATCCAGGGCTACTATCCATTCACCCCACAAAAACAAGTGAACAGTCCCTGTTCTTGAACAACAGATGTGAAGAGCATGTACCCAGCTCAGGATTCCAGGCTTGATTAGAGAATAGGGATTGGGTCTGTCTAGTTGCTGATTCTTGAATCTAAGTCCCCCCTTTCTAAAGTTTATTCCTTCTACTTTTTTCATACTTCCTGCCTTTACTTGACTTTCCATTACATTTCTAGGATAAGAAGTTGTTCCACTCCAGGTTGCTACAGATTGAATATTGGATGTTTCCTAAGAGCTTTTCAAATATGTTAACCATTTGGTCCAGAGGACACTATTGGAAGATGGAAAAACCTTTAGGAAGCCTAGTGGAAGGAAGTTGGGTTGTTGGGGCAGTGGCCTTGATGGGGATGCAGAAACAGTTTCTTTCTCACTCTTTTCTTTCTTTCATTTTGTTTAAAATTTTTGCATTCTGATCATAAATTCAGTAGTTTTGTCTCACCACACAGTTATTGAATCCATTATTTGGTGGCTTATCCTTAGACCCAATGCAACAGGATTGATTGATCAGGAATTGGGACCCTTAAAACTGTGAACCAAATAAATCTTTTTCTGCTTAAGAGCTTATCTGGGCCTATAAGCTTTGTGAGCTGAGTTCCTGGGGTCTATATTGTGGGAGAAAAATGACTTTCAAATGCTATCCTCTGACATCCATACATATGCCATTGTACATGCAATTACAAAGTACCTGTGTAAGATTGGGAAAAGATCTTTACCAATCCCACATCTAATAGAGGTCTAATATCCAATATATACAAAAAACTCAAGTAGTTAGACTCCAGAGAATCAAATAATCCTATTAAAAATGAGGTACAGAGCTAAACAAAGAATTCTCAATTGAGGAATATCAAATGTCTGAGAAGCATCTAAGGAAGTGCTTGACATCCTCAGTTATCAGAGAAATGCAAATCAAAACAACCCTGAGATTACACCTCACACCAGTCAGAATTGCTAGGATCAAAACTCAGATAACAGCAGATGCTGGTGAGGATTCGGAGAAAGAAGAACAGTCCACCACTGTTGGTGGGGTTGTAAGCTGGTACTACCACTCTGAAAATCAGTCTGGTGGTTCCTCAGAAAATTGGACATAATACTACCTGAAGACCCAGCTAATCCACTTCTGGGCATATACCCCAGAGATACTTCAACATACAATAAGGACACATGCACCACAATGTACATAGCAGACCTATTTATAATAGCCAGAAGCTGGAAAGAACCCAGATGTCCTTCACTAGATGAATGGATACAAAAATTGTGGTATATTTACACAGTGGAGTACTACTCAGCTATCGAAAACAATGACTTTATGAAATTCCTAGGAAAATGAGCGTATCTAGAGAATATTATCCTGAGTGAGGTAACTCAGTCACAAAAGAACAGATATAATATGCAGTCACTGATAATTGGATACCAGCCCCAGAAAGCTCTGAATACCTAAGAAAAAACTCAGATCTTTTGAAACTCAAGAAAAGAATGGCCAAAAAGTAGAAGTTTTAGTTCTTCGTTGGAAAAGCAACAACAAGTGTATAGCACCCACTCAGCGTGGGGTACACCTAGACCTTAAATCACTAATAACTCAAGAGCTAAGAAGATAGCCTTGTGGCAATTTTTGGTATTTAAAATCATTCTGTTTAATCTATACACACCAAGAAAACTTTGACTCTTTCCATGTTATGTTTTGTTTTACATGTACTTTATGCTTATTGTAACTAGTAAGATTTCAATGCATACTATTATCTTTAAAAAATCAAATACTGATAAAATGTATTCATATAATTTTATGCCAAAAATGGTTTTAAAAATATGTACATGTATTTCTCTTTTTCCCCACTTTATTTTAAAAAACAAAAATAAATGTACAAATTTTAAGCATTTTTGTATAAAAGTATATAAATACATTTTTGTCAGTGCTTTTTTTTAAAGGTTTGATAGTGTGCATTAAGATCTTACTCATTACAATGAACATAAAGTACATGTAAAACAGGATGTAACCTAGAATTAGTCAAAGTTTTCTTGGTGTGTAAGCATTAAGCATAATGGTTTTTTCTTTTCTTTCTTTTTTTTCTTTTCTTGAACTTCATATAGTCTGTGAGTTGTTTCTGAGGTGTTCAGAGCTTTCTGGGGTTAGTATCCAATGATATTTTCTAGATGCATCCATTTTCTTAAGAATTTCTTAAGGTCATTGTTTCTGGTAGCTGAGTAGTACTCCATTGTGTAAATATACCACAATTTTTGTATCCATTCATCTACTGAAGGACATATAGGTTCTTTCCAGCTTCTGGCTATTATAAATAGGGCTGCTATGAACATTGTGGTGCATGTGTGTTTGTTGTATGTTGGAGCGTCTCTGGGGTATATGCCAAGAAGTGGAATAACTGGGTCTTCAGGTAGTATTATTTCCAATTTTCTGAGGAACCTCCAGACTGATTTTTAGAGTGGTTGTACCAGTTTAAAAAACAAAACAAAGTACCTGTGTAATGGAAAGAGAAGTCCTTTAAATTAACTCCTCAGCAACTAAGGTATGTGAGAGATGCAAAAGTCAACCTTGTGGAGGAAAGCTATGGGATGGATAGACACCACCGCCTCTGGCGACTCTTGAAGGGTCCTGATCTGCTGTACATGACATTATATCTAAAAGGAATGGCGGCCAGCTTCCCTCATTTTTATGGAAATCCACACAGGTAATGATACCTCATCCCCTCCTGTGTTACTTTTTTAGGCAGGGCTTTCATTGGAGCACAGCGTGGCAAGATATGATGGTGAAGGATATAAAGGCTCAGAGTTGGCTCAAACACTGTACCTAAGTTCATGGTCTGGGCAATAAACTTAGATCTGTACTCTGATGATGGTCTACATCAAATTTCCTGGGATTCCTATTGTGAGTCTGTCATGTAAGCCCTCCATTCTTTGCCCTGTTCTCACAAAGATAGACTTTACTGAAAGTAATTTGCAGGTGACCAGAGCTAAGTTCCGATTTTAAAATGAAAAAATGTTCCATCTCTACCCGTCAACGTACTTAAATTTGGGACTGGCACTTAGAGACACGGGGCTAGCCTCTGATTGGGTTCCCAGCATCCGACTAGGGCTGTGCCATTCCCGGGTGGGTTGTTTGGTTTGCTCAGTCCTTGTTTACCTCTATGGATTACTGTCAACATTATTTTTCACTTGTACATTTTCATCCTCTCGAATTATTTCATGAGTGTGTGTTTAATTTCCTTAGTGTATAAGAATCCAAGGCTGAGATCCATGTCTTATTTATTTTGTATTTCTCTAGAGTAGACACTTAATAACTTGTTGTTTCTTTTCTAACTATATTTCTGTGGTTAGAATAAAAAATAAACCTTTTATTTTGATAACTCCAAACTAAAAAATAAATCCTGAGTACTATGAAAAAATTAATAAAGCTAAAAGTGTTGTTTCTATCCATTGATTCCTCAAGCTAATTTTGATCGATATGTGAGTATAAGCATTGGTGTTTTCTTTCTTTCTTTTTTTCTGTGCTTCATTATGTTTAGATATTGAACTGACAGGTTTATATGTGAACTTGGCACAAGCTAGAGTCATCAGAAAAGAAGGAGTTTCAGTTGATGAGATGCCTCCATGAGATCCAGCTATAGGACATTTTCTCAATTAGTGATCAGTGGGAGAAGGAAAAGCCCATGATGGGTGGTGTCATCTCTGGTTTGGTGGTCTTGGACTCTAAAAAGAAACAGGCTGAGTAAGCCAGGGAAACAGGCTAGTAAGCAAGATTATCCATGGTCCCTGGATCAGCACCTGACTTCAGGTTCCAGCCCTGTGTGAGTTCCAATCCTGACTTCCTTTGGTAATAAACAGAAATGTGGAAGTATAAGTCAAGTAAAACTTTTTCTCCCCAACTTGATGTTTTGATCATGGTGTTTTATTATAGCAATAGATATTCTAACTAAGACAGATGGGTATCACAGTCTGATTTTTTTTGGTAATTGTATCTTTGCATTGTGTTTTATGAAATAAGTTCTATATCCATCTTCTGCAATTAAAAGACAAACAGCAAAACAAAACGAAACATAAGAAGAAGAAGAGGAACAACAACAAAACAAACAGTATTATGTTAAAGACAGGACTTACTGACAAGCAGAGGCCATTAGGGCAACTCAAGGTTCTGTGAGCACTAACAGGAGGGACTACTTCTGTCTCCTGACTGTGTTCATGATCCTTTCACGGGCTGCTAGAAGTCCCTTAGTTTATCTGGACATTCCATCTTATACCTGTTAAAATGGCTAAGTTCAATAACACAAGTGACAACTCATGCTGCCAAGGATATGAAGCGAGGGGAACACTCCTCCCCTTGCTGATGGGAGGGGAAACTTGTATAGCCATTGTGATAATATGATAGTTCCTCAGAAAGTTGGGAATCGGTTTGTCTCAAGACCCATATATACCAACCACTCTTGGCCATATACCCAATGGATCTTGCTGTATCCTATCACATGGACATATGCTCAACAGTGTTTATAACAACTTTATTCATAATAGCTGGAAACTGGAAACAACCTAAATGTCTCTCAAGTGAAAAACAAATAAAGAAAATGTAGTACATTTACACAATGGAGTATTATGGATCTTGCAAATACAATGACATCGTGAAATTTTCAGGCAAATGGATAAAAGTAGAAAAATCATTTGGAGTGAGGTAACCCAGATCCAGAAAGATAAATATGCTAACTTTTTACTTATAGGGGGTATTAGCTGTCGAGTAAATTATAATCAAGCTATATAATTCATAGAGCCAGAGAGATTAGAAAAAGAGGAGAGGCCTAAGGGGTGATACAGGGATCTCCCTGGAAGGAGTGAATAGAATAGGTGTTAGGAACAAACTGGGAAGGGGAACAGGGTGGAGATTGGGTGAAGTAAGATGTGGTAGAGGGAAAGAGTTCAGGGTGAGATAGCTAGAATTGGGAGGTGGTTTGGGAACTTAGTGGAGCAGGAACTTTCTGGAATCTATGAGGGTGATGCTGGTGAGGACTCCTAGTAATGGGGGTTACAGAGTCTCAACTGTCCATCTCTTGTAGCCAGGCAGAAAAAGCCTTTGACAAAATTCAACATCTTTATAATAAAAGCTCTGGAGAGACTAAGGATACAAGAGACATACTTCAAGATAATAAAGGGAATTTACAGCAAGCCCACAGTGAACATTATTCTAGATAAAGAGAAACTCAAAAAATTTCACTAAAATCAAAAACAAGACAAGGTTTCCCTCTCTCTCCATACCTTTTAAATATTGTACTTAGAATGTTAGTTAGAGCTATAAGACAAATGAAGGAGATCAAGGAGATACAAATTGAAAAGGAATATATTAAAGTATCATTATTTGCACACACACACACACACACACACACACACACACACACACACACACATATATATATATATATATATATATATATATATATATGTTCCAAAATCCCACCAGGGCACCATTAGGGCAATGATGACACAAAACTTATGGGAGTGGTCAATGTCTGATTCACTACGTGGGAGAAAAACCACACCTGACACTACTTGGTAATAAAGAACCAGAGAATGGATAGTCCAGAGTCCAAGAGTAAAATCACATACTACTGGTCTTAAAAAAAATCAATAAAATGATTTCTAATGATATTCTGCTATACTCATAGATCAGTGCCTTATTCAGTTATCATCAGAGAAGCTTCCTTCTGCAGAAGAAGGGAACAGATGCAAAGACTCAAAACCAGATACTGTGTGTAAAAAAAGTGTAAATGGGAAGTCTCCATTAAATCCCTTCAGAGCTCAGGGAATCTTCTGAAAGTGGAAGTAGAAAGGCTGTAAGAGCCAGAAGGGATAAAGGAGAACATCACAAGACAAATACTGTATGAATCAAAAGGGATAAAGGAGAGCATCACCAGGAGAACAAGACCCTCTGAATCAGCTAATAAACATGCATATAAGTTCACAGGGACTGAAGCAGCACTGGTCTAGGTGGATCTGCACTGGGTCCTCTGTGTATTTAAGACAGCTTTTAGCTTAGCATTTTTATGAGATTCCTGACTGTGACAATGAATAGATCTCTGACTGCTGTGCCTGCTTTTAGGACTCTTTTCCTCCTATTGGATTATGATGCCAAAATTCAGTGTGATAGTTTTTGCTTTATCTTATTTTATTTTGTCATGTTTAGTTGTTACTTCTTAAAATCCTGCTTTTTTCCTAATGAAAGACAGAAAGGAAATATATAGGTGAGGAAGGGAGAGGTGGGAGACTCTGGAAAAAGAGGGAGGAGAGATATTATCAGAATATATTGTATGCGTAGAGAATATATATTCAATTTAAAAAAATTACTTAAAACTGTAATAAATCAATGAAGCCATTAAACCTTGAGTTTATATGGAATTTTGGAATCACATATGAATCTGTTAATAACAGAGTGATTTATCCCCTTGAATAAGCTTGATATAATTGAAAAATTTCCCAGATTTTTTGATTGCCCTTTTTTGACTAATTTTTTTAAAAATAATTGAATCATTGTTTTTTTTTTTTGTTGTTGTTGTCTTTTAGACATCTACAGAACATTTCATCCTAAATCAAAGTAGTACACCTTCTTCTCAGATGCTCATGGCACCTTTTCCAAAATTGACCATATAATCAGTCACAAAACAAGCCTTAATAGATATAAGAAGATTGAAATACTCCCATGCATCCTGTCAGATGACCATGGTTTAAGGCTGGTCTTTAATAACAACAAAGACAACAAGAAGCCCATATACACATGGAAACAAAAGAATTCTCTACTAAATGATAGCATAGTCAAAGAAGAAATTAAGAATTTTCTAGAATTTAATGAAAATGAAAATACAACATACCAAAACCCATGGGATGCAATGAAAGCAGCCCTTAGAGGAAAACTCATAGCTCTGAGTGCTTCCAAAAAGAAACTGGAGAGAACATACAGTAGTAACTTGACAGCACAGTTGAATGCTCTAGAACAAAAGGAAGCAGATACACCCAAGAGGAGTAGACAGAAAGAAATAATCAAACTCAGAGCAGAAATTGACCAAATAGAAGCAAAAAGAATCATTCAAAGAGTCAACAAAATCAAGAGCTGGTTCTTTGAGAAAATTAACAAGATTGACAAACCAGACTATCTAGAGGGCAAAGAGGGGGTATCCAAATTAACAAAACCAGAAAGGAAAGTGGGGACATAACTGAAACTGAGGAAATTCAAGAAATAATCAGATCCTACTACAAAAAGCCCGTACTCAACAAAGCTGGAAAATCTGGAGGAAATGGATGAATTCCTAGACAGATGGAAGATACTAAAGTTACACCAGGATGAGGTAAACCATCTAAATAATCTCATAACACCTAAAGAAATAGAAGCAGTCATCAAAAGCCTCCCAATACCCCCCCCCCCCCAAAAACCCCAGGTCCAGATGGGTTCAGTGCAGAATTCTATCAGATATTTATAGATGACCTAATACCAATACTCTCCATACTATTTCACAAAATAGAGTCAGATGGAACACTACCTAACTCACTTTTCTAGGCCACAATAACTCTTGTTGCTAAGGCACACAAAGACCCTACAAGGAAAGGGAACTTCAGACCAATCTCACTTATGAACATTGATGCAAAAATACTCAACAAAATCCTTGCAAAATGAATCCAAGAACACATCAAAAAGATCATTCACCATGATCAAGTAGGCTTCATCCCTGGGATGCAGGGGTGGTTGAATATACGGAAATCCATCAACGTAATCTACCATATAAACAAACTCAAAGAAAAAAATCACATGTTCATCTCACTAGATACTGAGAAAACATTTGACAAAATCCAACACCCCTTCATGTTAAAAGTCTTGGAAAGAACAGGAATCCAAGGCCTATACCTAAACATAATAAAAGCAATATACAGCAAACCAACAGCCAACATCAAACTTAACATTGAGAAACTTGAAGCAATCCCACTAAAATCAGGGACTAGACAAGGATTCCCACTCTCCCCTTACCTATGCAACATAGTACTGGAAGTCCTGGATGGAGCAATTAGACAGCAAAAGGAAGTCAAAAAGATACAAATTGAAAAGGAAGATGTAAAAATATCACTGTAGATAGTATACTTAAATAATTCCAAAAATTCCACCAGAGGACTTCTATAGCTGATAAAAAAGTTCAGCAAAGTGACTGGATATAAAATTAACTCAAACAAATCAGTAGTCTTCCTCTACGCAAAGGACAGACATATGGAGAAAGAAATTAGGGAAAAGATACCCTTCACAATAGTCACAAACAATATAAAATACCTTGGTGGGACTCTAAGCAAGTGAAGGACCTTTATGACAAAAACTTCAAAACTCTGAAAAAGGAAATTGAGGAAGATCTCAAAAAATAAAAAGTTCTCCCATGTTCATGGATTGGAAGGATCAACATTTTAAAAATGGCCATCCTACCAAAAGTAATCTACAGATTCAGTGCAATTCTCATCAAAATTCCAATCCAATTTTTCATAGAGTTGGAAAGAGCAATGTGCAATTTCATCTGTAATAACAAAAGACCCAGAATATCGAAATCTATCCTCAACAACAAGAAAATATCTGCAGGAATCACTCTTCCCGACCTCAAGCTATATTACAAGGCCATTGTGTTAAAAAATGCATTGTACTGGTACAGAGATAGGCATGTGGATCAATGGAATAGAATAGAAGATCCATAAATGAGCCCTCACACATATAGTCACCTGATTTTTGTCAAAGGAGCTGTAAACATTCAATGGAAAAAGGACAGCCTCTTCAACAAATGGTGTTGGTCCAACTGGCACTCAGCATGCAGAAGAATGAAAATTGACCCTTTCTTATCTCCTTGTACAAAGCTCAGGTGCAAGTGGATCAAAGCTCTCCACATTGAACCAGGTACACTGAAACCATTAGAAGATAATGTAGGGAAAACCTTAGAACTCATAGGCAGAGGAGAAAATTTCCTGAACAGAACACCAATGGCTTGTGTGCTCTAAGCTCAAATATCGACAAATTGGACTTTATGAGATTACAAAGTTTCTGTAAGGCTAAGGACACTGTCAAGAAAACAAAACGGCAGCCAACACATTGCGAAAAGATCTTTACCAACCCCACATCTGATAGAGGCCTAATATTCAAGGTATATAAAGAACTCAAGAAGTTAGACACTAGAGAATCAAACAACCCTATTAAAAATGGCATACAGAGATAAACAAAAAGTTCTCAATGGAGGAATATCGAATGGCTGAGAAGCATCTAAGGAAGTGTTTGACATCCTTAGTTATTAGGGAAATGCAAATCAAAACAACCCTCACACCAGTCAGAATGGCCAAGATCAAATATTCAGATGACAGCAGATGCTGGTGAGGATGTAGAGAAAGAGGAACACTCCTCCACTGTTGGTGGGGTTGTAAACTGATACAACCATTCTGGAAATCAGTCTGGCATTTCCTCAGAAAATTGGACATAGTACTACCTGAAGACCCAGTTATTCCACCTCTGGGCATATACCCCAGATACGCTCCAACATACAACAAACACACATCCACCACAATGTTCATAGCAGCCCTATTTATAATAGCCAGAAGCTGGAAAGAACCTAGATGTCCTTCAGTAGATGAATGGGTACAAAAATTGTGGTATATTTACACAATGGAGTACTACTTAGCTATCAGAAACAATGACTTTATGAAATTCTTAAGACAATGGATGCATCTATAGACTATCATCCTGAATGAGGTATCCCAGTCACAAAAGAACAGACATAATATGCAGTCACTGATAATTGAATACTAAACCCAGAAAGCTCTGAACACCTCAGAAACAACTCATAGACTATATGAAGCTCAAGAAAAACAAAGGCAAATAAAAGCAACAACAAAAGAAAAATCATTATGGTTAATCCTTACACACCAAGAAAATTTTGACTATTTCCAGGTTACATCTTGTTTTACATGTACTCTATGCTCATTGTAACTAGTAAGATTTTAATGCATACTACCAAATGTTTAAAAAAATCAAGTACTGACAAAATATGTTCATATACTTTTATGCAAAAATGCTTTTACAATCTGTACATTTATCTCTGTTTTTTAAAATAAAGTGGTTCAATAAAAAAGCCTGCTTTTTTCTGAATGAGAGACAGAAAGGAAGTAGATAAGTGAGGAAGGGAGAGGTGGGAGACACTGAAAGAAGAGGGAGGAGATATATTATCAGGATATATTGTATGCGTTGAGAATCTATATTCAATTTAAAAAAATGACTTAAAACTGCTATAAAGCAATCAAGCCATTAAACCTTGAGTTTATTTGGAATTTTTGGATCACTTTTTATTCTGTTAATAACAGTGATTTATCCACTTGAATAAGCTTGATTTAATTGTAAATTTTCTCAATTTTTTGATTACCCTTTTTAGACTAAGTATTTTTTTTTAATACTTGGATCATTGTTTTTTTTTTTTTGTTTTTTATTTTTCTGTTTTGTTTTTTTTTTGTAGGGACATGAGTAGCTTGAGCAAGAAAAACATACCAAACCTGAGATACAAACTGAGGTTCATAGAAAACAACACACCTGTGTTAGAGATGCTACAAAGATTGCTTAGAATGACGTGGGTGGAGAGGAAAACAATATAGAGAAAGACAGGGAGATGCTCAGGCTGTAACATGCTTGCTGGGCAACTGTAAGGATCCAAGTTCTGAGTTCTAACATTTATTTTACAAAAACAGTTCTTAGTGAGACAGAGATAGGAGAATCCCAGGAACTTGCTTTTGTGATTAAAGCCACTTGGTGATCTTCAAGTGTCAACAAGAGAACCTGTCTGATCTACCCCCTCTCTACACACACCTGCAATCCCCCCACCACATACATGCACAGCCACAACAGAGGTCTAGTGCCACATGGCCAGAACATGTGTCTAAATTTGACCTGATGGAGAATTACATCTAACTCGGCTGAAAGAAACAGCTCAGAATCTTGGTAGAAAGATAAACCCAAATTCTAGTGTCTTTTGGACAAAGCTTATGTCCTGTTCTGAAGCATCCTCTGGACATCCTATATCCTGTGATCTTTGTAGAGTAGATATTGTGGCTGACAAACACTTTGGATTCTTTCTTTGTCTGGCAATACATAGGCTTTCACTTCATCCATACTTTCTCTGCATGCTTGGAAATGTTCGAGGGCCTGGAGCACATCCCTTCCACCTATGTCCTAGGGGCAGCAGTTGATGAAATAATATCACAACTTTAGCTCTGACATTTATTAAAATCTGAGGTGTGATCACTGTATGGCTCCACCTATAGGATTAAGCCAACTTACCCTCTGTTAGATTGGTTCCTCTTATTTTTTCTCTAATTCCCCCTTCCCTTTCTTCCCTCATTCCATCTCCCTTTTTATTTTTCTTCTATTTTCTTCTGTCTGTCTGTGATCCTAAACCCTAGTGATCACAAGACTTGTAATGAAAATTTGAAAACCTTATCTAAAAGTGTACTTCTGAAATCCCACACACCCAAAGCTGGCCTTGAACTCATTATACAACAAAGAATGACCTTACATTCTTTTTTTTTTTTGTTATATATATCTTTATTTTAATGTGCTAGAACATATATCATGTCAATGTGTTATAATAATCCTAGCATGGCATAATAAACTACAAATTATAATATAGTTTAATATACTTACTATAGTACATTCCATAACAACACATATAAGGCACCATGTACTTTTAATTATGTGCCATATAACTCAATTTTTCCTTTAAATGTTTTCTTTCTTAAGCTAAATTTTTTGACTATTTCATTTATGAATACTGTATTTACATATTTCTACCACTATTTTTTCCTCTTAAGCTCTTCAATTATTATTCTAACTTTCTTTTTCAAATTTTTTTTTTTTGTCTTCAAAACAAGATTTATTTTTTTTAACATGAAAATACATGGAAAATACATTGGTCTCTTATCTGTTACAAATAAGACTCAAATTATTAATCATAACAAGAAGTGTTTCTTGAGATATTTCCATCTACACAAAAGACTAACAGCTTATTATTTTTTTAAAGATTTTAAACATTTTTTGCTTAAAATTATACATTTTTGTCAGTACTGTTTTTTTCAGACATTAAAATAATTTTTACATAAAACCATGTGAATATGTTTTTTAGTCAGTACTTGATTTTTTTCAAGGGCTTGACAGTATGCATTGAAAACGTACTAGTTGCAATAAGCGTAAAGTACATGCAAAACAAAACGCAACATGGAAATAGTCAAAGTCTTCTTGTTTTGTGAATATATGTATAGTTTTTGTTTTCTTTATTTCTTGGACTTCATACAGTCTGTGAGTTGTTTCTGGGGGAGTGCAAGCCTCTGGGGTTAGTATCCCACTATCAGTGACTGCATATTATGTCTGTTCTTTTGTGACTGGGTTATCTCACTCAGGATGATCTTCTCTAGATGCAGACATTTTCTTAAGAATTTGGTTAAGTCATTGTTTCTGGTGGCTGAGTAGTATTCCATTGTGTATATGTACCACAATTTTTGTATCCATTCGTCTTCTGAAGGACATCTGGGTTCCTTCCAGCTTCTGGCTATTATAAATAGAGCTGCTATGAACATTGTGGTGCATATATCTTTGTTGTGTATTAAAGTGTCTCTGGGGTATATGCCCAGAAGTGGAATAGCTGGGTCTTCAGGTAGTACTATATCCAATTTTCTGAGGTATCGCCAGACAGATTTCCAGAGTGGTTGTATTAGCTTGCAACCCCACCAACAGTGAAGAAGTGTTCCTATTTCTCCGCAGCCTCGCCAGCATCTGCTGTCATCTGAGTTTTGGATCTTAGCCAATCTGACTGGTGTGAGGTGGAATCTTAGGGTTGTTTTGACCTTACATTCTTAATACATTCCTAATCCACGCATTCCCACTTTCCAAGTGCTGAACCATGCTTGACCTCACTTCAGTCATTTTGCTTTAAGACAGCACCTAAGTCACCAGCGAGTCCAGATTACTCTCATACTCACTGAGGAAACCATTCACTGTTTGATCCCTAAGGGAGATAGAGCATTGTGAAGGGTTTACCCAACATGCAAATGTAAATTTATAATTAGAGAAACTCCCCCACTACATAGACCTACTCTGCCAGTATTTCCAGTTCTAGAACTTGGCTGTGGAACTTGCAAGTATCTGTCTCAACATAGATGAACTACATCCTTGCCGACTCTGCTCTTAGAGTCTCCTTCCCCGTTCCAGGCTGTGTTGCTAAAGCTCTACTCCATCTGGAAGTCTGACAAACATTTTCTAAGCTGGGTGTATTTGGGATGTGGTTCAGTTTTAACACCCATTTCATCAACCCCTTTCTGCTGTTGTCATCTCCCAAAAGTTGGGGTGGAAGCTGCAGGGAGGCAGAGCTGGTATCTTCACCCACAGCCATGTGGCTTGAGAAGACATTTAGCACCAAACCAAGATGGTGTCATAACTGGAGTGGGGGTGTATGTACCAAAAAAAGCAGTGAGGTTTTTTTTTTCCTTTTTTTTTTTTTTTTATAATTTTGAAGAGGGCAGCTGAAGTGGAGTTTTCTGCTTTCTAGTGCTTCTGTAATGGTCCATGACATCACTTTGGCTCACCATATTCAGTAAATTAGTTCTCAGGATTCCAGTTGAAAGGCTGCCATTTTGTTCTTATTCTAAAGCATTATTAAAATGTGCGCTCAAGTCTACTCATTACTTCTCTCCCTTATGTAAAAAAGAATAGATTATTGTCTGTTGCGGTTAAAAATAAAAAAGGAGTTACCTTTATCTTGAGTTGGTGCCGGGACCATTAGGTACACACGGCATGTGTGACCCAGCTGCTACTCTGCCATGTGGCCTGCAAGCTGCCCTCTCCACGAGGTCTCCTAGACAGATACTTACACACCCAGTACACACATATCTTGATTCGTGGTCCCTGAGTTCTCACTCCATGCTGTCAACAGAGCTGATTTGCACACTCCAGCTGCCTCTCAGCCATTGCTTTCACACACTGTCCTCCACAGCCCAGTCAAATTAAGGTTCTAGAATTGTAATTTAGCAATTAGATTTATATGTTAAATTCTCAATCCACAATGCATTCACACAATAAGCTCACAACCATTTGACAAAGATGTAAACCACTCACCCAGATAAAACAAATTGACCCATAGAAACCCTTAGAGATATACATAAGTACCTATGGCTACTCATAGCCTCATGGACAGAGATGGTCCATTTTTGTCTTCAATTTTGATTCTCCCACTTAACCCCTTCTTCCCCCTTCCTCAACTTTTCCCTGCCTACACTTCCTTCTCATCCAATTAAGTTGTCACATTAATGAACACAGGAAAATACTTATAACAACCTGTATTTATGTGCAGAGAATATCTGCCGCCATGTTGGTTTCCATCTTCTTCCCCTTCTACCTCTTCCTCCAGCTTCCTTGATTTTCCTGCCTCTCCCCTTCCTCCCTACTTCCTAGACTTTCCTCTGCTTACCAAAACTTTGTCCCTGCGCCACTCATTGGGCACCAATTTGTTGCAGTAACCTTTTCAACCTAATAAACCCATGCAAAGAAAACTCAACTCAATATGAATACAAGCTGAACACCTAGACTGGGCAGATCTGCTACTACACTACTCTATTCCCCAGCCTGAGATCCCTTATAACTTGCTGTTTCTCTAGGTCGTGTGCTTTAGCTCCATCTTCCTTCTTCCTCCTCCTCTGATGACCTCTCTCTGTCTCCCTCCCTCTCCAACTCTCCAGCTCCACCTTTCCTTCCTCTGACCAGTCATAGGCTCTTGCCTTTATTTTAAAAATTAAAATGGGAAGAAGGTTCTGATGGAGTCACCTGAGTATATGACTAGGCAGACCTTCTTGGGGAAGTGGAATTAGCATCAAAATACGAACAGCTCCAGGGAAATCCACAATAACTGTCCTCTTTCCAAAATTAGAAAATTTGAAGTGGAAGCAAGAATTTATCTTTACTAGGAGTGCACCATGTGAATTCAGGCTGAGCAGATCTTTGGTAGGACAAGCCATGAAGCAGACAGTTCAGACACCTAGATTTTTCTTGATGGGTTACCCCAGGGAATCAACCTCGGGAACATAAGGCAAAGATGGTGTAAGACAATGCTGTGAAAAACACTGTTAACATCTGTTATGCCCCTATTGCATGTGTGGTAAAGGAACATAAAAATAATACCTTTGCTCTACAGAAATGTTACTGCTAATTAAAAATATGGCAATTTTGACATATTAGTCCTGCGATTTTAATAGTGACATGAGGAATCTTGCCCAGATGGAAGACATGAGAGTCTTTATATGAATTTATGACATGCCTATAAGATAATGTTAAAGATTTCAATGCCCATGGACAGCTGCTTCCTCATTTTAATTGCATAAAAAATGTAGTGAGTCATGGTCTTGAGGGAGTTGTTTAACATTATCTCTTTTGTACCTTTGATTTCTTGAAAGGCTTTTATAGGAAAATCAGTTTTAAAATATTTATATCTCATTATTTGGGCAATAAATTAAAAATATAAACATTCCCGAGAGGAATAACAAATTGAATTGTAACACATTTTTTCTAGGGCAAATTTTATTAAGCAATTATTATACTAAAACTTACTAACTTCTAAAACCAAACAGTATGATATTAAAAACAACCAGTTCTTTGCCGTCCCCCAAACACTGAACTTTCTAGATCTGTGTTCAATGGTAATATGTATTTTAACTGAACATTAGATTATTTGTAACATTCTGATAAGAGATTCCAAAGGGAATAGAGAATATGTAAAAATGAGATGATAAAAATGTATATGACCCAGGACTAAAAGATGACTCAGCAGTTATAGATATTTATTGCTCTTGTAGCAGAATGAGAAGATAATGTTTAGATCCTAATACCAACATGGTGGCTCACAACTATTTGTAACTCCAGTACCAGGGAAATCTGATGCCTTCTTCTGAACTTCATAATTCAAACATATATGCAGAGAAAACACTTATACAGATAAAAATGTTAAAATCTCTATGACTCCTGTGCCTCCTATATTGGACAAATAATTAGTGTCACTGCTTGTCTGTTTCTTTATTAATTTAAAGTTACTGGAAGCAGAGGGAGCTAGTGAGATGGCTCAGCAGGTAAATGCACTTGCTGCCAAGCTCCATGACCTAAGTTCTGTTCCTAAGTTCCATATTAGGAAAAGAGAGCAAACTTTTGCAAGATGTCCTCTGCACAAAGAAAAGAAGAACAAAAGGAAGGAATGGAGAAGGGGAAGGGACAGCAAAAGAGAGAGAGGGAGGGACTGAAGGAGGGAGGAAAGAACAAAGAAAGAAGGAAGGGACATAGACAGGAACTTATGGAGATTTTTGGAGAAGGCTACTAAAGAGTGTTAATTTCTCACTCTGAAATAATGTATATTTTTAGAATTTGGGGATATTTTTGCTGCTTATTTAAATATATACAAGAGAGAAAGAACCGAGAAGAAAGAGAAGAAAAAAGGGAGAGAAAGAAGAATAATAAGAGAGGAAGGAAAAGGAGAGAGGGAGGAATAAAAGGAGGGAGAAAGGAAGAGAATAAAGAAAGAATGAAATAAGTTGGGAAAGGAAGGAGGGACTTATGGAGATGTTTAGAGAAAGCTACTGGAGAATGTTAATTTCTCTCTTTAAAATAATGTATATCTCTTTTACCTTAAATTTATGCGTGCAATTTTGAGAAATTCTTAAGGTATTACAAAAATTTGGGAAAGAGCTGGGCCAATGTTTGTGTCTACCACTTTTTATTTACATTAATTAATTAATTAATTAATTAATTTGAATTAAAATATTTCTTTTTTAAAAAGGCATTGTGGCATAAAACTATATGAATATATTTTTGCCAGTACTTGATTTTTTTTAAAGGTTTGATAGTATACATTGAAATCTTACTAGTTACAATAAGCATAAAGTACATGTAAAACAAAATGTAACATGAAAATAGTGAACGTTTTCTTGGCTCTTGAGTTATTAATGATTTAAGGACTAGGTGTACCCCACTCTGAGAGGTGCTATACACTTATTTCTTCTTAAATGGAAGAGGGAGGCCCTTAAGATTCAGAAAACTTACAAGATTCAGGAGGCTCAGGAAGTTAAGAGAATTGGAAATCATCCCCTCACCCAAGTTTGTGGGGGGGAGGGAGAGTTTCTTTCCTGTGAATCTGCCTAGGAACTGTGCTCCTCGAATGTAGATTTCATGACTCATCACTCATGCCATGTTGGGATTTTTAGTGATACCTGTTGGGGTCCAGGAGTCAGCCTACAAACCACACAAACACTGAGCTCAGTCAGACAGATGTTTTACTGAGCACATCCTGTAAGACTGATTGATCAGGGTCATTGCTCAGAAATCGGGGTTGAGGTTATGACCCCAACCATTTTTCTATGTCAGCACATAAAGACTAAACCCCAAAACCCACAATGAGCTCATATGCAGGTGCTAAAAGGGCTGCCAGGTAGTTGACCCTCACTCAAGCCAGTTTAGACAGTTCATTATTGACCTTTAATTTGATGGGTCCTACTTGAAGCTTATAGTTGTGGGATTTCTTAAGATTACCAAACCTTATAACCTTCAGAACCTAACAGGGCATGTGGTCAGTATGACACTGCTCTGAGTCAAGTTTTTTTGTTTTTGTTTTTGTTTTTTGTTTTTATTGCATTAATGACTGACAAGCATATTGCAACAATGATACAAATATCACTGGTGGGCATGGAACAAAATGGCTACAGCTATGCTAGGGGTGCAGCCTTCAACAATGCCCCTGCCTTTGAGTCACT
Source organism: Micromys minutus (assembly GCF_963924665.1). Taxonomy (NCBI): domain Eukaryota; kingdom Metazoa; phylum Chordata; class Mammalia; order Rodentia; family Muridae; genus Micromys; species Micromys minutus. Next base: position 115,947,069 of record NC_137969.1, read on the forward strand.
CAAGGGCCTGTCAGTAGCCACACTAAACTCAATGTTTAGTCATTGAGTTTGTCACTCAAATGGAATTGTTTCTTTGGCCTGTTGTCAGTATTCTGTATGGGATGATGTGGTGTTTGTTCATATCGTCCAAGACAATTCACAGAACACAGTGTGACCTAAAACATCTGAAAGGTGGATAGCCCAGTAGTTCTGCACAGAGATGAGACTGATGGTCAAGTATGATCTGAATCCTCCCAGAGACTTGAGATTTAAGCTGCTTTATTTGGGACAGGTACCGGAAAGCAAGACAGGGCCAACTTCAGCCCAGGTCAAGTCCAGCCTACAAAAAGGGACAGGTAAAGGGCTGGACTTAAAGGGTAAAGAAGGATCCTGAAAGGTGTAAGGAGATAAATGTATGTTTTACAGTTAATAGAAGTGTGAAAAAGATTTTCTAAAGAACCCAACACACACACACACACACACACACACACACACACAAGAGAGAGAGAGACACACACACACACAGAGAGAGAGAGAGAGAGAGAGAGGAAGGGAGGGAGGGAGGGAGGGAGGAAGGTAGGGAGAAAGGGAGGGAGGGAGGGGGAGGGAGGGAGGGAGAGGGAGAGGGAGACTGAGACGGAGACTGAGACGGAGACAGACAGACAGAGACACATGGAGAAGACATTTGGACACAGAAACAGAGAGGAAGGGAGGGAGAGACAGACATAGAGACAGAAACAGAAGGAGACATGGAGATAGAGGAGGGAGAGACAGAGAGACAAACATAGAGACAGAGATACACAGAAAGAAATGAATAAAGAACATCTTGCTCCTTCTTTCTTTGGTTCCTTTCATATCCTTACTCTGCAGGATAAAAAGGTAAAGGAACAGACAGCTCCCCATTCCTATAGCTGACTTCTTACTCCCCACAGACTTGAGCTGAAAGAAAGGACAGAAACCTAGAATTTCAATCACATTCACAATTGATCATTATTAGATCAATGGCATTCTACAGCAACTCTAAATTATGTCTCTTTTCTATGCTTTAAGCTTACTGTAGAATTTTTATTATATAAAAGTAACTAGAAAGGTAATGTGAAATTTACATCTGGGGTCAAAAATGGTGCCAACTAACCCCATTAAATGAACATTAAAGCACAGAGGATAGTTCAAGTGCCATGTTTGTTTAAACTAGAGTTCTAGAAAGGCATCAAGAGAAGACTAAATGTGTGTGCGTGTGTGTGTGTTGAAATCATAGCTTTCACTTGAAGTGACAGGGTAGGGCCCCCACCTGCTCAGAGAAAGGGATGGGGAATTGGGGATAGGCGATGAGGCATGGGTGGAGGATGGGGGATGTGGGATGGAGGAAGAATTGTGTTTATGGCGACCGGGAGGGGGACAATGAAAGGGTAAAATGAATAAATTTTAAAAAAGAATTAAATTAAATTAAAAAAAGAAATCATACTTCTCAGGTGTTCAAGGATGGAGGATTGAGGGTGTCTGCTGTAGTATCAGTGACCTTGACTGTTCTGTCTAAGAGTAATGACATAGCAACTATTCAATATTTACTAAAGCTCAGAATAACTCATTATCACATATCCAAACACTTACTGGTTCAGCTTATTATTCATAATAATTGGCAATAAACAAATCTTAAAACCACCCTGGTTTAACCAATGAGATTGTTATCCTACAACCTTAACATCTTACTCTGGCAGACTCTGTCTCTATCATGGAGCCAAAACATGTGGCCTGTACCATGTGAGACCCAGGTCACATGGCCTCAATCTTAACTGAAGAGAGGGTAGGAAACTCAAGAATACTTGGATCCTTGGTGGATACTCACCGCTTTTGCCACGTGATCGGCCATATGATCATCAATATTTATTGAACATCTACTGTACAAGTTGGCTGCTTTTGTTAAGAAAAATCACAAACCTTAGAATCAAACATATCTGGCCATGATTCCCTATGAATTGTAAAATGCTAATAAGTACCAAGTTTCTGAACCTTGAATTATTGCAAAACTTACTTTTTACAATATATATACATATACATATATGTATGTATATGTACATACATTCACACATATTCACTGCACAAATATAAACTCCTGTTACATATTTACAAATCAACTTAGGCTTGGCTAATTGGGAACTATACAAAAATATTTAAATGTTATCTTTGAGAATGTTTTTTTCCATTGACATGTGCTCCCTTTTATCAAATCCAATCTCAAGAGAACTAACCCACTCCAGCAATGATGACATGCATCAATTCTTAAGGTTAGAGTCCTCTTGACTGAATCACCTTTCATGCAGGACTACCTCTGGGTTACATCCGGGACTGTTTCCAGTGTCTGAACATTGGGCAACAGGTTCCCATTCTAGCACCACTTGCTCTCCCCTTCCTAAGGCTATGTCCACAGGGATGATTCAAGGACAACTGCAACGCCCTATAAGATGTTCTCATTGTACACTCATATACTTCATGTTCATAACTGATTTCTTTCATTTAGCACGCTTGTCTTCAAATATTATCCACAACATAGCAGCACATCATTTAGGAATGCTTTTCTCTACTTATTGAAGATAGCATTCATTTATTTGACTGTCCTGTATGTTGTCTACCTATCAGTTAATGGGCATTTGCGTTATGTTTTATTTTTGGTTATTGTGAATGAAATGACAAGGACAAGAACGTGTGCTTGTGGGAACACATGTTTTCATTTATCTTGATTATTGCATTAGCTTCCCACTGCTGAAACAGCATGCCGCGATGTAATCAGTTACTTAAAGCAATGTTGCCACTGTTAATCTTGAATTGAGGGTAATAATGACCAATTTATAGAGAAAAGGGATCATTACTCTTTGTTTCTCATTTAAAATTTTTCCATTGTTATTTTCTCTTTCTTTCTTTGCAGCATGAACTCCTCCTGAGTCTCCTTTTTCTCTTGGGACTCCTGTAACCCAAGCAGATAATCCAGGCTCATCTCTCCAACCTGATCCCAGGAGCAAAATTTATCTTGCTATCTGAGGATACCTGGCCACAGTCTCCAAAGGCTGTGTGGTAGTCATCCCCGAGGGTTACTGCTCTATTTCCCACTGGTGACTAGAAGTAGAGGTTCTGGATGTGGCTACTATGGTTAACACCTTGAAGACCAGCCGAAGTGTCTTGAAAAATGACTGTACCATTGTGCATTCCCAAGGGAAGAATGCAGGTTCTAGAATAATTTCTCCAGGTCATTGGCAAAATATTTATCACTTACCTTTTTGAATGGAGATGTTCCAGCAACTGGGATGTGGTATCCCCAGCTAGTATTGACATTGTTCTTCTGGTTAGCTGTGAGAGAAATTTTTCATGTATTTGTTAACTATTCCTATTTATTTCCATTGACAAATATCTAATCAGATCTTTAGTTTATTTTAATTAAACCCTTTTGTTTTTGAACTGTGGGATGGAGTCCTCATCAGATTAATTGTCATGGCTTGAATGTGAATGCTCTCTCCTGCATGTTCATGTATTTGAACATCTTATTCTTGGCTCATGGTGTTTTCGTTAGGACATGAAACCTTGGTAGTAAGTAGGTCACTGAGGCTAGCCTTTTAAATTATAGGCCATCTGAGCCTTTTGCTTCCTGTCTGCCACTGAGATGTGACCAGCCATAGCAACCTTGTGTGTGAGGAATCAAGCCATGGTAACTGTCACGTTTGGCATTATGATGGACTAGATCCTCTAACCAGTGAGCAGAAATAAACCTTTGTCAGGTCTTCTGTCAGAGGGAAGAGAAAAATGTCTGACAAGCACATGACCTGTGAGCAGTTTCTGACCCTTTTCCTTGCTTGATACAACATCACAATAAGCTTTTAAATTGTACCGAGGTCCAATTTGTATATTTTTTACTTCCAATCTTGGTTTTGATTTATTGCCTACCTAAAGTCCCATAGTTTTATTTCTAGATGGTTTTCAAGAGTTTTATAGTCCTCAGTCTTATGTTCAACTTTGTTATGCATGCATGTATGCATGGTGTGATGAAGGGGTACAATTTTAGATTTTGACCAGTTGCTATGCAGTTATCTAAGCACTATTTACAGAGGAAAAATCAAACCAAATAAACTATTCTTTTCCTATTAAGTTATCCTGACATTCTTGTCAGAAATCAATTGGCCATAAATGTAAAGGTTTATTTTTGGATCCTCAATTCTATTCCACTCATTCAAATATGCATCCTGATGTTGGCTGGCATTGTAATAAGATGTGAGACTGTCAGATGAGAACCCCGCAGCCTTTCCCAGCTTATTTTGGCTGCTATTTTGCAGTCCTGTACTTGGGTAATTTAAAGGGGAAGCTCAATAATTTTGGCTTCAGAGTAACCAGGATTTTTGCTGCAGCCATGATGAGTCTGTAGATTAACTATGGGAATATTGATTTTTTAAAAAATATTACTTAGGTCTTCATTACTTTGATTCAAAAGTATTTTGTTTTCAGTATTTAAGTCTTGCATTTGGTTCATTAAATTTATTCCTACTTACTCTCAATATGATTACAAATGATATCCTGCAGATACACAGAGATGCTGGTGATTTTTATGTTGATCTTATGTCCGTAAACTCTGAACTTAGTTGTTCTTAATTTTTTTCAGTGAGTTTTTAAGGGTTTCTCTCTGAACTATGTCACCTTCATATAGAGACTTTTAAATTATTTTCCAATATAGAAAGTGTTTATTTCCATAAGCATAAAATACATGTAGGACAGACCATAACATGGAAACAGATTTTTTGGTGAGTATAGATTAAGCATAATGATCTGTGAATAACAAAAATTGCCACAAGGCTATAATCTTAGCTCTTGGATTATTAATGATTTAAAGTCCAGGTCTACCACACTCTGAGAGGGTGCTATGCATTTATGGTAACTAGTGGGATTTCAGTGCGTGTTATCAAACCTCTAAAAGAATTAAGTACTGACAAAAATATTCATATAGTGTTATGCCAAAATACCTTTAAAAATCTGCATATGTACCCCTCTTTTTATAAAAATAAAGTTGTAAGAAAAAAATAATATATTGGAAAATAAAGGAGCAAAATGGAAAAAAAAAAGAAAATGTTTATTTCTTTTTCTTGTTTAATTGTGCTAATCAGAAAGAACAACCAGCTTTGAATAGAGACACCAGAACAGACATTTTGTCCCTGCTTTTCTGGAGGAAACTTTCTGTCAAGGATGATTATGCTTTGATTTCCCACAGATCTATTTATTGGGCTAAGAAATAATCTTGATGGCTCTCAATCATCCAGTAGCTGTTTTTTGATCACAAAGCCTAGTCCCTAATCTTTAAAGTGTCACACAGTTTGGTACTTTCATGCTGTTTTTTTGCTTTATACGTAAATTCTGATTTTGACAGCATCATTTCAGATGATAAAAAATCTGATAAATTTCCACATTGCCTACTTTAATTTCGCCTTTTCCCCAGCAAGGTCTTCTTCCTCAGACATCCATTTCCAATGCTCAGGACCACAGAGTCTAACCACGGCTGTCTGTGTGACCATAGGATTAGAACTATCTATTTGAGTCTGGTAGGCTCCCCAGACAATAAACAACTGGACACTATACCTTTCCCTGTCCAAGTAGTTCAGCCACCAATGGTAGAGACCTGTGAGCCACTTCCCTGGTTGTCTTACTAGGAGAATAAAATTCCATTGTGTTTCTTCTATACTGAAGTTTTTTTTTTTAAATTTATTTGGTGCTTGTTGGACATTTAGACAGATTCCATTACCCAGTAGTTGTAAATAGAGTTGCAATGAAAACCCTGCAGGATATAAATTCCTTAATGTATAGGTCCATGAATGGTATGACCAGTTTTCTAGACTTTTTTTGGGAACCCTCCAGACTGATTTTCAGAGTGGTTACCCTAGCTTACATTCCCCACAGCAGTGTCGGGATTGTGTCTCTTTACGTCATCTAGGGCAATATTGGCTGCCATTTGTATCCTTAGGATGCCATCCATTCTGACTTCCTTGAAAGAGAATTGTGAAGTGGTTTTAACTCACATTTTTTCTGGTATCTAAGGCTGTTGAACAGTTTTCAAGTGTTTGCTAGACTTCTCTAATTCTTCTGACAACTCTCTTTAGTCCCACAGCCAGTTTGTAAAATTGGGTTGTTTGTTTTCTTGGAGGTAATTTTTTATTTTTGTTTTTGTTCTTGATTTCTTGCATATTGTAGTTAGGAATCTTCTAGGCGATGTGTAAGATGGCAGTAGTTTCTCCCGTTCTGTGGGCAGAACTTTAATGGACACTTTGCTATGTAGACAGATTTTACTTTCATGGGATCCATCTGTGGAGTGGTAGTCTTAATTCTGTGCTAAGAAGTCTTATAAAAAAATCCTTACATTTGCCTCTCCGTTGAAGGGTATCCCTTAGTTTGGTCTCTGGAATTTTCAGGGTACCAATTCTAACACTGAGGTCTCTGATCTTTTGGAGTTGGGCTTTGTGCTGGATGAGATATGGGAATCTCTTCTTATTCTTCTACATGTTGATGTCCAAGTTTCTCAGTACTGTTTATCACTGATTCTGTCTTTTCTCCAGTGTATACTTTTGGCTTTTTTTTTTTTTTTTTTTTTGGTCACAAGCCAGTAGTTATATTCATCTAAACTTATATGTGAACCTTCTATTCTATTGATCTCTTTAGTTTATTTTTTTTGCATCAGTTCCATGATGTTTTTATTACTATTAATTACTCCATAGTATAGTTTAAAATCAGAATAGAAATAACTCACATAACAATTGTTTTATCTAGAACTAACTGGGCTGTCTTTGGTCTTTTCTGCTTCCACACTAATTTTTAATTATTTAATATTGTGTGTCTGTGTCAGTGAGGAGTGGTCCTGGAATCTTAACTAGAATTGAATGCATCTGTAGATTTCATTTGGTTAGGGCAGTTATTTTCACAATAATGATTCTTTTGATCCCTAAACATGCGAGTTCTCTTTACTTTCTAGTGTTTTCCTCAATTATTCAGTGTCTTAGAGGTTTTTATTGCTGAGGCCCTTCATTTCCTTGGCTCGGTTGGTTGACAGGTGATTTCACCTTTTGTGGTGGCTGTAAGTGAGATTCTTGCCCCAATTTCTTTTTCAGTATGTTTTTCATTGACATATAGAAAGGCTAATTATTTGTGTGGGGTAATTTTGAATCCTGTTGTTTATCTTAGCTTATCCATCTAAGAGTTTTGTTTTATTTTGTTTTGTTTTAGTGAAGTCTTTAGGCCTCTTTCATAATAGGATCTTGCCATTTGCAACAAGGAATTCTTTGACTTCTCTTTTATATTATGTCCTTTATTTCTTTCTCTTCTTTATTGCTCTCGCTGAGATTCAAGCACAATATTAAATAAGAGTAGACAGCCTTTTCTTTTCCTTTATCTTGGTGGGAATGCTTTGAATTTTTCCACTTTAAGATGTTGGCTTAGGTCTGTGATGTATAATAGTTATTATATGAAGTAGAATATATAATCCTTTTATTCCCATGGATTTTTATCAGGAATGAATTCTGTCAAAGGCCCTTTCTTCATCTAATGAGATGGTTTCATAATTCTATCTCTGTGTTTGTGACAAATAATATTTATTGATTTACATCTGTTGAACCACACCAGTAATCTTGGAATAAAGCCAATTCATCAAAAATGATGAATATTTTATTGGTGCTGGTGAGCTTTGTGTCACTGTAACACTGGCTCTGTAACAGTGGAGTTTGCAAGCTTTCTTTCATTTCTAGTTTGTGAAGTAATTTGAATAACATTAGTCAATGTTCTTATTTGAAAGGCTGGTAAAATGTTGTAGTGAATCCATTTGATTCTGGAGGTTTAGGTTGAGAGATATTTTATATTTTTTTTCAAACTTATGTTTGGTTACAGGTCTATTTAAATTATTTATCTCATTTTGCTTTAATTTTGTAGGTTATAAGAATCTAGACGTCCATTCTTTCCTCTTAAATTATATAAATGTAGTGGTCATCTAAACAAAAAATAAACAGGAAGATATTGGCATTAAATGAGATGAGCCACATGGATGTAACAGATGTCTACAGAACATTCCACCCAAACACTAATGAATGCACATTCTTCTCAGCATCCCATAGAACTTTCTCCAAAATCAACCACATGGAAAGACAGAATAAGTCTCAGCAAATATGAGAAAATTGAAAAAATATTCTGATTTTTATACAACCATGGGAGAATATAGTTAGATACCAATTGCAATAGAAACTACAGAAAGAACACAGGTTTTGCTGAGTATAATACTCTGACTTGGCAGTTGTGACCTTTCAGACATGGAATATATCTCTTTAAATCCTTCTAGCTTTAAAACTTTTAATCAAGTAATCTGTGGTTATTTTAACAGTGCTGACTTAGTAGGTGATGTGGCCCTTTTCTCAGAGTTTCTAGTATCCTTTTCTTATCTTGTGATTTTGGTGTCTTAACTGTGATATTTTGGGGGTAATGTCTTTTCTGGTCCTTTGTATTGTTGCTCTTTAAGCCTCTTGTTTCTGTGGGAGCATTTCTTGTATCTGTATAAGTCTTTTATACCTGTTTGAGCATCTCTTTTTCGAGATTTCGGGAATTTTCTTTTATGATTTTATTCAAAATGTTTTCTCTGCCTTTGGTCTGAAATTCTCAATTCTGTAGCTTGCAGATTTGGCATTCTGCAGTTGCTCCATTTATGTTAAGCCATTTTCTTTGAATGAATGAGGTAATTCCTTTTCCTTGTCTTCAAGCCGTGTGTTGTGTCTTCCACATGTCTTTCCTTTGATGGAGAGACTTTCCAATGAACTTTTTGTTTAAATGAACATTTAACTTCTAGTTTTATTTCAGTTTTACTATTCTTCAGCATTTCTATTGTTTTAATTGAATTCTTTCATATCCTGAATTCTTCTAACTTTACTCTGTCACTTCTTTGTATTGTCTTTGTTTCAATTTATTCCCATCCCCTCTCTGATCATTCAGATATTTATGTATTCTTTAAGTTCCCTTACCGTTTGGACCATGCCTATAAATAAACATTCTAAATCTTGAATTTTATTTAAACCATTCTCTATGGTGACCACTATGAGGTTCTGTGTTTCTTGAGATGTGCATATTGTCTTAGTTTTGCATATTGCTTATGTTTTTCTGATAAAACCTGGGTGTCTGGAGTTAGGTTGCAGATTGTGTCTTTTGCTATGTGTTTCTAGCTCACAAGAGGGCTACAAACCAGTGGCACTGTAGGCTGCTTGGGGGTGGAGTGGGTTTGGGGCATGAATCAAGTGAGGGGATTGCATTAGTAGCTCCTCACCAAATTGAACCAGTTGTTGCTGGTCATCCAAAGATGACCCACTGTGTGTGGGGAAATGGATGCTGGTGGTCAAGGTGGAAGGTCTACCTGTCTGGGTCCACACCCTGGCAATTTGTCCAGAGAAGGTTCTTAGGTGGGGTAGACAGTTATAAGTGGTCAGGGACAACTGACTGTTTTCCTGGTCTGAGTTGTGTTGGGCCCAGCATGTAGTGGTTTGGGAGTTGGGTCCTGAGGGGAGGGGTTATAGGTGGTGTTGGGTGGATGAACTGGTTTGTCCTGGCTCATATTGGTCTGGACTGCATGTGGCTTTTTGTTTGTATAGAACAGGCTTCTGGGTTAGAGGAGGTGGTCACAAACCTCTGGAGTCAATCTATGTTCAGTGCTTAGTACTTGTTTTTCATTCAACTAATACAATTTATTATACTATGGTTTAAGTACTAAACCAACTTTAACTTTTTAGATAAAACTCCCATTGATTCTTACACAGCATGTATAATAACTAATACAAAAATCTTACTCATCTATTGAGTTTTTCCTTAATATAAGCCTTACTTTTCTTTATGGCTTTTGATATTTTATCGAAAGTTGAATAGTTTAGACAGCACAGTGTAGCAACTCTGGATATCAATCCTGCTCCCGGAGGATTGTGTTTACTACTGTTGGTCTAGTGGAAGTCTTTAGCTTACTCTGGAAAGTCTATAGCTCTATAGTGAAAAGTCATCAAACATTTGCTTAGTTTGAACAGTGGTCAGATAAAGATTGATTGGAAATTTCCTTGCCTCTCTCAAAGCACTAAATTTTACACTCTTTAGTGTGGGACTCTGTGTGAGTCTGTGCAAGTACTTGATACTAAAGTTCCTCAGCTCTAGCTTAGCCTTCATTTCGCACTTCATGCTTTTAGAGAACCTCAAGGCCAACCAGAAATCAGAGACTAGAATCTTCTGTCTTCCAACAATCTGCCTATGTGTGTGGCCCTATATGTCTCTAGGTACATGAAAAGCCAGACAATTTTCCTTTGAAACTTTTAGGCAAGTACTGGTTTGGCCCAGACAGTGACATAGACTGATGTAGCTGCAAGGCCGCACAGTTTTGGAAGGCTGCCTTGTAGCTGAGATTTTCAGGTAGCAGACCTTCCAAGTCGGGTCAAATTGTGCTGTTGATCTAGAGATGAGAATTTTGGAGAAGTTCCAAATCATGCTTGTGTCTTCTAGTCTGCCATGGGTGATGGGCTCCAATGGATAAGCTATGAGAGCCCAAAGACCTTACCAAGGGTCAGCATTTCAAAACTCCCCTTCTTCAATTGAATGCCCTTAATTTCCAGACCTTCATAAATGGATTTTGATAGTTTTGTCATTACTTTGTTAGTTTTATAGTGAAACAAATACATTAGTTTCCACTCTGCCACTGTAGGTCTCTCATTCTCCACATAGAAACTCACCACCAATTACTAATGACGTCTTCTCACTGATTTGAAAAAGAAATCAAGGGTTCAGGCATAGTTCAGTGGTGAAACACTAGCTTAGTATTTACAAAACCCCAAGGATCCTGTCATGGACTTTAGAATCCACAGATTTTAGTATATGAGGGGCTCCTTCATTCCCTCCCACACTCTCAACTTCTGACTGACTTCATCTGCCAGAGCTCAGAAAACAACACTTTAAAGAGGACAAGACAGGTGATGTTTGGCCTTGTTTGCATCCATCCTATTAGCACAGCTGAGATGACTTTATATTTTCATTTCTTGGAATGAGTGCTGTAGTCACATGTTAAAACTGATATAGAATTATCAAGCAAGACTGCTTAGTGATGTGACATTTCTTAATTATGTATATTTCCCCAAATACCTGTTTTTGTTCAAAGCCTTTGGGGTGAACACATTGAAGCATGAGGAATCCAAGCCTAGTTGTGTTTCTTAGAGGAGTTCAAAATATACTAAGGCACAGAGCGGATGGTCATCTCTCCTGGCTGCGATCACATCTTTCTTGAACTGAATCTGTGGAATTCAAGGACTCTGTGACTCCTTTCAAATAAGGAGTACTTTATTGATGCATCCTACAGAGAGCTGAGTCACTGCAGACTAAAAGCTTCTGGGGAAGAATTTGCAAGTTGTTCCCGCCAATCTGGCACAAGCCCGGGTCTCAGAACAGATTTGAAGGTTTCTGGTTTCTTTCTTTCATCTTCTTTTTTTTTTTTCAGTTGTGCCTAAGTGCTTTTCTTTCTTAAAAAAAAAAAGACTCAAAAATTTCCACAGATCTTTAGTTGGTATGTCTGAGATGGGCCAAGTCTTCTTGGCAGGGGGAGGCCTTGAGAATGTGTTTTTGAAGCATGTAGCAGAAGGCAGGGCTTTCCAGGGGAAGGTGGCAGAAATACCACAGCTCTCGAAACCGGGTGGATGCAAAGATTAATGGCTGCCCATATCAGCCTGGTGTTGAGGGTGCTCACCATGAATGTTGGCAGCTGGTTCTGGCTCACTTCCTTGATGCACCACTGTGTGATCTGAATAAGCCATTTGAGTACATTAACACTACCTTTCCCAAGCCACACCCCCCATGCCAAACAAGAGCTCTTTACACAAGGATACTGTACTTTATTCACAAAAATTATGCCATTAGATAACTAAAAATATGTTTAGTAAAGACAATTTTAACTGTTGTGATTTTATTGAGATATGTTCTACCTTAGTACTTTTCAGTTGGCAATGGTACTGACATATTGGTGTCAAAATTTTTCTGCCCTTAGCCTCCCTGGCAAGGACCTACTGACTTTTCATGAAGACTCTAGAAATATAGTCTCCTTTTGAACATTCATGCCTAATCTCAAACATGGAAACACCCGTGGCTTAGGGGAGCTCAGAATGAACAGAGCTATGAACTTTAAAATATGTGGATTTGTTATAACAAATATTTTGTTCACATCAGTTTTAATGTAGCTTGCATTAATCTTTTCATTAACAACAAGCCATCAGCTATGGTAGCCAGAACTGGATGGTATGGGAGCACACACAGTGTTAGGAATCCTCGGGAAAGCCTGTATAAGTGTGACAGCTTGTGTGCACACATCCATGTGCACAACAGAGCTCAACGGATCTAAAGTTATCCTTTAGTTGACTTCTAAAACTTATTTTTGTTTTTGAAAAAGAGAAAAAAGAGGAATGAAATTACAGATTAGAACAAGTAGTCATAAGATACATATGTTACTACTCAGCTTTCCAACATGGTGACAAAATGCTGGAGATGAAGCAACTTCAAAGGGGCGTGATGATTAACCCTCACTGTCAACTTGACTGGACTTCAAATCAACATAGAAACATGCCTCTGGAAATGGCTTTGGGGATGTTTCTAGAAAGGCTTAACTGGGGAGAGAAAAATCTACCATGAATGTAGGTAACACCATCCTATGGGCTGGTGTGCCAGACCGACTAAAAGGAGAAAATGGGCTGATGTGCCAGTTTGTTGTAATGTGGCAGCTCCAAGCCCCAAGTACCTGTTCTTAACTTTCCACAGTCTCAGCATCCTGACTGCAATCTAATGTGATCAGCTGCCCCATGCTTCTGCCCCCATGATGAGTCATCCCTGAAAACTGTGACTCCAAAATAAACTCGTTACTTCTTATTTCTTGTCTCATTTTGACACAGTGAGAAAAGCAACCAATACAGAAACTTGGTACTGAGAAGTGGGGCTGACCACGTGTTTCACTAGTCTCTTGAACTGGTTTTAGTGGGGAAGTGTAGAAAGTCTAGAAAGACAAAGAAGCCCCAGAAGGTTGCAAACAACGTGTAGTGGGCTGATGACTCAGGATGAATGTTATCTTAGTTTGAAATTTTGACTGCCCAACAACTTAGGCCATTACTTCTAAATGCAGCCCCACTAAAGTTCTCAGGACACTGGCAGAATGAAGCTGGATTTTTGGCCAGACTGAAGCATGAATGATCTCCAGTCTATAGTTTCTGATAGGGTCTTTCTCCTCCTGTTGATGCCAGACAAAGCCATCCTATGCTACATATACAGCTGGAGCCATGGGTCCCCCCATGTGTACTCTTTGCTTGGAGGTTTAGTCCTTGGGAGTTCTGGGGGGTCTGGTTGGTTGATGTTGTTGTTCTTCCTATGGGTTTGCAAACCCCTCCAGCTCCTTCAGGGGGAGCATTCTCCTAGAAGCAAGGAGAGGGGGGAGGATGGAGGGGATTTGGTAAAGGAGATAACATTTAAAATGTAAACACATAAACTACCCAATAAAAATATTAAAAATAAAAATGTTTTAAATGAGGGAGAGATGAGGCTGTAGAACAGTGTTCAAAATGCCATTAAATATTTATGTAGATGACAAAAAAAATGTACCTTGGGTCTCAGAAGACACGTTGGGCTTCTTAACAGTGTTGGGACTGTTAAGCACTGTGGTATGAGAGTGAGACTTTAGGGGTGAGAATTGTAATACTAAGATTTAAAGTGATGTTTGGGAGATGAATCAATGAGAGGAGGATTTGCAGTGTGTGTTCACATGTGAAAGTATGTAAGCTTCACACTCACCATTTGTGTGTTCACATGTTAAAGTATCTAAATTTCACACTCACCATGTATGTGTTAACATGTTAAAGTATGTAAGCTTCACACTCACCATTTGTGTGTTCACATGTTAAAGTATCTAAATTTCACACTCACCATGTATGTGTTAACATGTTAAAGTATGTAAGCTTCACACTCACCATTTGTGTGTTCACATGTTAAAGTATCTAAATTTCATACTCACCATGTGTGTGTTAACATGTTAAAGTATGTAAGTTTCACACTCACCATGTGTGTGTTCACATGTTAAAGTAAGTAAACTTCACACTCACTATGTGTGTGTTCACATGTTAAAGTATTTAAGCTTCACACTCACTATGTGTGTATATGGTTAACTGTCTGCACTGCAAGGCTTCACTGTGCATCAACTATAGGTTATTTAAGTATGATTACATGCAATGTTTGACTCTGTTACCAAAGGAGAATGTAGAATTTAAAGAATACATCAGATAATGCATGGTGACTCATACTTGTAGGCTAAGTAGAGACATTGCCATGAGTTTGAGGCCAATCTGTGCTGTAGGGAAGCTCTTATCTTAAAAAAAATTAATTAAAATGAAAAAGGACAAATCATGGAATAGAGAAGGCTAGGAAGTATAAAAAACTAATAGGTTGACAAATTTGTGTTATTAAAATATGTAATTTAGATGTGGTTAAAAAGGGAATATTGATAATGTTAAGAAAAAATTTAAAGAATGTACCTATTTTGACAAAGGATTAGTTGATAATGAAAGATTGCCTGCAAGTTATTAAACATAGATAACTTTCTAGTGGGAAATAGGCAAACAGTTGAAATTGTATAGATATGCAAATCACAGAGTCATTCAGAAACGTAAAGGATGAGATTTGTATAGAGCACAATACTTGATAGCACACCCTGCTAGGAGCACTTTGTCCACGCTTAGTGACGTGAATAAATTCAACACTTACAGAGGAAAATTGTCACTATATGTCTATGTGCACAGCCTTGAGCACAGGACAAAACTACAAGTTATCCATTGTGACCCTTTGCAAATGTCAACTGACTAAGAAAAGGCAAATGGCAATGGGTGGTTACATCCGATCTTTGCTTGCTGTGAGAAAACAAGGCTGCTCTAAAACGACATAGATCTATAGTCAAGATCTTTAGTTAATTGTCAGACGTAAGGTCACATATCTGTATATGTCTAAAAGAACAGATAAGTGCAAATCTCAATGCAACCTATGTGCAACACATGTATGAGAAATTACTGACAAATGCAAACAGAAATGCTCGAAAGGGATAGAAATATAGTGAGACTATAATAATATAGTATAATATTGTATAATATTTGCATGTTCTGGTACAGAGATACTGTACTACTGCATAACTTGAGTTTAAGATAGCAAGAACTTCCCCGCCACCCCCACACAGATACACATTACATGCTGTGTTGCAGCCTCCTCCACATGCAGTCCAACTTTACACCGTTTAGAGGGACTGGGACCACCATCATTAGAAAGCAACAACTGAAAATTCACAGAAGTACTGCGCTTCCTGCATAGCATGCCACTCTGAGCATCATGATGACTGACACCTTGTTGTCCTGCCCCATCTCACTGGCAACATGCATCCTCCCTTTGAACTTTGTACCCATTCTTGTTCACACTGCCAGCAACCAACCACTTAGTAGCTGTCTTGGTTATCAGAGACACAGGTACACTGTACGGGGATATCACACATATCCGACCACCATCTGAGGTCTCAGGCATCCTCTAGAGGTCTTGGAATGGGATGCCAGGAGAGGCAGAGAACTTGCAGAAGCAACAGTGAACAACACTGTAAGCAACTGCACTGCGAATTTATGACAGCCGCCATGTTGGTTATTGCTGTGTTGACAGTTACGACTTGAAAACAGCAGGGTCAGGGCTCCTAACGGACTGCTTTGTGATTAGATGTTCAGACACTGGACCTCACTTGTGATTCTTGGCTGGTGCCTTGTCTCAGCTATCTTATGCCAAAACATTACTAGTGTGATTAAGGCCGATTCCATTAGTCACCTGGAGCTTCTGCTTACAACTTCTCCAGTCGCTAAATTTTTCAGCCACAGCCTGGGAGGCAATGGAGCCAAACTTTCCTGAAAAAGAAGTTTAAGCCTTGTTGGGCATATTGCCTGACTTGGGCCTCTATTATTGTCTTCGCAGGTCAAAGCTATCATTACTTACTCAGTCTTATTCAAAAAAAAAAAAAAAAAAAAAAAAAAAAAAGGGACTCAACCTGTTAGTAGAAGGAATATCAAAGAATTTGGGACATCTTTAATTAATTACAGTATTACGGATAAAGGGTGTAATAAAATTCAAAGGAGGAATACATTAACAGGAGAGTTATGATGGAACCCAGTAAAATGTTAATTTTTCTAGCCTCAGGGATACATTTTCATTTGTCTTTCAGAAACTCTTTTCAGAATCGAGCATCATATTCTAAGACAGCACAGTGCTGTCCTATTGTCTGCAAGGACACGGGCGCTTTTCTTAGGCAAGCAGGGCAGTTCTCTTGCTCGCTGGGACATTAGCTTGGGTTTAGGTTCAGTTCTTATCCTGAGCTCAGGCATGCATTTCAGGTCACACCGCTTCCTTCATGGCCTGCACAGCTCTAGTTCCTGTTATCCATTTCCATTCTTTTAAACAAATGGCCCTTCCTACATAGTAACAGCCCAATCTCACAGGCAGCCAGTCCACAGCACACCACTGGCATATGTGTTCAAGTGACTACAGTTGATGTGTGCAAGGATTTTTGTTGCTGTTGTAAAACAGACTTAGCATGGGCTTTACCATGCAAGCCACTTGAAAGGCACACATCAGTGATATGAATACAATCACAATGCGTGGAGACATTATCAGAATCTATTTTCAGAACATTTTAATCTGCAGACATATGGTCATCCAACATGGTCATCAAGATCATGATGGTGTT
This sequence comes from Micromys minutus, assembly GCF_963924665.1. Lineage (NCBI taxonomy): Eukaryota > Metazoa > Chordata > Mammalia > Rodentia > Muridae > Micromys > Micromys minutus. The sequence goes on from NC_137969.1 coordinate 115,963,858, forward strand.
AAGCAAATACCCCAGATAGAAACTCTACAATAGTGGTTTCTGTTCGATTCTTCTTCCCTCCAGCTCTGGCAATGTAGCTCTTATTCTCTGCGTCTCTCATGTTCCTTTTCTTTTCTTTTTTTTTTAACGACTTTATTTTACAAAGCAAAGATAAATGTACAGATTTTAAACATTTTTTGCTTAAAATTATACATTTTTGTCAGTAATGTTTTTTCAGACATTGAAATAATTTTTACATAAAAACATGTGAATATATTTTTTTCGTCAGAACTTGATTTTTTTCAAGGGCTTGACAGTATGCATTGAAAACCTAATAGTTACAATAAGCATAAAGTACATGCAAAACAAAACGGAACATGGAAATAGTCAAAGTCTTCTTGTTTTGTAAATATATGTATATATATATATTTTTTGTTTTCTTTATTTCTTGGACTTCATACAGTCTGTGAGTTGTTTCTGGGGGAGTGCAAGCCTCTGGGGTTAGCATCCCACTATCAGTGACTGCATATTATGTCTGTTCTTTTGTGACTGGGTTATCTCACTCAGGATGATATTCTCTAGATGCAGCCATTTTCTTAAGGATTTGGTTAAGTCATTGTTTCTGGTGGCTGAGTAGTATTCCATTGTGTATATGTACTACAATTTTTGTATCCATTCATCTTCTGAAGGAAATCTGGGTTCCTTCCAGCTTCTGGCTATTATAAATAGAGCCGCTATGAACATTGTGGTGCATATATCTATGTTGTGTATTGAAGTGTCTCTGGGGTATATGCCCAGAAGTGGAATAGCTGGGTCTTCAGGTAGTACTATATCCAATTTTCTGAGGTATCACCAGACAGACTTCCAGAGTGGTTGTATTAGCTTGCAACCCCACCAACAGTGGAGAAGTGTTCCTCTTTCTCTAAAGCCTTGCCAGCATCTGCTGTCATCTGAGTTTTGGATCTTGGCCAATCTGACTGGTGTGAGGTGGTATCTCAGGGTTGTTTTGATTTGCATTTCCCTGATGACTAAGGATGTCGAGCACTTCCTCAGGTGTTTCTCGGCCATTCAGTGTTCCTCAAATGAAAACGTTTTGTTTAGCTCTGTACCCCATTTTTAAATAGGGTTATTTGATTCTCTGGTGTCTAGCTTTTTGAGTTCCTTGTACACCTTGGATATTAAGCCTCTATCTGATGTGGTGTTGGTAAAGATCTTTTCCCATTCTGTTGGTTGCCGTTTTGTTTTCTTGACGATGTCTTTAGCCTTACAGAAACTTTGCAATCTCATTAAGTTCCATTTGTTAATCTTTGATCTTAGAGCTTGAGCCATTGGTGTTTTGTTCAGGAAATTTTCTCCTGTACCTATGTGTTCTAAGGTTTTCCCTACTTTCTCATCTAATAGTTTCAGTGTATTTGGTTTAATGTGGAGATCTTTGATCCACTTACACTTGAGCTTTGTACAGGAGATAAAAAGGGGTCTATTTTCATTCTTTTGCATGCTGAGTGCCAGTTGGACCAGCACCATTTGTTGAATAGGCTGTCCTTTTTCCATTGAATGTTTACTGCTCCTTTGTCAAAGATCAGGTGACCATATACATGAGGGCTCATTTCTGGATCTTCTATTCTATTCCATTGATCCACATGCCTATTTCTGTACCAGTACCATGCAGTTTTCAGCACAATTGCCTTGTAATATAGCTTGAGGTCAGGGATAGTGATTCCCGCAGATGTTTTTTTGTTGTTGAGGATGGATTTCGCTATTTTAGGTCTTTTGTTATTCCATATGAAATTGCACATTGATCTTTCCAATTCCATGAAGAACTGGGTTGGAATTTTGATGGGGATTGCATTGAATCTGTAGATTGCTTTTGGTAGGATGGCCATTTTTAAGATGTTGATTTTTCCAATCCATGAGCATGAGAGATCTTTCCATTTTCTGAGATCCTCCTCAATTTCTTTCTTTAGAGGTTTGAAGTTCTTGTCATAAAGGTCCTTCACTTGCTTAGTTAGAATCACACCAAGGTATTTCATAGTTTTTGTAACGATTGTGAAGGGTACGTTTTCCTTAATTTCTTTCTCCACATGTTTGTCCTTTGAGTACAGGAAAGCTACTGATTTGTTTGAGTTAATTTTGTATCTAGCCACTTTGCTGAACTTGTTTATCAGCTGTAGGAGTTCTCTGGTGGAATTTTTGGGGTCACTCAAGTACACTATCATGTCATCGGTAAAGAGTGATGTTTTTATCTCTTCCTTTCCGATTTGTATCCTTTTGATCTCCTTTTGCTGTCTAATTGCTCCAGCCAGGACTTCCAGTACTATGTTGAATAGGTAGGGGGAGAGTGGGCAGCCTTGTCGAGTCCCTGATTTTAGTGGGATTGCTTCAAGTTTCTCGCCATTAAGTTTGATGTTGGCTGTTGGTTTGCTGTATATAGCTTTTATTATGTTTAAGTATGGGCCATGGGTTCCTGTTCTTTCCAGGACTTTTAACATGAAGGGGTGTTGGATTTTGTCGAATGCTTTCTCAGAGTCTAGTGAGATGACCATGTGATTTTGGTCTTTGAGTTTGTTTATATGGTGGATTACGTTGATGGATTTCCTTATGTTAAACCATCCCTGCATCCCAGGGATGAAGCCTACTTGGTCATGATGAATGATCGTTTTGATGTGTTCTTGGATTCAGTTTGCAAGGATTTTGTTGAGTATTTTTGCATCAATGTTCATAAGTGAGATTGGTCTGAAGTTCTCTTTCCTTGTAGGGTCTTATAGTGGTTTAGGTACGAGGGTTATTGTAGCCTCAAAAAATGAGTTGGGTAATATTCCATCTGATTCTATCTTTTGGAATAGTTTGGCGAGTATTGGTGTTATATCCTCAATAAAAGTCTGATAAAATTCTGCACTGAACCCGTCTGGACCTGGGATTTTTTTGGTTAGGAGGCTTTTGATGATTTCTTCTATTTCTTTAGGTGTTATAGGGTTATTTAGATGGTTTACTTGGTCTTGGTTTAACATTGGGACCTTGTATCTGTCTAGGAATTCATCCATTTCCTCCAGATTTTCCAATTTTGTGGAGTATAAGTTTTTGTAGTAGGATCTGATAATTTCTTGAATTTCCTCAGTTTCAGTTGTTATGTCGCCTCTTTCATTTCTGATTTTGTTAATTTGGATACTCTCTCTTTGCCCTCTAGTTAGTCTGGCTAGGGGTTTATCAATCTTGTTGATTTTCTCAAAGAACCAACTCTTTGTTTTGTTGATTTTTTCAATGGTTCTTTTTGTTTCTATTTGGTCTATTTCTGCCCTAATTTTGATTATTTCTTGCCATCTACTCTTTTTGGGCTTTTGTTCTAGGGCTTTTAGCTGTGCTGTGAGGTTGCTGATGTGAGCTCTCTCCAGTTTCTTTTTGGAAGCACTTAGGGCTATGAGTTTTCCTTTCAATACTGCTTTCATTGCATCCCATAGGTTTGGGTATGTTGTGTTTTCGTTTTCATTGAATTCTAGAAAATCCTTAATTTCTTTCTTTATTTCTTCTTTGACCCTGTTATTCTTTATCAGAGCATTGTTTAGTTTCCATGTGTATGTGGGCTTTTTGTTGTCTTTGTTGTTGTTAAAGACCAGCCGTAGCCCATGGTGATCTGAGAGGATGCATGGGAGTATTTCTATCTTCTTATATCGATGGAGGCTCGTTCTGTGTCCAATTATGTGGTCAATTTTCGAGAAGGTGCAATGGGGTGCTGAGAAGAAGGTGTATTCTTTTACTTTGGGATAGTATGTTCTGTATATATCTATTAATTCTAGTTGGTTTAAAGTCTCTGCTAGTTTTACAGTGTCCTTGTTCAATTTCTGTTTCCCTGATCTGTCCATTGGTGAGAGTGGGGTATTAAAGTCTCCCACTATTATTGTGTGGGGTGAAATGTATTTTTTGAGCTTTAGTAGGGTTTCTTTTATGAATGTGGGTGATTTTTTATTTGGAGCATATAAGTTAAGGATTGAGAGTTCCTCCTGACAGATTTCCCCCGTAATGAGTAAAAAGTGTCCTTCCTTATCTTTTTTGATAACTTTTGGTTGGAAATTTACTTTATTCAATATTAGAATAGCCACTCCAGCTTGCTTCTTGGAGCTGTTTACTTGGAAGTTTTTTTCCCACCGTTTTACTCTGAGAGAGTGTCTGTCTTTGTCTCTGAGATGAGTTTCCTGTATGCAGCAAAAGGCTGGATTTTGTTTATGTATCCAGTCTGATAGTCTATGTCTCTTTATTGGGGAGTTAAGACCATTTATGTTAATAGATATCAAGGAATAGTTGTTTCTGTTTCCTGCCATTATTGCTTTTTTGGGTTGAGTTGTGTCTGTGTTTTTTTCTTCTTTTGGTTTTCTTGTTTAGGAGTTTTCTTGTTCTTACTAGGCTGTATTTTTCCTCATTGTATTGGGTTTTCCACTTATAATTCGTTGTAGTGCTGGGTTTGTGGTCAGATATTGTGTGAATTTTGATTTGTCTTGAAATATCTTTGTCTCTCCATCGATGGTGATTGATAGTTTTGCTGGGTATAGTAGCTTGGGCTTGCACTTGTGCTCTCTTAAGGAGTGCATGATGTCTGTCCAGGCTCTTCTAGCTTTCATAGTCTCTGTTGAGAAATCGGGTGTGAGTCTGATTGGTCTGCCTTTATATGTTACCTGACCTTTTTCCCTTACTGCTTTTAGTATTCTTTCTTTACTTTGGGCGCTTGATGTTTTTACTATTATGTGTCGGGAGGTATTTCTTTTCTGGTCCAACCTATTTAGAGTTCTGAAGGCTTCTTTTATGCTCATGGTCATCTCATTCTTGAGGGTAGGGAAGTTTTCTTCTATGATTTTGTTGAAGATATTTACTGTGCCCCTTAGTTGATACTCTTCTCCCTCTTCTATTCCTATTATCCTTAGGTTCGGTCTTCTCATTGTGTCTTGGATTTCCTGGACATTTTGGGTTAGGAGCTTTTTGTTTTTTGCATCTTCTCTGGCTGTTTTGTCTATGTTTGCAATGTTGTCTTCTGCCCCCGAGATTCTCTCTTCGATCTCTTGTAATCTATTGGAAATGCTTGCTTCTGTGACTCCTGATTTCTTTTTTTGGTGTTCTGACTCTAGGGTTATCTCTTTTAGTGTTTTCTTTATTGTGTCAATCTCTGTTTTAATTTCCTTCTTCCATTCCTTTATTTCTTTGGTTCTGTTTTCCTCTTGTTCTTTGAGTTCTTTGAGTGTTTTTCTTGTTTCTTCTTTAAAAGCTTCTGAATCTTTTTGCTTTTCCTCCCTTTCTTGTTTATTTAACTCTATCAGCGTCTTGAGGCATGATTTCAGGTCTGTGTCTTCTTTTTCTGGAGTGTTTGGAGTTCCGGTGTTTGCTGTTATGGGAGAGCTGGGCTCTGGTGTTGCTAGATTGTCTTGGTTCCCTTGGAATATACTCTTTCTCTTTTCTCTTGCCATTTTGTTGTCAGTGATATGTTCTTACCTTTCCCTTGTATCTGGTCTGTGACCCTGGTTCTCCACTGGTTGAGGTGTCAGATGGGTTGAGCCCCATTTTATGCCTCAGAGTCGTTGGGTGTGAGCAGAAGTTCCAATGTTCTGTTTCTGTTTGCTGGATCAGGCACGGCAGGGCAGGGCAAGGCAGGGGGTGCACTTTCCTTGTGTACTCCACAGAGATCTTTCTGCTCCCCTGCGGACTAGGTCTCCCACTCACCAGTTGCTCAGCCTCTATGAGCCGCTGTTCCGCGTGGCAGGTAGGCCAGGCTCTGCTCTGCGTCTGGAAGTCGCCTCTGGGTGGGAACAGAAGTTCTAATTTTCTGTTCCCAATCGCTGGATCGGGCAGGGCGGGGCAAAGCAAGGTAGGGTGTGCACTTTCCGTGTGCATTCCGCAGAGATCTCTCTGCTCCCCTGCAGTCTTGGTCTCCCACTCACCAGTTGCTCAGCCTCTATGAGCCGCTGTTCTGCCTGGCAGGTAGGCCAGGCTCCGCTCTGCGTCCGGAAACTCATGTTCCTTTTCTTGTATAATTTACACATGATGCTTTACGTTACATTTATTCTTTGTGTCTGACTTCATTTACTCGGCATGGTGTTTCTAAGGTTCACATACGGTCTAGGATGCATCAGATCCACATTGCATTATTGTTTAGGGTCTTTGCCATTGGGCTGAATGGGTTTCCTTTGCATTTGCTGTTGGGACATTTATTATTAGTGCACTGTCTCTACTTGGTTTCCCTGGGAATATGCTCTTCCCCAGTGTATTTCAGTTGTGCAGAGGGGTGCAGTTCTTCATGATATGCATACTTTGATCACATTCAGCCTGTCACCACTTTTATCTTTCTCCTCTTTACTCCTTTTGTTTTCGTTAGAAATTACCTTTAAATTTTATGCCTTTCTTCCTACCCATATGCAGCAGAAAATATATATTTTGTCTTAGACTGGCTGGTTTAACCAAACACAGTGGCCTTCAGTTTTATTCATTTCCAGCAAATCATGATTTGCTTTAGGCTGATTGAAGTTTAGTTACATATTCCAACATTGGGAGCCAGCTTCTACCACACACCACACTGCACCATAGATTTTGAGAAAAGGCTCTCGCTGCACCAGAGCTTACCATTTTTTCTAGAATAACTGTCTAGCAAAACCCTGAGATCTACTTCTTTCCCCCAAAATCAATACTAGGCTTACAGACATTCAATTGCTGCTCCCAGATTTTCTTTATATTCTGGGGATCCAAACGCAAATTATCATGCTTTCATGGCAATAACTTGATCTACTGAACCGTCTTCCATATTCCCAGCTTAATGATTAAGTAGTATTTCGAGTATATCTGAGCATAGTTCATTTATCTAGTCATTAACAGATACTAGGGTTCTTCTGCTTTGTGGCTATTAGAGATGATACCAGAAAATGGTTACCCAAATGTGGCTTCAAGTTCCTGTTTATACTTATGCACGGTGGGGTGCATTTATTTTAAATTTTAAGGAGTTACCATTTTCTATAATAGTTGCTTCATTTCTTAGTCAGAGTAACAGTATACAAAGGTGACAATTTCTTCACACCCTCACCAACACTTGTTAGATTTTGTTTCTTTTTAAAATAGTAGTCATCCATGCGGGGTGTTCTTAGCACAGCACACATTTCTTCAAGATTCCACATTATGCTCAACTAGTGTGCATCTCATTATTTCACCTAACACCCAGGTTTCACTTTACTCTTTGCTGTTGTTAAAAAAGTGGAGAGAGAGAGAGAGAGAGAGAGAGAGAGAGAGAGAGAGAGAGAGAGAGATATGCTTGCTCACATTCTCTTCAGTCTGTGAGAATGACTTTAGCATATGAGCCAGGGAAGAGAGTCCCTAGGTTTTAGAGTACCAAAACATGTGTTTCTTGCTTTGATGCAGTAAAAGCAGAATGCTCTGTGAAATGACCACCATCTAGGAGGTCCCTGCCAGGTATGCAGCCCTCTTCTCCATCTCCAAAGGTCTTTAAGCAAAGCTTAGCTCTCTATGTTTTTTAACGTAAGTGGTCTTAAATGTGTGGACTTCATGTGTGACCTTCTGATCTCTAATTACTGAAATTTTTTGTGTGCTTATTAGCTCTGTGAATATTCCAGGTTAAAATTTTTCTTGTTCATGTTGTTTTTTTTCTGTTTTGAGTGCTATGAGAGCTTGCTTTCAACTAGGATTAGTGCTGGTATGTTTTGCAACGAGTCCTGCTGTAAACATTATACATTTTTTTTTTACTCTGCACATGCTTAACCTTATCTAAGTTGTTCAATAAACAAATGTTTTTAATTTCGATATAATCAAATTACAGTTTTTGCCTAGGTATATTTAGTCCAGCTACTCCAGACTCATAAAGACACTTCTCTCCTTCTTTCTCTGAACTCCATAGTTTGCTTTCCATGTTGAAATGTCCAGCTCCAGTTTTCATCTACCTTTGTATAAAATGATTGATCAGTGGTTTTATTTTTCTAAACATAAAGGTTTTTATATAATTTCCTCTATTTTACTAGTCAGAATAGCCTTTATTTATTGATGTGCAATTTAACTTTTCTTTTCTTTTTCTCTTTATTCTCTCCTTCCCTCATTCTGTCTCTGTGTCTCTTTGTGTCTCTGTGCCTCTCTCTGTGTCTGTCTGTTTCTGTCTCTGTCTGTCTGTCTGTCTGTCTGTCTTTCTCTTTCTCTGCAAGGTCTTCCTTATGTAGCCCAGCTGGCCTCAAACACTTGGTGCTAGCATTACATTTTCTAGTGTGCCCAGAAGGCAATGTCTTTATTGTTTTGTTTCTATTAGGTTTGCAAATCAGTTTTTACACTCTGTTTCTCTTCTTAATTCATCCTTTTGCCTAATAAATATTAGTTTCTTAAGAAAAAACTGCAAATTTCTTTTATACTTTAAATTCCATGAAATTGCTGCTATCCAGTCATTTTATCACAAAAAAAAAAAAAAAAAAAAAAAAAAAAAAAAAAAAGTATGGCTCCAAATAGCAGGATATCACATTATCTGATTTTAAAAGTTCTTGAATTTTTAAGATTGATTTGGCTCTTTATTTACTTTTTATTTTGCTATATAAATTTTAGATTAAGTTTAATAAATTTCTTTGGAAAAACTGGAACTAACACTTTTATTGCATTTCATTGAATTTTAAATCAACATTAGAAAAAATAGTCATTTTTATTGTATCAAGACAGCTTACCTAAGAGTGCAGAATGTCTTTATTTATTAAAATAATTATATCTTATGTTCTTTATTAAAGTTTTAAATTTTTCCTCACGGATGATGTCAACATTTTTATATGGTTAAAGCCAAGATGCTTTCTAGTATTTATTTATTGTTATTTTAAGTAATATCATTTAAAATGTTATTCTGAGTAAGCTGCTACTGAAATGAAAAAATTGAATTGATTTTTCTAGATCAATCTATCTGGATATCTTGCTGAACTCTCTTATTACTTCAAATAATTTTCTATTGCACATTTGTTGATTGTATTGGGTTTTCTTGATTGATGATATTATCACCTGTAACTAGTGATGGCTTTATTTCTTTCTGATATTTGAACCCATTCCCTTTCCCCCTATATGTTAATCAACTCGGTTTAGTGAGGTAGGTGCTGACACAAGATATTCCTGTTCATTTTAATATCAAGGAAAAATTTAGTTTGTCCATCTTGATGTCTTTGATGTTTAAAATTCTCTTTGTGCTCCCTACTCCCTCAGAGTGACCTCAGGACACCCAACTTGGTTCCCTTGTCTTTATTCTTAAAAAGAAAGCCACACACAGTTACTATCTCTGCAGCAAAATGATGAGAGTTGTTAATGGGTCCCTGGCCCTTGGATCCTATGCTGTTCAAAGCTTCATCTCCTTTCTGCAATTGTATGTAAAATACAGAAAGCACGCTATCTCTAATTTTTGACCACTTATGGTAGGCCAAAAGGTCTTGTTGAAGAGCTCTTTGATTTCCTGCAAGGACTATCCTTTCATACATTTGTCTAGTCTGTCAGGGGACAGACCTCACCCATATTAAGATTTGCACCTGTACCACATACCAACCTCTAATAGACATGCAATACACTGCAGTGACTAGCTGCTCTTCTCCATAGGACCCTTCACCTTACCTTCTACAAACTGCCCTATCATTTATAATGGTGACATTACTGTTTACCTTTTTCTGTTCTGTCTGAGTGTGGTTTATGTGTCTGGACAAAGGTTTCCCTAGAAAAGCAGTGTGATTAGAATTGGCTTCTACTCACTGTCTGAAGGGCAAAGTAAGACCCAGCCTTTACTTGTAGACCAATCAGTCATTATTGCTCACAGTTATGTTTATTACAATTGATGTTGAAGAAAGCAACTGTCCTCTAAAGAAAAGGCTTGAAAACTGACATTGGTTAGACAATCTGACATTTTAATGGAAAAGTCTGTTATAAAAACACAGGATCTTGTGGAAACAATATAAATTGATTTTATGAAAGATAAGTTAATACCTGGTTTGTTATATAATGGAGACTGATTAATTTTCCATTTATTTAAGTCCAAAAGCACTAACAAGGACATGCAGGAAAAACAGGTAATTCCTACCTCATAATATGCTGAGATAATATAATTTTATGCTTGCAAAAGAGGAAGATATAGACTACCAAGGTCATATGAGGTAATAATGAGACATGGAGTTTTTGTGGAAAAGCCAAATTAGAAAGTCAACCTGATTTGATGCTGAGGCTCTAGAGTAATTCCCTATAGGATAAAGCTGTAGACCATTATTTGATCTCAAAAGTAGTGGGACAGTACTCTTCCAGATAGACTTTCTGCTGAAAGTCATAGGGGCTAAAGTCATAGGTAGGCACCAGTGATCACCAACTTCCAGAGGGAAGATGGGAAACTCGGCTGCTTAAACAGCCATCATTATCAGCATTGACTAGGCTTAAAAAAGATTGCTAACTAGAGGTATCTAAGTAAGCTTTAACAGTGCCACATCTGAGAAGACCTTTATTTAATAACTAACTAGCGTAGTTAATGAATACTTTTCAGAACAGAAAGCAAACAATCTAGGTGGGTTCAATGGTAAGTTCTATCAGACAGTCAGATAGAACGTATAGCAGCTACCAGTTATATTCTCCATAAAACAGAAGTAGGGTGAAAATATCTTTGAGCCAAGCATTATGCTAATACTGAACCAGACACACACAGCACAAGAAAACAACTGATCAATCTTTGTCATGAGAACAGATAGAAAATTCCACAAGAAAATACCACCAAGCTGAGTAGAATAATATGAAAATAACTATATACCACAGAAAGGGAATTTAGCTCGCATACACTAAAGGCTGCTGTAGCATTAAAAATGAATTTTCATAACCCATCACATCAACAGGCTAAAGCAGAATGTAACATAATCATGTTAACAGGAACAGAAAAAGAGATTCCGAAGCTCTTAGTGCACTGGAAAGAGAAAGGCTCCACCTCAACTCAATAAAGAATGTTGGAAAATCAAAACAAAAGAAAAAAAAACCCACAAATTTCAACTGTCCAGCACCAAGGTAAGGTGATCCTTTGTCTCCTCTCCTTTACAACATCATGGTCAAAGCTAATGCAAAATACTAAAAGAAGAAAACCAGGCCTGGTGGCTCTAGTCTGAAACGCAGCTGCTTTGAAGGCTGTTGCAGGAAGGCTTGTGGCTTAGAGAGTGAATTCAAGGCAAGTCTAGACAAGCTGAAGAGGCTCCCTTTACAATAATAATCCCAAAGTTATTAGGGATATAGCTCACCTGGCAAGTGTGCATAGCATGTGTAAGGCCCAATGTTCAGTTCCCAGTATCCCCTAAAATAAGTAAATAAATTGATCTATACATAGATTTATTAAAAAACATAGATATTGAAATGAAAGAAATAAAATTGCCTATGTTTGTTCATACCCTGATTACTTAAAATTTATATAAGAAGGAGCTGAAAAAATGGCTCATCAGTTAAGAGTGCTGGCTGTTCTTCCAGAGGTCCTCAGTTTAATTCCCAGCACCAACATGGTGACTCGTGAGCATCTGTAAAGGGATCAGATGCCTTCTTTTGTCATGGAGGTGTACATGTAGCAAAGCACTCATAAACAAACAAACAAACAAATAAATAAACAAACTTAAAAAAGAAGGCAGTATACTCATATGCATAAAATAAATACATCCTAAAAATTTTACATGAAATATCATTAAAAAAAACAACTAATCTTTAAACTAATACACAATTACAGCAAAATTGCAGGATACACATTTAATATACAAAGGTCATTTTTTTTTTCAGTGTAGCAGCAGTTAACAAGTGGAGTTTGACACCATAAGCATCACGATTTACATTAGCATCCACCAATTGTAACACCTCGGTATGAATATGGTAAAATATGTGCAAGATCTATATGAGAAAAACGATGAGATTTGATTAAACAAATCTCAGAACAACTGAATAAGTTGAGAGATATTCCGATTTTATAGACAGAAAAGCTAAATATTGTCAAGAAGAGAAATTCTAAATTTGCCCATAGTCTTATGACAATTTGATTCAGAATTTGGGACATTAACACTGCATATACCTACAAACTATCTGTAAAATTTATGTTGTAAAATTCCTAAGATAGACAATCGCCCAACACTGATAAGAGACCATAGCCAGAGGATCGGCATTTCCCAAGCTCAAGATTCGTCCCAAAAATTAATTCTAAATTGCTCATAGGTCTAAGAATATAATACAAAACTACATAACTCATAGAGCATAGGGAAAAAAAAATCTAGAATATTTTAGTATGGTGATGACATTTTACCTATAATATCAGTGACATAATTCTGGAAAGAAATGATTGATAAACTCTACTTCTTTTAAAAAATCTGTTCTGGAGCTTCTAAAGGTTGAAAAACTGGTGAGTAGAAGATCTAGGCAGCCAGGGAGCAGAGAGATCTCTGCGGAGTGCGCACGGAAAGCCCACCCTTTTCCCTGCCCAACCTGAACCAAGGACCAGGAACAGAACTTTGGAACTTCTGTTTCCACCCGGCGGCGACTTCAGGGCACAGAAAAGAGCCCGTCCCATCTGCCACCCGGACTGGCAGCTCCTAAAGGTTGAAAAAGTGGTGAGTAGGAGATCTAGGCAGCCAGGGAGCAGAGAGATCTCTGTGGAGTGCGCACAGAAAGTGCACCCTCTGCCCTGCCCTGCCTGATCCAGGTACCAGAAACACAACTTTGGAACTTCTGTTCCTACCCAGCAACTCTGAGACATAGAACAGGGCTCTGCCCATCTGCCACCTGGACCAGTGGAGATACAGGGACACAGACCAGATACAAGGGAAAATTGAGAACATATCACTGACAACAAAATGGCAAGAGGAAAGCGAAAGAGTATATCCCAAGGAAACCAAGACAACCTGGCAACACCAGAACCCAGCTCTCCCATAACAGCAAACATTGGAATGCCAAACACTCCAGAAAAAAAAGACGAAGACCTGAAATCATACCTCAAGATGCTGATAGAGATACTTAAACAAGAACGGGAGGAAAAGCAAAAAGATTCACAAGCTTTTAAAGAGGAAACAAGAAAAACACTCAAAGAACTAGACGAAAACAGAACCAAAGAGATGAAGGAAAGGAAGAGGGAATTTAAAACAGAAATTGACACAATAAAGAAAACACTAAAAGAGATAACCCTAGAGGTAGAACACCAAAAAAAGAAATCAGGAGTCACAGAAGCAAGCATTTCCAATAGATTACAAGAGATGGAAGAGAGAATCTAAGGGGCGGAAGACAACATTGTAAACATAGACAAAACAGCCAGAGAAGATGCAAAAACCAAAAAGCTCCTAACCCAAAATGTCCACGAAATTCAGGACACAATGAGAAGACCGAACCTAAGGATAATAGGAATAGAAGAGGGAGAAGAGTATCAAATAAGAGGCACAGTAAATATCTTCAACAAAACCGTAGAAGAAAACTTCCCTACCCTCAAGAATGAGATGACCACGAGCATAAAAGAAGCCTTCAGAACTCCAAATAGGTTGGACCAGAAAAGAAATACCTCCCGACACCTAATAGTCAAAAGACCAAGTGCCCAAAGCAAAGAAAGAATACTAAAAGCAGTAAGGGAAAAAGGTAAGGTAACATATAAAGGCAGGCCAAACAGAATCACACCCGATTTCTCAACAGAGACTATGAAAGCTAGAAGAGCCTGGACAGACATCATGCAGACCCTAAGAGAGCACAAGTGCCCGCCCAAGCTGCTATACCCAGCAAAACTATCAATCACCATAGATGGAGAGATGAAGATATTTCAAGACAAATCAAAATTTACACAATATCTGACCACAAACCCAGCACTACAACAAATTATAGGTAGAAAACCCAATACAATGAGGGAAAATACAGCCTAGTAAAAACAAGAAAACTCCTAAACAAGAAAACCAAAAGAAGAAACAGACACAGACACAACTCAACCCACAAAAGTAATAATAGCAGGAAACAGAAACAACTATTCCTTGATATCTATTAACATAAATGGACTCAACTCCCCAATAAAGAGACATAGGCTATCACACTGGATACATAAACAAAATCCAGCCTTTTGCTGCATACAGAAAACTCATCTCAGAGACAAAGACAGACACTATCTCAGAGTAAAAGGGTGGGAAAAAAACTTCCAAGCAAAGAGTCCCAAGAAGCAAGCTGAAGTGGCTATTCTAATATTGAATAAAGTAAATTTCCAACCAAAAGTTATCAAAAAAGATAAGGAAGGACACTTTTTACTCATTACAGGGAAATCTGTCAGGAGGAACTCTCAATCCTTAACATATATGCTCCAAATAAAAAAGCACCCAATTTCATAAAAGAAACCCTACTAAAGCTCAAAAAATACATTTCACCCCACACAATAATAGTGGGAGACTTTAATACCCCACTCTCACCAATGGACAGATCATGAAAACAGAAACTGAACAAGGACACTGCAAAACTAGCAGAGACTTTAAACCAACTAGAATTAATAGATATACACAGAACATATCATCCTAAAGTAAAAGAATACACCTTCTTCTCAGCACTCCATGGCACCTTCTCGAAAATTGACCACATAATTGGACACAGAAGGAGCCTCAATTGATATAAGAAGATTGAAATACTCCCATGCATCCTCTCAGATCACCATGGGCTACGGCTGGTCTTTAACAACAACAAAGACAACAAAAAACCCACATACACATGGAAACTAAACAACGCGTTGTTAAACGATAGCAGGGTCAAAGAAGAAATAAAGAAAGAAATTAAGAATTTTCTAGAATTCGACGAAAACAAAAACACAACATACCCAAACCTATGGGATGCAATGAAAACACTACTGACAGGAAAACTCATAGCCCTAAGTGCTTCCAAAATGAAACTGGAGAGCTTACATCAGCAACTTGACAGCACAGCTAAAAGCCCTAGAAAAAAAGGAAGCAGATATACCCAAGAAGAGTAGTCGGCAAGAAATAATCAAAATTAGGGCAGAAATAGACCAAATAGACACAAAAAGAACCATTAAAAATCAACAAAACCAAGAGTTGGTTCTTTGAGAAAATCAACAAGATTGATAAACCCCTAGCCAGACTAACTAGAGGGCAAAGAGAGAGTACACAAATTAACAAAATCAGAAAAAAAAGTGGAGACATAACAACTGAAACTGAAGAAATTCAAGAAATCATCAGATCCTACTACAAAAACTTATACTCCACAAAATTAGAAAATCTGGAGGAAATGGACAAATTCCTAGACAGATACAAGATCCCAAAGTTAAACCAGGACCAAGTAAACCATCTAAATAACCCTATAACACCTAAAGAAATAGAAGAAGTCATCAAAAGCCTCCCAACCAAAAAAAAAAAAAAAAAAAAAAAAAAAAAAAAAAAAAAAAGCCCAGGTCCATAGGGGTTCAGTGCATAATTTTATCAGACATTTATTGTGGATATAACACCAATACTCTCCAAACTATTCCAAAAGATAGAATCAGATGGAATACTACCTAACTCATTTTTTTGAGGCTATAATTACCCTCATACCTAAACCACACAAAGACCCTACAAGGAACGAGAATTTCAGACCAATCTTACTTATGAACATCGATGCAAAAATACTCAACAAAATTCTTGCAAACCGAATCCAAAAACACATCAAAACGATCATTCATCATGACCAAGTAGGCTTCATCCCTGAGATGCAGGGATGGTTTAATATAAGGAAATCCATCAATGTAATCCACCATATAAACAAACTCAAAGAACAAAATCACATGTTCATCTCACTAGATGCTGAGAAATCATTTGACAAAATTCAACACCCTTTCATGTTAAAAGTCCTGGAAAGAACAGGAATCCAAGGTCCATACTTAAACATAGTAAAAGCAATATACAGCAAACGAACAGTCAACATCAAACTTAACGGTGGGAAACTTGAAGCAATCCCACTAAAATCAGGGACTCGACAAGGCTGCCCACTCTCCCCCTATCTATTCACCATAGTACTGGAAGTCCTGGCTGGAGCAATTAGGCAGCAAAAGGAGATCAAGGGGATACAAATCGGAAAGGAAGAGATAAAAACATCACTCTTTGTCGATAATATGATAGTGTACTTAAGTGACACCAAAAATTCCACCAGAGAACTCCTACAGCTGATAAACAAGTTTAGCAAAGTGGCTGGATACAAAATTAAGTCAAACAAATTATTAACCTTCCTATACTCAAAGGACAAACATGTGGAGAAAGAAATCAGGGAAAAGGTACCCTTCACAATCGTCACAGAAACTATGAAATACCTTGCTGTGACTCTAACTAAGCAAGTGAAGGACCTGTAGGACAAGAACTTCAAACCTCAAAAGAAGGAAATTGAGGAGGATCTCAGAAAATAGAAAGATCTCCCATGCTCATGGATTGGAAAGATCAACATTTTAAAAATGGCCATCCTACAAAAGCAATCTATAGATTCAATGCAATCCCCATCAAAATTCCAACCCAGTTCTTCATGGAATTGGAAAGATCAATGTGCAATTTCATATGAAATAACAAAAGACCTAGAATAGTGAAATCCATCCTCAACAACAAGAAAATATCTGGGGGAATCACTATCCCTGACCTCAAGCTATATTACAAGGCAATTGTGCTGAAAACTGCTTGGTACTGGTACAGAAATAGGCATGTGGATCAATGGAATAGAATAGAAGATTCAGAAATGAGCCCTCATGTATATGGTCACCTGATTTTTGACAAAGGAGCAGTAAACATTCAATGGAAAAAGGACAGCCTATTCAACAAATGGTGCTGGTCCAACTGGCACTCAGCATGCAAAAGAATGAAAATAGACCCCTTCTTATCTCCTTGTACAAAGCTTAAGTGTAAGTGGATCAAAGATCTCCACATTAAACCAGATACACTGAAACTATTAGATGAGAAACTAGGGAAAACCTTAGAATACATAGGCACAGGAGAAAATTTTCTTAACAAAACACCAATGGCTCAATCTCTAAGGTCAAAGATTAACAAATGGGACTCAATGAGATTGCAAAGTTTCTGTAAGGCTAAGGACACTGTCAAGAATACAAAACGGCAACCAACAGAATGGGAAAAGATCTTTACCAATTCCACATCAGATAGAGGCCTAATATCCAAGGTATACAAAGAACTCAAAAAGCTAGACACCAGAGAATCAAATAACCCTATTTAAAAATGGGGTACAGAGCTAAACAAAACGTTCTCAGTTGAGGATTATCAAATGGCTGAGAAATATCTGAAGAAGTGCTCCACATCCTTAGCCATCAGGGAAATGCAAATCAAAGCAACCCTGAGATTCCACCTCACACCAGTCAGATTGGCTAAGATCCAAAACTGAGATGACAACAGATGCTGGCGAGGTTGTGGAGAAAGAGGAATACTTCTCCACTGTTGGTGGGGTTGCAAACTAATACAACCACTCTGGAAATCAGTCTGGCGATACCTCAGAAAATTGGACATAATACTACCTGAAGTCCCAGCTATTCCACTTCTGGGCGTATACCCCAGAGACACCTTAGTACACAACAAAGATATATGTACCACAATGTTCATAGCAGCTCTATTTATAATAGCCATAAGCTGGAAAGAACCCAGATGTCCTTCAGAAGATGAATGGATACAAAAATTGTGGTACATTTACACAATGGAATACTACTCAGCCACCAGACACAATGACTTAACCAAATTCTTAAGAAAATGGCTGCATCTAGAGAATATCATCCTGAGTGAGATAACCCAGTCACAAAAGAACAGACATAATATGCAGTCACTGATAGTGGGATGCTAATCCCAGAGGCTCGCACTGCCCCAGAAATATCTCACAGACTGTATGAATTCCAAGAAATAAAGAAAACAAAACAAAAAAAAAAGTCATGCTCAATCCTTACCCACCAAGAACACATTGACAAATTCCAGGTTGTACCCTGTATTGCATGTACTGTCTGCTCATTGTTAAAAAAAAAAAAAAAAAACTTACACACCAAGAAAACTTTGACTATTTCCAGGTTGCATCTTGTTTTACATGTACTTTATGCTCATTGTTACTGGTGGGATCTTTATTACATTATTAAACCTTAAAAAAAAAGTACTGACAAAAATGTATTGTATAATTTTATGCAAAAAATGCTTAAAATCTGTACATTTATCTTTGTTTTGTAAAATAAAGTTTTTAAAAAATCTGTTCTGGAAAAAGACAATGGCAAAGGACTGAAAAATAATGCAGTCTGGGGAAAATAATCTGATAAACTTGGTTGAGATATATTTATAAGAGAGAATCTATCTTCAATATATAAAAAGTAAAATTCAATTTAAAATTAAAGATAAAATAATAGACCTGATAAAGACTATTATTCAAGATGCACAAAGAAATGTGAAGACACCAAGAAAAAATAAACTACTAAAACTGTCAAGAATACCCTCATCAAACAACCCAAAAATGGTGAATAAGCTTTCGAGAATTGAATGGCTTAATCTTGGGTGCCGGGTACCCCAAATCTCAAGATGGTCACTTGAATGGGCCTCAGTTGGACCTTGTCATTCTCGAACCCATGGGTATATACACTTACAGTCCAGAATTCTTATTACTAAGGACAGCAGAAAATCTTTCTAAAATCACAGAGATGAGTTTTAAGGAACCAAGTTTTACATTTTATCCTACAAAGCCCTTTTATACTTTGTCTAACAAAGAAAATATCAGTGTGTGCTAAGGATTAATTACAGGCAGCTGTGTAAGCAAGTACGTATGTCTATGTATATATAATGGTCAGTGCAGATACATTTTCTTGTTCCCAAGGCAGAGAGGGTCTAGAAGTAATTACACTCAGTAGTTAGTAATCAAGTATTTATTTCTAATATATCATCCAGTAAGAGAGCTGGGAATTCTGGGACAATAGCTGATTCTGGGAACGGTTCAAGAAACAAAAGATAGTAATTCTGAGGTAAATGAAGTAAAGCATATTTAAGGCCACAGTATTGGGAGAAAGGAGACAAAATGGAGCCCATATAAAGAGCTCCTAATGGTGAAACCTGGAATAATTTGGCCAACAAAGTAAAATGAATAAAACGTAATCCAAAGAACCTCAGAAATGAGTACACAGAGAACATACATCAGCTGAGTCCAAGAGCTCTTAGCACAGCTCCTCTTGAAGTGTTAGCCTCAAGTATTTCCCTAATGAGTGAAGTATGGCAAAAAGAAACAGTGATACCCAAATGAAGTACTGTGTCATGCGGGTGATTGATGCAGGTTAACATCAGTGGTTGAAAGCTCACGTTGATAGTCCTCATCCTTACTCTTTGTCATTGATTAAAATAGTGGCCATCATTGCCAAAATCCATAGCACTAATTATTCCACAGGAGAAATGAGAGATTGGAGGCAGGTATGCTCTACCAAATATTTAGCTACTGTCCCTCAGACCTGCCTAGGTCATCAATGCCATTCTACAAGAATTAATTTCAGGGAAGAGGAAGTTAAAAAGACACTGTCACCAAACATCACATGGTGTCCTGGATGGCACACTATAGTGGGAAAAGAACACTATGTTCAAACAAGAACAAAAACCAAAAACACCATAAATACTAGTTGATAACGGTGTATTGTTATTGGTTCACTAAATGGGACAAATGTACCAACCTCCATAACATAATGACTGGGGGAAAACAAATTGTTGAGTGCCTCAACATTCAGTTACCATCTTGTAAAGCTTAAAATAAATTATTTATTAAAGAAATCCTTCTAGAGGCTTCTCAAAGGCTCTCAGTGTAGTCTTCTCTGGTGAGCAGTGGTGCTGGATAAGAAAGCTGCTCTCCACATCCCCAGGCTGTGTAAATAGAGGTGAGTATAAGAGGTGGAGAATGAATATCCCCCTGACTTACTAGGTCAAACAATGTCCATCTTGAGACAGAGGCAGATAGGTGTCTCTAACCCTGTGTGTGCAGGTCTACCTGACTCTACATTCAGTAATGGCTTCTCTGCAGGAGAACAGGTGGCTTAATTGAAGCCACAAACACCACCTTATCTAATGACTTAAGAGAGAACTGGTGTCTTAAAAGGACTACAGGAACCCACATGCATAATCAATCCTGATTTGGAATAGTCCCATTGTCTAGCTGCTTGCTCTCTTAGAGACACATTTGTTTTAATAGAAAAGAAAAGAAAACAAAAAACAAAACAACAACAAAAAACAAGACATCCCCAGAATTCACAGGAGGGCATGCCTGGAGGGACTGGGGCAGAGCCTTGTGGCAACAACGTGTTTCTTTCCAAGTGCCTTGTCACTGTTGGGGGTGGATAAATACACCAATCTTTACCTGTTTTTTTTTCTCTAAGTGTATAAAGTGACTCTTTCTCACTGCCCACCTCACAGCCGCCACACTCCAGTTTCTGCTTTGTTCCTATTTTCAAGGCCTTCTGGCATTACCTCAGAATAAACTAAAAATCTCCTCAAATTGGATCCTTGACTAATTCCAGAGGGAGAGTTTGTAAATTCTGTTTGCTTATGGATTCTACACAGTGTTTGCAAATTCCATAGGGCTGGAAGGTCTCCAGACCTATTTAAATCCCCTTTCCAATTATCCAGCCCCATCAAAGATGTCACTGGCTTGAAACAAAAAACCCAGAAGAATTATTTTCTACAGTTTGTAAAAGGATGGAATTTTTAAGGCATATGTTGCCTGTTTGGTAATATTACATGGAGTTCTAGAAAGCAACTGACCTTGAGTCTCCTGACTCAGAGCTAGAGGAACCACAGCCTGGCCCTGCAGGTGGCAGTCTGGTTTTCCCACCCAGCATGTGGAAGACTTTGTATAAATCTGGAAAAAACATTTTAGAGTTCTACCACCCACATTCAGTTTGGATGCTCCCTGGAACCACAAGAAGGTTGCCACAGTTGTCACTCCCTCCCTGCACCCCCACTCTGGAGGCATTTGTCAGTTGAAACGCATTACCATTATCAGTTGAATGGGAAGTGTGGAATGTTAGTGGGCAGCAGGAGTCACTAATGACAAATTCTAAGGTATTTTTGAGTGGCATCTTGGGGCCTCTTCCTGTGACAATCATTTTTTGATTTGGGCTTTTGTATATGTTGTCTCCCATAGTTCTACCCTGATTATGACCATGGAAATCCCCTGAACTGGGGTCCCATTCAGTAATAAGGGGAAATAGTGGTACAATTCATCCCTCAGTGCTTCCTATCGCTGAGATGATGTGCATCTCACTCTCCTGCCGTCATGCCACGGTCGCCCACCACCACCCAACTCATGTCCTCAAACTGTGAGCTGACAAAAATGCCTCCTTTCTTAAGTTGCCATTGTCAGAACAGCAGGTGACTCATCCAGGTATTCAATGAAAAGCCACCAGAAGGTGAAGGTTTATGCATCCCACCAGAACACTGACACTGCTGGATACAATAAACCTTTCTCCCTTTTTTTCTTTGCAGCTTAGCTACAGTTCTTTAAAAATCAGAGTCTCTTCCTAAGGGTTTAATAGATTAGCACTCAGCCATCAGATTATCTACTCTAATCAGTCAATCCACTAACACTCCTTGAGAGTCAGTATATAAAACACATCTCGGTTGCTTACTCTGCAAAATGAATACATGAATGTGAGTTCTGTGCCAACCAAGTCATTTTGAACAAGTGGAAGTGATCAATGGAAAGTGCTGAGCATTTAGCATGAGGTCAGCCCTCTGTGGGTGGGTTCTACTGATGGTCCATTGTTGGTGCTCCAGTTTGGTGATCCCACTTTGAGCACAGTAAAGAGTTATTCTAGGCCTCAAGTTCCTCTTGGGGAAGATGGAGATGCCTTTGTTCTCTATGTCTGTCATGAGCCTTACATAAGATCACATGTGGAAAACTACTTTAAACATTAGAGAATATGGATCAAAATGTAAGTAACAAGCATTTATTTGTTGGTGAGAGGGATAAGAGCTTAATTCCAAGAGAGGGGAAGAAATTGAATACTCATGTTCTATTTCTTGCTCTTGCGACAGGCCTGGGCCAAGATCTTGAGTGATATCTACTACACCATCCTGTTCCAGATCGCTAGGTCCAGGTGTTTGAGTGACTGGTTATGCTGTTTAAACTATAATTTGACATAACTTTGTTTAAACTGTAATTTGATACAATCACTTGAGAAGAGGGTTTTGTTGTTTTTGTTTTTTAGACAAAATCTTACTATATAACCCTAGCTGGTCTTGAACTTACTCTGAAGACCAGGCTGGCCTAAAACTTTCAGCAAACTGCCAGCTTCTATCTCCTGGGTAATGGGATTATAGGCATACACAACCATGTCCAGCTGAGAAGAGGATCTGAATGAAGAATTATTTATACAAGATTGGCCTGTGAGCAAGTTTGGGGTGACTATATTGATCATTCATTGATATAGGAAAATTTACCCTGAGTTTAGGCATCATCATCTCATGGCCTGTGCCCTGGAATACGCAGGGGTGGAAAATACTAGATGATTACTGACAAATCAAATACAGACAGTCATTTTCTTCACTCTTGACTGTGGATATGATGTGACCAGCTGCTTGAATTCTTGCCTTGACTTTACCCACCATAGAGTGTAGCTGGGCACTGTAAGTCTAGCACACCTTATCCTCCCCTCTGTTGCTACTTGTCAGGGTGTCATAGCAACAGAAATGTAGAAAGAAAGACATTGAATATGGAAGAAATGGTAAAAATGAGATTAATAATAGTCTCAAGCTTTGCTTTCCGGCTACAAAAGTCATTGACCTGTTGATCTGCTTGACATTTCATGGTAGAATCTTCCCAATCTTCTGACTCTTCAGAGAATTTTACTCAAGGATGTTCTCTTTAAATGTTGTTGTCTAGCAAAGAGGGCAGATGCCAATGTCTAAGGCACAACTAGATCACTGTCACCTCTGAAAGTGATTCAGGCCTTTGTGCTTGAATTATTGTGGCTGCCATTTAAGGACCATGGGCTGAACTGCTGCAGATGTGATAGCAAAGCTCTGCAAGGCACATGGAAGGGTTGGTGGATTGTAAAGCTCCTGAATCTATGGAAGAGGTTAAGGAGCACAGGAAGGTGTTATATAATGAGCTTCTAGTTCACTAATATGCATACATTTTTATCACCCACCTATGGGAATTAAAGTCTCTTATTAAAACAAAATGCAGACTCTCCATAGTTTTAACCCTCATAGGAGACTTCCCAGGTACAGAAAGGTATTTGGGGTACTTGTGCCTACCTCTATTCCTTCCATGTTTTATGTGCCTCCTGGGTTTGCTCTCTTTAATTACTATGACACCATTGCATTGGCTTCCTTATAAACTCTGCCCTAGCAGTGAGCAAAACATTCTGAAACTTTTCATTTGCACTGGAAAACAAAGTTTTGAATCTTGAGGACTAGACTTTTCTGAAAGGCTTTCTTCAGCAGAATAAAGGAGAAAATGAAAAATGTGAAATCCAGAACACAAATTTCTAAGTTAGTCATAGCCACTGTCTCATCCCTTCTCTGGATGTAGCTGGAGCCATAGATGAGCTAAGATGTGCTTACTCTTGGGCCCTGAACTTCCAACTCACAGTTTTATAGTTTCCTGACCCTGTTGATAGTGCCCCAACAGTTTGGATACTTTTTAAACCTAAGACAAATTCAACAAACAGAAGAAGCCTCCCAAGAGTGGTTATTCTCCATGAAAGGAGAATATGAAAGACCCCAGCTATGAAAGGATAACAGTATCTAATATGGTAGTTAGTATACGTCACTCGGTATGTAATAAAAGGGGTCTACTGTCAAGCTCATTTAAGACCACATTTCTGAAACCTGCTCTCAGACAGGTATAGCAATGACCCCAGTGCATGTCCATTTTAAAGACACAAGATGCTGTTATGGGTGACTGACCAAAGGTTTCAGCCTGGCCAAATCTTCCTTAGAACCAGAATTTGGTCCATGGTCCCTCTCCTTCATCTCTTCCCCAGTCTATTTCTGCTTTCATGACTGTCAGACAACCTTCATTATGTCTGAAGAGCCCCATAAATCAATAGGTACCTCCACAGTAGATCTAATTCTACCCTGATAGCTGATTCTCATCAGACTGGCATGGTCAGGAACCCAGGCTGGACATTTGAGAGTAATCCAAGTGATTGGTAGTTCAAGTGTTCCAGTCTTTTAGTATAGGTACTTTCTGTCTCTGGTTGACCCTGGTGGTCCAACTACTAACTTGTAGGTTAGATGGACAGATGGGATCTTCTTTCTCATCATGGAGATTGTTTCTCTTTGTTCAGGGTAGCTGCCTCCCTGAAGGGACATTAACACTTAGTTGTTTCAGATCGGGTGCTTCACTTCAGGAACACAGCCAAGACAGCTCATGTAGGCCCATCCACATTATATTATTCATGACTCTTTGGCACCCTAAGAGGACAGGAGCTCTGAAAGTAGCAAAATAAACAAAAAGTCAAACACAAAGTGTTGTCTGGGAAACTTTGGAAAAGGTAGAGCTGTGGTCATAGCCCAGTCAACAGTATGCTGGTTGTTTGGAGAAGCAAAATAAAATTCCATCTGTGTCCACAGCTGTGTCAGAGACGGCCTACACAGAGCATGCACACAGACACCTGTCAACACAGCAACACCCAGTTACCAGAAGAGTTTACTTTCCACAAGCCTATTCAGAATTTTAAAATCAAATGATTTAAAACACCTTCAATATTTTCTTACTGTACAGCTTGGCATGTAACTAGATATGGTCCCTGAGTAAGCTACAGCTCAAAAGCTCATGATTAACCAACTGTTGGTGTTTGAACATAGCCATCTCTGAGAAGAGGGCTCTGATGTGTAGTTTACTGTTTGCTGAATGTGCCATTGTGATGCCACTGAATACCTGGTTGGTCCCATGGGCAGTGTGCCTGGAGCGATGGCTCAGCTACTCTCCCAGAGGCTCAGAGTTCAGTTCTCAGCTCCCATAGCTGGTGCCTTTCAACTCCTTTAACAACAGTTCTGCTCCATCTTCTCCTGGTTTCCCTATTGAGCATTACAGTCCCGTTCAAATACCTACCCAAGACACCATCCCTGCAACACGGACCATTAAAAACAAATTCAGGAATTAAAAAAAAAATCTTTTTTCCCTCTTAAAGGATTTATGATATTATTTTATGTGTGTTAGTATTTTGCAAGCATTTGTGTATGTGCACCCTGTGTATGCCCGGTGCCTGTGGAGGTCAGAAGAAGATACTGGATCCTCTGGGGCTGGGGTTACATAGGGCTATGAGCCGCCAAGTGTACTGGGAATCAATCCGGATCTTTTTCAAGAGCAGCACGTGTACTTTAACTGCTGAGAGATCTCTCCAGCTCAAGATCTTTTGAGTTAACACCCTTACTGTGTCATGCCTCGTGGTATCTGCCATCAACCAGACCTCAGGAAGGTCCTGTTTTGATGCTGAACACTCCTGGATTTCCAACCTCTGTCACCACAACTAAATCAACTTTTCTAGAGAAATCACCTGGTCTGTCCTATTCCATTACAGCAACAGAAAATGGGTAAGAAAATACCCAGAAATCCCCACACCTCAGCTGGTAATTCCCCAGGAGAATTTTCCCCAAGAAATTCAAGAGCTCTGTTAGTGAAAACATTCTTTATAAGATTTATCCTGGAACAAGCCTGTGGGATCCAACAAAGAAGATTTTTTTTTATCCTTCTTCTTTTAAACCCCAACATTGTGCTGTGCATAGGTATGTCCATTACACAGAGGTCTCTGCCTTCCCTTAGGATTCTGTAAATTATCCAAGTAATTATCCCGGGCTGGGGTTGCAGTGTTTCCAAGCTGCTAGTTTTCAGGGATGGATGCTGATTAATGATCAGACACACATGGAAGTGTCAGGCACAGTGATGGGCAGACTGAGAGCCTGGAGGGCCTCTGGGAGATAAGGTCCTTGGATTAGAAGGGCTGTGAAGTACAAAATAGTCTTATTAAAAATGCATGCTGTTGAGGAAGAAACCTTTAAGTGACCTCATTTTTGTTCCATTCTAAAAGATTTCCTACTCCAGCTGGCCTCCCGTGAGTGGATTAGGTCACTTTTTCTTTTCTCTTCCAAGCATCCTGTTTCTTTTCATTTCTGCTGAAATCATCATCACCCTTGGGGCATGCTATCTTTTCAGAGACATGAACTCCAGTCTTCAGCCCAGGCCTCTGCAGAGAGAACATGCCCTAATGGCTCTGCTTTCTTTTCTACCAGGTGGGACAAATTCTACCACATTGATCTTTGGGGATTTTGACGTGTTATTCATTATTTATTGTTAGTATTTGGTTTTAGAGGTATTTCAATTTTTTTTACTTGTTTATGGTTAAAATGATTATGAGACTTCCCAGAGATCCTAATGCTAAGGAAAGCTTTGTCTTGTTGGTTCAGTCCAGATCAGGTGCCTTCTGCATCATCAGGCAGCATTAGACACAGAGTCCAGTGCCAGGGACTAAGAAGTGACCGTTCTCCATGTCAGAGGCACAGTAGTGACATCTACTCTAAGAGGCACCCCAGAAATAATTACACTTGAAATAACCGGCACAAGCAATGCATGTGAGAAGCCTTAACCATTTGCAATGAGGGAGGGCCAAGAATGTTCCTTGCAGGAAGGGACAATATAATGTTAAAAGAAAAGTGTCTGGGGTAGGGGCAAGCAAGCCCAGGAGAATGCTTGTCAAAGGAGTGATTGGCAGCAGGAGATGGTAGGGTCAAGGGTCATGAGAAGAATTGAATGTTGGCAATATGATGAAGAATAGGAGGAACCAAATAGGAAAAGTGACCCAGTAACTTGGGACTTGTGGTTATGGTGGGTACTGGGAGAAGGGGAAGCCAAGTGGGCAGGGGAACACTGGAGAACTAAACTGCATTGTAACTTAGTTGTCCCTCAGTGTTCTCAGGAGATTGCCTCAAGGACTCTCAAATGTCCCAAAATCCCAGGATGCTCACATCCCTTCTATAGAACTGTACAGTGTGAGACTTGCCTTCTGCATACGTGAAATGATCTCCAGAGACGTAGAATACATAATGCGATGGAAATGTATGTAAATAGCTCTTTTGCTGCAATGTTTAGGGAATGACAAGAAATTGTGTTTATATTCAGACTCAAGTTTTTTCTCACTGAGATATTTTTTTATCCTTGACACAATCCCATGGGAATGAAGGCCACCTATGCTTATGTTTAGGCTGCTTAGTGTGGGTATAACAGTTCATTATAATAATCTTTATTCTTGTATATAAAATATTTAATATTAATGGTTTCTGAAGAAAACCCAGTAAACCTAAAGTGAAAGGAGGGGAGTGGGGGAGATGTTGACCTAGAGGGTCAGAAATAAAACATCATATGTCTTATGAATAAGATTATAATAATATACATAATATACCTTATATATAAGTTTATATAGTCAAATCTTAACCAACTTGAAATAGTGGCAGATTGTTACTTCTATGTAGGTTGGGTGGCACAATTCTGAAGTTCTTGTCTTTAGAATTCAGGGTGGTCTAAACTATTGCTCATGAATGATAGCCAGGGTCTTTTATCTCTGGAGTATTGACCTACTTATCTGTGAATTGGCCTAGGCTATACCCAGGATGCAGAGGTCAGAGACAATAAAACAGCTGTTCTCACTCCAATTGTCACAAAGCACTCTTAAAAAGTGATAGGGAAACAATTATTTTATGGCCTGTGTTTAAAAAAATGATATACATACTAGATTTAAATGTACATGAAAATAAGAAACAACATACTAGGATTAATTGTAATAGCACATTATAACTTATAGCTGTCAAAATATTTGAGAATTTAAGAATCTTGTGTTTAAAAGTTTTGAAGGGTAGTGTGAACAGTGCCTGCTTTCTTCTTGCACTAGAGTAGCCTCTAAGGAAGAGCATCTTCTCTTTGCTGTGGAGATCCACACAGCATCTCAGCTTGCATCAGCTTCCAGTCTGCAAGTCTTTGCATTTTCAGTGCCTCAAGAACTCAGGGTTCCTTAATGTTTATTTTTGCTGATGTCACTTTCTGTGGACATCTTCATCTTTTCCTCCTAGCCTTTTCCTAGTTCTTACGTGCAAACCCATCTTCCCAGTTCCTCTTGCTGCTTGGGAGGGCTTTCTAATGGGGTAACACCCACATCCTTAGAGTCAGCTATTTCCTTTAGAGCTCAGATCACTGCTTCTCAAATTGCATTTCTTTATGGCATTATCACTTTTTGTGACTTTGTGATACTCTTTATGTTTTGTTATGGAATTCTTTCCCCTACTCTTTAAAACAAACAAAATGATAGGTTTTTGTTACATAATTCAGGACAACTTAAAACTCACTGTATGGTCCAGGTTATCTTCAAACTTGCAACCCTTCTGTCTTTAGTTGTCATAGGATGAGATTCCAGATGTGCAACATTAAACAAAGCCAGCTTCCTCCTCTTTTCCCTGTTTCATTTTTGACACAAAGTCTTGTGCAGCATGGCCAGGCTTGAAGTCACTATGTGACTGAGGCTGGCCTTCAACTCTGATC
Source organism: Micromys minutus (assembly GCF_963924665.1). Classification (NCBI taxonomy): domain Eukaryota; kingdom Metazoa; phylum Chordata; class Mammalia; order Rodentia; family Muridae; genus Micromys; species Micromys minutus. The sequence continues at coordinate 115,992,343 of NC_137969.1, forward strand.
CTTCTACCCCCACCTTCTACTCCTGGACTTATAGATCAGGGACACCATGCCAGGCTTGAATTCCTTCTCCTGAATATTCAGCTTTATAAAAGGTCACTGGAAGCTAAGGAATTGCTTCGATGTCTGTATAGAAACTGTAAACAGGCATAGTGACCTGTCCCAGAGGAACTCTGCAGGTACAGCATGACCCCTGATCACCGCAGTCTGTTAGTTGTGTAGCCATTTGTGTTCTGCTTATTAAGTAGCAGGCCTTGTACTCAAAGCATTTGCTCACAGATAACTCACCCTGGTAACAGATTGGAACTGTGTTGTTGGGTGAGTGGCACTACTTAAAAGGACTGTAGTGATAGAAAATCAAGATTATGGGAACTTTGCAACATTCTGCTGGCACCTCCTTTTGAGTCACCAAGAAACCTCTCGACTGAGAGAGAGAGAGAGAGAGAGAGAGAGAGAGAGAGAGAGAGAGAGAGAGAGAGAGCTCCTAGGGAAACAGTGGGAAATGTCTAGGATTCCCAGTAGTGAAATGTAACAGTGGAGGAATATGAGGCATCGGTTTAGAAAATGCAGGAAGTGAAGCACTGGGCAGGCAGAGGCAGGAAGTGGAGCATGGAGGAGGTAGAGACAAACAGGTACTGGCTGAAGGAACAAACTCCTAAGGCAAAACTACAGTGGAACTGAGATCAGCCAATTTTTTGTTTTGTTTTGAAGAGGATCAGGCTTTGAAGCCCGGATTGATCTTGAACTCACAATCTTCCTGAAGCAGTGATGGGCAAACTGCCCCATCCATGGCACTGCTAAATACTATTGAAGCACCCATTCAATTGCTTCCAATGTTAATAAGTTCTTTAAGACCCTATAAGCCCACCCTCTGATGTTCATTTTTTTCTGGGGATAAGTAAAGAAAATGAGGGTGGGAAATCTACCTCTGAACTGGCAGCTATTGGGTTAACCCTTGCTATTGGAGATGCCTTGAGCATTAGGCTATCCAGTCCAAGAGACACACAGACTGCCCTAGGCAGCCGTTCCAAACATTCCACAGACCCCCCTGACAACACTACACAGTGGTTGTAGGTAATTGTCCAGCTCTTGAAGAGAATGCTCATTCACAGCTAGGACTGTTTCAAAGAATTTGTAGCAGGAATTTGCTAAGTCCCAGTGAATTCTAGTTAACCCTCAAACCATTTCTACTGTGGGCAGAGGCAGAACTCGTCCCTCAGAGACTTCATGGGGATAGCCGTGACTGCAGCTAAGAAGGCAGGGCTGTGATGTTTATGTGGGTGCAAGCATAAACCTTCCTTTGCTTGTGAGGTTTGCTGTACTTGCTGTAAACACCTCTTCCTTGGCTACATGATGAGGCTTGCTTGGTGAGTCAGCCTGGAGGTTCCCTCCAGTGTGGCTTCTCTGGATACTGCAACATTAGACCCCATAAAATGCTTCTCTCGAGCAGTGCTTTCTTACCTACTTTTCTTAGCACAAGAGAAGCTGATGAGCATGCAGAAGGGAGCACCAGGGACAGCAGTGTGGCGGTGAGGGCTGAGCAGTTGGTAGACCGAGCTGCACTATCAGCAAGGCAGCCAGATGCTTGACAGCTGACAGAGAGACGGAGGAACAGCTTGGGAGTACAGCCAGGGTGAAAAACACGGGGAATGACAGAGAGCTGAGGCTGAAGATGGTGAAAGGCTATACACCCAGAGAAGAGAAACTGCAAGCTCCACTTACTAGACAAGTTCTAAAGCAAAGCTTTTCAACCATCTTAATACTGGGGCCCTTTCATGTTCTGGTGGCTCTCCCCAGCCATTTTACTTTTGTTGTTGTTGTTGTTATTTCGTAACTGTGATTTTGTTAATGCTATGAGTCTTAATATAAATATATGTGTTTTCTGATGCTCTTAGGCAACTTCTGTGAAAGGGTCCTTCAACTCCCCAAAGAGGTCAAGACCCTCTGGTTGAGAACCACTGTTCTAGAGCATTACTAAGCATTTAGGGCCAAGGGTCTCAGACCTCCCAGACCTAAGAACAGCAATGCTACCTTCTGTTAAGGGCTGATACTTAGGCCTATCTGGGAGATTTTCAGCTCACCTTTGTAGAACTAAGGGTCACAGTACACAAGAGCCAGGACACTAGAAGTTGCCACCTGTTGCTGCTCTCACCTGCCCTCTGCCACACTTTGCCATTGGCCATGAGGAAGAGTACAGACTTCTCGCCTGCCTACAATTTCTATTCCGGTAGCAAAAGACTCCAGATAGATAAGTGGCACTTCTCCTGTCTTAGTCTCCCCAGTTCTGGGATTATAAGTGTGTACTACAATGTCCAGTAAAACCAACTACTTTTGCTTAAACATTTTTGCTGGACTGGCCATTTGACTGTCAGTTGATGCAGGGAGAGTTATTTTATGTTTCTCAGTACATGACTTGTATATGTTCTTATGTTTCAAAACAATAAGTTATTAAAAGTATAGCATCGTCAAGCAATTGTAGTTAAATGACTGTCTTAGTTATCTATACTTTTAGACGTGAATATTGTTTGTTCAGAGACCACTGTGATAGCTCAGTAGAAGAAAGCACCTGCCACAAAACTTGACAACCTGCCTTTGATCTCCAGCATCCACAGAGGAGAAAACTGACTCCATAAATTACCCTCTCGCCTCCTCACACAGGTGCACCTCCCCCACACATGTAATTTAAAATGTTTTTAAAGGACAGTGTGCCTGAAAATACAATGCTTAACAAAAAATTATATATTTGACTTTTACATTAAAATGCAAGCTTGCCAGATACAGTCATTTCTATAGTGCTTGTGAGGAGTTGGTATTTGCTACGGAATGTGATGAAAAAGATCTGGATGATAGTATGTGAATAAGTTTGGAGATGTTACTGAGATCCTTACAGCAAATGAGATGAGCTCTAAAGAAGTTCTCTTTATAACCAGGTAGGAAAGTGTGTGTGTGCAAATGCACGCACGTGTGTGTGTGTGTGTGTGTGCGTGTGTGTGTGTGTGTGTGCACGTTGTTTTCTTTCTTTTCTGACTTAGCAGGTGAGTCAAATTTTCTCAGCAGCTGTTCTGGGTTTGGAGGGCTCCAGGTATTCTCTCACTGCTCAAAACAAATGACATAATGCTTTGAGAATAGCAACAACAGCATCTTTAGAAATCAGAACAGATTTAGAGGGAAACACATTCAGATCAGAGGTGCAGGAATGCTTGCATGCAGGTGAGAGGTCTAGGTTCAGAAGCTCCTGGAAACGACTGTTGCTTAGGTACAAAATCTCCACTGTATCCTGGGAAAGGTTAAGTCCTACAGAACTCAGGTATCATAGAGAGTGATGCTAGAAGCATCTATAGACATGTTAATGTCTTTCCACAATTTCAGAATCTATTGAATAACCATCAGTTGAGAAGCCATTTTCCTTTTGTTGGCTGCAATTTACCAAGTAATCCTGATCTCACTTGCTAGCAGGCCAGTTCTTTTATTCCCATTTTAACAACTAAGCAACCTTTGAATTACATGTTCCACACAGCAGTGGTGTGTGTGTGTGTGTGTGTGTGTGTGTGTGTGTGTGTGTTACAGAATGGTTACAAAGGGTTAAAGAGGGCACAGAGTTCAAAGTGGTGTTACTGGAGGAGGAGGCACAGACAGAGACTGTACAGAGGCAGAGTCACTGCAGGTGGTTACATAAGATATTAATTAGCCCAGTTGGAGAGCTGCTAGAGGCAAGCTAAACAGAGCATCAAGGTAGAGCCCAGATGTAGAAGCTTTGCACTTTCGGAGGCAAGCTGCAGCACCATGCAGATGGGAGATGTGCAAAGCAAAGCTGCAAGACTCCTGAGATGAGGAACAGTGCCCAGCCCAGGTGGATGGATCAATTCAAGTCGATCAAGCAATGGGGGCCATGAACTAGGGCCACTTGGGTATTCTCTGCCTGTTTGTCTTTTGACATAGGTACAAGGTCATCAAATAACAGGCCACTAGGAGGGCCTGCTAGGAGGGTGGTCAGAGAAGTCAAGAATGGATTCATTCCTCACAATCAGCTGCATTTAAAAGTGAACGCCAAAGCTGCAAGGGCTTTGAAGACTGAGACCTGAGTCCTATCTCTAGCCCTAGGTAGAATTAGGACACTCTAAACGGCCCAGAAGGCCATATTATTACTATTTATTGGGAGGCTTTCTGGAAAAGAATGAAGTCATACCATATCCTTTACTACTAGAAATCCCAGAGTTGGGGAAATAACCTCGTGGGTTAGGATGCTTAATGTTGGTAGCTATTAGTATAATGATCATTCTAGGTTCAATTTCTTCCCAAACCCATGTAGGGTCTGTAATCCCAGTGCACTTATGGGGAAATGAAACACAGAGATGAGACAATACCCAGAAGCAGAATGTACCCTGTCTTGACCAAGATGCAATAGTGAGAACCGTGAGGACCAGTACCCAGGGTTGTCCTTTGACCAGTACATGCGTACTATAGAACATGTGCATACATGTTATGCATACATGCACTGGGCAAAACAAAAACAAAAAACAAATAAATAGTTCATTGAATGGATCTGTCAACTACCAGGTCAGGAAATAACCCTAAGGAAAGTCATTTATTCTGGAGACCTTACATGGTATAAATTATACCTAAAAATGCAGGTTTCCACAGTGTTTAGGTTTCCCCCCTTTTAATGAGATCCAGATAGTGGTCCATCCATTGTTGGTCTAGAGCAATATTCTGAGCCTTCCTAATGCTGTGGATCTTTAATACAGTTTCTCATTTTGTATTGAACACCAACTATTGAATGGTTTTGTTTCTACTTCCTAACTGTAATCCTGCTATTATAATGAGTGGTAGTGGAAATAGCAGATATGTAACCCCCAAATGTGTCACCACCCACAGATTGAGAATTACTGGTCTAGAGTATTCAATCCAGTTTGAGACCTGGGTTTTCTCATATATTTCTAATAAGCCCACGTGCTTCCAACTTGTGTAGTACCCTTTTAATTCCACAAATAGATTATTTATTAGTCTGTGTCTTGTGGGTTCATGCTGGACAGGTGGTGTTTACGAGCAAAAGCAAGACACAGTATTATCCATCATCTGCACTTTCACTCAAAGTTGAGCCAGCTGCTGCCCTATAAATGGAATCATCCAGGGAAAGATCATGCAAAACCATCATTTCATTCAATATGAAGTAAGTTTGGTCATGGTCCAGCCTGATCTCCACATGGGTTAGTATCCTTTATGTCCTTTGTGGAGAAGCTGATGTAGTTGGACAAATGTCATTTAGTTGGGTACATGATTAGCACCCTGGCATGATTCATAATCATATTTGGGCTTCCCAAAACCTTAGACCAATGCTAGAGTAATCCCAATACAACTGAATCTGTTTAGATTTGGAAATAAAATGGACTCAACTCTTGCTTCTTGGGCAGGCCTCAGGTACGTACATCTTCAGAGATTTCAGGATGGAAGTTCTTTGTATGGACTCACCAATCTTTAGAATAGATTGAAAAAAGATTTATTTCTATTTTTATGTGGATGGGTGCTTTCCCTTCATGCATATGTATATACTGTGTGCATTCAGAGTCCATGGATGCCAGAAGATGGTGTTAGATCCCCTGGAACTGGAGATACAGATGGTGTGAGCATCATGAGAGTGTAGGGAATTGTGCCAGGGTTCTTTGGAAGAGCACCCTGTACTCGAAATTACCGAGCCACCTCTTCAGCCTAGTTTGTAATTTTTGAACCAAGGACATTTTTTTTTTCTCTTTAATGGAGCAAAATTCAAGCAAAGTAAAATGAAATTCAGGATTGTGAACACTCTCACTTACAAAGTAAAACATCTTACTATGGAGTATGCAATATGTAAAGGTGAACTTCCAGGGATACTTTTATATTTATGTTGAAGATCCATAATCAGAGTCAAACTGTCTTAGACAAGATGTTAGCCTCAAACAAGCATTCATTTCATACACTGTCACCACAACATCTTTCTACCAGGTGAAACCTTTGGGGATATAGTCACTGACCACACCTTAAGGATGCCACCAACAAGCACCTAAAGCCAACAGCAGAGCTTTTTCTATCTTTCAGTAATCCATGTGGTGTTTCTATTAACGTACTTGAAACGTTCCTTGATTTAAGCTTTTATTTTTCATCTGTGACCATTAAAACTTAATAAAATTTTTACCACATTGGAGCATGTGGTGTCTGAGGCAACTGTACCCATATTCCTAGGCCATGAGCAAAGGGAAAAGCCCTGTAAACTCTTTTGAGTGAAGTCATATCCTCGGGGTCTGGCATCATAGCAGAGGTGGCTGTGGTGATGAGAGGAATCCATGACTTGGGAGTCATGGTAATAAGTTGACTGGGTAATAGGTAGCACATTGGTAATTGAGTTGTAAACACTCAAAAGGGGAATCTGAAGGAAGGTGTGTGACCATAATCTGTGATGTCATCGCCCATCACTCATCCCTGCCTTCCAGTTGCAATCGTTCATGGGAGACGCTGGAGAATACAGGGTTCTGTAATGTACATTCTCAAGGTTACCAAGCATGGCAGCATGCACCTTTTCAGTGGTATATCTGCTTTTGAATAACCCTTCCTTTATACTCCCATCACTAGGTTATTGGTTTGCAAAATCAAAATTGTGTGTAATCTTGGATTGTCATTGGTGACTTATCTCATAATGATTAGACATTTGTGAATGCCTCTCTATAAAGAAAAAGTAATGCAATGTAAGTAGAGAAGGCTATTTCAGAATATTGTCTGTGGTTTTGGTTAGAGATGTTACAGTGATTCCGTTAGGAGTCTATTTCTGGGCAAAAAAATCCTCAAAAGTTACATAGTGAAAGAAATGATAATAATGTACCATTTTCAGATTCCTATTAGAACAGCAAATTATTTTTAAGATTTACTTCTTTTTATTTTACGTGTATGATTGTTTTTGCCTGTGTGTATGTATGTGTTCCTGGTGTCTATAGAGAGAAAAGTAGGTAGCAGATCTCCCAGAATAAGAGTTAGCAATGTTTGTGAGCTGCCATTTGGTTTCTGAGAACCAAATCCAGGGTTCTGCAAGTGTTCTTTATGTCTGAGTCATTTCTTCAGCACCCAGTTATTAAAAGATAGAAAATAAAAGACAAGTGAGCTAGTGTACTAGATTTATTTTGCTTAATGTTTAGAAAAAAGAGTGGGCTGAGATTATTATCACTGTTCCTGCTGTTTTAGTGATGAGTTAAATAGTGAAACTTGAATATAAAATATATTTTCCATAATGGTGAGGAAGACAACTGGAACAAACCTTTTTGTTGAGGACAAGTAAAAATTTTTTTAATGAAATATAAAATATATTAGATTTATATTTTATATATTTATAAATATATACACTATAATATAAATTTATATATTTATTTTATAAATTTTTTCCCATGATTTTGTACAGTTTTATTTATTTATGTTACTGTTTCTAATTAAATTTGCTAGAACTTACTTTTGTCAAATAGGGTATCCTTTCCACTTAAAAGTTAAATATAAATTATTTATTATACTTAAGCCTTAAGCATGGTGATCATTTTTTTACAACTTTATTTTAAAAAGAGAGATACATGTACAGATTTTTTAAAGCATTTTGGCATAACACTATATGAATATATTTTTGTCAGTACTTAATTATTTTAGAGGTTTGATAGCATACATTAAAATCCCACTAGTAACCATAAGCATAAAGTACATGTAGAACAGAACTTAACATGGAAACAGTCAGAGTTTTTTTGGTGTGTATAGATTAAACATAATGATCGTAGAATGCCAAAAATTGCCACAAGGCTATATTCCTAGCTCTTGGATTATTAATGATTTAAGGTTCAGGTGTACCACACTCTGAGAGGGTGCTATACACTTACTTTTTTTCATAAGAAGGACTGAGGCTTTCACCTTTTGGCCTTTGTTTTTCTTGAGCTTCATATGGCCTATGAGTTGTTTCTGGGGTATTCAGAGCTTTCTGAGGCTAGTATTCAATTATCAGTGACTGCATATTATGTCTGTTCTTCTGTGACTGAGTTACCTCACTCAGGATGATATTCTCTAGATGCATCCATTTTCCTAGAAATTTCATAAAGTCATTGTTTCTAATAGCTGAGTAGTACTCCATTGTGTAAATGTACCACAATTTTGTATTCATTCATCTACTGAAGGACATCTGGGTTCTTTCCAGCTTCTGGTTATTATAATTTGGGCTGCTATGATGAACATTGTGGTGCATGTGTCTTTGCTGTATGTTGGAGCATCTCTGGGGTATATGCCCAGAGATGGAATAACTGGTTCTTCAGGTAGGACTATGTTCAATTTTCTGAAGAACTGCCAGACTGACTTCAAGAGTAAATGTACCAGCTTACAACCCCACCAACAGTGGAGGATTGTTTCTCTTTCTCCGAATCCTTGGCAGCATCTGCTGTCATCTGAGTTTTTGAACTTAGCCACTCTGACTGGTATGAGGTGTGATCTCAGGGTTGTTTTGATTTGTATTTCTCTGATGACTAAGGATGTCGAGCACTTCTGTAGATGCTTCTCAGTCATTCAATATTCCTCAATTGAGAACTTTTTGTTTAGCTCTGTACCCCATTTTTAATAGGATTGTTTGAGATTCTCTGGAGTCTAACTTCTTGAGTTCTTTGAATATATTGGATATTAGACGTCAATCAGATGTGGGGTTGGTAAAGATCTTTTCCCACTCTTGGCTGCATTTTTTTTTTTTTTTTTTTTTTTTTTTTGGTTGCGTGTCCTTAGCATTACAGAAACTTTGTAATCTCATTAAGTTCTATTTCTTGATCCTTGGTCTTAGAGCACAAGCAAATGATGTTCTGTTCAGAAAATTTCCCCTTTTCCTATGTGTTCTAAGATTTTCCCCACTTTCTCTTTTAATAGTTTCAGTGTACCTGGTTTAATGTGGAGATCTTTGATCCACTTTCACTTGAGCTTTGTACAAGGATATAAGAAAGGGTCTATTTTCATTCTTTTGCATGCTGACTGCCAATTGAGCCAACATCATTTTTTGAAGAGGCTGTTCTTTTTCCATTGAATGTTTTCAGCTCCTTTGTTAAAAATCAAGTGACCCTATGTGTGAGGGTTCATTTCTGGATCTTCTGTTCTGTTCCATTGATCTACATGCCTATCTCTGTACCAGTAACATGTGGTTTTTAATACAACTGCCTTGTAATATAGCTTGAGGTCAGGGATGGTGATTCCCGCAGATGTTTTCTTGTTGTTGAGGATGGATTTCGATATTCTAGGCCTTTTGTTATTCCAGATGAATTTGCAAACTGCTCTTTCCAACTCTATGAAAAATTGAGTTAGAATTTTGATGTGGATTGCATTGAATCTGATGTAGATTGCTGTGGGTAAGATGGCCACTTTTACAAGGTTGATCCTTTCAATCCATGAGCATAGGAGATTTATTCCGTCTTCTATGATCTTCTTCAATTTCCTTCTTTAGAGATTTGAAATTCTTGTCATACAGGTCATTCACTTGCTTAGAGTCACACCAAGGTATTTCATATTGTTTATGACTATTGTGAATGGTATCTTTCCCCTAATTTCTTTCTCAGCATGTTTGTCCTTTGAGTAGAGGAAGGCTACTGATGTGTTTGAGTGAATTTTATATTCAGCCACTTTGCTAAACTTGTTTATCAGCTGTAAAAGTTCTCTGGTGGAGTTTTGTGGTCACTTAAGTTTACTACCATGTCAACTGAAAATAGTGATATTTTTACTTCGTCCTTTCCGAGTTGTATCCCTTTGATATATATCCTTTTGCTGTCTAATTGCTCCAGCCAGGATTTCCAGTACTATGTTTAATAGGTAGGGGGAATTGGGCAGCCTTGTCTAGTCTGCAATTTTAGTGAGATTGCTTCAAGTTTCTCACCGTTAAGGTTGATGTTGGCTGTTGGTTTGCTGTATATTGCTTTTATTATATTTAGGTATGGGCCTTGGATTCCTGTTCTTTCCTAGACTTTTAACATGAAGGGATGTTGAATTTTGTCAAATGCTTTCTCAGCATCTAGTGAGATGACCACGCGTTTTTTTTTTTCTTTGAGTTTGTTTATATGGTGGATTACATTGATGAATTTTCTTATATTAAACCATCCCTGCATCCCAGGGATGAAGCCTACTCAATCATGGTGATGATTGTTTTGATGTGTTCTTGTATTTGGTTTGCAAGGATTTTGTTGAGTATTTTTGCATCAATGTTCATAAGTGAGATTGGTCTGAAGTTCTCTTTCCTTGTAGGATCTTTGTGTGGTTTAGGAACAAGGGTTATTTTGGCTTCGGAAAATTAGGTGGGTAGTATTCCATCTGACACTATTACGTGGAATAGTTTGGAGACTATTGGTATTAGGTCGTCAATAAATGTCTTACAGAATTCTGTAAGTCCATGGTGATCTGAGAGGATGCATGGGAGTATTTCAATCTTCTTGCATCTATTGTGGCTTGTTTTGTGGCCAACTGTATGGTCAATTTTGGAGAAGGTGCCGTGAGGTGCTGAGAAGAAGGTTATTTGTTTGTTTTAGGGTGACATGTTCTGTAAATTTCCATCAATTCCAATTGATTCACAACTTCTGCTAGTTTCACTGTGTCCTTGTTCAGTTTCTGCTTCCATAATCTGTCCATTAATAATAGTGGGGTGTTGAAGTCTCCCAGTATTAATGTGTGTGGTGCAATGTATGTTTTGAGCTTTAAGGGTTACTTTTATGAATATGGGTGATCTTGTATTTGGAGCATATATGTTAAGGATTGAGAATTCTTCCTGATAAAATTTTCCCTGTAATGAGTAAAAAGTGTCCTCCCTTGTCTTTTTTGATAACTTTTGGTTGAAAATCTACTTTATTGAATATTAGAATGGCTACTCCAACTTGTTTATTGGGGCCGTTTGCTTGAAAGTTTTTTTTTTTTCATCCTTTTACTCTGAGATTGTGCCTGTCTTTGTCTCTGGATGAGCTTCCTGTATTCACCAAATTGCTGGATTCTGTTTATGTATCCGGTTTGAGAATCTATGTCTCTTTATTGGGGAATCGAGTCCATTTATGTTAACAGAATTTAAGAAGTAGTGATTGCTGTTTCCCGCTATTTTGCTTTTAGAGGCGAATTATGTCTGTGTGTCTTTCTTCTTTTGGTTTTCTTGCTTAGTTATTTTCTTGCTTTTTCTAGGGTGTAGTTTGGGCTGACATTTGTGTTCTCTTAGGGTCTGTATGATGTCTGTCCAGGATCTTCTAGCTTTCATAGTCTCTGTTGAGAAGTCCAGTGTAATTCTGATTGGTCTGCCTTTATATGTTACATGACCTTTTTCTTACTGCTTTCAGTATTATTTGTTTTGAACACTTGGCATTTTGACTATTATGTATCGGGACGAATTTCTTTTCTGGTCCAATCTATTTGAATTTTTGTAGGCTTCTTTTATGCTTATGGTCATCTCATTCTTAAGGGTAGAGAAATTTTCTTCTATGATTTTGTTGAAGATATTTACTGTGCCTCTTAGTTGATATTCTTTGCCCTCTTCTATTCCTATTATCCTTAGGTTTGGTCTTCTCATTGTGTCCTGGATCTCCTGGACATTTTGGGTTAGGAGCTTTTTGGTTTTACATCTTCTCTGAATGTTTTGTCTATGTTTTCAATGTTGTCTTCAGCCCCTGAGATTCTCTCTTTCATCTCTTGTATTTTGTGGAGATGCTTGCATCTGTAACTCCTGATTTCTTTTTTAGGTTTTCCATCTCCAGCATTGTCTCCTTTTGTCTTTTCTTTGTAGTTTCTATTTCCATTTTTATTTTCATTTTCAATTCCTTCATCTCTTTGGTTGTGTTTTCCTTGTAGTTCTTTGAGTGATTTTCATGTTTCCTCTTTAAAAGCTTCTATTTGTTTATGGTTGTCCTCCCATACTTGTTTAAGGGAGTTACTCACGCTCTTCTCAAAGATCTCCATCATCACCTTGAAGTATGATTTCAGGTCTGAGTCTTCTTTTTCTGGCGTGTTTGGCAATCCATTGCTCGGTGTGGTGGGACAACTGGGTTCTGATGTTGCCAGGTTGTCTTGGTTTCCATTGCTTAAGTTCTTTAGTTTTTCTCTTGCCATTTTGTTGTCTGTGATTATCCATGGTCTTGTTGTCAGTGACTGGCACCAGTCTCTCCTGTGAACCTGAGTTCCCATGGGCTCAGTGGATAAAACAAACCCTTCTGAGTGTTTGCTTCTGAGTGTTCAAGCAGTGAGTTCTGGTAGCAGTGACTCAGCTTTGTTTTTGTGGGCTCAGGTGTGGGATCTCTTGTGAAGCTGTTCTGGTAGTTCAGCCCTGTGCTCACAGGTCCTAAGTACTACTGGCAGGGACCTGGCTCTTTCTGTAGGCCAAACGGACCCTTTTACAGATAACACAGTAATTCCTGCTCTCTGAGATCTTCCTATGTGCTCTCCCTGGGCCCATGTGCCAGGCTCCCCTCTGGTTCAGGTGTAAGAGGGCTTGTACAGTTGAACTTCAAGCACTGCCTTTCCTGGGCAGACCCTGGTTCCCACTGACAAGGGCCTGTGTCTTACTGTGAGCCAGTGTGTTTAATCTGTGAGCTCTGGCTTTCTGGGAAGACCCTGGTTCCCTTTTCTAGAGGTCGGGCCCTATTGTGGGCGCCAGAGGTTTGTTTTTTGTCTGCTCATCTCAGCCCTCTCAGCACTCTGGTCACTCACAGAGCAATCTCACCTGGCCTGTATCCCCGGATCTCTGATGTTCCAGGTGGCAAAGGGCCCGAGCGTGGGCCGCAGGGGCGAGTTTTCCGTATACTCCGTGTGCTCTGCCTAGACCTCTCTGTGCCTTGGTTACTCACAGCTCAGTATCACAAGGCCAAGGTACCTCTGTATAAAAGAAAAATTGCCTCTGTGTAAGCAGCCTTCATAGTAAATGTTGTTAATTGTGCTGGAGTTCTTGTTCTTAGCTGGGAGGCTTTGACTAGATTCTAAAGCCAAGGACTCCCTTCCCTTTTTTCCCTTCCCTTTCCTCCCCTCTCATGCCTTCCTCTCCTCTCCCTACCCCCACCCCTGTTGCTTTTCTTCCCTTTCTGAATCTCTTTATGTTTCTTCCATCTTTCTATCCTTAGTAAGATTCCAAAGAATTCAGCCTCATATCAGAGTAACCCAGAGGTAAAACTGGAACCACACGTTCTTTCCTTGCTCTGAGTTCAGGCTGATCTCCTGTTACTACTCATTCTACAAGTGGGAGAAGAAAACCGTCTCTGCAATGGAAGGTCCACCAACCTGCAGTCAACTGTTGGCAATAAAAAAAAAAAGAAAACCCAGAAAATAAGAGAATCCACAGTGACTTTGAGTATCATTCTAGAATATGCAGACTCCAGAGCAACTGCCCAGCTCTCTTTACTTGTCGGATTACATCTGCTAACGTTTCCTCTTACTTTTTGGTATTTATGCTCATAGGTTGAACCAGACTGTGATTTTTTTCACTTTCAGAACTTCTGAATTTAGGCATCAAAATTTTGTTGGAATCATGACATGCATTATGAAACATGCCCCCCCCCCCATTCCTAAGTACAGAGTTTAAGAAAGATTTTGAGTAATATGTCTAAAGTATTTTCTGAACTATGCAGTGAAGGGTGATAAAGTGTCTTAGTTATCTGTGTGGGGGAGTTACAATATTGAGGCAAGTTGATTAAGGCTATGGTACATTCTCCTCTTTTATTTATTCTGGAGTTGGTTTTAAGAAGAAAAAACTGTTTAGGATTTCAGTTTTGGCACTGGAGATTAGGCTTATGGTCTTATGTGTATACGATAAAAAGTCTTCTGCCAGGCTCTGTGTCTCTCAAAATTCATCTCTTTCCTGTAAAGTTTCAAATATCTTGACACAAAGTTGAGAATATTCTCATATGTAAATTCTTTAAAGGATGTCTAATAATGCATATTTATGGTTTTGAATTAATTATCTCCAACCTCAGATAGACCTGTTAGGTTGTTTTGTCCACTCCATAAACAAGAGAACTGAAGCATGGAAAAATTTTCAGCACTTAAAGGATTTGATCATATATTTGAATCTCAAATCCAGCCTTCACATCTCTGACTTCATTAACCACCATGACACATTTTCTCCTCTGTAACGATGATGAAAATGGTGTGTCAAGAATCCAAGAAACTGTAGGTTTGGTGTTATAGGCTTTTTTTTTTTTTTGTCAAATGATCTGTAAAATGTTAACTTGACTAGTTGGAAAATGACCCTAAGGAGGTCAACATTCTCATACTAATCCCTGAATTGGAAATGATGTTTAACCTAATTTCTTTGCTCAAGTTTGAAACACCAAGACAAACTTACTAGAGGAAAATTGCAGACTCTATTTAAAAGAAGATTATATCAAACTATGAGTTCCTCCTAGAATTAATAAGCAACATATCTCCACTATTTGATTTCGCGCATGTATTCCATGTATTTCCACTGCTGAACTCCTGGGCCAAGTCACTATCTTTGCTTGCCTCAGTTGCCCAGTCTTCACAAAGATCCGTCTTTGGTCAGTTTCTGGTAAGCTGTCATTTTGCCTTAAAATTCTGCCTTACATCATGCCAAGTGATTCCCTTAATTTTAAACCTTTATTTAAATTTTATTATAACGCCCCCTCTCTTTTATTATCAAAGAAACAACAATACTTGTGAACTTCTCAAGACACCTGGCTGTGAAAAGACAATAGTACCCATTACAGAAGGAATGGCTTCTGGGGCATTTTGTGTACCTGTTCTGTCCTTGTCCTTACTGAAGGTCACTCAGATTGCTTGTTTTTCCACACACTCTTGAGTGAGAGTGGTTAAGGAATTTTTTTACCAAGGGAATTGATTTCCTGGAATGTTGGGTCAGTTAGACTATTCACACTTTATAATTGAAGAATGCTCGAGAAGAGGGTCACAGGTGTTTGAAGTAAAGAGTCCTTACTGAATACAGGAACAATGAGTGCCAAGACAACATGGATGAAACCTCTACACATCACCATTGTGATCAATTTCCATTCCACTGTAAGTTCACTCTGTTTGACCATTAATTTTTCAAGATATCAACAGTCATACTGTCATACAAATATAACAAAGCCAACCCTCAACAGGATAATTAGCTGGGCAAGCCACAGCCCTTTGCTACTCCAATCAATACCAGGTTGTTCTATCCTTTCCCTATCACCCAGTCTAACTTCTACTTTTTGGTGCTTCTGCTATTCATAGATAGGTCATTATGAAATAAACTCAAGCACTTATCATGGAGTGGTTCCAGCCACCAGTTGCTTGGCCTTGGGTATGCCCTGACTGTTGTAACTGTCCCCAGATTATTACTACTAGTTTTAGAAGTGAAAAAAGCCATCCTTGAGTTCCTGATACTCATCCCTGTTCCCTTATCTAACAGCATCCCACCATTCTATTGTGATAATCAAAGCTGGCTATGCCCGCCAATATCATACATCTTTCTTCTATTTTCTTGCATTATTGGTTTGAGGAGCCCCAAATGAACAGATAACAGCAGTAGCTTTGGGTTGAATTAAATAAAAAGTTTATTCGTGTTTAGTTAAATAGAAAGTTTACTGTGAACTCTTGGTCACCTCCCCTTGGGACCAGAATTTCTAATCAAAGTTAGTTAAAAATTATACTGCTAATAAACAAATTTCTCCATGTGGGTCACTGGGATGATTATGGGAAATATGTCCCCATCCTAACCTTCTGGTTTCTGGACCAATGTAGTCTGCAGATCCTCACTGTAGAGTACTGTAAAGTTTGCATTATCAGATACTAACTGTAAAGTGCTTTGTAGTTTGCACTATAATGAGCATGTTCCATTCTAATAACATGGAGTGTCTCCGGCAGACCAGGCTCATGCCCTGGCTATGTGTTAGATATTCCAGAAAACCTGGAAGTTCTGAGTGATGTGGTACAGGACATAGGTGATGGATGTTGATATTGTCACTTGTCACATTTACTTAACTGCCTCTGAGTGGATGAGTGGCTGAATTGCTGGCATTGAATCTAATACCCCAACACTGTGTGTCTGTCCCCACAGGACCTTAAACTATCTTCTCTCCCAAACTTTGTCTTTGATCTTTTAAGTGTATAGACATTGGCCTGTGAGCCATTCAAACTGTTCATCAGTTTTGGAGAGAATTTGTTTTGGGCCACTTCTGTACAATTGTGATGAATACAATGTCCATCTATGTTGGGAGGGTTTCCTCCCTTCAACGTAAGTACTGAGAACATCTGAGTAATGCTTGAGAACACCTACAGCTTAAGTTCACAATCTCTGTAACTGATACAACAGAGAAAATGGTGTCCAGAATACCTATTTGTACGACATACTTGCACTTCCCAGTCCTGTGTGGTCTCAATTCCAAATGTGTAGTTTTCATGGATGACAAGTTGCTGCCAGGACTTATAAACATGTCACTTGCTACCTGTGACCATCACCTGTTTATGAAGGTTGCTACTTTCAGATAGTCTTTTGATGGTCTATGAAACATACACTACTCTGTATTAGAACCTTGTGGCCAACCAGGAGCCACTTTCTGGGCAACAAATGGTTCTCTGATGGAGGTGGCATTGCTTTGCTCCCACACTCTTGGGTTCTTCCCAGTGCCTCTATTCACATTATGTACCCGTGGTTCTAGCACAGTTGCTTCTGCTGGATCATTTTGCCCAAATAGTGAGCTGCTTATACTGCAAAGCTGTTTCTTTCTCTGAGATTACTCAAAACATGCAGCTAACTGAATCATTCAATAAATGGGTTTTACAAATATGATGTAAAATGTCTTCAGATTCCAAGGGTGCATCTCAGACATTGCACCTCTTTCTTCGAGGTGGGATGTGTATAGTGCTTGCCTTTTACCTTGGAGGGGGTGTCCTGGCATGTTTTAGACTTCACAGTTCTAGAAACTTCATAATTTTGTAGAGTTTTTTTAAACTCCTGGAATGTATGTGTTTCCTCAGCCCATTAGAAATTCCTACCATTTTCTGTTCTATAGCTCTGACAAATGCAATGTTATCACTATAGCAAACTGGCACAAGTTTATATAGGATGCTGAGATGATTAACATTATTTTGACTATATTACGACAACAAGGAAAGGCTGAGACAAGAAAAGTGCAAGGCTATGTGTTATTATGAACTCCCTTTGATCCTTTACAGATAATCACAGAAAAAGAATGCATTTACCAAACAGTATTCACATACCAACTGCAAGATGCTATTGCGGTATCATTCTAAATGCAGCCAAAGTATATCAACTGTAATTGGGCCTATCCCACAGTTCAGTTTGTGAACTCCTATCAGCAGTCGTGATCCGTCTTATTTTTACAAAAGCCATATGGTTGAACTAAATGGAGATATAATAAGATCCACCACCTCTGCATGTTTTAAGTTCTTGAGGGTGGCTCTAATTTCAGATATTCTCTTTTGGATGCAGTATCATTTCTGATCTATCTTTGTTAAGGGTGGGATAGCTTCAAGGACTTGCCCTTGGTCTTGTGTGACAAGTTCTTGCTTTTACTCCCACAGGAGACCAATATGAAATTGTCTTCCAGATATTATGTGCATCTCTTGCAGCTATGCACATCAAGATCAAGGAAGTGAGAATATAGTGCATCCACAGACTGAAGCTAGTGAGAGATGTTTTAACCTGGACTCTATTCATCAATAGGTAACATCTATGAATATCAGTTCTACAAAGACTCTGTGATGGTGTTTGAGGTTTTATGGCTTCCATGTTAGTTCTGAGCCATATGAAGTAACTGTTAAAAATAATCAGCAAATTCATTCTCCTTAGTTTATATTTACTCTGATGAACAGTCATGACTTCTAGGGGAGAAACTATGATGACAGCTACTGATTTTCTCACTGTTACATTGAGGGAATCCCCTGAAATCAAGAGTCCTTGTCCACCATTCACAATAGGCATTCCGTGCATATTCTGGCTTCTGCTGTTAAGTATTTTCTGGATTCTACCACACTTGGGATGAATAATGTCTTTATTCCTATAGAATGGCTTTGCTTCTCATTTATACTATAAAGACAGTTAACCTTAGCTATTGGACTAGAGGCAATGAGAAGAGACAAGAACAGATCTTGAGGATTGATACTATTCCCAAAGGCATAAACCTTGGGTGGGCCATTTGTATGGTCCCTTCATCATCAGAAGCTTCTTACCCACAGCAAGAGGAAAGCAGACACTTGTGCATATTTAAGTAAACTTGGGAGACAAGATTCTCAAGTGAACATCCCCATTTTAGGACTCACCTCTTCTATTTCCCAACTTTACTATTAGGTACCTTGCAAATCTATCATGGGGAATAGACTATTATGTCCCATTATTCAGTGTGGCCTATCTTTATACCATAGGGAACAGGTCTCTCTCACCTCAGGTTTGATAAATGCCATTTTATTTTTCAGTGCTTCTGTGATTGTTAATAACAGACACATGGCTCTACCACTATCACCATCCATGATCATTGTCTGCCAGTTTCTTGTACTAGAGATATGGAAGAAGCCAATGTAGCCCTTTTTGCCTAGATCTCCTCCTCCTGAAGTCAGCACTGTAGTTAGAAATGGATTCCTGTAGATATAGAAATGGCTTTTTGCTGGGATCTGATTGGCTAGTTCTAAAATTTCATCCTAAAGATATTTTTCTTAGGTCTGTGCTGAACTTCTTTGGGTGTTTCTTCTGGCTACCTGCATTGGCTAGGACTTGTTCAGCAATCAGTCATTTGGATGTTAGTTCTGCAGATTTCAGCTAAGCTTTTTACCTATGGGGACTGAAATGACTTACTTCAGCCCACATGCTTGCTTATTATTTTGCTTACAGGCTAGGCCTCATAGCAGAGGCTAATGCCCAGGAGAGTGGGCAGAAGTATAGAATTATCATTAGCATTAGGTCTTGGCTCAGGATTTGTAATTTTTTATTGTATTTCCCAACATAAAGCAACTCCCAAGGTCATTGTAAAATTAATGAGTTGGAGAAATAGCCTTCCTTTTTGACTAGGAAGTTATACCTGTTGCCACAATCTGCCAACATATCTAGAGAAGGCATTGATTGAAAGGAATTATTTGAAAGATAGCTCTAAGGGGCTGAACAAATGGCCAGAGAAGTGAGAGAGAAAGAGATGTAAAGTACATCAAAAGTGTATTCATGGGATGCTCTCCAAGGGACATCTTGAAGCTTGTGAAGAACTTTTCAGAGTTTCCTCAGGAGAAGAAAAGGAAACCAAGTCTATGAGGCACTGTCTCCCATCTCTCCTTATTTGAGGACTTATTTCAGGGAGTGAAGAACAAGGGAAGGTTTATTGTACTGAGATTGTATACATATGTATACAAAGGAAGATTGCTCAGTACAGATAAAAAATGTGACCAACCTATGGAACAGAACTTCCCTTTAGCCCTTAGATAGACGCATCCATTTCTGTGAGTCTTAAAAGAAACCCCCTTGGTATAACAGAATAAAATGGCAAATTCCAAAAAGCACTGACCATGTCTTGTAAATGAAATTGCCAAGGATTTGGCCAGGAAAAATAAATCAGTGGGTAGCTTGACAAGGGTCATTGTATTTTAGTAGTGAGAACCAAAGTGTATTTAAAATAGAGGGAAAAAATAACAGGAGAAGAGATGGAATAAAAGGCATAGAAAGATTCATATGGAGGATGTAATAAGAAATGGACTAGAATCTAGAGGTGAGGTGAAGAACAAGAAAGGGCTTATTGTACTGAGATTGTATGCCAGTGTATCCAAATGAGGATTGCTCAAGAGAGTTGGAAAATGTGACTAACATATGAATCAGAATGAGTACCTTTGAGACTGTTATCACTGTGGAGAGGGACAGAGGTAGCATGTCCTTCATGCTATTCAATATCATCTCCTTCAGGAAGCATTTCCTGATATGTCTGCAGGGCAAGATGGCTCTCCTCTGCAAAACACTGACCTACATTGCTCTGAGCACTGAGCACTGTCTGTGCTTACCCTTCTCATTTTTAAAACTTGCCTACCGTAAGACACACCCTCTCAAGCAAGGATGGTGTCTGCCTTAATTAATGCTTGTTCACAGTCTCACTGCAGATTACTAAACAGCTACTTACTGAGTGAAAGAATCAATGGATTGACAGAATAAAAGAATTTGACAGTCACTGCTTCATGTGATAGGGACATTACACTGGGACAGGCTCACTTCTGTAGGTCATAGCCATCATACCATTATAGAGCAATGATTCTCAGCCTTCCTAATGCTGTGATGTGACCCTTAATACAGTTCCTCCTGTGGTGATGACCCCCAACCACGAAACTCTTCTTGTTGCTACTTCATAAATGTAATTATGCTAGTGTTAGGAATCATAGTGCAAATATCTAATATGCAGATGGTCATAGGCAACCCCTGTGAAAGGGTTGCAACCCACAGGTTGAGAACCACTGGTATAGGGGCTGTCAGGCACCAGCACTGGACTATAAGTATGCACAGTATGCTTAGCTTTTTGCATGGGTACTGGGAATCAAACTCAGGAACTTATGTTTATGTACCTTACACTTCATCTTCCCAGCCATGACAGCCGGTCCTAATAGAGAAACTTAACTTTACAAGTTCACATTTTATGCAACGGAATACTACTCAGCTATTAAAAACAACGACTTCATGAACTTCTTAGGCAAATAAACGGAGCTAGAAAATATCATCCTGAGTGAGGTAACCCAGTCACAAAAGAACACACATGGTGTGCACTCACTGATGAGTGAATCTTAGCCCCAAAGCACAGAATACCCAAGATACAATTCACAGACCATATGAAGCTCAAGAAGAAGAAAGACCAAAATGTGGATCCTTCAGTCCTTCTTAGGAGGGGGACCAAAATACTAGTAGGAGGCAATGCAGGGACAAGGAGTAGAGCAGAGACTGAAAGAAAAGCCATCCAGAGACTGCCCCACCTGGAGATCCATCCCATATGCAGCCACCAAACCCAGTCACTATTGTTGATGCCAAGACGTGCTTACTAGCAGAAGCCTGATATAGATGTCTGCTGAGAGGTTCTGCTAGAGCCTTGCTGATACAGATGAGGATGCTTGCAGCTAACCATCAGACTAAGCACGGGGACCCCGATGGAGGAGTTAGAGAAAAGACTGAAGGAACTGAAGGGTTTGCAACCCCATAGGAAGAACAACAATATCAACCAACCAGACCCAGAAGAACTCCCAGGGACTAAATCACCAACCAAAGAGTACACATGAGGGGACCCATGATACTTATGTAACAGAGGATGGCATTGTCTGCCATCAATAAAAGAAGCCCTTGGTCCTGTGAGGGCTCATTTCCCTAGTGTAGGGGAATGTCAGGGTGTTGAAGTGGAAGTGGGTAGGTGGGAGAGGGAGCATCCTCAAAGAAGCAGGAGGAAGGGGATGAGAGAGAGGAGCTAGGAAAGGTAATAACATTTGAAATGTAAATACATAAACTATCCAATAGAAAAGAAAATAAAACGTTTACATCTTGGCAAAAAAGCAGATTTACTGGTATGGTAACAAAAAGTATTTGAAGTAAAAAAAAGGGGGAGTGATCAGAAAGAATTTGCAGGTACACCTGTTGGTCCCTAGTATTCCCCCTATCTAGATATAATTCTACATTTTTTTCCTTCCAGCTCCTAACTTCACCAGCATCAACAACAAACAATTGAAATTCTGGCAGAAGTGAAAGTGAATTCAATAGTTGTACTGATATATTGATTAACTTCCCTTGGTTTTCCTGGTGTCTGTGTTTGGTAGCGTTCGCTCATAGCCGTTCAAACACCTGCCACTCAAGGGTATGGTACAAAAGGGAGAAACAGCCTTTCCTCCAGTTCGCTTGCTTGTGAACTCTCTGTGGGTGTGTGACTTTACAGAAATAGAAGAGCACTCGCTGTGACTTAGGATTGCAACACAGGGCAACGGGAATTTGCTTTGCAGCTGTTCTTTGCAAAATGGACTCGTTCAATGCAATCTTATTTTTCCCATTTCAGATTCCTAATGACAAGGTCAAGCCGTTTGGCTTCAGTGAACTGAGCTGCAGCAGGGACCAATATTTGCTGGCCTGCTGTACCCATTTCTCTGTTGAGACCCTGCTCAGGTTCAGGAGCTAAACTGAACAGGACTTTGGAACGATTTAGCATTTAGCTATGGATATTTTGATCTTCAAGTCCAATATTTTCCAGCTTAATGCGGTTTTGCATAGATTTACAGGTAGCTTAGGGATTTACTTTCTTTGTTCTGCTGCTCTGCTGCTAGCTTGATAGGAGAGCTCAGTACCATGCAGTGTTTTAGTGTGAACAGGGCTTATTACTTGGTCTAAACAGCAGAATGGGAATTGGTTTGCCCAGCTAATGCAATAGCCCAAAGGCTAGCAATCCCATTTGGAAAGTTTAATGTAATATTTATTAGATTCTGGAGATTAATGTAGTTAATTCTTGATTGTCTGGATGTGGTTTATAAATATTATCTGACCCTCTCTTTTCAGATTCTCAAAGTGAATTACACCGAAAAAACAAATTTCCCCGTAAATGAGTTATTTGATATGTACAAATCTCTTCATTTAATATGCATATTTAAAATTCTTATTTTAGTTGACTACTGAAATATTATTGATCAAAATAAAACAGAGAGGGAACAGTGTGATCTAAAGAACCTCTCTTTGGACTGAGGGTCCTGTGCCACTACTGACCATCTGTGTGCTATTAGACAAGTGATGTTTAAGCATTTTGAACAAGTCTAGGCTTGCTCAAACTCAAATATGGCATAGTCAAAACATCTGTTCTCTATATTTCTCAAGACTATTGTGAAGTTAACAGAAAACTGAATCTTGTTTAACTTAGATATCATTTTTTAAAATGCTTGTTGATGTTAAATAAAATGTACCTTGTTGCAGGGGATTGCCATATCTGGCATCAATAGGAGGGGAGGCCCTTGGTTTTGTGGATGCCCCAGCGTAGGGGAATGCTAGGTCAGTTAGGTGGAAGCAGATGGGAGGGTTGGAGAGCACCTTCATAGAAACAGGGGAGAGAAGAGATGGGATGGGGGTTTGTGGAGGGGAAACAGGGAATGAGACAATATTTGAACTGTAAATAAATAAAACAACCAATAAAAAATAAATAAAAAGGTATCTTGTAAACTATAAAGAAATAGACACATATCATAATCAGTCCTTCCTATTCTTTCTCTTATTCCCCTTTCTTCTCCTACTTGACTCACTTTAGTTAAAGTTCCTCCTCGCCCTTCTCTCCCTTCGCTTCTTCCTCTTCTGCTTCTCCTTATAATAGAGAATAAAATGCTGTTTGTCAAAGAATTTAAAGTCTTGTTTCTGATACACAGCACTAGTGAAACTCTTGGTCAACTCTTGTGACTTGCTCTGTTCTTAATTCTCCCTCCTCTGTACACTGTCACTCACATACTAAACTGGTTAGTTTGTCAACTTGACCAGAGCTGGTCCTTGAGATGAGAAACCTCAATTGAGACATCTATCAGATTGCCTGTATTCAAGTCTGTTGAGCATTGATTTTTTTAAATTAATGATTGATGTGGGAGGGCCTAGTTCACTGGAATTGTTGCTACCTTGGGTAGATAATCCTGGGTGATATAAGGAAGGGGCTGAAAAGTCATGGGAAGCAATCCAGTAAGAAAGGCACTTCCATGTCTTCTGATTATTTTCCTACCTCCTGATTCCTGTTTGAGTTCCTGTCCTGACTTTCTTCCATAATGGTCTATGACATGGATGTGTAAGCTAAAGAAACCTTTATGTCTCAAGTTGTTGTTTTGGAATTTAATAACAGCAAACATACTAAGACATCTCTGAGCATATATCTGTGTTACAGAGTTGGTTCTATGATAACTTAAAAGTTCAAGATGTGCTCTATGTATATGAACAAAGTTATTCTGGAGAAAAAAAAAACCAAGAGATTCACATGTCTTTGATAATATACCATAGCTTTGGTGTTTAATAATATTAAGAAAATATAAAATTGGATTCTTTCCCTGACCCACATGTCCTGCAGTTGGAGATTAGGGAAAGAAGTATATTTTCTGTTTCCATGGTAATGGACTTGATCAGAATGGCAAGACATGAGCATTAATCACCTAGATAGTAGAATATTATCCTCCTACAAGAGACATGTTGCTATGGAGAAGGGGCACTAGCATGGTGACCAGATACCAAGAAAGAAAAATAAAAATTTGGGAGTTTGCATTTTTGTTCAGAAGAAACTTAGATAGGTTTGGATAGCTGCAGAAACAAACATTAATGGTATATGTACATTGAGAGTAAATAATTTTACTCTAGGAAAGTGAAATTGAGTGAATAGGAAAGTGGGGAATATATAGGAAGAATTAGGGGTAATCAAAATATATTGTATAAAAATCTGTTTTATTAAAAATAAAATTTTCATACTTTATATTCTGAATACAATTTTTCTTCCTCTGTTTCTCTCAGTTCCTCCTCACTTCCCCTCCCATCCAGTTCCACTTTCTGCTTCTCATTAGAAAAGAACAGGCATCTAAAGACAACATAACATAACAAAATTAAATGTAACAAGATCAAAGAAAAACACACCAAAAGTTGTACAAACCAAGCCAACAGAAGGAAAGGAGCCCAAGAGAAGGCACAAGAATGAAAGACTCACTTGTTCATACTCTCAGGAATCCCATAAAAGTACTGACAGCTCTAATCTATACACAGAGGACCTGGTGCAGACCCGCGCAGGCCATGTTCTCGCTGTTCCAGTGTCTGTGAGTTCATATAAGCTTTGCTCAGTTGATTTAGAAAGACTTGTTTTCCTATCATACCCCATCCTCTCTTGTCTCACATTCCTTTCACCTACTTTTCTATTGGATTTCCTGAGCTCTGAGGAAAGGGGTTTGAGTGAAAGGATTTGATCCTATTTACAGTTGTGTGTTCCAAGGTACCTCACTCTCTGTGTAATGTCTGGCTGTGAGTCTCTGTCTTTGTTCTCATCTGCTGCAAGAGGAAGGTTCTCTGATGATGGCTGAATCTTTAATGTTAATGATTGTTCTTATACGTTTTAACTTCCCTTGTAGGCCATCATCCACCACAGGTAGTAGAAAAGAAAGGATATTGGGGAAGTGGGCCTGTTTAGAAAGGTTTGGAGCAACTTGAAATTGTAGTTCAGTTCACAGGTCAGCAGACAGTGGCAGCTTGATCTACTCACAAACACTTGATGGGTCCACCAGTAGTCCAGTTTGTTAGAGTCATGATAGCGAACATAAATCAACAGCGGTGACACGACCTAGCCGTGACGGCCAGCCCTCAGCCTTGGCTTGAGTCAGCAGAGGGTACCAATAGAAACACCAGGAGAAATTCTTGGCTGTGTCTCTCTCAGGGAAGCAGACATCAGCAAAGATGGGAGACCCACAAGTGTTGTACAGCTAACCATATCAACAAGCTAAGCTATGCTTCCATCATTGTTCATCGAGTTCTATTTATACCCTCCAAACATCCCATGTCCTTGATGTGCCTTACCTCAACATGGGTCTTGCTTCAGCACATGCATCCAATCAGCTGGAGTCCCAACAAATGCAGCTCAACTACAAAGGTATGTTGGACCAATACATGCATATTGTTAGCAAAGAATCCTTTCACATGCTTGCTTTAGCAGAACATCCTCTCTCCTGTGTCTGCTCCAGTGAAATATTCCTTCATGAGTCTGCCTTAGTTTTTCATTTGTGCCCACTTCAGGGAAACACTTCTTCACATGTTTGCCCCAACAAAATACCACCCAACACAATTGACTCTCCAAAGAACCCCTGAGTTTCCACTTCACACTGATCTATGAATGTAGCAGAATAACATCAATACTCATGTTTTTACTACTTCTTGTTTTCTTTTAAGGCCAGTAGTATTTGGCTGTATCCT
This sequence comes from Micromys minutus, assembly GCF_963924665.1. Lineage (NCBI taxonomy): Eukaryota > Metazoa > Chordata > Mammalia > Rodentia > Muridae > Micromys > Micromys minutus. The sequence goes on from NC_137969.1 coordinate 116,018,228, forward strand.
AAATCTCTGGGCTATCTATTTTCTGGTTCTTACAAGGTTGTCCATTCTATTCAGTATAGTACTTGAATTCTTAGCTAGAGCAATAAGAAAATAAAGGAAATCATGGGAAATAAAATTGGAAAGAAAAAAAAATCAAAGTATCTTTATTGGTGCACAATATTGTAGTATTCATAAGCAACCCAAAAATTCCACAAGGAAACTCCCACTGTTGATAAAAACTGTCAACAAAGTAGCTGATATAAAATATACTCACAAAAATCAGTTGCCCTTCTATGTCTCTCAAAGACAAATGGACTAAGAACAAAATCAGGGTAACATCACCTTTCACAGTAGCCTCAAATAATGTAAAATATCAAACCAAATAAGAGAAAAATTTGTATGATTAAAAACTTCAAGTCATTGAAGAAGATATCAGAAGATGAAAAGATCTCTCAAGGCTCATGGATCAGTAAGATTAGCATTAAAAATGGCCATCTTACCAAAAGCAATGTGTATATTAACTGCAATCCCCATTAAAATTCCAGCACAGTTTTCCACAGAGCTTGAAAGGGCAACTCTCAGGTTCATATTGAAACCACACATATGCATGCATGTACTCACACACTCACACACAAAGAACAAACAAACAAGAACACAAACAAAATAATAAAAAGCAAGTAAGAAAAAACCCAATATAACAGGAGAGCTGAAATAATTCTGAACAATGAAAGAATTGTAAAACTATAATTATAAAAAACCAGCATGGTATTAGCATAAAACAGACTTGTTGATCAATGAAATCAAATAAAAGACCAGACATAAATACACCCACCTATGGACACCTGATTATTGATAAAAAAAAATCTCATAAAATGCACTGGAAAAGTGCATCTTCAGCAAATGGTACTGGTTGAACTGTATGTCCATATGTAGAAGGCAGCAATAAATCCATATTCATCACCATAAACAAAATTCAACTCCAAGTGGATCCAAGATTCAACATAAAACCAGATATGCTCAACCAGATAGAAGAGAAAATGGAGAACAGCCTTGAAATAATTAGCGCAGATAAATTTCTGAACAGAATATTGCTAGCACAGATACACGCAATCAACAATTAATAAATAGGACAATAATAAAAGCTTTTGTAAAGCAAATGGGAAAATATTTTTTACCAACTTCACATCTGATAGAGCACTAATATCCCAAACATATAACAAATTCAAGAAACTAAATATTAAAACACCTAAATAATTCACAATTTAAGAAAATTGGGTGCAGATCTATATAGAGAATTGGTAATAGAGAAAACTCAAATGGCTGAGGAACAAAGAAATATTCAACATCCTTATAAATCAGGGGAATTCAAATCAAAACTACTTTGAGATTCTATCTTATGCCCGTCAGGGTAGCAAAGATAAATAACACAAGTGACAGCTTCTGCTGGCAAGGATGTGTGACAAGGGAGATACTTATAACATTGTGGGATTGCAAACTCATACAACCACTATGGAAATCAGTGTGGTGGTTCCTCAGAAAGATGAAAGTTGATCTACATCAAGATTTAGCTTTATGTTACCCTTGGGCATATACCCAAAGAATGCTTCATCCTAGCACAAGGGCACTTGCTCAACAATGTCTGTTGCTGCCCTCTATATAATAGCCAGAAATTGGAAACAGTCTAAATGTCCTTCAACAGAAGACTGAATAAAGAAAATGTGGTGTATTTATACAGTGGAGTATTGCTCGGCTGTTTTTTTTTTTTTTTTTTTTTTTTTTAAATGATATCATAACAATCAAAGGCAAATGAACTGAATTAAAAAAAAACAATCCAAAATGAGATCACTCAGATATAGAAAGAAAAATATGGTATTTATTTGCTCATAAATGGATATTAGCCATTTAACTAAATGATAACCAAGCTGTAATCCATAAACCCAAAAAGGCTAAGTACAGAAGGAAGTAGAGAAAACACATAGATCTTCTTGGGAGGAGAAAATAAAATAGATTTTATGTGGACTGACACAGTTAAACAGAAAAGGGGGACTCAGTTGGAGAGAGGGAGGGGATATAGGAATGAAGGAAGGAATTTGGGAAGAGACAGAACTGAGGGGCATTTGAGGGATGATGTGAAAATTTAATGTAGTAGAAACATCCTAAAACATGTAAAGGCAATGCTAATGAAGTCTCCAAATAATGGAGGTGGTGGGAGTTCCAACTGGTCATTCCTTGTTATTAAATGAAGCTTCCAGTACTAGGAATGGACTACATCCATTGAGTTGTTGCCCAAAGGGGTCCCATGCAATTCCCCAAATATCCTAGATTGTAGCCAAGACAATAGGTTTCTCTCTACAAACTGGTAGAAAGGCTTCATTGCTGAGCACAACACCCACACAACTCACTAAATGTGAAAACGTTGAGCTAGTACCTACAACAAACCTACAACCCTTCACACCTACATTCCAGAGTCTTTGCTACAGGAAGGTCTTCTCCAGATTACTGAAAGAGAAACATAAACACCAGCACAGCCACAAACCCTTTGATACGCAATGTTGTCCAGCCTTCGCATATTTTTCAGGCTGGAAGTCTGAAAATTCGGATGCAGTTTCTGATGAGGTTCACTTGACATATGGCAATGAATAGTACTGGTGGGATTTTGTGTTGGGCCAACACATCTGGAGCTGGGAGGCAGAGAGGTGACTTATGCCCAAGTTTGCCCTTTGTAACAACTTTCCTGAAAATCTCAAAGGCTGACAGGAGAACCATCTTCAGAGAATATGGTCCAATGACCTCAGGACCTCCTAAACGCCATAACTCTTAGAAATTCCATGGTACCTCACAGTATCCCCACCTGAGGAATGTCTGCATACATTTCAAATGTTTGCTAAGCCTTATGTCTCATGCCAGAATGTACAAAGGACCAGGTGACTCCAAACATATTGTTCTTTGATAAGTATTCATTGAGTAATTACTATTTCTTGCCCCTACACTAAACTCTTAGCAGTGACAATTTGTGTGGATTGGGAACAAGAGGGGTTAAAAACAACTTAGTGATTGTGAGAGGGACCCCACTTTAGAAAGAGCAGCCTTGAATTCTTTTACCTCAATCCTTCGCTCTTCCTCAGAAGAAGGAGATGATCTGTCACTAAATGAACATAGGAATTTACATCAGAAGGAAATGATGTTGCTCTACACACATTGTTGACTGTAGGCAAAATGTGAACATTTGACCTGTAGAGTTTATTCATTATATTTGACTTAAATGTGATATTTAATGATTTGTTACTTCTTAGTTCTACTTTTCCTTTGTCCTGGCCAGTCCCGTTTTCAGTCTATGAATTTGGCTCTTCTTGGGTATTGGAAATAACTAAGAACCTTTGATATTTGTCCTGATGCCCTTGATGTCCATTCATGATGTCATGCATTGCATAATTTACTTTCTAAAGGCTAATTATAATTTCATTGTGTGTTTCAAACATGTATGTATACCACATTTTTTGGTGTGTATGCATAATATTTATTATCATTTTATTTTGTTGTTCTGGAACTCACTTTGAAGATCAGACCTGCCTTTAATTCAGAGGCCCATCTGCCTCCCAAGTGGAGTGCCAGGATCAAAGGTATGCATGCATTTTAATGTGTGTGCAGGCACACATCTCATGTGTATATGTACTTGTGGAAGCCAGAGGCCAGTCTCAGTTGTCATTCCTCAGGCAGACCCTTTGAGACAGTCTCCTTTTTGACCTGGAACTCTCCAAGAAAGCCAGACTTACTGACAACTGAGTGACAGAGATCTATCTTTACAGCACTGGGATTAACCGCACTTCCTGGGCTTTATAAAATGGGGGTCCTGGAGACTAAACTTAAGCAAGAAATTTACCAACTGAGCTACCACCTGTATGAGTCCCTGTATGAATTTCTTTATTATCTGTTAGTGGTCATTTCTGTGGTTCCTGTGCCTTGGCTGTTGTGGAGGATGATGTAAGTTTCTTTACTGCAGTAGAATGTTTTTAAGATTCTTATTCCATTTCTTTTGAATAAACACCCCAAAGGTGGATTGTTAGATCATGATATGTTCCATTTTAGTGGTATTTGTAGAATCATCTTCCCATTTACTATATTGGCTGCATGATTCTGAGTTTCACCTACAGTTTGGGAAACCTCAAGTTTTTCTAATATCATGCTTAAACTTGATTTTTGTCTTTTTAGCCAAGGTATGGGAAAATTTGATATGTACATACAACAGAAAGCAAGGAGACCTTTCTCTTACATTCTATACACACACAGAGAGACAGAGAGAGAGAGAAAGAGAGAGAGAGAGAGAGAGAGAGAGAGAGAGAGAGAGAGAGAGAGAGAGAGAGAGAGACTCAGTTCAAAGTTAACCGCAAGCTTTTACAGGAAAGGTCAGATACTTCAAAGCCCCTAGAAGAAACCATTAAAAATGTCTATGATGTTAATCCAGGCAATGATTGCACAAATATGGCAGCAGAGGCATAGGCAACAACAAAAATAATCAAGTAGGCCAGCATCAAATGAAGCATTTACATCACATTTACCTCCATCGGCACAGGGTAGGCAGCCTATAAAATAAGAGAAAATGCTGTGAACCATGTTTCTGGTATGGGATTGTGCTCCTAACATATGCTGGGACTCTAATAATACATCTATGGAAAGATGCTCACACCATTTATCAGATAAACACAACTCAAAAACACAGTTACCAGAAAGACAAGAGGCACCATCCAGTGCTCATAACCCACTACAACCGGATATCTGGAAGGCACAGAAGATGATGCAGTTGATTGGGTCATTGTTCTACTCTGAATATTATTTTATTGTTTTCATTATTTGTAATCCATCACTTTAGGCAGTTTTTCTGCTTTGCAGTTGCCTGGACTGTGAATATCGTTCTGCCAAGAACTTTATCTGAGATCTTAATAGGACAGAATTAGATCTTAATAGGACAGAATACACACACATACCAATCTAGAGAGTTCTATGGTCAAGGTGCAAACACAAAGATCTTAATAGGACAGAATTAGATCTTAATAGGACAGAATACACACACATACCAATCTAGAGAGTTCTATGGTCAAGGTGCAAACACAAAGCTGTTGGCAATGCTGAAAGAAATGGCCATGTCAAGACTTGAGGTTTCTATCAGGTCTAAGGAGCTATTTCATCACAATGATGGAGCATCAGCCAGGACAAAGAGGGGAAAAGCAGAAACAGTCAGAAGAGTGAAGTCAACTCTAATACACAGTATCCTCTGTGTGAATATACTCCATTAGGCTAGACTTCCACCAGTAGATGGGCATGGGCTTATGTGAGAATCTAATTTTATAAGTGCTTCACATTCTGTGAATGTCTGCTAAATTCTAAGTGCCTACAGGTCATAAAAATGTTGTTATTTCTCATTTTCGATTTTATTCTTATTACAATAAACCCATTCAAAGGGGAAATGGGACAGATGAAGAGGGTAAGGCTACCTTGATCAATTACTTTCATTCAGGGTGGGCGTGTGACAAGGGGTCTGTTCTCTTGAAAAATACAAGCAAGCATTTTCAGAGTTTGCTTGCTGGCTGCTATTCAGCTTACTCATAGCTTTTGATCCAAGAAGAAAAAGCAGGGGAACAGAGAACAGGAAATTTCACCAAGCAGCAGGAACTGTTGAAATGACTGTTCTGGCAAGAAACAACCCAGAACCACTAACCACAGTTCCAGACTTCCTGCATATGATGCTTTGGTCAGAAAAGAACTGGGCTTTAGATATCACTCCTTCAACAACCAAAGAAAATACATTGATTATTAAATCAACATGCTGGACTATTTTGTTAAGAGGTATACATGTTTTAGCTCATTTAGTTTTTTTTTTTTAATTAATATGTGAGGCTTAAAATGTTTTTGAAGTTTTTACAGATTAGGGAGTAAGGGACACAAAGGAAAGGTGACAGAGCTGGACAGTGGCCACTAGAGCTCCATCTCACACAAAAGTCCCATGGTCTGTAAGAAATTGAGAAAACACACCCTCTCCAACAATCTCCCGAAGAAACAGGAGTAAATGCATGGCCTGAATGTCAAGGTCACAGAAGCAGCTAGATAAGCAGTATAAGGCCTAGAAACTCCTCCATGGCCACTAACCATACACATTTGTGATGTCTGTGAAGTCGTAACTCAATAAGTCAATCAAAAGCTTAGCATGTATATTATAGACCATCATGGTCACAATTACAGCAACAGTACAAATTAAACATCCTAAAACTAACAATTTGCTGTTACAGGAGCCATCCAGATAGTGGTAGGAGGGGCTCATGGACAGGTAGTGATGGGATTTCACAGTTAAGGTCTTATGAGGGACAGATGTGCTAAGGCTGTTTCAGATGTTTGTGTGAATGGGAACATGTTCTTTGCTTGTTCAACATGGTAGCTGCTAGCCACATGTGTTCACTGGGTACTAAAAATAGAGCCAACAATGACTGAGAAAGTAAATTTTAATTGTGATTAATTTTAATTAACTTAAATAAGACAAGGTTACTATATGGGCAATGTAGAGATTGGGAATACAATAGTCTTTTCATGGGTAAATTAATTTTGCAACAAATTTAAGCTTGTCCACCCCAGATTTTTTTCTAACACATGCTCACTACATGTATCCCATTTAAGCTTGAATAGAGGGGGAAAAAAGCGATGATTCTAAGGTACACAGACATCTACCCATGCTAACAATTAAAAGGTGGGGTTCCTCATCCTCACTTTGATATCAAATTTATTACCAAATCCTGGGGATACTGTATCCTTTAGTATTTCTCTGATATCCTTCATATGCAGTTTGCATGCTACTATTGTTTTAATTGCAGTATCCTCTCCCTTAGTCCACACACAAATAAGAGCTACCATGAGCTAGCTCCACACAAAGATAAGGGAAGGCTAGCCCGTTGAAAAGGTATACTAATATTCTCTTCAGGAACGACTATGTCTACCAGTTGCATATAGTCTGAAACAAACCCCCTAGACTGGAATTTAAAATGTCTCCCTGTACATGCTGATTTTTGTGCCCACTTTACCTGACCTTCAAACTGCCATGCTGAAGATCTAGCCCATAGTACCAATCAGTTCCTGACCAGATTTGAGACAAGACCTGCGTAGTGATGCTTAAGTTATGGTGAGTTGGATAAGGTGGCCCTTAATCTAATCCCACTGGTGTCCTTTTGAGATGTGGACACATCGAGAAACATAAGGGATGTACAGAGGGAAGACCATGTGAAGGCACAATCGGAAAAATCCATGTGGAAGAAAGGCAAGCAATTACAGGAGAAGCTTGCTCTGCTGATGGTTTGACCTTAGACTTCCAGACTTCAGAAGAAAATAAATGGTATTTATGCTTTCCAGTCATTTGTTTGTCATGGCAGCCTAACAATCAAATAAATTGGCCATCGAATGCACTCCAGCTGGTCATCCAATGCTTTCACCTACATGTCCACAAACCTTTGGTGGTTCTTACAAGATTGATGGTTTCTGTTGGGACCACATGTGTTTATTGTTCTTTCCCAGAGGTTTGCTTCTAGATCCAACTCATATTCTTTATCTTCTATGACTGGGAAAGCCATCTCAGTTAAGTTGCTCTCTGCTGGACTCACATCTTCAAGTATATACTCCCCTCTTCTCCTGCTTAATGTTATTAGAGGATCATGATAAAGTATTAGAAAGTTTGCCTTTCCAAGCCTTTCCCCAAGCTGTGGATCACTGAAGTAATCTGGCCAGTGAGATGACTTTGAAAGCTGTTAGACGGAGTTTAACAGGGCCTCTAAGTAGATGGCAGATGTAGCTGAACTTTGTTTCTCTGCTTTTCACCCTTTTCCATTCTTTCTCATTGAAGTAGACATATTTGCCAGAGTGCTTACCTTGAAACCAAAGGGGCAGTCAAGATCTAAAATATTCTCAGACCCTGGAGACAATCTGAGAGATGAGGAACATGTCCATCTTAATAATTTCTCAGTGTATCCACTGATGACAGAATAATGCCATTGTCAATGTTAGATGGCACATATGCTGATCCCATAAAGAACTCCATAATAATGGAGTTGAAAATCCCAGTCACCCAATAGCATCATAGCAAATAGTAACATCATAGTCAAAATTTCAGTCTGGTATAATATTGCTAGTGTCATTTAACCTTCTGAGTCATCAAACATATAAAATACAGCATATATACATTACACATATATACACACATATAGTATGTCATGTAACCATATGCCTTTTGTTAAATATATGATACCACACTTTTAAATCAGTATTTTAGAGCATTGCTTTATAGCAATTAGAGCAGTGGTTTATTATAAAGTGGCATTACATGCTTTATCCATCTCACACTTGTGGTTTTTGATTAGATTAAAGGGCCACTTGGAGATTATAAGTGATGCCTCACTGCTGTAATATCTGTATTTGTGAGGCTAAGACAGGTAGTTTGTTATGAGTTTCAGGCCAGGGAGTACAGTAGAAAGTAATAGAGGAGGACACCTGACTTCCCACTCTTACCTACTATGTGTACTCATGGTTATGTGTACTGGTAGTACATGTGCATACACATGCATGATATCACACATGTATACTCATACACATGCATGATATCACACATGTATACTCATACACATGCATGATATCACACATGTATACTCATACACATGCGATATATCTCTCTAACATCTATATATATATATATATATATATATATATATATATATATATATATATATATGAGCGAGATCATATGGAATGTTTAACCCATCTGCCAATGTTTGTATTCACTTACTGTGATGTTTGTACAATGATGAAAATGTCTAACGATACATTTCTCAGAACATGTACCCATATAACAAACCCTCTTATTACACACAAAGTTTTGTTTGTTTGTTTGTTTGTTATTGTTGTTGATTGATTCTTTATAAGAGCAAAGAAATTTAGAAGCCTCAAAGAAGCACGATGCCTGTTTCTGGCATTCTTGACGTACCAGAAAAGTGAAATTCTTTCTGATAGATGACACTGTTTATCATATTCCCTTTCTGCTCCATGACATTTGATTTCTGCCATAATAAGTGCCACAGACTGGGAGACTTGATATAAATAAATATATTGTTCGTATTTCTGGATGTTGAAGTCCAAGAAGAAAGCAAGAACATGGTTGGCTACTCCTGTGTTCAATCCCATTTGCTTTCAGGTAGACTCGGCTCCCTCTGTGGTCACATGATCTTTTCTCTGAGCATGTATATCTCTTTCAACTCTCTGAGACAAATCAGGGTGAATTAGAGATCCATCTTAGCACCTCTCTTTAAAGGCCATTTCTTTAAATAAAGTCACATTTGTGGGGTAGTGGGAATTAGGATTTCAGCACATGCATTGGGAATATAATTGACCCCTCAACAACCTTCATGTGTGGCTTAAATTACATATGCAGAGAATCAAATTAGAATTCAGGCACATCAAAGATCCCCAAATTACCAATGTAGAGGTAACAAGACTGTCTGACAGCTTAGTAGCTGAGTTGAGACTGGAATAGATGGGCTGTCCCCGGACCATTCTACCATGAAAAAAAGAACACAGAGGACATTCCACTGAAACAAAGACACAGTAGCGTGTTCATCTCTACTCAGTGGACTACGGGATGTTTTCTTAAGTGTTTTGCAAATAGTGGTTGGTTATATGAACTGTTGAGCAGCATCTTTTTAAATAAAAATTTGAATTTACCTAGAAGCACTCAGAATGTCAACAGAACAGCCAGATTTTTTTTTTTTTTTTTTTTTGAAATTACAGAGTGGTAGTCAGTTAACAGAACAACAATTATCTTTGTAGGAGCTGCATCAGAGACAACAGAAGATGAAAAAAATAAAACAAAAATAAAACCAAAAGGAAAAAACAAAACAAAACAAAACAAAATCCCAACCAACCTACTTTCCCCATATATAACTAATGTGTGCTGTGCACTAACAAGAACCTGCTTTAAATTTCCATGCAATTACAACCCCCAGACTGTACCAGGCAAGGTTAGTGGCTATTGAAATTACCACCAGGACAGGGCTATCTAAAGACACATTCAGTAGTGTGTTAACTATACAAAAAATAAACTGTACAGTTCAAAAACAAATCTTCCATAGCCTTACATTTTATTTTTTCTTTAAAGGAAGTGAGTTGTGAACGGGGGGGGGGGGGGGGTTAAATGCTTTATAGACAAGAAAAAAAAACTGTGCTAGAACCAACTTATTCATCATCATCATCTTCATCTTCATCCTCCTCTTCTTCCTCATCCTCTTTATCCTCCTCCTTATCTTCCTCTTCCTTCTTTTTCTTGCTCTTTTCAGCCTTGACCACCCCTGTTTTCACTGCATCAGGTTTTCCTTTAGCTCTGTAGGCAGCAATATCCTTCTCGTACTTCTTCAGCTTGGCGGCCTTCTTCTCTTAGGGCTGCTTGTCATCCGCCGCAGTGTTGTTCCACATCTCCCCTAGTTTCTTTGTGACATCACCAATGGATAGGCCAGGATGCTTGCCTTTGAGTTTTGAGTGGTACTCAGAACAGAACAAGAAGGTTGAAGGAGGCCTCTTGGTTGCATTGAGGTCCTTGAACTTCTTTTTGGTCTCCCCTTTCAGGGGGTGTAGGTTTTCATTTCTCTTTCATGATAAACCTTGTCAGCCTTTGCCATATCTTCAAATTTCCCCTTTTCTTTAGCAGATATGGTCTTGCACCTCCCTGAGCACTTCTTGGAGAACTCTGAGAAGTTGACACAAGCATCAGGGTGCTTCTTCTTCTGTTCTTCCCTGCAGGTTTTTTTTTTTTTTTTACAAAGAATGCATATGAAGACATTTTGCCTCTCAGCTTCAGAATCTCCTTTGCCCATGTTTAGTTGATTTTCCTCTGGGAGGCACAGAGTCGCCCAGTGCCCGTCCGGCTCTTGCTTGCCCCGGCGCTGTCTCTATGGATCTCAACATACTTTACTGCAAAGGCTGTCACTGAGTAGCATCTTAGGACTAAGGTTTTGCAGCCAAGTGAATCTGGGAAATTGGAAGAAAGGAGGGAAGAGTGAAAGAAGACAGAGGAAGGGAAAGAAGGAAGGTGAAAGGCCTAGGGGAGGGACTGAAGAAAGGAGAAAGGAAGGCTGAGAAGAAGGAAAGGAACGGAAAAAAGAAATTGAGGGAAAAAATACATTTGTTGCTTTCTTTTATTTAAACGTGTTAATCCTTCTAAAAGAATGTCCTATGGATGCACTCCTCTGGTTTTCTGGGTGGGCCCTGCAGTGAAATCGTTGTGTGGGTGGCATTTCCACCTGTGATTCCTGTTTTATGTGGGAAATGAATTTGCCTGTTATGTGAGAAACAGTGGGGAAGGAGCAAGCTTTACTGTGTTGTGATCTCACCTTGATGCCAGGAAGGATAATGGCTCATAAAACTCTGGAGTGGGAGGGATGAGAGCGCTTCTCCTGATGCTCTGGTTGAGAAATAACCGAGCATGATGGAGATCTGCTGTGGCTAGGAGGGCTTATTAAGCTTGAGGTCATGAGCCGGGAGCTGCCTTCAACGGCGGAGCACAAACTCATGTTGTTGGGTTTGCAGCCTGTATGAGGGGGATGATACAGGAATAATGTGACTCTTGTTGGTCATTTCAAGCAGGGAAGTCTGTCCAATATTTCCACGTGCCTCATTACATCTGCTCTGAAGAACGCTATAAACTTAGTTTGCTGGCTGCCCCAGAGCCATCAGATCTATTTTTTTCTTTTTTTTTTTAAAACCAGACTAGTGAAATCTCTTTTTCAAAACTCTGCTCACCTCGCCTGCATTTGGCTGAATAAAAGTTGAGACTGTAACATGAATAAATTCTGACAGTGGTTTCTAAGAATCTTAAAATGCTTCACATTCAACTAGGTTAATGTGTGAATTTGAAACCTTTTAAATACTGAACCTTGAAATATTTGATTTTTAATGATTATAATTAAAAGCAACCGTATGACAGAAGTTTCTTCTTCTCTGTTTGTTTTCTGAAAAGCAAAATTTCCCTAGAACTGAGTTGAAATATGGAGAGTGTATCTTTTTATAAGGTCATTTCTTCATCTGCACATTCATTAATTCTAGGGCACAGGAATACTGTGCCACAGGAAGGTCTTGGCTTCTAGGAGATTGAGAGTGTTTGTATTCAAATAGGGTGGGTTCATCACCAGGTTTAGAGATGGGAAGTCAATGATGATTAGAATATGCCAAGTATCAGCAGAAGAATGCCAGAAGCAATAGGCTTCCTCTTAGTGCACAGGGCACAAAAGAGGCTGTTTGTTTATCACTGAACAATGTATTTTCTTAAATTTAATCTTTAGTTTAAGAATGATTGACCTGCTAAAGTTAATCAGTGAGAGTACAGCAAATGTGCCCTGGCGTATTAATTACTTTCCCGTTGCCGAAATGAAGATCATGACCAAACAGAGCCCAGGGAAGAGAGAGGCTCTTTATTATTAAACAAAAGATAGGAGGGAGTCCATGAGGGCACAGGGAAAGCATGGTTGGCTGGGGCAGGAAGCTGAGGGCCCACATTTTGAACCACAAACATGACAGAGAAAACAACCTTGAACTGGCTGGAGTGTTTAAAGTGTCAAAGCTGACCTTCAGTGGCGCCACACTCCCTAAACCCCCTCCCCCACTTAATTGCCAAAGTTTAGCGCAATGAAATTCATGTTTGTATGTTTGCTTATTTTCACACAAAACCAAAATGAAACAAAACAGAACAACAACAAAATAAACCATCTTGAGTTTTCTTTGGTCTCTGTTTGAAAAGTTGTGTTCCAGAAATTATGGGCCCTACATGAATATTGGAGTGATAGTTTTGAAAGCATAACTAATGTAATGTAATAGGTGGGCTGGAAAAACATAAGAGAGAGAAGAGAGAGCAAGAGAGGGAGAGGCCACGCTTTGATGGGCAGAGTGTGTGAGATGTAGCCTGGAACTCTTTTGCAGATAAAGTGAGCAGCATTGGCCAAGCCAGTAAAAACTCCTACAGCCTGTGGTGTGGCAGAGACAGAACCAGGGGATAGTTAGTTTGTCACAGCCTTGGCCGTGAACTGCACAAGGGTCCAGATGGCTTCGGCTTTGTTTGGCTCCTGCCATGTTATAGAGGTTCAGTGACTATCATCAGACAACTGAGTGAGTCTGTCTATGAGTACATCCGAACCCTGAGTTTGTATTACTGATTCCCACTCCATGCTAAAAAGCCACACACACTCAGCATGTGCTCTACCACTGAGCTCTCCACTGCCCAGAAGCTATCGGCATAGCTTCAGAGACCTTTTCTTTTGTTGCTTCTGCTTTTCTATGGGTGATGCAGGTTTGTGTCTTAATCCAAGGGTTTAAGTGAAAGTGGATGCAGTCTGTAGAGGAGTGATGATGGTGGTTTCAGTACGGCCATCTCACACTTGGATCTGCAGGGCTTACTTTCACACACACACACACACACACACACACACACACATTTCTGGGGAGACTTGTTCACAGAAACTATGGCTTATGAATCACAGGTCAGAGCCCACTGAAGTGATGAAGTTTACAAAGAAATGTTATACAATTTTGGTTTGGATATTGAAAAGAACTGGCCTGTATGTTAGTTTTGGCCCTGTCCTGTTTGATTAATTCCATCTACAGAATTTCCAATTTTTAGCCATTTCTAGCTGAATAACACCTCCTTGCATTCTGGATCCTCCTCCTAAAAGAACATCCTCAAAATGGGCTTGTAGACCTGCAGAAGAGTTCCCTGAAAAAGTCTTTAAAAGTGCAAATTGCAGAGCTACAGTGTTATCTGGCACGTCTGCATTTTCTAGTTCTGTATCCTGGGAGGCTGGCTCCCCTCCACTGTGTTCTTGACTCCTTTGCTGTCTTTCTTCTCTTGGCTTCAGTGAACAGTGGCCCAAGGAAGATGCAAGAATGAGAAAGAACAGACTTGGCACACTTTTTCCAGGACCATATTCCACAGCAGCAACAGCAATGTGGTCTCTACTGCTCCTGCTGGAGGGCTCATAACCTACAGTCATAACCTTAGCTGCTTGGATGACCCAAATTCTATGCCTTGATTCTTTTGACTAAGGGCAGTGATCATCCTTTGCTTCCTCTGCCTCAGCATTCCTAACAGGCCTTCTAAACCTTGTCCATGTCTACGTACGTAGGCCTTGATTTGACCTTTCCTTGACCTACCTGAGATGAGTTCAGTCTTCTTGCTAACTCAGGTATGATAAGTCAGACTCTGCTGTGGGCCGCAAGTCATTCCTCATTTCCTTTTCTTTTTATTATTTCTAATTCTGGTAGGATACAGGAGATAGATTGTCTATTGTCTTGACTGATTTGGAGTGTAGAGGTCAGAGGTATGAAGCACAACCACGTGACTATGCAACCAGCACCACCACATCCCACTGCAAAACCCCATTCACCTTCCCAAACTGAGTGACTTACTTCACACTAGCTCCCCTGGGACAGCCAGTCATCCATGGGGCACCCCACAGTGGATTCGGGAACAAAGTGTTGGAGGGGGTGTCCATTGGTCCACTACAAGGCTGGGACTGGGTGCTCCCAAACTCCTGGACATTCAGGCACTGCTTGCTGAGGCCCAGGCAAATGGAAGCTCTGGCTTATCAATGGCTGAGGTTGTGGCTGGGAGTGTAGAGAGGCCTTTTATGGGAGATTTAGGCAGTGGTTCTATAGGTAAAAGCCTGCTCTATGCTCTCCATGGCTGTTCGCAATGAAAGAGGCAGTCCTTGTTTTCAAATTGTTTATTGGTTGTTCATCATGGAAAACAAATGCTACTCTACCAACTTCTTAGGGTGGACCAGAATTTAAATACTTTTTGCAGGGAAGAATGACCAGGAAGCAAGCTTAACCCTCAAGACCTCTGTTCTGGGCCTACGTGATCACAGATCGTGTTTCCTTATATGGGAAGTGTGGCACATGTTCCAGGCTAAGAATTTGGCAGGAAGTATAGAGATGCCCACTGTCTCAGGTGTGCATCCACCAAGTTTCCGGGGTTTCTCGACCTGCTTTACCCACCAGGCTTCCTGGCATGGTTTACTGTCCCATTTTCTTACTTTTCTCCAGCTCTAGGAAGGTGGCCAGTGAGTAGTCCTGACTGCCAGCCTTAACTGTGTCACTCACTTGTACTACTGTAAGAAAGTTACTAAACTTCTTGGCTTTCTGTCTGAATGGTTGAATCCAGACAATTGCAAGGAAGTTAACTTGTTCTTTGTACATTGTAGCTGAAACATTCTATGTGGCTTAATTAGCATTCAGTCTGTGGTGGTTTAAGCTTCATCTGGAAACTGGCAATGTGTGTAGATGTTTTGGATAGTCACAGCTGGGGTGGGAATACACGTAGCATCTCATGGGTAGCGGCTGAGATACTGCTAAACATTTCTTCCATGAACAGGATAGCCGGCTAGCATGAGATTTACTCAGGTGCAAATCATTAGTGACAAGGTTGAGACACCCTGTCCATGGGGAGACCCTGATGCTCATAAGAAGCATCCAGGCTGGACTTTCTCCATAAGTGTGCCTAGGGAAAAAATCACAGCTGTGAGCTGTATAAGGATACTACAAGAAGAATGAACAGAGAGCATATGTTGAAATGCTTTCTCCCCCTTGTTTCTTGTGCATGGTTAATGGGAACTACCATTTCCCAACAGGTTTCATTTATGATGAGGAAATAATCTGTAATGAATGTGCTGAACTTCATAGAGAAGATGGGCTCTATTCACATCCTCTACCATATGCCTACCAGCTAAATGTCAATATGAAAAGCCTGTCTTTTCAGGGGTGGTCTACACAGGCACTTTGAAAGCCCGTTGTTAAAGAAGATTGGAGAGATGTTCCTGTTAGTGTTGCACGTTTCATCTGAAGGGAAGCTGGCCGTGCATGACACTTTTGAAGCCTTATGTGAAGGATGGTGGTCGATCTGTTGCTGTGACTTGACTTCCCCAGATCTTGGTTATAGATTTCATCTCTTGGCTCAGGGCCGCCGTAAACACACTGTATACATATGTATATATAAGCTGTGTCTCTTCAGGACAGTCTACTTTCACAAGAAAATCCACTTATGCAGATGAGTCCTAGAAAATTCCCATGTTCCATGGAAGGACTCAGCTAATATGTAGGAGTAGCAGTGGGGAGACCTTGAAAGTAAATGTCACCTTCATGCTACTCTGTCTCCTCAGCCCTTTTTCTAATGAGAAGCAGGTGGTGACCAAACGCAAAAGAGGTGTGCTCCATGCCAACCTGGATGTGTTTCATGTTTGGAAAATTCAGGGTGAGTAGTGGGGTGATAAGTGGCCCCACAACCACTTTGTTCCCATGCTTCAGTGATAACGAGATTGTTGTGTTAACAAGAAGCAGAATTTATCCAAACTTGCTGGATTGATGGGCACTTTCAATTTTCTATAAGTACAGCTCGGTTCTGTTTCTGCCATTGCTTGTGCATTCCAAAGAGGCACCAATCAAGGGAAGTCCCCGGATAGCAGCAAGTCCCAATTGCCCAGTCTGTGATACCCCTGCTGCAGATGAGAGTCCTGTAGGCTGGTGACAGCTAGGGTTGTGTGTCTACCTATAGAGATTTTAAATTGTTGTAAATCCACAGTAGATGTGTCGAATCCAGAGAGGCTGCATGAAAATCCAGGACCATTAGTGCCAGATGACCACTGAAAATGAGATCTTGAAGAGTGGTTTGAAAGAAATAGAGAAGAAAGCAGCTAGCTTGCAATTTCACAACAGATCCCTTCTACCCTTCATAGAGTTTTATTATTTTACCACTTCCCGAATGGGCTCCGAACTCCCCATCTAAGTCTTTCCAGTGTGTTTACTGGCCCAGCCAGGTTGATGATTCCAAAGCGTGAGTCAGACCAAGTTATTCTGCACAGTTGCTTACAACAGTCTTATCTCACTGGGCAGACTCCCTAAAGCCATTCCCAAGGGCTGCAAGACTATGTGCTCTGGCTTTATCCCTTCCTGCCCCTATTTCCTATTCATTTCCTCTGCTATGACTACCTTTCATTTCTTGGAATACAACCATCAGGAAGTCTTCCTTGAGAGTCTTTGTACTTGGAGGATTCTGTGCCTAGGGTACTCTTCTCCCACATTCCCACACAACTGCTTCTTCATTTATATGCCCCTACCCCTGAAAAGTGCTTTGCACTGTTTAGGTATATACTCAGCAGTGGAATGGCTGCTATACTTTTAGGTTGAATCTTTTTCAGGAGCTTCCTCACTAATTTTAATAGTGTCTACACTAGTTTCTTTTCACCGAGAGTGGAGTGGGTTCTTTGCTTACTATCCTCACCAGTCCTAGTACTTTCTTGAAGCTAGTCATGCACTGGGAACTTACCAGAAGGGGTTTTCTCTACCACCTATATGCTGTTGCTAAGAAAAATCATGCAGATAAAGTTATCTGTGGACTGTGGAAGTCTCAAGATGTCTTTAACCTAAGTGTTCACAACCACAGACACAAGAAAAGCAATGCCACCAGTGACCTCAGAATTCACAATTATTCTTTATAAACCAACAGCTAGCTTTAGACAACACACAAGGTTAACATTTTACTTTCAAACACCATAGGTCAACATTTGGTCTTTGCTTATCAAAAGAAAACATATAAACCTATATTACTATAATCCAAGTTTATCATGTCATACATCAAAAATACTTGACAATAATTAGTCAAAGAAGAAATAATAAAGGAGACAGTGAACAAAATTATTTGGGGCAGTTGTAACTTGATTATCTAGTCCTGTCTTCAGTCCCCAGATTTCCTGTGGCAATGAGTCAGCTATAAACCGTGTGGGTCCAGGCACTTCAATGCTTAAAGAAAGTGGGTGGGAAACTTGAGATTTGCTGCTGTCATTTAAAACTTGGCATGTGCTGAGTTGGGCTAGAAAGATTGCTTGTTGGATAAAAGCACAAGGCTGAGAAACTCAATTCCATCCCTAGAGCCCATGATGGAAGAACTGAGTAACCCTGGAAATTATTTCTCTTACCTTCACGTACACATTTCATTAACAGCAACAATAACAGCAAAACAACAGCACCAACAACATCAATACAACTAAAATAAGAATTTTAAGATAAATAAACCTTGGTATATGCTATTGCATATGAACAATATGCCATGATTTGAAAATGAATGCCACATTTGGAGTGCTCGAAACGTATCTTGTACCACATCTTTAATTCTGTGAGCATAGTTTACCAAAATGACCACTTCCCATGACGAAGAGGCCACAGGCTAGACTGTAAGTACAACTGAGCGGAATCTTGCTATTTCCAGACCTTGCTGTTATAGAAAGCACTTGTGTCAGATGAGGCTGTTGTACTTCCCTGATTCATTTCCCATGAGCACTTAATATGCTGCAATTTCTCAGATTACTCACTATTTTTTAATGTGGCTTTTTAGTTGAGGAGCTTGCACGCTGAGGTTTTCTATATTATAATAATCAGCATAATGACAAGTGTTCTTTAAACAGTTTCAGATCTATGGACTCATTAAATATATATATATATATACATATATATATATATATATATACATTATATATATATTATATATACATATATACACACATTATATATATATTATATATATATAATTTTTTTGTCTTAGGGGTGGCTGGAGTGATTATTTTACAATGCACATTAGGTTAAGGATCTGTAAGATATGAGGTGAATTTATATTTCTAAAAGAATCTACTAAAAGCCTGAGGATGCATTGGTCTCAATAATCCAAAATCTACTCAACAATGTTGAAGTTTATCCAGGCCTCATACATGCAGACAAGGGGAAAATCACCTTCATTGTTGCTGGTTTCAGTTTCTGCTGGGGATATCAGAACCCCAAGCAGCAATATCCCAGCCCCATTCCTCAACAGTATAGATTGCTATTTCATTTATTAATTACTGTTTCTGAATGTGGTGTCTTTGCTTCTGAGGCTCTGTATAGTTACTATATTCGGCTCATCACTGTCATAGGCATAATATATGTAGGACATTTCTAGAAGATCAGCTTATTTGAGCCTGTCAGTGATAAGTCTTTCCTGAAATGAACCTTGACTAAGCTGGGATGAAGTCTTAGCAGACACTTGAGACTAATCTTTTTTTTTTTTTTCAGATCAGTTAAAGTTGGAAAGCTATTATTTGAAGTTAATAATTTAAGAATACCATGTGTAGAAATACAATAATACCCATCTAGGTTTTTTTTGTCTTATAGATTGTACCAAGTGGATAAAGAGATGAGAAAAGATTAAGCAAATCTGGACCCATTACCACAATATTTTTTGACGAACAATTTTATATAATTGCTATGCTTTTGCTCATTTAGAATTTCCTAGAACACAACAGAAGTCATTGTTCAATGTGGATTAAATACTGGCTGATAACATACAGTGACCCCCCAATCTACTAATTTTCTGCCTATAATACCCTGAGTTGGCTTACAAATATTTCCCACAGATTCTTATGCAGGGGCAGACAAAAAGGTAAATGTGTGGCAAGCTGATGATTCTTCACTCCAAGAATACACATGGAGGGACCCATGGCTCACTCCAGTTGCATATGTAGCAGAGGATGGCCTTATCAGGCATCAGTGAGAGGAGAAGCCCTTATCCCTGTGAAGGCTCAATGCCCCAGTGTAGAAGAATGCCAGAGTGTGGAGGTGGAAGAGAGTGGGTGGATGGGTGTCGGAGCACTCTCAGAGAGGCAGGGGGAGGGGGATGAGATAGAGGGATTCTAGAGGGAAACTGAGAAAGGGGATAACATTTAAAATGTAAGTAAAGAAAATATCCAATAAAAAAGGAAATAAAAAGATGACTCTCTTTCTTATATAATGTCCTCGAAGCTTCAAAAGACAGATGTGCCAATGTGTGGATAAGATTCTACACATTTATCATTGTACCAAAAGCTACGTTCTTGTGATAGGCGATTGTCTCATTCAAAAACACAATGTAACCTCACTTCATATGCTTCTGAATGACTTGAATAATCCTGTATTCAGTGCATATAACATGATTTATTTCAATATCCCGTCGTTTTTATGCAAACAATAATTTAATTAGCATCTAGAGAAATGCATATTTGCATACTTGAACAACTATTTCTATAGAATAAATTTCTGGAAGACAAATTTGTGTTTCAAGGAAATGTATATTTAAACAATAAGAGGCATTACTAAAAATCTTTGTTCCCACATTCTTGTCAACTCTCAATATCAGCATTTTAAATATTTGTCAGCTAGTGTTTCAAAAACATACTGCTTTTGCTTTGGTTAGCGTGTATTTGATTAGTAAAGAGGCTGAATATATTTTCATAAATTTACAAGCCAGTTTTTATTTCTTCATTTCAAAATTACCTATTTATGGTCTTGGTTTATGGTCCTATAGTTTTTTTTTCCTCACTAAGTCATGTGAGCTCCTTACATGTTACAGGAAAAAACTATTTTGTTACATATGTTGCAACTATTTTTATATAATCAAATATTGATTATAATGAAATATTTCTAATAACATCATCATTACTTTATGCTCTGAACAATTCCCACATAGTTTATAAAAAAATTAAGACACTTTAATATCATTGTCAACAAGAGGAAAAACACTTGCCTAAATGCAGACTTAATAAAGAGGTGTAAATAACTTTTATTAAGCATGAAAGGCTATGGAAATATCTAGAAGGCTACAACCTTACACTTTTCTTAAAAATTCTTGGAGCACGGACATTTATAAAGACCAAAAGTCTTACATCATTAATGAAGACCGTTTAGCTAAAACAGAAAAATGAAACCTAACTGTTAAAAGGGGTGGGATGTAATATAGAACGAACACACCAACACTGGGCTTAGCATCCTCCAGTCTTGCCACATGCTTTGCATGTATCTACTTCCTTATCTGGAAAGTACACATAATTGTACCAAGCTGTAGTGCATCATGACTATTAAAAACATGTAGCGTACAGAATGGAAATGCGTATGCTGTAGATGCTCAGTAGCTCCTCTTGTTCCCTATCCCACCTGCCATCTTCTGAAAGAATAAGAAGCATGCCTACAGTCACTTGACCGTGACACAAACATTTAAAATGTAATATCACCAGATCAATAAATAGAATATGTTTTTCCTTGAAACCCTCCATTGCTGAAAGTTCTCTCTCATGGTTACACCAACTCTGATCTGATTTCCTAGACTGAGGTTAAAGTGATAGTCTGTGGAAGATAATTCGACCCGCCGTTCATGTTAAATATTTAATGCAAATGCTGAAAATGATAAGTATTAAGATCCATAAACTACTCAAGGAGCCCAATAGGCTGACCACAGTCCAGGAAATGGATCAAGGAGCTTGGAGGTGTGGCTGGTGCTCCCCTAGGCCGTATTTTGCAAAGAGAATCAAAGGTTTTGGAGCATTCCTCCTCTCAGGGATAAAGAGCAGGCACCCATGATTAGTTACATTAGCTTGCACTCCTGATATCGAGTGATGAACTGGTACTTCACCTCTGTGGTCTCTCTCCAAGACCACAAGCCCTGTCTAACCACAAGGAAACTATTCAGCAAATTGTGACTGAGAGACTTTCCACAATACCTGGCCAGATATCTGGCCAGTGTTTCTTCAGACTGAAAGGATCACATGAACTAGAGAAGGTCTAGAAAACTGCCCCAGCCCAGGGAAGACTAAGAAGACGTGACAACTAAATGAAGACAGTGATGAGCAGTCTTGGCGATTAACTTTATTCCCTTGAAAAGTGACAAGAATATTTAAAGAACTCACTATGTGTGTGTATTATCTGTGAACGGGTTTCCAGAGATATTCACTGAGGGAGGGGAATATGGTGAATTTACCCAGACACCATCACATAGCCTGAGGACCCAGGTGTAATAAAATGAGGAAGAGAATGATCAGAGCATTCTCTCTTTCTGCCTCCTGGTCACTGTGACAGAAGGTACTCTATCATGCCCTTCCTACCATGATTGACCATCATCTCTAAATCCATCCATAAACCCAAAGAAATGATCTTCTCTCAATTTATGTCAAGTGTTTTGACACAAGCTGCACTGGCTGGTTTTATCACAAGCTGGAGTTATCACAGAGAAAGGAGTCTCAGCTGAGGAAATGCCTCCATGAGATCCAGCTATAAAGCATTTTCTCAACTAGTGATCAAGGTGGGAGGGCCCAATGTGGGTGGTGCCATCCCTGGGCTGGTAGACCTGGGTTCCATAAAAAAGCAGGCTGAGCAAGCCAGGGGAAGCAAGCCAGTTAGTAACATCCCTCCATGGCCTCTGCAACAGCTCCTGCTTCCTGACCTGCTTGAGTTCCAGTCCAGACTTCCTTTGGTGATGAACAGCAATACGAAAGTGCAAGCTGAATAAACCCTTTTCTCTCCAACTAGCTTCTTGGTCATGATGTTTGTGCAGGAATAAATACCCAGACTAAGACATATGCCAAAGTAACTAACTCATACTCAAATAACTTTCAAGGGGATTCTGCATCAGAGAAGGGCCACCATGTTGAAACTAAGGAATTCTAAATAAAGTTGAATCTTTAGTTGATACTAAGATAAATATTACTACTGATTCATAAATTATGAGGAATGCAATAGACTAATACAAATCTTAATCATAGAGGACATAAGGTATGTGAAACATACACAAATTCTTTTAACATTTTGAAATTTTATTGATAAGTTTAAAACTATTGTAATTTTAAAGTTAATTTTGAAAAGACAAATGGTTAATAGTTACTATTTTTTTCTATTCCTCTTCAATGTACTATCTCAAAAACAAACAAAAAGAATTTTTGCTTATATGCCTGGGGACATAGTATGCTTTCAAGAAGGTGACACTCCTGTTTCACATGACAGTGCCTTCCCGTGATGTGGATTATCCACTATTAGAGGGTTTATATCCGTGAGGAGGCATCAGTAGATGCTCCAAAAGAATCTCCGAACAATGGAGTGATATGACCACTGAGATTATTCTTAAGCAATTTCTGAGTTCTTGAGCAATGACGGACCTTGTCACAAAGTGACCCTGTTTTGCAAGAAACCAGTCTGGAGAACAAGCAGTGGGTGGGGGCAGTGCCACATACTGCCAGGGCATATGTGCAGATCCAGCTCAGCTCAGATTCACTTTTACACACGCAGTAAGTCTTTTCTAGACAGAGACTGAGTAGCTATGCAGCCCTTCGGTCTCCTAGCAGGGGCATGGCACCCTCTTCTCCTGGCCTGCAAGTTACGGTTGCCTATTACATGATCTCAAATCCAGGCAGAAACCAATGACTCAAATTTTAAAAACAAACAAACAAATCTCTTAGCCAGAGAGCATGTGTGGAAACTGTCAGCATTCCATTTAAGTTAATAAACCAAAGCATTTATCTGAGTAATTGACTAATGTAGATTTTCACATTCAAATGAGTGCACATTCCAAGCCAATCTGGCGTGCTCTTCATCTGTAAACCCTAGAGTACTGTAGTGTTTGCGGAGTATGTGAATTATAAAGATGTATCAGCTTTCTCCCATTGCACCCTGTGTCTGTCTGCCGGCATCTCTCTTCTTCTTTCCCCTCTCCCTTTTCCTCCCCCTCCCCCTCCCTCTCAGCCCCCTCTCCTGTGTGTGTGTGTGTGTGTGTGTGTGTGTGTGTGTTCATGCATGCATTATCAAGTCCAGCATGCTGTAGGTGCTTGTTACATATGTTGATGTAATAGTGGTTACTAACAAGGTTCAATCAGAGGAAAGAAAAGTGGGAAATATTTTGTTTGTAGGCTTTTCCTAATCAATTTTAAAAGAAATTGTGGCTTAAGGTTTTCTTTTATGTTGATAATGAGAAATGGTGGGGGTGGTGCTTGCATCCTGGCTTCTCAGGTCCAGAGGATGGTAACAGAAGGAACTCAGCAGGTCTGCCCACTCCTGTTGTTAATTAAAGTATTTTCACATTCTCCAGGGTGTAATGCACTCTGGGCACTGAGCCCCAGAGAGCCTTGTGCCGCCTAATGATCACGTATTCAAATAAACACAGTTGGGGGCCACTGGGAGCCACATGGCTCTGCTCCCCCACCTCATTAAGAGCTGCAATGCTCTGCAGATGTCTGAAATGCATGGGCTCCATTTCTTATGAATAATAAATAGGAGAATCTCAGTTGCTCAGCACTTTAAGGTAGGGTGGATACCTCTTTACCCAGCTTGGACCTACATGGGGTAGGGAGTGACGTTTTCATAGCTACATTCACCACGAGGTACCTGCCCAAGCAGATTTACTCTCCTGTCTGGACTGCTCTGAGTCTCATTTGTTGGCAGTTAACAAGGTTGTCTGTGTATGGAAGGTGAGGATCTTCCAAGCCTACTGAGCTGTTGGGAGGTGGATCTGCATGTACCTAATCTCTCAGGGAAAAGGATGGGTTTTCAGCATGCAGTGTTCTTCCAGGCTGCTGAGCTGAACTGCATACAGGTCTGGATGCTTGGAATTTCAGCTGGAAGCAAACAAGGCAAACTTACTATAAAAAAAAAATCCCAGAATTAAAAAAATGAACTATAATCAAAATAGGAACCAAAGGACAGACATGCTGACAGGATTTTGACACCTTATTTATAAAAAAAAAATGTGGACTCCAGTTTCTGTGACAATAACACAATACAGCATAGGCTAACAGGACATAAACATAAATCCTATTACATATTATGTGTCACTAAGTGCTACGTATATACACAAGTCAATCCTCACAGTTTTTCTCACTCATTTTGCTGTGTGACCTAGAGCTTGCTCCATAGCCTGTCAGGCCTTTATTATCTTCATCTGTAAATTGGGAATAAGGTAGACAGTTAAAATATTAGGTAGCTTGGAAGATTCAATGTGTTATCCCCTATAAAGGGCTTAGAGTAGCATACTTAGCAATATAAGTATTTGTTGATTAATTCAAATACATCTAGATATATTATCTCTCATTTTATTGGGTTTTATTAAAATATATACATGCATATGTAATATATAGACTAAAAAAGGTACAATGTGTAGAATGTGTAATGTTTGCATCAGCTATGTGACTTAATATAAATTTAGCTTTTGAATGCTTTTGTCTTCCCTCCCCACACCTTATTTACGAGAGAGAATCTCATATAAACACTGGAGATCTAGTTACTGACGACTTCGTTCTGGCTATGGGAACAGAGGGACAGACTCAGTATCATGTGCTGGTAAGTGCTTGGGAGAAACATCAGATTTAGGAGTGGAGGCTGTGTGGGAGGGTGGCTTGGTATAGTGTCTTACTGTCTTACACACCAATGTTCATGAACCTTATTGCCCAAGGGTCTCCTTCCTCTTGTCCCAAGCACAGTGACTTTGCTGGTCTCCTGGGTTCTAGGGACAGAGATCTTTATTTTCTCTTGTAGGCCCAGGCTCCAAGTATCTCTACTTACTAGACAGCCTGCTCTCAGCAGCTCCACCCCCACCTCTGCATCACACTAACATCATCTCCAGAGGATGAGGACATGTCCTGGGATCTAAAGACTACCAACTCCACAGCCTCATCAATATGATAGAGATTCTAAGAAGAGTGACTACAACTTGGCCTAGGGATGTAAAAGCTGTTTTTTATTTCTATGAGAGTCCTCATCAAAACTCTGAAACATGAGGCAGCAGCATTCCTCTTTCCTGATTCTGTAGGATAGAGGGAAGGGAGACAGTCCAGAAACAGAGGGCTGCCCGTGGGCCCATTGCTGACCCAGAACCTCTGTGCCAACAAGATGTTTTTCTTTTCCCTACCACACACTTGTCTTCTTGGATACCTCTGCCTTCCTTCCCCAGAGGAAGATTGACAGATGGCTACCAGTGTAGGTGTCTTAGCATCTGACATGTCTGCATTTCTGATTTCACCTTGCTCAGTTCACTGGAACTCAGAAAAGCACAGCTCCTGGGGTTCCAGTAAGACACAGGAGGAGGCAGGAACAGAGTCTGCCCTTAGCTGACAACTCAGAGCTGTGCTCCTTGAGACTTTTCATGTATGAAATCAGGGCACACCTAGGCCCTTTCACACAAACCAGCTTTCCAGTGGCAGAAATGAGACAAGTACAACTATTCGCCACTGGGACAGCTGAAGCCAAGTGCCACCAGAATTGTTCCATATACAGTGGCTACTGCTCTGGGATTCTAAGAACCATTACAGACTCAGAGCTTGAGATTCTAGAGGTGGGTGCCATGGTGATTGTGAGCTGAGCACACATCCATTTGTAACCAGTGAAACCTTGTGGACACTAGCTATTCCTGCTGTCTTTTCTTCTCTCATTCATCCTCACTAGCCACCCTTCCCTAAGGATAGACAAGACAGGAGGACACAGGCCTAACAATCTGGGACTGTGATGGTTTCGTTCTACTTTCCCCTCCAAACAAGTCACTGCTCTGCTTTCTAGAACATCGTGGAGAAAACAAAGAAACTCAGGTGCTGCACACTGGACACTGCAGGACAGCTACATCTGCTCTCCCTTGGTGGCCATTATTATTCATGGTTACAGGTATTTCAGAAATACCTTTGGCCAGAAATAGGAAGAACACTGGCCTTGCATGATATGCATGGGGATAGTTCAATGGAACATTTCCAAGAACATGCCTAGAGCCAGACTGAGTCTAGTTCTCATTCTGGTACAACAGTGATCTGGGATGGCTTCTGGCTAATTGTTTAAGCTGTGTATGTCTCATTTCCCCTCTTCCTATGACGTTATAAGCTGGAATCTCCTGTGTGACCATGGCAGGATATATCTATGATACTCCAGGTGTAGACCTGAGGTGAATGGTGCTGAGATCTAAGATCTATTTGTCCCAGTCTGTAAATGTCAGAATGATGACAGGGAAGAGAGTCTCTTTGGCTATGTGTATCATAACGAGGCTGTTCCTTGCTCTGAAGCTCAGTTTCCCCAACTTGGGAAATGGTGAATCATCATTATAAAATGGTATTTATCTGGAAACCAATAACTGGAGTGGGGGATGCAGCTTAATGATACAGCACTTGTGTAGAATGCCTAAGATTCTGACTTACACTAGCACTAGAGGAGGGAAAAAGGAAAGGAAATTACCAGCAATGAAAAGAAATCAGAGACTAATTTAAAACCCAAATGTGCCATGTCCTTTTCCAGAATAATGTCCCCAAAAATGCTTCCTGCCACTGTCAACAGGGTCTTCTTTTCTGACTGAATGCAACCCCTGTGTAACTGAACCAGAGTTAGGAGAGGACGCAAGTTCCTTCTTCCTGCCCCCTTTGGCCAAGGCCGTTCCTAGACAGGCTTGTGCGAGCTTCCTCAGGGAGCTCACAGCTTCTTGTATACAACAGGATCCAAAAACGGCCACTTTGTCTGTACAGTGACCAGTGATGTGCTAACTAATGGCCACAGTCATGTCTGTCAGTTGCAATCCCATGTTCACAGTGGGAAGGCAGAGTAGGAGAGACGAAATGTAAGCAAGACAGTTTAAACCCATCCTAGACACAGCAGATTGGTGTCCTAGCCTGTAAACCAGAAGGTGAGACCAAACTTGATAGTTGAAGACCTTAAAGCTGACAGCTCCTGTCTGGTCCACACTCCCATAGCCTGCTCTCTATGGGTTGGTTTTGTAACTTACTCTGGGCATGACCTAGCTTCTGCTCAAAGCCTTTGCTGGATGAGCTAGGGTGATGCGTGATGCACATCTGTTGTTCCAATAGCCCCTTGAGCCCAGGAAGTTCATGCTAGCCTGTACTATCGATGGGGAGCCTACCTGAAAATCAAAGTAAGCAAACACAGACCTTTGATAGTTCATTATCCCAAGAGAAGAACAAACAAATGTGCTATAAAGGAGCCACAAAACTTCCCTACAGTAGTCACAGCAGATACCGCCAGTCAGTCAACACTGAACTGCAATGCAAACCACTGGACAGGACATATTAACCTGTCCTCCTGCTCCTCTGGTGAGAGTGGGAGACTCTGGTCACATAAGTCCCTCCCCCCCGCCACTTTCAGAGGCCCAACTAGAGTAGAGAAAATCAAAGCATAGCAAACAAACAAAAACTTGTAAAATTTGTATTGCATCAGCATTTGGAAAGCAGAGGTAGGGCAATTGCTGGCTCTGTCTTAGCCTGGACTATGTAGCAGGCTCCTGTCTCAAATATAAATAAAATAAGAGAAAATAAAACGTAGACTTGGAGATAGCACATTGTTAACTGCTTCCCTTGGAGCACAAGGCCCATGCACAATCATGGCTGAGGTGTTGTCCATAGACGTCCTTCCTGGCCAGACCCTCTGTGGGGAATCTGGTTAGACTCATGCTTAACGGAGAGGAAAGAATCAGACCAGCGCATCCAGGAGCATCCCGTGATGTGTAGAATCCTGCTTAAATTAATTCAATAGACCCAATCATCTGCACATGGGTAAACTCAAAAGCTGTCTTTTGAGAGGTGGAGCCTCCTAGACTTGCTTGGCCTCCAGCAACTTATAATCTAGATGAGTCAAGTGTCACAATGTTGTAGAAGCCCTCAAGATCAAGAGGTTGCCTGAGTGGCTCACAGATGCCTCCCTAACATGTACGACAGGACAGACAGGATGGGTAAATGTGCCAACATGAATACTCTGTGTCCTCAGACTAGAGAAGCTCCCTATGCTCCTAGATCAGTGCTTCTCAATATTTCTAATGCTGCAACCCTTTCATACAGGTCCTTGTGTTGTGGTGACTCCCCACTGCAGTAGAATATGCAGATATTTCAGGTGACACAGACTCATGTGTTGTTTTGCTGAGACAAACCCCATGAGAGGACACATGATGTTTGGAGAGAGGATCAGTGGGACTTAATAAACGGTGGCAGCGAGCTTGCAGAGCTAGCTTTGCATTGCTTCGTTAGTCGTGAGTCTTTTCTGCTCTTCTCTTCGTTGAGAGAGGCACCACAGAGAACTTCTCTCAGCATTCACTTGGTCCTGGTCACTCCCACTGACTCATGCCTATTTGGTGGAGGCCTGGTTGTTTCTGCTGGCTCATATCTCCACTACTGATTCATGTTTGGTATCCTGATACTTCTGAACTAAACTGCAGGTATCCTGAATGGAGATTGGCCTTGCTCCAAAGAACTACTTTTAGACAGGTCCACATCCCCTTGTTCTCTTTACCATCTTTTTTCTCCTACCTTTGGACAGTGGGCTAGAAGGGGGGTCAAAGCTTTTGTGAACCCTAAAAGTAGATTTTAAAACTTAAAAGTAGGTTTAAAAAAGATCTAAGACTACACTCAAGCATAAAATAAAGGCCATTGATACTTCATAACTGTAATTTTGCTCCTGTTATGAATTATAATGTAAATATATACACTTTCTGACAATCTAAAAGAGTCGTTCAACCCCTAAAGGGGTCTTAACCCACAGATTGAGAATCACTGTACTAAATGCATGGAAGAAGAAATAAGTCTTGGGTGGAAGAGAGGTACTGGGTGCTCCATGCAGGAAGGAAACAGAATCAAACAATCTGAGAACTGCTCAGAGTCTGGAACCCCACACCTAGTGGGGATGAAAGAGAAGGTAGACAAGCCAGTGGCAGAAACAAGTCTTCAGAGCCAGGCTCAGGATGACAGCTACCAAGATCAATTTTACCCTAAAGTCAAATAAAAGCCACTGGCAGAGTAGAGGTAGGGCTCTGACCTGGGCACCCTGCAACACTTCTGCATGTGTTTGATCCTGAAGACAGACCGTGGATATTTGATACAGCATAATAGGCGAGCTACACACTACTCAGCCACCCCCAGTGCAGTTTTTCATGGCCCTTCCACTCCACTGAAAAGGAAGGAGTAGGAGGTTTGGGGTTGGGGATAGAAATGGGAGTGGGAGGTGAAAGCATATTACACACCAGGTCCTTACAGTTTTCTGAAAGAAACCTAAGCCCATGGAACAAAGAGGGTGGGGCATAGGTATAGAGAAAGCAATAAGAAGGGAAAACTTCAGCACTTGGTGACAGAAACATGTGAGGGATCTCTTAGGCAGAACTCTCAATGAAGTCTGCTGGCCACATGCATGTTGGGTAGAAGCAGAGAAATTATCACAAAGGAGGAAATCAAAAGCAGCAGACAAGTACAGACAGCTACCGGGGATATATTATTGTCTTGTTCTTAATAGATTCAATGAATTCTCCATCACTCGTCTATCCACGAACAACAACTGTTCTGTATATATACAATAGGATATAAACAGGACAATGCAAAACATACATGCATGGGCACGTGCGCGAGCGCGCGCATGTGCACACACACACACACACACACACACACACACACACACACACACACACACTTGAAAATGGGGTGTGGAGCTTCAGTGTTGGATGGAACTGTGCACAGAGGATATGGATGGAAAAACACGTGCCTAATTTTGTGAGGAGTGTTGCTATAGAAGAAGCAGTCCAGTCATCTCCTCACTCCCCATCCCCAATCCTGTCCATCCCCTACTCACCCCTGAGGCAGGGTGACAATCTGTCAAACAGAAACCCAGGTGAGCTCAAAGGAATGTGGACTCCTTTAGAACTTTCCAGGTCTCCTGCAGAGTTCAGACCCAATCTTGAAGGCAGCAGGGGACTAAAAATCATTTCAAATCAGAAAACATCAACATGGACTAGGAAGAGAGGTTTGGAGGCAAGGCAGGGAGGAAGATGAGAGGGAAAGGGAGGAGGGAGATAGAAAGGGGAGGGAACTCACTTATATATGTGGACTTAACTCAGTGATGCTCCAGTAGAGATGAGAGAAAACAACATTCCTATACCCAAGAGTGTCAGGTCTTAGCTCAAGGGCTGGAAAGCACAAGAGACCAGAACCAGGATATCAAAGTACCTGACCTGGCTTGCAGAGTAGAAAGTGCTAAGAGAATTCACTGAGAAAAGAAGGAGTTGGTCTTCTGAGAGTGTTTGAGGAAGAGACCAGGAGGAGCAGGTATATGTGACACACAGCAAGGTCTCTGCATATGTCTGTCAATCAGACAAAGACAGTGGTAAAAGCCAGAAATGAGGAAGCTGTGTATGTCTACATATCACCTTCCCAAACCACAAGCCACCATCAGCCACCAGGCTGTGTAGCCTTCATCTGGTCTAGATACACCTGAGAATTTTCTTCAGAGAAGAAATGTCTCATAGGGAGATGCTGTAAGAGGGCTACAGGGTGATTCTGTTTTATGATAAGAGTGTCTTACATTGCAAGAAGCCATGGACAATGAGAGAGTGGATTTTATGCCTTCCGAGACCTTTTTTTGTAGCAATTCAGGATTTTCTGTATCCTCCACATGGATACCGGAGCTGGTTACCATAAAGATTGAATAGTTTTCCTCCTAGTGATCCTTCACTCAGTGCTGTGCTAGACCACAGACTCCTGGGTACCTTGGGGAACATTGGTTTACTGTTTTTATATTACCACTCTGTTCTATCTCACCTTGTAGTCTCCATGAGTCTCTCACTGCTTGTAGGGGGGAGAAGAATGTGTATTGGGGAGTTTCCTTTTTCTGTTCTTCTAGGTCCCATGAGATAGAAGGCTTTGGTGGAGTCAGCTCTGAAGTCAGCTGGGAATCACTGGTGAAGAAAATGACATCAAAACATAAAAAACAAGCATCAGGCTCCAATTCCAGACAAAGCCAGGCAAAGATAATATAATGTTAGGGAAAGTCCTGCTAGCATCCAGCTACTGGTATTCCTACAACTCTGATGATTGAGGTCCACGTAGAAATGGAAAGGGTCCTGCAGGAGTGACATCATTTTCTATTTGAGAATCTGTGTTTTGAGGCCAAAGCTATAAATAGCAATGGTTTTAAGGTGAGAAATAATGAAGCGATCTGTGAACAGCATGCTGTGTGGATCGAGTCGGAGAAAGTTGTACCAATATTATAATATGTTTTGTGTTGTGCCAGCCTTGGCTTCAGCTTTCTAAGAAAATGGTTCTGTATCCTCCAGAGATCTATCATTAGAAATAGAGAGGAACAACTCAAAGAGCATCTCTCTAGAAATCCTCACTAATGACTTCGGTAATAATGCCTACTACAAAAACATACGCACAATGAATTCAGACACAGTGAGCAAAGTCGCTGACATGCCACTATTAAGAGTCATGGTAAATGTGTCTGAGAGATCACTGAGCACATACTGATCCTGGAAAAGCAGCTGTAGTGCATCCACTCACTGCGAACAAACAGTTCAGTAAGTAAAAAGGAACCGTTTCAACATACTGTTGTCCTGCTCCAGGGATCTGAGGATCCCACCATCCTTTTCAGCCTCCAAGGGTTCTTCCCCATGGAACAGCTACCCTAAGAGATGTCATGCCAGCTAGCTCATCCTGAAGTTAATCTACCTGGCAACGGCATAGCAACCAAGAGATATGGTCAGAAAGGATTCAAAAGAAATCTTCCTCGAACTAGGTATGTTGGTGGACTTCTACCCTCCCCAGCATCTCTCATGCCATGGCAGATCTTTGGACTTTTCTCTATTTGCCATCTGTGAAAGTGCCAACTTGCCCAAGTCCATCTTCGATATACTCTGCTGTTTTAATAAACAAGATACCCTCTCAAAAGCCATCTTTAGGCTGTCTCCAAATTGAAATCCTGTAGAGGGCTTAAAGAGAAACTGGATTCTGAGGTCTAAGGGCACTTATACATGAACCTCCTTTTGTCACAACATCTGTCATACAGAACATTTTGGCAAAATATTCCAGGAAAAAAAAATCTCTCATCAGATCTCAGTGATAACTGGATATGGGTAATGGATCAAGGAGATAATGAAGAGAAATGAATACAATCCAAAGGCTATTAGACCATTTTCTGATGGCCAATGTTGTTTTCCCAACACAATGATTTGGAGGTATTAAACAATACTTAACACAGTATTATGGCTCCAAGCACTCTTTGACTGCTTGCTTAACCCAGCCGAGAACTAGGAAATGAATTTACAGAAAAGCTTTTCCTTGTTGTACAATGCCTGATTGAAAACTGCTGTTGGATATTTAGAGGGGAAAATCATGTCTGTCTCGGGAAAGGTTTCATTGAGATGTGCCACCGGAGATAATACCTTAGTTGTTTCTAAGTTATCAGTTCCTTCTATGACAGTATGAGACACGAACTGAATGAGGATGTTGATGCTACATGTAGGAATGAGGTGAAGAGACTAAGCCAAGATGGCAGATGGAGAAAACCTGCCTTAACCCTCATGGACAGTGACCTTGAGCAACTCAAGGTAGAAAACAACTCTGACTCAATGTACTCTAGAGATGCGGGTATTTAAATAAATCAGTATACTGAATCCAAGCTGATGACTATGACTGTAGAGTACATAAATGCTTCACTAGAGTGTGCCAGGGCCCCATCTGGTACATGTACAGCAAGCTACCTGTCCACAGATGCAGAAGATGCTCCCAAAACCCTGTAGGGACAGCAGTGCTGCTCAGAATCATCTCAATTCAAAGCTTTCTTATCTCAGGAAGGTAACTAGGAAACCTAAACAAGTTCATCTGGCATGCAGTGGTCACACAAAATGATGAAGAAATTCAGAAATTTAGCCTCTCAAGGAGGAGTAAGAGATGTTTCCAGGAGATGCCATTGATGACAATGCTTCAGCAAGAAAAAATGTTACTAACCAATGGCACTAAGAAGAAAAGCTTTTCTGATAATTATGGACATCATGTGACACTTTTACCTAAGTTCAAGCCAATGGTCATTTCTCTGACAGGGTCATTTCAGTCACTAACCCTCTAATGAGGATATACCTGGTTAGTTCCCACCACAGATAGTAGACATTACTTGGTTAGTTTCCACCACAGATAGTAGACATTTTCAAGTATTCTGGGACATATCAAAACTTGGAGCCTAACACATGTGACCAGAACTGTAAATGGTCTTATCTTAAGGGCATTTATTCAGAGAAGTAGAAATGGCTGTGAAGGTGGTTTCTTGCACGAACAGGATTAGCTAAGCTGGAATTTGTGTGTATAAGTGGAGGAACAAAAGCTTACTGATCACAGTTTGTTCATTACAATTGAGTTGAAGATTAGTGACAAGATTGACTCCAAACATTGACCTAAGGGTTTACCCTTTCAGCTTCCCTTCTCCAGACACACCCATAACTGGGTCACCAGCCAATGCTCAGAACGGTCAATACTTTTCCTAAGATTTCAAAACACTCTATATTTAAACACTAAACTATTTCCCTCAATATATTGCTTTTCTTTAGATACAAAAGGAAACATAAGAACCTTCTTCTGGCTTGAATAGCCCAGCCTTTCTGAAATTCTTGGTTCCTTGGCAGGCCAGGGCAGCAGCCATATTCATTCTTTAACTCTTTACTCCAGTAAATGGTTGATAAATGGTTTTCCTAATTTGAGGAAAATGATCTCTCAAAAAGAAAACAAACATCCAGATGAGAGGAAAATAGATAAATCAGATTTCCTAAGAGGACTTTCAGACTCACCTCCACATGTTCCATGACAACTCTAAAAGGACTTATCTCCAGAAATGCTATTGGTCCTTTCAGAATGTGCATTCCTGGTAACATTAGCTATCTCAGAGGAAAAAAAAAAGCGCCTATGCAAACATCAGGACAAGTCTGTGGGTGACTCTCTTCCTTGGGTCACTGGGATGGCGTGGGGAAGGACAGAGGCAATTTTACACAGAGATATAGCATGTTGACATATTGGTGGCAAAATATGTGGAATGAGAAGGGATTGTGGTTGCAATGATGTCAGCGAGATGGATGCCACCTATCAGGACACTGAAAAGAAAGGCTTATCTGGAAAAGGACAAAATGTGCAACTCTTTTCACTAAACCAAGCCAGGGGCCATCTTTATAATGTTAAATAATCATGTGTCCTCCAAGGATAGGGCTGGAAACCAATCCTTTGTTTCCAGACATTATCTTTCTAATTTTCCCATTGATTATGCTTCCTTGCTATATCAACGCAACAGCCGATACTATTGGCAACATATGTTCAAGGCATAGTATCGCTTGACGAAAGTATTTCCCCACAGTTCTGATTCTTGGATTGCAGTCAGCTGGGGAAAGATACTATGGGTCCTCTTTTCTCTCAATTTCATAAATTTGCAATTGAGAGATGCATTTAATATTTGAAAATTATAAGGAGTCACAAAGCTAGAAACCCAAAAGGGTGACTTTCCTGGTAGTCAACTTTCTTGGCCTCTTGAAGAATGTTTCCATCCTCTCATTCCAAATGACTTGTAGCTTAGAAGTAGTTTACATCCAAGACAACTGTATTTTATATACATAGAACTTTTTCCTCTCTCTTACTTTATAGGTTACATTGAGGACATTTTCTTATCCATGAATACATTACCATTCCTCGCCAATCATAACAGACAGAGGTGTGCCTCTTCCTTTGTTTTAGCTACTCACAAATTCACTGGAAGAAGAAGAGAGTTCACTGGAAGAAGCGAGATGGCACATGACATGCAGGGAGCATCTGTAGACTCTCCAGGGAATGGGCTTCAGGAGAGAGCTGGACAGCAGCTGTCTGGAGAGGTGGATGATGCCTGAATATCTCTAGTTTTAACAGCAAACTAACAATGGGAACTTTCCAAGGCAGGAGGGAAAGTCCAGAGTGTCCCAGAGAGATTGGCTCAGATCAAAGAGCTTCTTACCCACAGTAAGGAGCAGTTCCAGGAGCTGATCAGCAGGAGCTGCTGCTTCAGACATGCTTGCCCAAGATGTTTCCACTTCCCCTTTAGCAACGGACACTCTGATGGCAAGAAATAAAGAGGAGAACAGACAGATGGGACATGGGAGAGAAAGAAAAGGTACTATGAAAGTTCTCTCCACTTGATACTCACCAGAGCAGATGAGGGTGAAATTTTTAAAAGAAGTCTGCTGAGCCTATGTCCCTCTATGAATTGTACTCTTAAAAACTCAACCAAATGTCACAAGGCTATATGTTGAAATTGGGCCTGCAGAATAGCTCCGAACTGCACGAAATAGTCCTTAAATCAGAACTAGACAGCAGTCAGCATAGTAAAAACCTGCTTAGAAAGAGTCTGCAGGACAACAGGTTCAAAGCAGAGGAAAGGATGAGGGAAGGACTAAGGAGGGTGGAGCCCCAGGGATTCCTGGAAGGCAGCTTTGTCTTTAGCCTGTGTTGGACTCCTGAAGAAGTTGGATATAATATCAGCCACAGTAACAGGATAGATGAACTTGCCAGTGAGAGTAAGGGAAAGCAGAAAAAAGGCAGTTTTCTTTTTCCATGTTCTTTTATGTTGGCTGCCACCAGGAGGTGTGGCCTAGATTTTGGGTGGTTCTTCCAGGTTCACTGTAGTTGTCTTCAGACACACCAGAATAAGGTGTCATCCTCATAACAGAGAGTTGTGAGCCACCACGTCGTTGCTGGGAATTGAACTCGGGACCTCTGGAAGAGCAGTCAGGGCTCTTAGCCACTGAGCCATCTCTCCAGTCACCTGGTTCTTCCAGGTTCAAATAATTAGATTAAGAAAACCCCTCACAGGGGTGTCCAGTAGCTTGGGTTTTAGTTGATTCCAAAGGCAGGCAAGTTAACAACCAAGATTAGACAGTATACACATAAAATTAATAAATTAAAAAGAGATTAGACCTTAAGTAAATATATATGCACCTTATCTCTTGCTTTGAAAAACAAACAAAAAGAAGGCAAATCCCAAGTCACCGGATAGACATAATGAAGATAAAGGCAGAAATTAGTGAAATGAAAAAGAAAAAAAATCAATACAAAGAATCAATGAAACACTGTCAGATCTTTAGAAAGATAAACATTATTGACAAACCTTTAGTCAAATTAACCAAAATGAAGAAAAGGAAGACCCAAATTAATAAAATTGGACATGAAAAATGATATGACAAATGATATCAATCGAATTAATGGCACCATTAGAATATCTTAGAAACCCCTGATCCAGGACATTAGAAAGTCTGAAGGAAATGTGCATTTCTAGGCTCAGATGATCTCCCCAAAACAACTAAAAATTTTAGGTAGCAGCTTAACTAGATCTCCAGCAAGCAATAGGATTGAAGCTATAGCAACAAAAATAAGAAAACCTCCCAACTGAAACCATCTAGGTCCAGATGGATTAGCTGCTTAATTTTATCACATCTTTAAAGAGCTAACACCAATGCTTCTCAAGCTATTCCATAATATTGAAATGGAAAACATCTATAAAATAAGTATTACTCCAAATGTTAAAGTTCAAATAAAGATACATTTTTAATTTTTTTATTTTAATTTTATGTGTGTGGGTGTTTTGCCTGCATGTTTGTTTATGCACTGGGTGTGCACCCATAGAGAACAGAAGTGGAGTCACAGATGGCCGTGAGCCATTTTGTGGGTGCTAGGAACAGAACCCACCAGAAGAGCAGCAAGTGATCTTGATAGCTCAAGATACAATTTTTAAAAAGTGAATCATAAACCAGTCAGCCTGATGAACATAAATGCAAAGGTCTCAACAAAACATTTTCAAATTGAAATCAAGAACACATCAAACATGCCATTTGCTGTGGTCAAGCTGTGTCTATTTCAGAGATTTCTGGATAGTTCAATGTTGTTTTGTGACAGTATCACAACAACTTTTAGTTATCTAGACAGAGAATCAAAAACAGACCAAGGGCTATCATCAAAGTCTAATTTGATGAATCAATGAGTTGGGTTGTAGTATTTTTGAGGAGAATGGAGAGGTCACTTATAGGTATAAAAATTGACTAGAAAATAACATCATCACCAGAAACTTCCATTAATATGAATGACAGTTCATGAAACCTGGAAACCGGAAACTCACTCTGTACAATGCAGGTACCTCAAAAGTTTAATGAGTTCATCTTACAGGCAGCTCAGCCTGTTTGAGCTTCTTCTAGGCAGATCAGCTTCTCTGAGAGTGTCTCTCAGCAGTCCTTACCATTTAATGTAAACTTGAGAATAGAGGAGCTTAGTGAATCTGGTCAGTTTCAGGGACTTTCTGAAGCTATTGAGTTGTTCATTTCCTCAGTTTTAACAATCTTTCTTTTAGGGCAGAATGTTTCACCTCCCTTTAGAAGAACATACTAGGTCTTAATGAGTTTTTGAAAACAATTTTTTCTCTCAAATTGTTACACAACATACAATTAAAAAATGGTTAATGAATATAAAAAAATCCAACCTAACTAGTTATCAAAGAAACATAAATTAAAACTACATTAAGATTTCATGATAATAGGTTCTGCAGATTATGTGGGCAAAAAAAAAAAAAAACAAAAACAAAAACAAAAAACAAAAAAAAACCACCTTAATTACCAGTTGCATGCATGCAAACAAGTGCAGTTTCTCTGAAAACCAATGTGTAGGATTCTTACAAAATTAAATTATATCTATCATGTGACCCAGCAATCCTACCCACTCTTGAGTATTTACCCAAAAGACTCCAAGACAACCTGCCACAGATACTTGCATGCAAATGTTTGTTGCAGTACTATTGACAATAGCAAAGCTGTGGAGCCAGCCTATGTGTCCAGTGACAAAGAAAGCACAAACTGGGGAATATATGTTACATAAAATATGTATATTAGACTCTTTCAGTTATAAAGAAGAATACAGTTATGTTATTTGCAAGAAAATAAAGTAACCGGAGAGGAACACGTTAAACAAATAAATAAGCCAGTCTCAGAAAGGCAACAAGTATATATCTTCTTTTATTCATTCATTTCCTAGATTTCATGTGGTTGTTCAAAGCTGTGTATCTGTTTATGGAACAAAAATGGAAGTGAGCCTGCCCATGGGAATGAAAGGGACAATGGGAAGGAGAGAGGAGACATGAGGAAGTAGAGGCTTTGAGGATTATATTCACCTTAGTTTGTTAGTGTCTTTTCTTGTTGCTGTAATAAACCTGACAAGCAATTTAAGGGAGGAAGGGACTATTTGGGTTTGCAGTTCAAGGTTACAATCTTGCAGTTTGAGCTTGAGGCAGCTAGTCACCTTGCACCCAAAGTCAGAAGCAGAGGATCATGAGTATTTGTGCTCAGCTAGCTTTTTCCTTGGTACGCAGTCCAGAATTTTATCTAAAAGAATGGTACAACATACAACGGGTGGATCTTTCCACCCTAGTTAGTCTAACTGAAGGAATCCCCAGCAAGAGTATTTCATCTCCCTAGTGACTCTGGATCTCACCAAGTTGACAACTGAGATTAACCGTCATACAAGGGGTAGAAGGGTGTAGCTGACAGAATGTTTAAGTTTTAGAGAACCATCTACACAACAATTAACTGTGAACAATGCATTACTGACATTTGCAGGGACTAGACTAGAAAATGTCCGTTTTGCCACACTGGTGATATGTAGATAAATGGACATTGCAATGAGGTAATATTCATCATTCAATTTACAATAAATACATAAATTTATACTATTGCCATATATGTATATGTATATATATAATCAATTATACTTCTATTAAAAATAAATTTGCCAAATGACTAACCATCACAATTATATACATGAAGAAAAATTATTTATTTATTTATTTTGTAAGATATTATAGCTCTCAAAATTTGTTACATAATAATATATGATGAATACACATTTTTTTCTTTTTCTTTTTCTGAAAAGGACTGAGGCTTCCACATTTTGGCTTTTCTTCTTTTTGAGCTTCATAAGTTCTGTGAGTTTTTTCTTGGTTACTTAGTGCTTTCTGAGGCTAGTGTCCAATTATCAGTGACTGCACATCATGTATGTTCATTTGCGACTATGTTACCTCACTCAGGATGATAGTCTCTAGTTCCATCCATTTGCCTAGGAATTTCTTAAAGTCATTGTTTCTAATAGCTGAGTAGTACTCCATTGTGTACACATACCACAATGTCTGTATCCATTCTTCTGTTGAAGGACATACGGGTTCTTTCCAGCTTCTGGTTATTTTAAATAAGGCTGCTAGAACATAGTGAAGCATGTGTCCTTATTATATGTTGGAGCATCTTTGGGGTATATATCCATAAGTGGAATAGTTGGGTCTTCAGGTAGTACTATGTTTAATTTTTCTGAGGAACCGCCAGACTGATTCCCAGAGTGCTTTTACCAGCTTACAACCCCACCAACATGGGAGGAGTGTTCCTCTTTCTCTGAGTTATCACCACCATCTGCTGTCATCTGAGTTTTTGATCTTAGCCATTCTGACTGGTGTGAGGTGGACTCTCAGGGTTGTTTTAATTTGCATTTTTTTGATGATTAGGGATGTTGAGCATTTCTTTAGGTGCTCCTTGGCCATTCGGTATTCCTCGGTTGACAATTCGTTGTTTAGCTCTGTACCCCATTTTTAATAGGATTATTTGATTCTCTGGAGTCTAACTTCTTGAGTTCTTTGTATGTATTGGCTATTAGACCTCTATCAGATGTGGGATTGGTAAAGATTCTTTCCCAGTCTGTTGGCTGCTGTTTGTTTTCTTGACAGTGTCCTTAGCCTTACAGAAACTTTGCAATTGCATGAGGCCCCATTTATTGATTATTGATCTTAGAGCATAGGTCATTGGTGTTCTGTTCAGAAAAATTTCCCCTGTGACTATGTGTTCTAAGCAATTCTGTACTTTATGTTCTATTAGTTTCAGGGTATCTGATTTTATATGGAGATCTTTGATCCACTTGGACTTGAGCTTTGTACAAAGAGATGAGAAGGGATCAATTTGCATTCTTCTGCATGCTAACTGCCATTTGAACCAGCACCATTTATTGAAGATGCTGTCTTTTTTCCATTGAACGTTTTTAGCTTTTTTGTCAAAGATCAAGCGACCATAGGTGTGTGGGCTCATTTCTGGGTCTTCAATTCTATGTCATTGGTCTAACTGCCCATCTCTGTACCAATACCAGCCAGAAGTGATCTGTAATACAGCTTGAGGTCAGGATGGTGATTCCCCCAGAAGGTTTTTTTTGTTTTTTTGGTTTTTTGGTTTTTTGTTTTTTTTTTTTTTTTTTTTTTTTTTTTTTTTTTTTTTTTTTGTTGAGAATGATTTTTGCTCTCCTGAGTTTCTTATTATTTCAAATGAAAACTTTCCAAAATGCTCTTTCTAACTCTATGAATAATTGAGTTGAAATATTGATGGGGATTGCATTAAATTTGTAGATTGCCTTAGGGAAGATGGCCATTTTTATAATGTTGATCCTCTCAATCCATGAGCATGGGAGATCTTTGCATCTTCTGAGGACTTTCTTTATTTTTCTTCTTCAGAGACTTGAAGTTTTTCTCATACAGATCCTTCACTTGCTTGGTTAGGGTCACACCAAGGTATTTTATATTTTTTATGGCTATTGTGAAAGGTGTCGATTCTCTAATTTCTTTCTCAAGCTGTTTGTCCTTTGAGTATGTTGAGTCCTGTTGTTATGTCTCCCCTTTCATTTCTGATTTTGTCAATTTGAATACTCTCTGTGCCCTCTGGTTTTTCTGGCTAAGAGTTTATTGATTTTGTTGATTTTCTCAAAGAACCAGCTCTTGGTTTTATTGATTCTTTGTATAGTTCTTTTTGTCTCTATTTGGTTGATTTCATCTCTGAGTTTGATTATTTCCTGCTGTCTACTCCTCTTGGGTGTATCTGCTTCTTTTTGTTCTAGAGCTTTCAGCTGTGCTGTCAACTTGCTAGTGTATGCTCTCTCCAGTTTCTTTTTGGAGGTGCTCAGAGTCATGAGTTTTCCTCTTAGTACTGCTTTCATTGCATCCTATAGGTTTGTGTACATTGTGCTTTCATTTTCATTAAATTCTAGAAAATCCTTAATTTCTTTCTTTATTTCTTCTTTGACTATGCTATTATTGAGCAGAGCATTGTTCAGCTTCCATGTTTATGTTGGTTTTTTGTTGTCTTTGTTGTTATTAAAGACCAGCCTTAGTCCATGGTGATCTGATAGGGTGCATGAAGGTATTTCAATCTTCTTATATCTATTAAGGCTTGCTTTGTGACTAGCTATATGGTCAGTTTTGGAAAAGGTGCCGTGAGGTGCTGAGAATAAGGTATATTCATTTGTTTTTAGATGAAATGTTCTATGGATGTCTGTTAATTCCAATTTGTTTGAAACCTCTGCTAGTTTCACTATGTCTCTGTTCAGTTTCTGCTTCCATGATCTGTTCATTTATGACAGAGGGGTGTTGAAGTCTCCTACTATTCTTGTGTGTGGTGCATTATGTGCTTTGAGCTTTTAATAGGGTTTCTTTTATGAATGTGGGTACTCTTGTATTTGGAGCATATATGTTCAGAACTGAGAATTCGTCTTGATAGATTTTTCCTTTGATGAGTAAAAAGTGTCCTTCCTCATCTTTTTTTGATAACTTTTGGTTGAAGATCTATTTTATTCGATATTAGAATGGCTACTCCAGCTTGTTTCTTGGAACCTTGCTTGGAAGGTTTTTTTCTCCAGACTTTTTCTCTGAAGTAGTGCCTGTCTTTGTCTCTGAGATGAGTTTCCTGTATTCAGCAAAATGCTGAATCCTGTTTATGTATCCAGTTTGATAGTTTACGCCTCTTTATTGGGAAACTGACTCTATTGGTGTTAACAAATATTTTAGATTTGTGATTGTTGTTTCCTGTTATTTATGTTGTTAGATGTAGAATTATGTTCGTGTGTATCTCTTATTTTGGTTTTCTTGTATGATTATGTTCTTGCTTTCATAGGGTGTAGCTTTCTTCCTTGGATTTTCCATCTATTATCCTTTGTAAGGCTGGAGTTTTGGTCAGATATTGTGTAAATCTATTTTTTTTCTTGGAATATCTTGTTCTTTCCATCTATGATAATTGAGAGTTTTTCTGGATATAGTAACCTGAGATAGCATTTGTGTTCTCTTGGGGTCTGTATGATGTCTGCCCAGGATCTTCTAGCTTTCATAGTCTTGTTGAGAAGTCTGGTGTAGTTCTGATTGCTCTGTCGTTATATGTTACTTGTCCTTTTCCCCTTACTGCTTTTAGTATTGTTTCTTTGTTTTGAACACTTGGCGTTTTGACTATTACGTGTCAGAAATAATTTCTTTTCTGGTCAAATCTATTTTGAGTTCTGTAGGCTTCTTGTATGTTCACTGTCATCTCATTCTTAAGGGTAGGGAAGTTTTCTTCTATGATTTTGTTGAAGATATTTATTGTGCCTTTTAGTTGTTATTCTTTGCCCTCTTCTACACCTATTATCCTTAGGTTTGGTCTTTGCATTTTGTCCTAGATTCTGGACATTTTGGATTAGGAGCTCTTCGGGTTTTGTATCTTCTCTGACTGTTTTGTCTATGTTTTCTATGTTGTCTTTAGCCCCTGAGATCCTCTCTTCCATCTCTTGTTGTTAGTGATGCCTGTATTTATGACTCCTGATTTCTTTCTTAGGTTTTCTGTCTCCAGGGTTGTCACTTTTTGTAATTTATTTATTGTATCTATTCCCATTTTCATTGCTTCACCTGTTTGGTTGTGTTTTTCTGTAATTCTTTGAGTGATTTCTTCTAGTTTTCCTGTAGTTATTTAAGGTAGTTATTCATGCACTTCTTGAAGAGCTCTGTCTTCATCATGAAGTATGATTTTAAGTCTAAATCTTTTTTTTTTTTCCTGGTATGTTAGGAAATCCGCTATCACTGTGGTGGGAGAACTGGGTTTTGTCTTAGTTTCCATTGCTTGGGTTCTTGCACTTTCCTCCTCCCTTCTTGTTGTCAGTGATTGTAGGTGATCTTTTTATCTCTTTCTGCTGCTTGTCTCTTTTGTGGGTCTGAAGGCCCGTAGACTCAGGAGGGAAATTGCTACTGGGTGTCCGGCTCTTTGTGGACAGGCAGTGAGTGAATTCTGATGACAGGGACTCAGTTCTGTCTTCATGAGTTCAGGTGTAAAAGCTCTTGGGAGGCTGTTCTGAGAACTCAGCCCTCTGCCCACAGGTCCTGAGTCCTAATGGCGGAGACCCAGCTTTCTCTCTCTCGGCCAGAAAGAACCATCATTCAGAGAGCACCATGCTCCCTGCGCTCCAAGAACTCCCTGTGGTGTTCCCTTGGTGGACAGCTCACGGGCCTGTCCATCAGGCTTTCCCTTGGTCCAGGTGGAAGGATACCTGTACAGCTGTTCTGGGAGCCCACCCTTCAGTGGGCCGAATCCGAGTCCTGATAACAGAAACTTGGCCCTCTCTCGAAGAAAATCTTTTAAATTGAATTTTTAAAATAATTACTCATGGCCTATATGAAGTCTTTAGTTCATCATAAATTGATATTATCTCCCATGATCTAACTTATTCCAATTTTTATTTTTTATCAAGGAAAATCAATACACTCTCTTACCATATTTGCTTGCAAAGGAGAAATTAGTTTTCTCCAGTGCAGTCTCACTGGATCTATTAACCAAACTTAAGATTAGGCCCATGCCCAGTAGGAGATGGTCAACACAAAATGATCTCAATGTTGTTTTTGTCTCACATTGATTTGTTTGGACACTTTTTGTCTTACTGGCGTTTTGTTTGTGTAGACTGTTTCATGATTTTGTGTTTTTGTGGATTTTATGTGTTTGTGTTTCTTGTGTGTTTTTTCTTTGCCTTTAAAAAATAGGTTTTTGTCTAGATTGTTTGTTTCACTTGCCTTTTTTTTCGGGGGGGGGGGAGAGAGAGCATTCATGGAATTAGGTATGTGGTGAGATAGGGAGCTGAGAAGGAGAAACCATGAATAAAAGAATATAGTGTCTGAAAAAA
Source organism: Micromys minutus (assembly GCF_963924665.1). Classification (NCBI taxonomy): domain Eukaryota; kingdom Metazoa; phylum Chordata; class Mammalia; order Rodentia; family Muridae; genus Micromys; species Micromys minutus. The sequence continues at coordinate 116,062,858 of NC_137969.1, forward strand.
ATTGTGATGAAAAGAAAAAAAAAGAAATTATCAGATGCTAGGAAAAATTAGTACAACAATATTAATATAGTGTGTTGTTTAAAGCAGTTTGAGTAATACTTACAGGTACTACTTACTACCTGTGGCTATGGCCCTGATTGTCCTACTCTGTATAATGAACTTAGAGAACTCTGTGCAAAGCCTTTCTTTACAACACTGGTTATGCCAATCAGATGTGAACCTCACCTCATAGCTTGCCACTCTTAAATTAAGAGTCCTGAGTGTCTATTTGAATCTTTTGTAGTACAGTATTTAAAGTCAGCAAATATGGCCCTAATCCTTAGGGCACAGTACTGTCAGAATAGCAGGACAATATCTTTTGGCTTGGAAGATCTTGGAAGAACTTACTTCTTTCGTTATCAAAACCAACTGTAGCCTTTCCCTTTGGTCTTTACAGGCATATTACATGCCCAGTTTGAAGCAGAGAACAAAGAAGTTCCTGAGATCTTTTATCAGCCATATTCCCTCTGTTTCCTTCACTCCTGTGGGTACTTTCTTCTTACTGTTGTATTGTATGATTTGCAGATGTGCCGTGTGTGATCTTTACCATACCCCATTAACCTGTGATACATCAGACTTATATCTTTATTTAAAACCCTTTGTGTTTACAAAATGTCTCTTGATGGATTTTTATTGGCATATATAGTGCACATGAGCTTTTGTTTGTACAAACCTGGGCTGATTTCTGATGTTGCTTGATTTTCAAGGCACCAAATGGGTATGTATGAGGTCCAGGCTGTCTTTCAGGAGAGTTAACACAAGAGGAAAAGAACACTATCGTCCAGAATTGGTGGGATGCAGCTAACATGTTCTTTACAGAGAGAGCAAGACATTAAATAATTACAAGAAGTAAATAGACATAAAAAGAAAAATATATATTAGTATTGAGTGTTTGTGTCCCCTGAAAGATTCATGTTCAGACTTGATTCTCAATGCAGAAGTTGAATATTTTCTATCAAATTTAGATTCTTGATGCTAAATATATATGTACAAGACATAGAAGTCGGAGTGACTCGTATGGGGGAAGGAACAATGTGGAACAAGAGTAATAAAGATGATTATAAACTAAGTTCAAATTATTTGGTATAATAATGTCATAATAAAACTCTTTACTCTTTTAAATCAATATCTACTAACTATATATGTGTATATGATATGTAGTGTATTAAAATATATAATTTAATATAATTAAAGTATTATTTAATATTAATTTAAATAACCATCTGTATTACTTATAGCATATTATGTATTACAGATGATTATATAAAGAAATATATATTTTTATTACATTTGTGTGTGTGTGTAGAGTATAATGCACACATATCACATTGTACCTGTGATAGTCAGAGCACAACTTTCAATAATTGTTTCTTTCTTCCACTATATGATCCTGGATATTGAACTCAGGTTGTCAGGTTTGGTGGCAAGCACGTTCACCATCTGACCCATTTCACCAGCCCCAAGGGATACTTGTTAAAACAAAGTCCAGAGGCCAGAAGAACAGAAAGGAGATCTACACTTTAAGGCCTTTGAGCTTTATAAGTATCTATAAAGAAGCACTTCTGAGTACCTGGAAGACAGAGCCAAAGCTATGAAAAAGATGCCCAAGAGACATAGGTCCTAACCTGCTGAAGCCCGTGCCTATTGCTGTGGCAGGACCCAGCGTGGCTCCCAGAGAGCACTATGCTGCTTTCGCAGGCTCGGGGTCTCTGCCGGGGCTCACACCTACAGTTTCCTGACAAAGGAACTGTTTCCACAGCTCCTGAAGAGGTAGCTCATCCACAGAAGTACTCCTCCAAGGTGGAAAAATTAGTGATTATTACACTCACAAGCTATAAATCTTTCCATCACTAATGGGCACCTGCTCCCGGCCCCCACACTGCTATCTCTCAGCTTCCCTGAAATCAACTGTTCATAACTGAGAGAATTGCTGCTTCCATAGTGGTGGTTGCATATGGTGGGGGTACATTGGAGATCCATACTGTATAAGGATATGGTATGATATATATGAATGTGTGAAATGTATGGCGCAAGGTATGTGTGTATGTGACATGTGTGTGTGTGTTTGGAGGCTGGGTGTGTGTGCTATGCATGGTATATGTGTGCATTTTTTATATGCGGGCAGGTTGTGTATGACAGTATGAATGTATGTATATGGTGTGTGGCCTGTGTGCATGTTGTGGTATGTACAATCACATATGTTTGCATGTTTCCTTTGCAGGAATTTCTGTGCTTTTTTATGTTCATGCATCTGGCTTATTTCATACAGGCAGCTCCCACATTGCTTTCTAGTACCTGATGAAGAGAGGCTTCTGCTGCCCCCTCCCCCTTTCCTGGATATCAGACCTTTATCAAGTCAACAATCATCCTCATACCACTCAGGGCAAGGACCCAGAGCTTGGCTGAAGGATCAATGCAGAGCAGACATGACTCTGCTTTCTCACCAATGCTTGGGTAACTTGGGAAAGGAAAGCTGGCCAGAACAGTGTAGAATCTCATCACAAAGAGTAAGCATTTGAATTGCTATGCTATCTGACGTTGGGACCTGCTATTTGGCTGGAGTCTGAGGAACAGCAGTGCTGCAGATATGAATGGATGAATACAGATATGGGTACCGCTGTGGACAATTTCTTAGTTGGCCTGCTTCATACAGCTATGGTCCTGCCTTTCTTTTCTCATGAGCCTCCTGGCCCCCTTCTTTTCAGGTGGGTAACCTCTTTCTCTGTCTCTAATCCCAACCTTTCCCCCTCCTCTTGTGAGTCCTGTTTCAGGAACTCACTTTATATCATACTCACTTTCTTGTCAGGGACTTGATCATGTTGGATATTCACACTGACAGCAGCTGGGGAAATCCCCTGAGTTACAGCCACCTCTGCACCCATTTTCTTAGGACAGATGGTATTTTGTGACAGCTGCCAGGTTTACCAAGACCTTCTGAGACTTGGGAAAGATTCAAGCAAAAGCAGAAAGCCTCCCAGGGAGAGGGGTAATGTCACCGCTCCCAGCTCTCTCAGTTTAACAGCAGATCGCTTTGATTCGCTGCCCGATGGCCCCTCCTGTGCCTGTCTCTTTCTATCCATATGCTCTGGGGGAAGCACTTTGAAAAATTCCAAGACCATTTTCATTTAATTGGGAGCAATTTTCTTCATCGTGTTTAGTGTACATTTCCACTTTGGCCATGTGACATGCTGTTCTCAACATTCTTCTAAGGAGTTTCTCAATTCTGAAAATGAATAGGCTTCTTCTTCTCCATTATTTTCTTTTCAATAAAAATTATTCTGAAGCATTTTTTTTTGCATCTTGTATGAGCCATATCTTATATTGGAGATCACAACCATTTCTTACTTTGATTATCTATGTTTATGAGACTCTGTCTCCAATCATACTCTTTGAGAGTTTGGGAGGCCATGTGTCCTACTCTTTTGTGATGCCATAGCAAACAAAAATCCTGGAAACTGAGTGTTTTATGACGAAGTTCATTTAGTTAAAAAATTTTATAAGTACAAGAGGAGGGTTCTAGTACAGGCCTTATGGTGGATAAAATGACATGGGGAGAGACCACAAAATAAAAATTATAGAGGTCAATGGGAGGCAGCAATAGAGTGCTTTAGACAAGTTACCTGTTTGGTAGCAATCCATTGTTATAAAATTAACCTCGTCCTGGAAGGACATCATTAACCTCTTAATTTATGACTTGACTGTCTCTTACAAGACTACAATCTAAGTATCATTACATGGGGACATTTCTAGCATATTAACTTTGAGGAGCGAGAATGATGTCTAAAACATGACATCATGAGATGTTTCTGATTATCACTAACTGAAGTGATTTTTACAAAATTGGGATCAATACCATATGTAGTTCCACGCTTTTTTTTTTTTTTTTTAATTAGGGGCTTGTCTGGGAGCTACTGTTTATTTTGTCACTCACTTCTAATATCTTAACCGTCAAGCTGGTTCTTGGCAAGACATTACCTGGAGTAAAAGTCCATCTAGAACTATTTGACCATTAATGCCATAGTCACCAATGAAGTACTGGGATGGATAGACACTGATGAAGTACTGGGATTTTGTTGTTGTTGTTTTTTTATTTTGTTTTTCTTCCAACTCCAATTCAGGATTCTCAAAGTTCTTGATCTTTAAGACCTGAATCCCAAGAAAACTTTTTAAAAAAGGAAAAAAGAAAACACATTCTTCCAGTTCTCAACTTCTGAAAATTAGAAAACTTTTATGCTTAAAAGGGATAGAGCCCAGAAAGCTCTGAATACCCCAGAAACAACTCACAGACTGTGTGAAGTTCAAGAAAAAAAAAGAAAGAAAAAAACCATTATGTTTACTCCTCACACACCAAGAAAACTTTGACTAATTCCAGGTTACATCCTGTTTTACATGTACTTTATGCTCTTTGTAACTAGTAAGAGCTTAATGCACACTATCAAACCTTATTTTAACAAAAAGCCAAGCAATGACAAAAATGTATTCCTATACTTTTATGCAAAAATGCTTAAAATTTGTACAATTATCTTTGTTTTTTTTAAATAAATTTCTTCAATTAAAAAAAAAAAGAAAAAAATCTTTAAAAGGTCCCTCAGATTTTTTTTTAAATTAAACCACTTAAAAGTTAAAAAAGGGGGGGGAGGGATAGAGCCTCTGCAGATATGATGCATAAAGGAAACCCTTCATTTATATCAGAATGGAAAAAAGAAACAGTAAGCACAATGACTGTATTTTAAATCCAATGGCTCCGATTCTTTTTTTCTGTAGTAAAACCTGACATGAAATGGTCAACCTCTTCCCATACTGCAGCACACTACACAGAATGTTCTGTGGTTTTTAAAATAACCAGTCATATAAGGATGATGGCGCTGCATCCATCTAGCATTCCAGACCACAGATTGCATACACTTAACTGAGACAACCACCAAGAAGATGTTCTCAGAGACAATGGGATAAAGAAGTACTTCTGTAGCAATAGCCAGACAAGAGTTGTTATTGTTAATGAGCATCGCAGTAAAATGGGGTGTAAGCATCAATTTATTATAATCTCAATTTTATTTCCTGGGAACAATCTTCTGAAATCTTAAGTTTTAATCACTATCTTTTAAAAGATAGATAATTCATTTTTTATATTCTATTGACTGTTGATATAATTTTTATTTTAAGCTTAAAGGTTAAGGGTAGTTCTGGGAAGGACGTGTCACCCCACAATCACAAGCAATATCATGTTCCTGGGATGGTCACAATGATTTTTTTTTCTTTTGCCTTTCATTCAAGTTTAGTGTCTGCAATGAAGCCCCAAACTATAGGTTTAGTTTTGTCTATTTTCTAGCTTTGTGCAAAGATAGAAACATACTTTAGGTGTCTTTTTCATTGAAAACTACAGTTTATTTTCCCCTTCTATCCATGAACACACTGTAAGTTTTTCATGGGCCCATGGATTCTATGTTTGGATAATTATGACTGGATCTTCTAAGCATGTACTTTGGTACACAGGCTTTAGTGGTACTTTGCAGTTGAGGGTTGAACTGCAGTGGGCAGGGCTTCTGTGTTCTCCAATGCTGCTCTGCTAGGCGTTATTGTCATCAGATGCTGGCTAGGGGGAGGTGTCTTTTTGTTCCATATCTATAATGCCATGGGTTCTTTTCATCAGTTTTGTGGGTAGATATTGTATTTGACTAATTTTTAAAAAATTAATAGTGATGTTGAATATCAATTTTTGTGCATTAGAGTACTTTGTTATAGAGTACAGAGTACTGAAGATCTTGCTCAGGGCCTCAGGCATGCTAGGAAAGTACTCTACCAGATAGTTAGAACTTCTGCAATTATGTCTTTTAATCTGAAATGCTTGATCAAGTATTTTGACATCCATGATTTAGATGACTTTGATCTATAACAGTTCATAATAACCTTTGTATATTATGTTTTGTCACTTATATGTGTAATCAGTTTTTCCTCTGGCTCAGTATTTTTATTCTTTTTTTAAAAAAATATTTATTTAGTTATTTTATTTATGTCGAGTGTGCATGTGTGTATGTGTGCACATGTATGTGTGTGTGTGAGTGCATGAATACTCTCTTGTATTTGTACATGTGGTTACAAAGACGGGAAGGGGCCATCAGATTTCTTTTAGCTAGAATTATAAGCATTGGGGGCAGCACGTTGTGGATGCTGGGATTTGAATTTCTGTTCTCTGGTAGAGTAATGAATTCTTTAAACTGCTGTGTCATTGCCCCATGAGCATATGGATTCTAAGTTTGGGGGAAAAAAGAGAGAAAGAAATGTGACTATGAACCTTCTGTGAACATACAGGACCTAAATGGTTTGTTTTACTCCGTTGTCTTGCTGAAATCCTGGATTTCAAATAATGAAAATTTTTTCTAAGTTTGTTGCTTGCTTTTAGAAAGCTTCTCTTACTTGGCAATTATAAAGGTTCTCTTGTTTTTCTAAAGCTTTCTAGTTGCCAGCATTAACATGTACATTTATTGCATGCCCTTAGTTGGATGCCATGGAGGATTCTATTTCATTCTCACTTCCACATGGGTGTCCAGTCGTTTCTTTAGGTGCATTCTTGAACCCAACTCTCTCTGCAGCTGTAGCCAATGCTTCCATCCCTGACACACACACTTGGCTCTGGATCTGGTTTCTGGATTGGACTAAGCAAAAAACATTTCTTTCAGAATCTTCACTAAGGTGTGTGAGTGAATTAGTATTCTTTTAGCTGTGGAAGAGGTACACAGTGAATATACAGTGAATTAGATGCATTTATGTTGCCTTTTGTTTTTTAGAAATAATATTTATTGTGACTTCCAAGGCAAGCAAGTAGCTTAAGTAGATACAGACCAATGGGAACCCTAGAAGAGCCATCATGTGTCCTGTACCACCATCTCGCCAGCAAGAACAGACACGGTACACAAGGATACTTCTGCAGCAAAACTTTAATGGAGGAAGACCCCGAAGGGCGGAAAAGCACCCAGTTTTATACCCTTGTGGGAGGCGGGGAAGCGTGTCTCTACCTGATTGGCTGCTTGCTGGTGGTCTGATGATTATGCCCTTAAATGGGCGGTAACTTTGGCTCGCCTTGCTCTTCACGCATGCGCTTTTAGGTTGTTTGTCAGTTTTAGCTGACTCACGGCCCCGGAAACTGGCGCCATCTTTGCAGGGCGTTGGCTGCGGCCCCTTACAATCATGTATATTCAGTGCCAACAAAATACAATTTTTCCATAAAGGTATTTGTAATTTTGAAGAAAACTGTGGCTATGAGAGACCTTGCAGAAAAGGTGTGAGCCCAAGATCACTAAGTACCTCAAATTTTGGGGCAAGGTAGCAAGGACCTTCTAATCACCTATACAACTGACTCCAAGGGATCCTAAAGGAAAAATGTTATCTCCATAGTCACATCACAGAAATCGTCCCTGGGCAGCTTTTCTCAACATCAGTCATGCTTCTGGAAACAGCCATTGTAAAAAGCCAGGATCAATACGTCAGGGGAAACTGAGGCAATAGCATAGAGTCTATGATTGATAAATCAGCAGACTTTGAGGGAATAAAGCTTAACTCACTGGGGCTGGCACTCCCTTTGACAGATAAGACTCCTTGAACTCTTCTGGGGAGGCAAGAAGGAGGAAAGAAAAGGTGGGAGGAAGAATAGTAAACATACACACACACTCGGAGGATGAAACAAAACAAGCTCCAGCAACTTCACACACACACACACACACACACACACACACACACACACACACTTACTCAATGGGTAGATGAAACAAACCTCTAACCACTGTACACACACACAGAGACACTCAATGGGTAGATGGAACAAACCTCTAACCGCTGTACACACACACACAAACACAAACACACACACAGACACACACACACACACACAGACACACACACACACACACATGCATGCATTTTGTGAATGAATAGAGCAAAGCCCCAATAATTTCACTTTTTCTCCCACAGCTTATATTTCCTAAGGAAATCTTTCAAGCAGAACCCAAAGCACAATGTGGTGGCATTCTATTCTTTTAGTGAATGATTTTTAAAAAACAGTATGTTCCCCAACACCTTCACATAAAATACCTTTTATGTATTACAAGTGAAGAAAGAAACTAATCATCCCCAAGAACCCACATGCATTCAGAACTAAGCATTTTGTAGATTAACAAGGTGATTTTCTCAGTCAGTTTCTCTTTACTGGCAGGCTGAAATGTGTGGTTACAAAGAAAGAATAAATTATCAATTAGGATTAGCTTAGAATTTAATCTTATAAAAATTTTAAAAGAATCACAAATCTAAACTTATATATAAAATCAACCAGTCATTTCTTCTTTAAATCCTCGGGGTGCACATCAACAGTTTTTTAATTAAAACATATTAGGAAGCTGAGGGCGAAAATGGGGACAAGAAATCAATCATCACCTTAGTTGCCAACCTAGCTTCAGCAAAAGAGTCATGTCAAGCAGTGCTAGCCAGGCTTCCACTGTCCCTGTTCTTTGACCATAAAGAGTCCCTAGCTCAACTACTAAGATTGTGCCTTTCTGAAGTTCAAATAATTTTCAAAGATTTTCTCCATCAGAGCCACTAGAAAACAAACAAACAAACACTTAATCTAACTACCAATTTACTTCTCTAAATTCTTTCTCTAGGTGGTGGTCATTGCTAACAATCTACACTTCTCAGTTCTTTCCAAGGGTGGTGATTGAATCATATGTTTCAGCAGCAATGCTCAAAGAAGATCAAGTAGTATTATTGTGAGTGTCAATGATTTAGAATCTTCATATAACATGTAGATTCTGAGGGATTTGAAGACCGGGAGAACAACAAGCTGTGATTGTGCCAAATGGTAGGCCACATTCCATTTATTGTAAAGCCCCTTCTTGTTCCTCTTGCTCAGGCCTGGATAAGTCACCTTTTCCTTGTGGCTAGAGCCTCTTGCAGCTTCCTATTCCAATAGCAGGGGTGATAAGTTCCTGAGGCTGTGGTTTTAGAGAGAATGACCCCATTACAGGCTAGTTTCTTTCCTTCTCTCTAGGCCTGAAGATGATGGAATAAAAGCACATGATGATCCAGCTCATGTCCTTAGGGGACGGATTCAAACAGGGATAAAGACCCAAGCATTAGCTATGCAGGCTGTTTGCATCCATTGTTCCTGATTTGATGGCCAGTTAAAAACTATAGAAATGTCTATATGCAGACATGAAAGCACATCTCTCTGACTTGGAGATTAGATAGGTCAAGAAATGGTAGTTTGTTGATGTGAACAATAAAGGATTTTGTTTTGTCTTTCTGTTTGTTTTTAGTTTCCCGTCTGCAAACAAGGTGACAACTGGATGAGGACAACTTCATAATTCTTGTAACTAACAAGCTTCATGGTCGTAGATTTTCTGGAGGTGTGACAAATGCAGAGTGATTGAGTGCTGTAGTCAGTGGACACTATTATTTGAGATGATGAATAAAAATTTCTCTAGTGAGGGCAATAAGAACTTAATTTCTAGTGGGATGTGGGTCCGTGGTAACTCTTAATGACTGCTTTCTATCCCAAAGAGCTCTTGCACAGTGATGTGAAGACTCCCCAATAATATTCTTACTATTGGAACCTTGAAGCTGGAGGCAAACTGGTAATGACTTCAAGTTACAGCTGCTGTTGAGAATGTCCGCCAGTGGTGATCTGTCTTTAGAGTCATTCTTGAGGCTTGCAAAAATATGTCACACTCAGGCATCCAGGTTAGTTGAGCTGGCTGGTCTTCCTGTGAGGTTGTCCTCCTTCTCAGCTTCTTCTAACTTTTCTCTAATTCAACCACAGGGGTTCCCGGCTTCTGTCCATTGGTTGGATGTCAAGTATCTGCATCTGACTTTTTCAGCCTGGGGCGGGGCATGCGAGGCTTCTGTCTGTAAGCACACCATCGAATTCCTAATAGTGTTAGCCTTGAAGCCTCCCCTTGAGCTGGATCCCAATTTGGACCTGACAGACAACTGTTGTAAAGCAGTTATTGTAGTGATTAAATAACAGCCATTACAGCTGCATATGCAGGACTTTATGGGAATCTAATAGAAAAATCACAATTAGAAAAAAGAAAGTATAAAAAAAGAAACGAATGAAAATGTTATATATAACAAAAGCAAAATATCTGGAATGATAAATTTGCTGAAGGGCTTAAGCCTTTGACTGCGGTCCTGTGGGTCTTTGCGCATGTCTCTTCTCGGGCAGCCCCACCCTGGCTATGTTGGAGCTCTTCCACTTAGTTCTTCTCCATATTCATCAGCTTTTGAGGTATCCTCCACACCATTCTCAAGGTGCAGAAGCGTGTCATTCCCAAAGTCTTAAGTTGGGCACGTGTAGGTTTTTTTTTTCCCTCAAATCCCAACATGGCTCCCTGAAGAAACTGAGGCTGCATTCTGATGATAAGACTGACACCATTATGCTATCTGCTGTGTTCCCCTGGTTGTCTTCAAAGGAGATCTAAGATCAGAGAAAGACAGATGGACTTCACAGAAAGAAATGGGAAGAGAGCTATAGGGCTCTCTGTTTGGTTCCATTGTGTGGGAACACAGGGGGCCCTTTGCCTGTCTGAGAGCCTATGACCACTCACCTGAAAAGGGAAAGTGGTCCAAGCCCTCGTGAAAGGCAGATGAGGCGATATGCGCAGATGGGCCCTGCCCCATGGCTCATAAGATGCAATGCGATGCAAAGGTGGATTTTATGTAAGTCATTCATGAGCATGCTTTGAAAAGTTAAAAGCACAGATCACATCATGACTGTCCTCAGAAGTAGCAGGTTCTGCGGTGGCTTCTGTGTTGTGGGACTCTCAGCCACTTCGGTTTCTGAAAAGAGAAATCATAAATGTGATGAAAATCACCAGATGTTCCAGTGTTCCCACTTCTGGAAAGCTTGTCAGACAGTGTCAGAGGTGACCATTGTATGGATTGGAGGCCAACCTAACAAAGCTCCCAATGTCTTTGAGCAACAGCCAAGAAGGAAGATGGTTTTTAACTACTTAGAACAGCATTTACAAGTTGATTGATATAGTTAACCCAGAATGCTCACTGGCTAAAACCTGTATTCAGTTATGACTAAATGAACATTTAAAGTTTTTATACGGTAATTTAAATGTGTACTCACAAAATAACTTTTATTTCATTAAGACATTAAGAATATACCCAGGCAGCATTCATTTCTGAATGTGTCTGTGTGTGTGGGAGGGGTGCATATGCATGCATATGTGTGTGTGTACATATGTATGTATGCAAAAGTTATCTTCCTCTTCTGAAGTGAGGAAGCCAGTTTTCTCGTTTGGAAACAACAGATAAGGGCCTGTCTTAGTATGTTTTATAAACACTTTACTTCCCACGGGGAAAGTAAACTGAAGGTTGAAGCTTAAGAACAGAAACACGGCATGACACCCATCAGTCCTGAAAAATTAAATGACATTTTTTTCATTTTCTGAAAAACCACATACAATTAGAGTTCTGCATAATGATAAATTGTGTTGTGACTGAGGAGCCATTCATGTCTACATTTAGTCCTACCCTCCAGGTCCTCCTCACACCCGAGTTTGCTTTAGTCCTATGTCCTCTTTACCTCGCTACCTCCAAGTGAAATCCCAATCTGCTACCCCCTTTTTCTGACCCTCTCTAGTACATCTTTTATTTACTTTATCCTACTGAGAGGGGTACAGGGTTTGTTGTAAATTCCCATATCAGACTTGGGATCTTTGGCATCTATAAGATATCACTATGTAGTGAAGGCAGAGAATTTTGTGGTTGTGTTACAGAAGTTTGTTTATTAGCTTGCTGCATTTTGATGAAACTGTGATTGAATAGACTATGGATTCATCTGTCTATAAGTGGAAATATGTGACAAGCTAACTTTGTTGAGCTCTCTGCATTGGGAGACACACCATGCTTATTTATTTACATCTTACCCTATTTCTTTCCCAAGGAAAATTTGCAAATGTATATGAATTCTCATTCTACTCATAGATTCTGAGATGGTCAGCTTTAATTGATAGCACCACAGAACCTGGTATTATCTAGGAAGTGTCTCAATGAAGGACTATCTTTCAGGATGTCTGTGTACATGTCCATGGGAGATGGTCCCAATAAGGTAAATTTATGCAGGGAGACCTATCTTGCTGTGGGTGGCATAATTCCCTAGGTTGAGAGCCCTAAAAAAATGGGTGGAGTAATCAAATTGAGAACAAGCAAGCAGGAATGAATGAGTTTTTCTCTACCTTTGCCTGTGCTAATGATGTAACAAGCTGTCTGTGTTCTGAGGCTGTAACAGACCCCATGACCGACTGTATTCTGGAATTATACACTAAGTAAATTTTTCACCTGTTGTTTCTCTGAGTGTTTTATCACAGAAATCAAGCTAGACTAGACCCACCAGTTAGCAACTAATATCAAAGTAAAAGATTCTAAAGAAGTCAATACTTTATTTTAATTTTGTAGAAGGCCCTTCTGTTCTTCTCTTACCTCAGACATAGTGCATGAAAGGTGACTTTGTATTGAGGTCACACAGGTGAAGACTTGTCCAAGCTCAGCGGGCTCCCAAAGCCATTTAGTGGAAATATCATACTCATGTTAAAGGCACATGAGCACAGCTGTCAGAATGTGGTGGAGAGGAGGGATTTGTGTTTCAGCTCAATTCTTGTTTCTTCCTTCCTTTTGGGAAAAGCTATAATTATGGCTCCTGGTATTTTCTAAGTCCACAGGACTGAAGGGCGTGGCACAGTTCAGCTTGCTGGCTTATCCCAGAGATATTCCATTCCGAGAAATCACAGAACCAAGTCCCCTTCTCTCAAAGAAAAGTGGGATCACAGTAGAATCACTGAAAACATTAGAAGCTTAATGAGGTTCACTTAGGCCTTAGTTGGACCTGTGGGATGTAGACGGTAACCGAGGGGACTCGAATAAGAACAATGTTCTTATTCTAATCATCACCTCCCATGGGGTTTAAACTTAATCATCCTGGAAATAGCTGTGTATACTTGAGTAAATTGTTCACTCATTTACTTTGGTCCATATTCCTGAGGCAGTTTTCAGGGATGAAGACATTTACTTGGAGAACCTTCCTGGGCCACTCTCATGAGCGAGTGATTTATAATTTAATGTAAATTTTTAATGCTACTACATTAGCAGTCCAGGCAGTTCCATCTGACCTGTGACCGCTGAGTCCCTTCCATGCTGTGCCACAACTCAGAGAGATGCTGTTGATGTCAGGAGGCAGGGAACACCTGTTATGTTTAGAGTGTTTCTCAAATCCCAACTACAAGCCTTTATTCTCAGTGAAAAATCATTGTGCAACATTTAGTTTAGTGATGTGTCTAGGCTGTGCATGTCTGCAATGTCGGAGAACACGAGGTTTCCTTTATGTCCTCTTATCTCATTGCCAATAGCCTCACGTCATTTCTAAGTATCCAGTGAAGACAGGGAAGGAGATTAGCCTGCTTCACTTCAGTGACTTGTTGATTCGTTCCCAGTTGGAGACATATCTGCCTAGGAATATCAAAACCAGTGACCTTTTGGGGGTTGATTTGTTTCTCCACCTGTTCCATGATGCCAAGATGTGAAGCAGGGCTGCTATAATCAAGATGTGTGTGTCCCTCCTTCTGGGTGTCAACACATGGTTTTCAGAAAATTGAGGTGCTTTGGCAATTTCGCCGCATGTTCTGCCTCTCCACTAGCATGAAGTCCGCACAGATCTCTGCGTATTGCAATAAGCCTGGGAGCTGAGATTCCTCCCAGCTCTCCTTTCTGCACCATGATTTCATTCAGTGTCTTCTAGTATCTGAGGCCTTTGATAATTCCAAATGAAATTATCCACTCATTTCATTGTTGCGGAGTACTAATGAGTTCTATGCTTCACACTAAAACAAGAAGAATGTTTTGGGGAAAATGTTTTTGAATTTGTAATAGTATTGTCAGATAGGGAGCTGGGCGACCATACCTGTTACATCAACAATCTGGGAGAGAATACTGTATGCTTATTCTGCTAGAGATGTAAGCTATGTTCCTAATCATTCTCGGGAAAATATTACTGGTTTAAAGTAGAAGTTAACTTGAACCAAGTCAAATTAACTGACAGCATTTTCATAAATCTATGTCCTAAGCAATTTTTCTGCCATTTCATATTTGATGTGTACATAGGAATCATGAAGATGTGCCTATCTTTATAGGGTCTTTATTTTCTGCATAGTGTCCCTAATTAACCCTGGGTTTTGTATGTGACAAATGAGCAATTTTCTTTTCATTTAAAAACTTTTAAAAAATACAATTTTAATTGAGGTTATATCATAAATATCCCAGAGTCTAATAGATCAATATTTGGACTAGAGACCCTTGGTCTCTGGGTCTCAGCCATGGCTGTGCATGCGCTTTTCTACCTAGCTCTTGATTTTAGAATTTTGATCTGATTCCATTCACTTAGCCACTTCATGTCCATCTGGACTCCAAGATAACCACCCAGGTTATAATCCTGATCCTGGTGAGGTATACCGGAGGTCCGAAACTATCACACAGACACAAATTGTCCTGACACATCTTGCCTTCCTTTTATTTATAAGCACCTTGAAATCCTAGACTATGTTTTACCCCCAAACCTGGAATCTAGCACAAAGCCTGATAGATGGTAGGGATGAACTGGAGAAACTGGCCATCAAGACACACTCGAGAACAAGTTTTTTTTTTTTTTTTTTTTTTTTTTTTTTTTAACTAAAAGAGTGTTCTAAGAAAGTCTAAGTGTGTTCAGAAAGACTGTGACTTGCAGGCTGTTTGGGAGTCAACATCACATTATGCCAGCATGCCTGCTAATCCCAGCAGTGTTTAAGGCTAGAGCTGTGACACTGCTCTTTGCAGCAATGGTTCTGGATTTATTGTGTTTCAATTTTGTCTTCTCAAGAAAATTCATTCTTCTATCCCTTCCTTTTGTGCTTCCCTCCACAGCCCCTTCCTTTCTCTTTTCATCTCTCCCTACCTCCCTCACTCTCTCCTTTCCTTCCTTCCTTGATTTCTTGACACTTCACACCTCTTTGTTTGGGCTGTTTGTTTTGGGTGCTGGATATCACAACACAAGACAATGAACTCAAGGTCCCATGGGCAGCTTAGTGTGTGCTCTACCGTCACCTTTCACCCTTTCTGATCAGATGGTTTCTTTGCCCTGGGACATGGCCATTGTTTACATAGCTGACATTCTTCTATACTCCGATGACAGGTGACATACAGACACCAGTGACTGGCTCAAAGCCACTGGCATTCATGAATATGATGGCTTCCTCTGTGAGAGGCCAGAGAATGTGCTTCCAGATTGGTTGGGAGTTAGGGCTCTATGGCAACAGTGCTCATCCTACTCCTTCAAAGAAGAGTAAAAATGTAATCTTTGCTCTCTCATTATTTTGGTATTCTATTAACAAGAATTTAAGTTTGTTTGGAAATGATTAGAAGATTAAAAATAGCACAATCTTCAACTAAGATGGCCCAGGGCTGAAAGAGGTACTCAGATTCATTTAAATATGCTGCTTGAGTCAAGTATAATGGTGAATACCTGTAATCTTAGTGGTTGGCAGGCTGAGCCATGAAGCTACTTAGGCCAGGGTCAGCCTAGGTCCCATGAAGAGACTATGTCTCAACCAAAAGAGGGAATAACAAACAAACAAATACTCTGTTTCATTTACTACTCTTATGGATTTTTTTCCCTCATGATCTTCACAGTTACTTTAGCTCCAAGCATTATGGTAACATTTCATCTACTTAAATAGGCAAAACAAATAAACAAAACAAAACAAAAATACCAACCTGGCTAACTTTCCTAAATCAATCCTCTTTCTCTCTCCCTCCCCACCCCTTTCTTTATCTTTATTTATTTATTTCTTCATTTAAACCTTCTTGTCCCTAGTTCAGTCATCTGGCCATAACTGGCTACAAGAGACATTAAGAAATGCATTACTCTTTCAGATGATTGCCCAGCTTAAAAAATTGGGGGTTTGGTTATTATAATAAAAGAGAGAAAGAATGGTTACAAGTTGGTAACCCAGTTCTTTACCCAGTGCAGTTTGTGCCCAGCAATAGACAGAGGAAAAGAAGAGAGGGCAGCTGTGTGAGGCCCCAGGGTGGTATCTGGGGAGTACCAGGGAAAGAGGAGTAGTCATACAGTTATGTGAGACCCATGGCCCATAGCTCCATGACTTGGCAGCAAAGGCTCTCATCACTAGAGCATCACTTTCTCTGGCCAGCAGAACTGCTGTCTGAAGCTGTGTCCATCCGACAAGAAACCTAAGAACCCCTGCCTAGAGTTATGGACATTGCCGAAGACATCTCTCAATTGTCCTTTCATACAATGTGAATGGAAACTGTTGTTCTTTGCCATTAATGCCTCATATGAATTCCTAAAACCTTGATTCATGACACAGAATTCAACCCAGGAGCCTCAGTGTGGCCTGAGGATTGGGCTTCATTAAGGAACAATTGAACTTACGGTTCCCTAATAAAGTCACATGTATTGTCACCTGGAGGAGAAGAAAATACATAGAACACAGATGGGCTCCTGAGAACCCAGAGAAAGAGAAACAGTACATTTAAGGCACATCCATTAAGTAGACATTCACAGAGAACAAATAAACAAAAAAGACATGAAAGGATGGATGGCATCATGAGACACTCATGTCATCTCTAGCCCACAGCTGACACCTCTACAGTTTCAGTTATTTAAAGTTTACTATAGTGTAAATATATTTAATTGTGGCTGTGGAGATGCCTCAGTGGTGCTTGTCATGCAAGTAGGATGACCTTACATAAAGCCAAACATGGTAGTACATGCCTAGAACCCCTGAATACCTACTGCAAAGTAACAGGTAGAGACAGGAAAATTCCGAGAAGCTTGAAGGTCAGTTAGCCTGGTAAACACAATGACAAACAACAGACACTCCCCACACACATACACAGCATCTCAAACAAGGTAGAAGGCCACAACCAACACTAAAGAGGTCAGCAGACCTCTGTCTGCACGCCATGGCACACATACAGCCAGATTTTCACATGTGAACATGACATACACACACACACACACACACACACACAGAGAGAGAGAGAGAGAGAGAGAGAGAGAGAGATACAGAGACAGAGACTGAGAAAGAGACAGAGAAAGACAGAGACAGAGAGACAGAAAGAGAGAGAAGAGAGAGAATTCGGTCTGTAAAGGAAGAATCTATGTCTTCAGTTGAGGGTTATTCTGAATGGCATAAAGAAATCGAGTTCCACCCTCTTCCATCATTGCCTGGAACATGAAGCATCTTTTTGCCCAGTGTATCTTTTCTTTATGTGGTCATTTTTTATGTCAAATTGCCCCAGAGTTCGTTTTACTTATGCAACCTCTGATTAATAATAATATAAGACCAACAGATCACCTAGTGGCTGGACTTGTTTAACTTGTTTCACACAAGATATTTGTAGATGTTCTTAGGGATCTAGTACATACAATAGACATATAAGCTGAATAATCACTTGCAATAAATCATTAACAAATCTACTTCAATATCATTAGCAAATGTATACTTTTTCCATTTATTAATGATTTAAGTAAAATGGCATACTAATGAGTTTTCAGAGTCTATCAATATTTTTAATCTTACAGTTGTCAATGGTGAGAATACTGAGTCACGTGATCATGTAGTACAATATGGCAGGTATGTGTTTAGGGCCATTTCTGGAAATATCAGAAATTCTTCCCAGATTACAAGTCAAACTTACTGTAAAATGGTGTGTATGTGTGTGTGTGTGTGCTCTCAGAACTCAAGTCCATAACTTAGACATCGATTGTTGTAAATCAAACACTCTTAATACTGTGCAGTACAATGATATAATGATATACTAATTTGATATTTATGGGCTGAGGAAAACCAGTGGGAAATTATTTTAAAAGTCTTGTCTCCCCTCATCATTTCATTATGTTCTATAAGGGCAGGAAATGTTGTATGGGAGATGAAGACACTTCATCACGTGGTCTGGAATCTGACCCAAGCTGCTTCAGGAACCTTTGTTGGATTTCTAATGTATGGTGTTACAGGCACGGCAAAGTGCATGTGCCCTGTGTCCATAACCAAGAACAGAGTGAAGGTGTGTGACCCAACATAGATGAGTCCAACCAGGAACTTCTTAGATTTCTAGGAAGTTTAATTTCAAACTAATTGTTGCCCATTGTAAACCAAGAAGCCTTTTAGTGTTACTAAAATTTTCATAAGCCCACGAAGAGTCTTAAACAGTGCTTAATATACTCTAAAACTGTGATCTATGTGACCAGTCAAGAAGCTAGCACATTGCATATAGGTCAAACTTGTGAGAAGCGAGGCTGCTATCTCTCTTAACAAACCAAAACCCCTGAAGCAATTAGTGCAAGTTGGATAGCACTTTCTTATTTTTTGTGTCCTTACTTAAACCTTAGAACCATCCAGAGACAGTTCCATAAAAATGACAGACCTAAAATGGCAAAGGAGTGGCCCTGCTTATACTAGATAAGCTGTGGGTGGTCTCCCAGGGAAAGAGCCTCAGAGGCATCAGGGCACACCACCACCCTTTTTATTTTTTAAAGCTGTCCTAGTTTCCAGCCTAATTTTGAATCTGTACCAGAATGTAGGGATGGCAGGCTCTCATGCTATCATGTACAAGATTGGAACAAATACTGTTTGCTCCCCTTCGTTCAGTCTTCATTTATCGTCTTAGAAACTTCATCCCCACTGCATTCCAGCAGCATAACATGCCAGGTCTACATTGTCACCTTCTCCAGAAAGCCTTCACTCTTCTCTCCCTATCCACATCTTCATGGCTGTCTCCGAAGTATATAACCTCATGTTATCCCAGACAGTGGCAAGTGACCTGATATACCCACTCCACAGTGTTCCCACCTTCTCCCTCTCAACTGCCATTTGATATCTTTAGAGTGCTTTTAGGAACTTAGTGTAATTGATCTTGCTATACCATCTTCTTGTCTAATTGAGTGTGTTCCATCTCTTTTCATGAAGTTGAAAATTCTTCAATGACTCTCAGAACAGCACTGCTCCAAGTAGATGCACTAGTGTAGCCCCAGAACCCCCTTGGCTGATTTTATAAATGGAGATAAACTGAGTCCTGATTCTGACCTTTTCAATCAGAAAGTCCCCAGAAATCTGTATGCATACTGCAGCTTGGAAGATTCTGCTCTACTGCTTCTGGCATTGTTCTGGGGTCCTAGAATTGCTCAGATACTTGCAGAATAGATTGATTGCTTCCCTTTGAATGAGCCAAAGCTTCAAACAGAAACACTGCCTTTGGTCTTCAAGGACTAAATAAACACAGCAGAAGGAATATTTCTTTGGCCGGAGAACATGAGGTGAAAAGCACCAAGAGACAGTTCTGCCCACACACTCACTCTTCACACAGAGTCTTCAAGGAGGGGAGATGGTGATGGTCTGTGAAGACTGAGTTAAATACTAGCAAATTCAGACTTAACAGTAGTGCCAAGCAGTCTACCAGATGGGAAGTCTTGCAGGATAAAGGACACTAATGACCATGGGAAGAGCTACTTCCTAAGCAGGGGCTGCATCAAAAGCAAGACACAAGTGACTGAAAATGTCTCAGGTACTTTTGAGCCAAAACAATAACTCGAACAAAACTCTGAGGTATGCTGACCACATGATAGATAGAAACAGGAACTCAGCCTACACTTGCCTTCCTTCCTCTTTAAACATGGCAATGGATGCAAACTCTGCACATTACATACATATGGGGCAATGTAAACAAACCAACTGGGAGGATAGAAAATTATATTTGGGGGTGATCTTGCATGAAGATTATAGAGAAGATGTGGCTCACAATTACTATAGAAATAGAATACATATTTCCTGTCTATTTGCTTTAAGGAAGTCCAGATGATTGGCTTCCTCCTCCCCTCCCTCCTCTTCCTCCCTGCCACTCCTTTTTCAGAAAACACATGGTGTTGTCAAAAATAATGACATCTGAAACTAGCTAATATATTCTGCAAGGAAGAGAAACTCCTGGCAACCAACAACCCTGTAAGTCTATCATTGTATATGACAGTATTTCTTTTTTTTTTTAACTTTTAAAAAACAAAGATAAAAGAAAAAATTTTTAAACATTTTTGCATCAATGTATACAAATACATTTTTTGTCAGTGCTTGGCTTTGTTTTTTCTTTTTTTTTTAAGGTTTGATACTCTGCATTAAGGTCTTACTAGTTACAATGAGCAAAAAGTACATGTAAAACAGGATGTAACCCGGAATTGGTCAACGTTTTCTTGGTGTGTAAGGATTGAGCATAATGTTTTTTGTTTTTTGGTTTTTTTCGTTTTGTTTTGTTTTTTCTTGAATTTCACACAGTCTGTGAGTTTTTTCTGGGGCAGTCTGAGCCTCTGGGGTTAGCATCCCACTATCAGTGACTGCATATTATGTCTGTTCTTTTGTGACTGGGTTATCTCACTCAGGATGATATTCTCTAGATGCAACCATTTTCTTAAGAATTTGGTTAAATCATTGTTTCTGATAGCTGAGTAGTACTCCAACCAAGTTCAGACTACAGCTGTACCAAGGACAAAACTTCTGTGTCCAATGGGCTCATATCATATATAACCAAAGGGCAGACTTCATTTGTAATAGGTCCTACCTCTTCTTCCCAGATACCAAACGTTTTTAAGACCGAAATTGAGATTACAAAATAGTGTCCAGGTCCCACTCCTATCATGGCTCTGGAGAGGATGACACTTCTGTGAAAACATTGGTCACAAGTCCAGAGAAGAGCAGTATATGAATTCCAATGATGTACAATCTTCCTTCCCAAGGAAAAACACATTTAAAAGTCTGCCCCAAGATGTAAACCTGATGTTGACAAGGAACCTAGTAAACATATTAACATCACCTTAAAATATTACTTGTTCCATAGAACCATCTTGGCAATTAGATTCTGCAATGAAGAGTAAAGAACTGAAAGCCAATTATAGGTCCCCTGGCTCTGAGGAACCTTCATTAAAAAATTAATGCTGAATGAAATAGAAACCATCTGAACTTCAGCTGGCCAACATGTGGGATGCATTGTGACAGCAAAGGTCCAGAAACAAAGAACATTTTCTGTTATCATTTGTTATGCTGAGAAAGTCTTCTGTCTTAGCTTCTGATTTTGCTGAAAAGTATTTTCAGATTAGGGACGTGTCAGGAAATGAAGATTGGGGTGAGATTGGCAGCTGGCTGTTGTATTGGGAACAAATGTGTTTTCTTTCATGCTCTGGGTGGCAGAGGTGGTCCAGAGGATGTGAGCAAAAGTCTTTAAAGACAAGGCTTGTGAGTGGGAGAATTAAGGGTTAGGCACTCTCAGATTTGTGATAAATGTTTGTCCTCCTCACTGTTTAGCTTGAGATCTAACCATAATGAAGAAAAGACAGCAATCTCTCACAAGTCCCTCTAGCCAAGCATTATGTGTTCTTTCCATGATCTTGACAAAACATTTGACATGCATGACTTGAAAATGTGTAAGCTTGACTTTGGCTCATGGTTTCAGAGAATTAAAGACCATGAACAGCTTGTTAATTTATGTTGGAGCCTGGAGTGAAGTAGTCCAGCATGAAAGAAACCATTTATCTCTTGGCAGCCAGGAAACAAAGACAAAGAGAAGAAACTTGGATCCTCATATCCCTTCAAAGACACAGTCCCATGAGACTTAAAGTCTCATTTGTTCCCATTACCTCCACAACAAGCCCTTATCGTTCACACATTTGAGAAGTATTTAAGATCAAAAGAAGCATCACAGTCTCCTCTCTGCATAGCAGAAATATGATGAGTGATCTTAGTGAGATTTAAACAGAAGGCATGAAAGTGTTTTGAAGGGTGCAAGACATTGGGCATCTGGGACACTGATACTTTACAATACATCATGACTATTTTCTAAAGTCAAATTAAAGACTAGAAGGGCTCTCTCTCTCTCTCTCTCTCTCTCTCTCTCTCTCTCTCTCTCTCTCTCTCTCTCTCTCTCTCCTCTCCCTTCTTCCCTCCCTCCCATGACTACTAAAAAAGCATGGTTTTAAGTGAAGCAAAACAATTCTGATTTCTTTCCTTTCTCTGTGGTTGCTCATCCCTGTGATATGAATTATGTATACAGGCTTAGTGTTTGTGGGCTTCACATGGGGGGTGCACATCCTTCTATAACTGTTTTCCAATCAAAAATATTCTTAAAATTGTGTCTGGGCCACAGTCATTTTTCTTGCCGTTCCCTAAATTTTCAGATGAACAACTCTTTCCATGTCATCTGCATGATAAGCAGTCTTATAAGACTTCTGAAGTTGATTTAAAGAACACAAGGTATGCAGAAGTTCTGTGCAAATACTAAAGCACTTTCCCCATTTTTGTCCCTGATTTATTTTTCTCCATAGGACTTCTTATCATCTTATCCATTATAAAATTTCACTGTTCTATTTTTTCCATTATTATGAGAATTTCAGACATGTATGCAGTGAAATACAAGTATGTTCCCTAACACACCCCTCCCAACATCATAACTTCCATTTGATAACCCACTAAGTTACTTGGCGCTGCTCATGTGGGCATGAGTGTGGGGCTCTCTGCTGAAGAAAAGGGAATCCTATTTGCAATTACACCCTGGGATTTGAACATCCATGAATGTTGGCTTTGAGAGAACTATATCAGAATCAATCTTTATAAATACCAAAGAACCATTGTAATATATACATATATATATATATATAATATATGTACATGTAGAGCATGTGCATTTATAAATGCATATATTTATATGCATATAATTTTTCTTATAGAATTCTTACATGATAAAAAGGCTATCTGTATGGAAATTAAAATATATTGTCTAAGGCAGGCAGGTAGATAGACAAGCAGATGAATACATTAGATAGATTTAGGTACATACACAGATAGATAATAAGTGGATGATAGTTGATAGATACATATATAGGTGGATGATAGGTAGATAGATAATGATAGATGGATAGATAGGTAGATGATAGATAGATAGATAGATAGACAGATAGACAGATAGATAGATAGTTTTAAATTTAGTATTATGGGAAGCTGTATCAACTGTATTTAATGGGTACCCAGAGAAATCATGCCACATTGACTCCTTTATTGGTTTTATTGCCCTAATTTCATTCATGTATGGTATGCTTTATCTTCCTTTCCCTACAGCACTGTCTGTCCTGAGCTGGTCTTGCCTTGTTTCTATGCTTATGCTGATGAACTTAATGCAGGTGGGAAGAGGAGAGGCTGGTGAGCATGGCCAAAGCTTTTGGCTAGATTTACCACATCCTTAGGTACTTAGGCCATATATCCAAGATCAATATCTGAAAGACAGTTTATTTCTTTGTCTCTGCAAATGTCTTCAGATTAAGAATACAAAGTGGGCTCCCAGGTATGGTAAATATTATTGATATAAAGAAAACATGACATAACAACTCAAAGAAGCAAGGAGAAATGAGTAGCCACAGCTGAACTGTAAATGGGGCATTGGTTACCTTTAGGTCAGTTGGTGGAATGGGCATATCTTACCTAATTTAGAATTGCTATGTAGGAATAAGGCATTTGAAAGAGCACAAACCCTTAGGTGCACTTGCGTTTCTTTTGGTATTTCCTTTCATGAGGATTTCAGCCTTGGAAATCTAAGTGTAAAACAAGCAACAGACTGTTTAAGGCAGGAGATAAAACGAAAGCCAGCCTTCCATATGTAATTCAACAAAAGCCTTAACTTTCCGTGTCTGGTCAGCAACACACTCTGCTCTCACTGAGGTCAGAGATTCTACTGACTTTAGTTCATTAATTAATTAACATGTATTTTCACACACACATTATATGGCAGATTAAGTCCATAAAAAGTTATGTGTCATGGGAGTGAAAGATGAAATATTTTGAAACCTAAGGAATTATGGGGGAAGACTTGTTGATTAAATTTCATAAAACGGCTTTTAATACAGTCTCCCCCTCTGAACTGTATGCCTTGGAGGCAGACAGCATCCCTTATTCATTACACTGCCACCCAATAGAAGATGTTAGATAAATATTTATTGAATTAATGTGTTTCACTTACCATTGATGTATAACAAAATACCCCAAAGGCTTCATGGATTAAGCAGTCATTTTATTTCATTGCTCATAGTTTTATGGATGTTTGTGTGGTGATCAGCCAGGCAGTTTATTTGAGCTCCATATATGGTTAGTGGGGCTCCTCTTTCTAGCCCCAGGGGCTTCTGTTTCTCCAAGAATCCTTTTGGCATTCTTGTCAAGTCAGCCAGGGTGCAAGAGTCAGCCTCATGAAGTTTTAGGATTCTAAGATCATGAAACAGAAACTGGTAAAACCTTCTTCAACTCAGGTCCTGAACTAGCACGTTATATCCACTGTGCACATTTGTTAGGATAGCAGGAGGGACCACAAAATAAAGTGTGACTACCGGGAGACATAGATAACTGATTTTTCATCTTCAGGAAATCAGCTAACACATGGTGAACCCATGAACACAACCACTAACAAATCATTCAGATATGAGAGGGAATGTTCTAAGCAAAACAAAATACTTCATAAAGCACCTATCCTTGTGATAGGTGCAAATAAAAGGGGCATATGAGAGGAAAATATGGTAGAGAAGGAAACACAGATCTCAGAACACCTCAGCTCCATGAAACCTAAAGGCACATGAAGTTGTAGAACTAAGCTTCCACATTACTAATTCTGTTTTCCCCAACTAGAAGGCTCTCATGTGCTCAGTGTTAAGAACTGTGGGAAACCAAGGACAATGAACTGTGATTCTCATGATTGTCACAGACCCATTTCAGCAACCAACCCCACACCATTAGCACACTTACTGAAGTAGGCACACACGCTAGAACCCTAACTTCTTACATTCTTGTCCTCTCTCCTTTAGGCACATTACATTTTCCATTGCCTGCATCTATTAATAACGAGTTAGCAATGATTTATATGCAAGATAGAAATGTGGTCAGTATTCCAGTGGACCATGGTATATGTCCATATAAGATAACTAATGTGTTAGGTGCTGTTTTCACCACTTAGGGTTAGCTTCATGAGGGGAGAGATGCCTTGTTCAGAAACAACTCTCACCAGAAGGGCCCAAGGCAGTTATTTGAAACTTCTCTGCAGAAATTGCTGAATGAGCATCAAAGAATGGAGAACTCGCCCAGTTCTTTGGTGGTGTTCTAACGCCTGTGCATGATTGTGCAATGGCCTTGGAAATTCAATAGATTGTATCCAGAAGCTCTGCTGTCAGGAAGCCCCGACAGAACTTCACATTCTCCCACTTCCTGCCAGGCCCTGCTACAAGTAACCGTTCCAGCTTCGAGGATCCAGTGCTGGTCTCTGCTCATGTTCCCACCACAAGGGTGCTGTAGGCCTGGTTCTGGTGTTCCCTGCCCAGCAAAAAGTGAACAGGAACCGGATGGTCCTAGAGAATGGAATCCCTCAACCTGTTTCCATACACCTCATTGGAGAGTTTGTTGAGATACCTGGCCAAATTTTCACAGGGGGGCTTACCTGGATGTGGGCTTCCAAACTAACAAATCAAGAGTTGTCTTGTCATTGTTTATCTGATGGGCATGGTTTATCTCTGCTCCTCTCCCCAGACAGCTTCCTTGGGAGATTCAAGAGAGAAAGCTTTTCATTTGCTTCAGGTAGAAATAAACTCATAGGGACTGTCATACATAAAGGCACACCAGCCCAGGATCAATCAACTCCCTCTGAGAAGTGTGAGCTGCAGATAAAACTCTCCAAGTGGCTTCTAAGCAAGAGATGACATGAAATGCCACCAATGAGGTGATTAGCAAGTTCAGTAGTTATTTACCTAATAACAGAAAAATAGGGGCAATACTTACTAGAAAAGAGAAGTGTGTTATTTGTGTGAGTGTAAGTTATTTGGTGCATAGCCATTCACCCCTGTACAGATTGTTTAGAGCTGGCTTCATGCCTAGCCATTGGGAGACGGTGTTGTGATGACCACATTATATGTAATGTTAAATGATGTGTTCGAGGTCATACAGATAATGGTTATTTGAACACCGGTTATTGTCTGGTTCCACTTGTAGTTTTCAGTAGCCACTATTGTTAATTAACACATGTATATCAATCTGTGAAATTACTGTTTGGTTTCCCTTTGGTTGCTTGTTTTTTCTCAAGCTTAACATTGTGTTTCCTTTTGTTCACTTGCTTACTTGAGATGGGATTCCTTGTGTCTTTGGCTGCCTTTGAACTCATACACCTCCTGTCTTACCCAATAAAGTGCTGGGAATATAGTCATGGACCATCATGCCTGGCTATGTATTGACATTTTGATTGCTATTGTTAAGCAGTCTTCATTACAATCAATGGACTTGTTTCCTCTTGCAAAGAAAGATAGCTAGGTGAGTCAGTGTGCCAGTAGTCTGAGTATAGCCAGCAGCAGGAATGGAGCTGAGAGAGAGAGAGAGAGAGAGAGAGAGAGAGAGAGAGAGAGAGAGAGAGAGAGAGAGAGAGAGGGAGAAAGCCTAGGCTACCCTCAGAGACTGGTTTCTGCCACCCAAATGTTAGAATTATAGTTGTAAGCCATCATGCTTAAAAAGTTAGAAAATTTTATGTTATATGTATTTTACCAGAATTTAAAAGAAAATGGTAGTATCTACAGTGATTATCTTGGTTTTGAGCTTTTTATTCTCCTGTTAGACTTCAGGGTGACATGCTATGGAGACACAGCTCAGTCACCAGCTAGGAAGAAAGGTGATGGAGACCACTGAAAAAGAAAAAACATGCCTAGCATAGCCAACACAATGAGTAGACTTCTAGCATGCAGAGTCGTCTCCAGCATGGATTTTCTATTTTCTGAAAAGAAAAGATGGAAAAAAATGAGAGAAGAGAAAATTTTAACAACCTTCTTGGGCTTCATTGTCAGTATGGGCCTTTGAAACCTTAAGAGCATCTTTATAAGAGAGAGTGCCTGAGGAATGTCACCGTATTAGCTGGTTTTGTTTGCCAACCTAACAGAAGCTAGAGTCAGAGAGGAAGGAGTCTCCGTAGAGAAAATGCCTTCATGAGATTCAGCTACAAGGCATTTCTCAATTAGTGATCAATGACAGAAGGAAGGCTTACCCCATGCTGGGTAGTGCCATCCCTGTGCTGGTGGTCCTAGGTTCTATAAGAAAGCAGGCTGAGCAAGCCAATAGGTAGCATCCTTCCATGGTCTCTGCATCAGCTCCTATCTCTAGGTTCTACTACTGCTTGAGTTCCTGTCCCAACTTTCTTTAGCAATGGACTATGATCTGCAAATATAGGCCAAATAAATCCTTTTCTCCCCATCTTACTTTTATTGGTCATGGTGTTTGATCTGAGCAATAGAAGCACTCTGACTTTTACCTTCACCTCATGATTGCCACTGTGGCTGGAACGCGGCTATAAACTTTTTACCCAGCCTCACTCTGATCCTCTCTGCCGTGCCACCTCCTTCTAGAGTGGAAAGTTTCCTCTGTAACTCTTTCAGCAGCAAGGACATTGGGGAGGGAAGTCCTCCCAAGAGGTGGATTTTGATCTTTCACGTTAGAGGCCAGGACACCTTTGCACAAAGGCCGTTGTTACTTATAATACTCTCTCACTTCCGTCTAGAAATCTAGCTCCAACCAATGAAGGTTCTATTCAGCTAGAAAAAAAAATAGCAGCATCCAGACATGACTGGGTTCTCTGTCTGTTTGAGATGTGAAATTTTGCATGTAAATCAAACAGTGTTTGCTGGAACATTCATTACTTGAGCAAACACAGTCCATCTTCTGTGTATTACCATGATGGAGAAAGACTAGATGGGTTCTTTAGTAAGGGAAGTGTCAATACCACAGGCATAAAAAGTCAGAATTAAGGAGTTAAGTTTTTTTCCCACCCCAAACACCTTGTGTTTGCTCATAAATTCCGCAGGTGTCTCTGTATTGCTGACGGGAACCAGAGTCCCTGAGTGATTCCATTTCTGTCTGCCCTTGGGATAGACAGGGCGGTGCAAGTGTAACTTTCTTTTTGTTTCAGGACATTGGGATCATGACCCTCTGCTGCAGAAGAATGAGAAAGTATCGGACTCACATAGGAAGAGCTATGTTAGTCTCATTGGTGGTCTCATCTGGACACAGGGATGCCCAGAAAGTGGGTCCCAAACAGACTGAATTCAGTGACTCATTGAAGTTTCCTCTTGTTCCAGGTCTCAGTAAGCATCAATGTCCAGAAAGGGAGCTTGTTGGATGGCTAGCCACTGATACAAACACTGGAGCTGCTCTCCTGGAGGGCTTCTAAGGTTCTCCTCACTCTATCCTGTTTTCCTCTGTGATGGATTCTGCAGGAAAAAAAATCTCACAGCGATCTACAAACTGGCTGCCATCTGAAAACCTGGATTTTAGGAATCTTTCTGGTGCTCCTCAAAACACTCACTGTGGTTAGTCACAACAACAACAACAAAGAACTCAACAAATGTTTATGGAGACTACCTACTTACCCAGTAGAGTGTAGAACAGAGGTTCTCAACCTTCCTAATGCTATGTTCCTCATGTTGGGGTGACCCTCAACAATATAATTACTTTGTTGCTACTTTACTGCTGTAATTTTGTTACTATTATGAGTCATCATGTAAATATCTGTTTTTCCACAGTCTTAGGCAAATCCTGTGAGTGGGTCGTTCGGTCGGCAAAGGGATCTCAAACTCAGGTTGAGAACCGCTGGTCTAGAATTTTGTGGATGATGCCTATGTGACCAATTCACAGTAAAAACCCTGGGCACCTAAGTCCATTTAGTTTTCCAGTACCACATGTGTGGTCACAGCTTATTTCTGGGGAATCTAGCACATCCTATGTGACTTGCATGGTAGAGGACCCTTGGAACTGTCCACCCGATTTCTTGTGCACCCTTTGCTGTAATAAGTCAGTTTCGAGGACAACTGAGTCTGCGGTAGCACTGAGAGCTCATAGCATCGGAGGGTAGTCTTGGGGACCCTAACACAGGGACATGAGCCTGATGCAGTTTCCTAAAACTCTTTGCCCTCTGAAGGCTAAATGAATTTCAGCTAAGTTCAGCAAATAGGAGGCAATTTAGAAATATTAGACAGGGAGAGACAAACACAAAGACAGACTGTATAGTCCTGACCTCATACCCTATTTCCAGTACTGACTGAATCACAAACTCCCTCCAGACAGACTCCTGGGATCTAGTTCCTGCCACATAGCCTCCCACCATATGCTGACACCAACAACTTGGTTTCTAATTGTGGGGTTGACTCACCTCCACTGTTTGCCCTCCTGTCTCTTCTATCACCTGTGTAAACAATTCCTCTGTGTCAGGTTCTCTCCTTAAAAAAATATCTGATGTGGTTTTCCTTTCCCTAATTTAAATTATACACTATAAATATCCTCTCCATACCAAACGAAAGGCCTCAAGATGGGAAGGACATTATGCCATCCTCGAAGACCTCAGTGCCACATAGACTGCTTCTGTACATATAAGCTTTGCTGGCTCAGCTCAATGTTCATTCTATGATTGTTTTTCTGACTCCTAAGCCATAGGACATGAGACAATGTTCTAAGCTGTATGGGTTCAGCCACGTGCTAGGATTGGTGCCTCTGACACTGGGTTACTGACCATCTTTTGAGCACAGGAAACCCATCACATTTATAATGTTATTAGATTGATGGCCCAACATTATTAAACTAATGTCTGTGCACATCCAGTGAGCTTTGAGTTTGGGGGTCAAATGTGGTACAATCATTATGGTTGTGCAGTGACAAGCATATCTTGAAGGCTCCAGTCCCTGTTTTCCATAGGACTCCAGTCAGGGAAATAATCCAAGTGTTAAGAGTATTGTCACTAAACAAGCTTTTGTAGGACAGCCGAGTCACTGGAGCCACGATCAGGGCCGTGAATGGGGACTAGTTTTCTAGCAAGTAGAGAAGGATGAGAGGAGTTTCTGGCTTAGAGCACAGAGTAGGAAGTTTAATGACTGGGGTAAGGTGTGACAAGGAGTTGGGGCAAGAGATGATATGTCCTGAGAGCATACAAGATGTAGTACTCAAAAGGAAAGTAGGGTCTAGACCATATGGGGTCTTTTTCAGTTGATGATTAGATTTACTTTGAAAGCAAAGTTAACTAACCATGTAGAAGCTTTGGACAAAGAATCTGAATCCAGACTGGAGTCCTTCCGTGCTTGCTGTGACTTCATTGTACAGAAAGAATTGGGAGGAGTAAAGGGGTAAAGATATAGGTTCAAGACTATTTAAAAGACAGAATAGGAGTTATATTATGAAGGATTAGATTTGAGGCTTGGAGTGGGAGTTGTTTGGAATTTGTAGTAACACTCCAGGCACTGATATTAACTGAGATAGGGAACTCTATGATAAACCGGGTCTTCAGAGAGTTATATTCCATTGTGGAGATGATGACTGTGAGCTACCACTGCAGTGTGACAAGAGAAGGTGACCAGCAGTCAGCTAGCTGGGGGAGTCAACAGCTCTGGATAAGACCATGGCTAGGCTCCTAGATTTGGTAGGTGCCAGAAGATACATGTAGTAAAACTATCAGAGTTGGTGGATAATCCAAGTGTGCTACATTGAAGGGAACAGCACAGTGTGCTGTGCTCCAGAGACCACAGGAAAAACCTTTAAGGACAGAGTGGGTAAGAGAACTTAGCGCACCTCAAAAGATTAAAAACTCAGTCTTCTTCTTTGCCTTAAAAACACAATTGCAAATGCTCTCCTTTCAATGTGGTTTCTCTTCTCCAAACCTCAGGTTGAAATAAGGGCCTCTGTGTGATGCCACTGACGGTTGATTAGACAGTTAAGAGGTGGTTAGGACTTTAAGAAAGATCAGCGGAGCTCTCTTGGGACTAGGTTAGTTACTATGAGGACAGCTCACTAAAAAGCAAGGCCGACCTCATGTTTTCGCCCTAATGTCAGTTTTTCCTCCTGCTTTCTGCCCCAGATAGACAGTGCCCTTCTACTCAGCCTACTACACTTCACAGCATAGAAAATAAACCTACCCTCTACCCCCTCAAAAGGAGGAGAAAGCACACGATTTTTGCTAGAAGCTAAAATATGACAACACCAAGTTCTTGGACTTCTCAACCTGCAGAGTCACTTTAAAGTGGGTTTTTTTTTTCTTTTTAAAGGTCCCAATTTCAGGCATTTTGTTACAGCAACACAGTGCACTAAAGCAGATACCTTTTCTTGGATAGTTTCAGTAGAATAATGGAGGTAGAACCCAGAAGTCAGAAGGTTGGTGACAGAGGGGAAAGGAATAATCAAAAATGACCAGAGGGCATGAATTTAAAAGAACGTTTTTAAAAAATGTTTTGGGGACTCAACTTGCAATCGTGTCAATGGTGACAGGAAACAGCTGTGTGGGAGCCTGAGCCTGAAGCCACAGGAGGAAGATGGGATAAGAGACAGAGAAAGCCCTTTAGAAAGTGACAGGAAACTAGGCAAAAGTTTGGTTTGGACAGGAGGAGAAGGAGAAGGGGGAGAAGGTTTTCATTTCAAGGGTAAGAAGGAGGAGAAACTTGGTAAAATTACAAAGTATCCAGATTTGGGGACAGAGAGGTGGGATGGGGAAAATATGATTCCTAATAGCATCTCTTGTCCTCATTTGAAATGTGAAGATTGTGTGTCAGGGTCAGACATCTGGAGACAAGGAGGGCACTTAGATGGATCTGTGGTTGGAATCAGCGATACTTAAACATGTGGCAATGTCAAGACAAAGATAGGCAAAGTTTAGGTGGAAAACTTTCTTTCCTCTCTCTGCAAGTTTTAAAGACACACTAAAATGGCTCTGGTGGGGGGAACAAAGCATTTCTAACTTGGGTGACACTCTTGAGGGTATCTGCCCTTTGGTACTGACACAGGACATCAATGTGGCTTTCCTGCAGGAAGTTTTGTGGTTTGGCTGGGTCTGGGTCCGGGGCTTGGCTGAGGCTGGGTCTGGGTTGGGGCTGGAGCTGGGGCTTGGCTGAGGCTGGGGCTGGGTCTGGGTCTGGGTCTGGGCTGGGGCTGGGGCTGGGGCTGGGCTGAGGCTGGGGCTGGGGCTGGGGCTGGGTCTGGGGCTGGGTCTGGGCTGGACTGGGGCTGGGGCTGGGGCTGGGGTTGGGGCTGGGGCTGGGGCTGGGGCTGGGTCTGGGTCTGGGTCTGGGCTGGGCTGGAGCTGGGGCTGGGCTGGGGTTGGGGCTGGGCTGGGCTGGGCTGGGGCTGGAGCTGGGGCTGGGGTTCTGTGGGGAACTCAAGGAGGTGATTTTTTTTTTTTTTTTTTTTTTTTGCACAAGATGGACTTACTGCTCTTGCTTAATGAATGGTCATAGCTGTCTGTGGAAAGGCAGATCCTCCCTCATTGCCAGATCAACACCCATTTTGTACAGGAAAAAAAATGACCCTTTAGACCTTCTGACCCAGCAGAAAGGCAGGAGAGAGGTTGGCTAACACCCCAATGCCATTTGACAGTTACTAGTAACAGCCAAAGGAGGGGAAAGGCTTACTCTGGGGGTGGGGGTGCACAGAATGGTCAGGAGGTACCAGCATGGTAACTGAGAGCACATGGGGGATGGGGGCACATGCTAGAATATCAGAGCTGAATGGCAGAAGAACATGGAAAGTCCTAGAAACAGCTCTGCCCCCTCTACCAGCTGTCAAGAAAGGGGAGGAGAGCTCCTCTGGGATGGGCAGGAGGGTGGGAGCAGTTAGGAAGTTATTTAAGAGCCAACTTTCTGGTTTCTTTGCCTGAGTCCTTTTGAGGAAGTTCCAAGAGGCACACAGGGAGACTACCAGAGCACCCTCTCAGGAGCACAAGCAGGTAAGAGACCCCAAAGCAGCACCAAGCAGCCCTGTCCCAAGCCATGGCTGTCCTCTGAACCTATATTCTGTGTCTCTATCATACTGGGAGGGGTCAGAGACAGCCCCTCTCTCTAGTTTCAGCCCTTTGCCTCTTTAAGGGGGATCTCCTTTGAACTCTACCACATGGGGACAGGAGTGAGATTGCTCCTCCAAGGCAGGTCTCCTTTTCTAAGGGAAGCCAGTTGTGGAGCTGAGACTATGGTTAGAGGAAGGGGTTAGGCCACCTGGGGGTGCCAGCCTTCCATCTCTACATAGAGCCTGTCTATACCAAGAAGGAGAGCGCCCCCTCCAGCACTCTCCCAGTGGCCTGCCCTTCCCCTTTTGACCAGCACCTGGAATGCTGTCTACTTCATTTGCTCTCTAAGGAGCTGCCCAGCACTGCTCCCCACACCCTGCTGCTGGCCTCTAATGACCAGTTAGGATGTCTTTGCTATTTGACACCAGGAGGTTGAGTTTTCTTGTCTTCTGCATCACCAAACATCTTTATTTAAACCCTTCTCCCATCTTAGTTCACCAGAGATTATCTGCAAATCCTCAAAGGCACCTATAGATACCCATTGTTGTCTCATTCTTCCAAGAACCCCATTCTCCTCCAAAGACCAAATACCCCACCAGATGGTTCTGTGCTGAGCCTTGCTTCCAGCCTTGCTTTAAGCTCTAGAATAGTCTAATCAAGTTGATCCCATAATAGCAATGTTTCATCTTTGCAAGGGTGTGCCTGGGTTTTGCAAACAGTTAGGTTGCCAGGAGTCACTGTTTGGTGAGCCAGGTGAAAAGACAAAGTCCCCCTTCATTTTGGCCAGTTGGTCAACAAGTCCTTATTGGGCCCTGAAGGTAAGGTGCGTAGTATTTAGACTGGCTGGTCGCCTGCACAAACTCCAAGGGAATCAGAAGCAGGCCAGACCAAGTTAGAGCACAGCCTACTCCCCATTTCAACTGGACATGGCTACGGCCTTCGTTCCACATGCCCTAGCAGATTCATGTATGACTCTTGTCAGGTTCACTCCTAACCCCAGTATATTGTAAGCTCTTAGGAAAGAGATGCTGTTTTCATGTCTGCTCAACCTACCTAAGAACTAAAATCATATCCCACCTCATAAGAAGTTCTCAGTAGATAGTGACCAAATTGAGTGGTTGGTGTGACTACTTTAAGGGAGCATCCTAATCTGAACATGTTTTCATGAGTCTAATCTGCACAGTGACAGGTTTGATGAGCCTCCCTGACATGAGTAGTTCCATGCACTTATAAACACAGGCTCTGGGGTTGTGAGGAAAGGAAAATTATGCTGTCTGAAACCTTTAAGAATTTTTTTTTCCAAGCAAACACTCTCTTGCTTTCAATACTTTTTGACTCTCCCTGAGATCCTGAACGGACACACTCCATCACTAGGATAATCGTCACTGCTGCCTCTTGGTTATCATTTGTGTGTGGCTTACAGTGTACTGCCTGGGAGCTGCCATCCACAGTTGCTTCTCTGTCACTACTTTAGAGTCCTGGCCACAAGGATTTCACTTTCCTGTCCCATGAACTCTTGCCTCTCTTCCCCAGGATCCAGCAAAGCTGAGAATGTCAGATACTCCAGCAACTACCTTTGGGGGAAGGCGAGCACTCCCACCCAACAACTCCAATGCAGCAGAAGTCGACCTCCCGACAGAGGAGCTGCAGAGCCTGGTGCCCAGGGGCGTCAGCCTGAGAGGTAGGAGGAGCACACCACTGTGTCTGATAGATCTGGACCCTCTTTCCCATGAGGTATCTGTCTGAGGATCCTCCTCCACAAAGATTTACAAAAATATGTTTCCTCACGGTCTCCGCTGTTCACTCTCATTCTCTGTTGCCCACCCAAGAAAGGCTCCAAAACTCAAGCTGTAGAAATGCCAGAGAACCTGAAAGACGGTCTCAGTGTGGGTATTTACTGATCTTGTCACATAGGGAAGCGACTTCCACTTCCTCTTTCTACTTCTCAGCCATTCTTTTTACACAACATGGTGCTGGATTCCCCAAGACCTCGTCCACTCCTGATGCCTTTACTTTAAAGAATATTCTTTTGCTGGAAGATTCCACATCTACAATATTGCCACTATGTCTTATTGTCTGGCTTGCAACTCCTCCCTTCTCCCTCCTCCATCCATGGCTCTCTAGCTCCGAGCTGGTGAGAGGTGCCAGATTCTGACAGTAATAGAGATGGAAGCCCTCAGTGTGTCTCCTGAGCAGCTGTGGGTGGCAGGCAAGGCAAGCTGCTTCCTCTGCCTCCTCCCGAGGGACCCACTCTGGGTACAGTGGTCACCAGATGATCTCCTTTTGGCCCTGTCAGTTATGACAGGGTCCAGGAGCAAACACTGGCTTGGTTATACACAAGTCATTATTCGCTTGGGGAATGAACAGGACATTTAGATTTTTGTCCCTGAATAGCATCTAGTTGGCAGTACATTGTGGAATATCATTTATGCACCAAAACCTAGTTTTGCTCCTGTGGGCTCTCAGTGCTGTATTTCATGGGGGATAAACATCTCCTTGCTAAGGTAGGTACAGACAGTCACTCAGCGGTTCTTAGTGGTCAAGTACTAACTCTCCCAACTAAGTGTTACATTCTGAACCCTGACATTAAAGCTACAGAACTGGAACATACAAGCAGCTAGCCTCAGTTTCCTTTGTCACAGGTTAGGGAATGGGCCTAAAACAACGAGTTGATATTCTTCACTGTTTTGCTGCCAAGACTAAAAGTTGTTTTGTTTTTTGTTGTTTGTTTTTTTAAGAATGCTAATAAAATTGGAAAGCCCACATACATCAAACTATCCCACAGGTCACTTTAGGGTGTTCAGTTTTCTTGTAAAATTCCCCTCTGGCAGAGAAGGCCTCGCACTCTGGGAGAGAGTGCATTGGCACTGGAAGAAGGCAGTCATAAGAAAAGAAAAGGAGGGGCTCAGGCCACCCCACCAGGCTCCATAAGGAGACAATGGGAACCTCTGTGCAAGGGGTCAAGGGGTACCATGAATTACTGGTCTTAAAGACAGAAAACCCAGGTTCCAATCTCAGAAAATGGCATCTAAGTCCTCAAGCCTTAATTTCCTCATCAACAGCATAGAGGCAAGTAACTCCTGTGCAGGGTGTTCCTAAGAAATGGATAAATATTGCCTATGATGGCATCTGACCCATGCCACATGACCAGTGATAGCCCGTTAGCTGGAATGAGCAGGTGACCCTTCTCCACCATGATGTCACTGATGGAGCACCTAAGAAAATTATAAATCTGAGCCAAATGTTGCCAATAACACATAAATTTTACTAAATCATTTGAGGAAGTTAGTTGATTGTTTTTTTCCTCATACCTGAGATAACTTGTTTTCTATAAATCTTCCTTTGGAAGCAGAGATGGGGGAATACCTCACCTATTTTGAAAAGGCAGACTTTATTTACTTCACAGTCATATGTCCACAGTCCACATGACATGAGATCTGTGCCCAAGCACAGCTCACACAGGAAATGGAGGGGCCGGTGGCAGTGGTGTAGTCTGAATGGATGAAAGCCTTCAGTCACTCACAAATTGAATGACTCATCATACCAAATCGCCAAATCACTACAACTTGTTAATAATGCATTTCAGTGTGCGTTTGCTCAGTGTGTTTTCACTGTGTGCTTAAGGGTGGGACCTCTGAACCAAGAGGAGTTTCGAGAAGGTTAGACAGGAAAACAGAACCAAACAAAGAAAAAGAATCAGCAGACATACTGTCTGAGCCAAGCAGACTTCAAATTTCTGTTTATTTGTCTAAAAAACACAGAGTGGGTTTGGCACTAAATATATCAAATATATTAAGCCCCCCCCCCCAATCACCTTCATAAAGCGACTAATGAATGCCAAGGAAGGCAGGCTGGGGCATTGGTTCAAGTAGTCTTTTTTGCACTTCACCCAGTGGCCACTAGTGGACCTGGGAGCACTTTCATCTCCACTGGGGATGACTCTGACACCTGGATCCCAGAGCCTTATACCCAGTTCTCCATCACCACTGTTCTCAACAGTAGTTTTTTCATTTTGAAAATTTCTCGTGTGAAACTAAAGAAAAAGAACAGAAAAACAAAATGAAAACATCAGCCTTTTCATTTTAATTAGGCCCATCACTGTGAATACTGACTGTTCCTGGGAAGCATTCATTAATTTCCAGAATAGATCCACAGATCCAGGATGTGGCTGATGTGTATAATAGCCTTTCACCATAATTGGGCATACCTGCTTAAGAATTCTTTTATTTGAGTGAAGCATGCCATATTCCTAATCACATGAAATGCTGAAGCAGAGAATCACTTCAAGGCTAGCCTGGGCAACATAGCAAGAGCCCTTCTCAAAATATTATTTTATAATGCTAAAAACAAAACACATCAAACTATATAAACTCGCAAGACATTTCCAACATTATAGTACTTAAGAAAATTAGAAATAACTGAAATTAATGTGACTTCAAAGGTAGGACCAAGTTGTAAATATGCCTGGTATCATCAGATCCCTTGCTTAAGGACTAGAATTCAAACTCTGGTCCTCATTCTTATGTGGCAAATGCTTTCACCAGATGAGCCGTCTTTGCAGCCCCATATTGGCATTCATTTCTAAGTGAAGTATCCTACATATTCAGGTGGCATTTCTGCAAAATCTGTCCATAGCCTTCCAGCTCTCAAGTTGTGTGTGGCTAGAAATGTAATGCTATATAATCCCACTTCATCCTCCTGGGCTGTGGGATTGTGTACAGAGTGGCCATTTATAGCCGTAATTAGAATAGTTACAGGGCAGGACTACTGCACTAGAGTCAAACAAGGAAGCAAGAGTGACTTTATGACCATTCAAATGGAGGCAGAGACAGGAGCTTTTAGGATAGCGGAGTCTAGGTGTTTTTCTGAGACTTTCTTTTTTCCTACCATTCTTTGTCAGAATTAAACCAATATCTTAATCTGTTAGTAATCAACTTCTCTGTGGTGCCAAGGAGACACTCTGAGTTTAGAGTTATGAAAGAATGAGAGAAGCATTCATTACACATTGGAGAACCGAAGTTGTTATGTGAAGTTCACCACCCACCCAGTTCAAACAGCTATATCTGCTGTCATTTACATGTCAGGGGTCTATTTGAGGACAGAAAGAGAAAGTCAATCTCTCACCTCAAGTGGCTTTTATTTAACCCCCCCCCCCCAAAAAAAAAACCTAAACTGAACACAAACTTAGCAAGGATCATTACAATTCAGTCTAATTGAAATTTGGGCAAACTACAGTAAAACGATGGAGAGACAAGTTTTGTAGTAGAGCAGAGAAGAGGATGAAGAAGACTTTCAGATAATGATATCTCAGCTGTGTCTTGCAAAATGACAAAGAATGTTCAAAATATGTGTGCTAAGCATAGCAGTAAAGACTTTTGAACCTAGCCTTGGGGGATGGCAGTAGAAAAATAAGCAATTCAACATCATCCTCTGCTACATGATGAGTTCAAGGATAGTCTAGAGGAATAGGAGACACTTTCTCTCAATAAAATCACAATAATGAATAAAAGCAAGAGTCACTTTTATTGTGGTAGTGCAAGCTTGTAATCTCTGTATATGGGAGACTGGGATCATAATTTTCTGATCCATCTGTACTACCTGTAAAATGAAGAAGAAATAGTGGGCAAGAAAGATTACTTCCCGGGTAAGAGAGCTTGATGGGCAATTATGGATACCAGAGCTTAGTGCTCATGCAGCTAATTAGGCATCCTACACACTCTTGTAACTCCAGATCTTAAGGTAAGGAGACAGGAGGATTGCTGAATTTGTCTGTTTCCAACCTAACTGAGAAAATTTGAACCTCAGCTTCAGGGAGAGACCCTGCCTTAAAATACATTCACAGGAATAAATACCACCACCTCCTCCCACACCCCACACCTCCACACCACCTGGCATGGAAAAGAATAAATAAATCTCTTTTAAAGTGATGAAGGAAGAAAGGATGAAGAGTACATGGAAGATCATTTTTTAAAGTGGTGTAAATTGCCTGAAGGACAAAGAAAAGATGTACCTTAAAAACTTGGTAGGAGTTATGCTACAAGAAGCATCGAAGACCCCCTCCCCTTCCTTCCATCCTACAGCACACAGGAGCCTTGCTGTGAACTCTCAATAGCAGATTTATATTTTATAAAAGTAATTCTCATAGTGAAGAGAACATTGAGAGAGGATATTTCAGGCTAGAGGATAGAGGTAGACCAGAAGGCATTTAGCCCTGGAGAAGGTGTGAGTCTCATTTCTTTGGTTCTAAGATTTCTGAAGCTTTTAAGTCTCTGGGACATTTTAGTAACAACTGTTTAACTAATAGCTGCTGAAAAGAAATGTCTTTAATTGTTCTAATTATACTTTCTCCTCCTGAGTCGCCAAAAGATGTGTGAGGAAAAGCCTTCCTGTGGCTCTTTCCACCATA
Organism: Micromys minutus; assembly: GCF_963924665.1. NCBI lineage: Eukaryota > Metazoa > Chordata > Mammalia > Rodentia > Muridae > Micromys > Micromys minutus. The sequence goes on from NC_137969.1 coordinate 116,102,201, forward strand.
AACAGACCTACTTCCTCATGCATAGCGTTAATGCCTATAGCTTAGTAATAATGTTACCAGAGATTGCAGGGAGAATTCAGCTCACCAGGGAATTCCTAGAATATGAACCTAAACATTTAACTTATTTCAAGATTCCATCTGTGACAGGTATAATCATTCTCAGAAGAATATTTTTGCAACCCAGGGAGAAGATAATTCACTTTTTTCCTATTAGGGAGAGAGTAGGAGGACAGAAAAGCAGCTGACTCTTGAGGAGAAACATTCTTTCTTTAACAGCCCATTTTCTGATGTGTTTGGAATTAGACTAAATTGTGTTAGGTAGACTTTTTGAAAGCTGTCACTTTGAAAGGGCAAGCTGCCAAGTTCCTAGCCATAATATAACTTTAAAAAGAAAGACAGAAAGAAAGAAGTGGCTTCCCAGCGAGCTGTTCCATATTGCTAGGAGCTGGGCTTGGACAGGGAGATGTGAATTCATTTGCTGCGTGTGGTGAATGAGGCCTAAGCACTAAGAAGGCTCTTTCTATCTAAATTATGTCTTACTAGGCCAATAAGCAAAGTACAATCTCTCAACCAGCCTAACAGATGCTTTCTGAGTACCATACACGTGAGGAGGGGCATAAATAGGCAAAGGAGGACTAGAGTGCCTAATGGTATTTTATACCTATGTCCATGTTTCTTGGTAACCAAATGTGTTCTTTGTTACAAGGATTCTGTTTTTGTTTTGTTTTGTATGTGACTATCCATGATCAACCAGAGAAATGTTATTCATTTAGTGACACTGGAGAACTCACCTCCTTCCCCAACAATGACTCTCAGTGCTGTGATGAAGTAGTTTATCCTCAAAGGTTTATAAACTAAAACTTGGTCTCTGGGTGGTGAACTGAGAGACAGGGCCTACTGGAAGGTTCTCATGTCACTGTGTGTATGTGGGGGAGGGTGCCAAGTCCTCCTTATGTGACCCTGAGCTAGTTCTCATGAAAATGGGTTTTTATAAAAAAGAGAACCTGGCCATAAGTCACACCCTGCGAGCCCAGCCATGAGAACACTTTCTCTTTTGTCAAGCTTCTGCCTTTATGATGCCATGTGCCACACACCATTAGGCATCGTTCGTGACCCTCACAGAGCCAGAATATGGGATTTAAACTGTGACCATCCAAACACTTCATCGCTCTTCTCTTCTTGCTCTTCTCTTTTCTCTCTCTTCTCCTCTCTTTTCCTTTCCTCTCCTCCCCCCCCCCATTTCCCTGCTTCTCTCTTCCCTCCCCTCCCCTCTCCACTCTTTCCTCCCCTTCTTTATCCTTCCCTTTCCTCCTCTCCCTCTCCTTCCTCTTTTTCTCTCTCCTCCCATTTCCCCCTCTTCCTTTTCTCCTCCCTCTCTTCCTTCCCCCTTCTTCTTCTCTCCTTTCCTCCCATCTCCTCTTTTCCCTTCCTTTTTCCTCTTTTCCTTCTTATACATGTCTTTTTTTCTTCATAAAAACCCAGCCACTGACATTTCTTACAGTAATGAGAAACAGATTAAAATACCTGGTGATTTAACTGACCTACTAGAAGGGTACTATAAAGAGACATGAACATGGCTGTCATTTTCTATTTCCAAAGAATAAGCCACCTGGTTTTATCTTTCCATGAACCTTACACATTTTACTGCTATTTTAAACATGATTGCTTTAAACCTTTCACCTATCAGAGTGGCTCTTAATCTTCCACACCTTAGCCAAGTTTCACTTTTATATCATTTTTCTCCATCTCATTTTTTTAATGAAATGTTTTCCTTCATTTAGGTAGTTTGAGGAAGGAATCTGAAAAGATTAGATTTGTATTTAACTTTGCCCTGGTTTCTCACTACTTAGAATGCAGCATTTTTCTATGAGTGTTCCACTTCCTCTCCAAAGGCACTAATTTATTAGGGTGATATTGTAATAAAATAAATAAATAAATGTAATTAAAAGCATGATTTTTTAAAAAAAATCCATGCTTAAAATGAATTATTCTCAAAAACAGTGCAATAGGTCAACACACACACACACACACACACACACACACATGTGCATGTACATATCAGGTATATGTACAAAGTGTCATGTACATACATATAATTATTTTGCATTATTATTTAGATTAAGTGAGTGTTATGGCTCTTAGGTCCTATCTATTATGCTCAAAACAAACTGTGTTTATTTTCACTAAGGAAAAAATCTCTTGCAAACCGTAAGGTAGGTGTGTGTGTGTGTGTGTGTGTGTGTGTGTGTGTCTGTGTGTGTGTGTGTGTGGTATGTGTGTGTGTGTCTGTCTGTCTGTCTATTTTAGGCTTGTCACACTTAACATTTCATTAGCATCTTAACTGACCCTTTGTTCCAAACAGCACAAAGACCTGCTACTTTATTCCAATGTAAAATAAAAGTTCTAATATGGAGGCCTCTGTTACCTCCAGTCTTCTCCAACAATCTGTGTGGCCCTCAAAATTGCTTGTCTTAAGAATAAACTGCCTGATGCACATGATATTAAAGTAACTTATATGTTTTCTTCTATAACTAATATAACAATTCATTTTAAAATGAGGGAAAAAAAATCAAGACCCATTTAAATGTTTAGTGTGAGATTCATTCACGTGGGAAGCAGCAGGTCAGCTGGGACTTTCTCTCACACTTCCCCAGGCAGGAGTAATAAGATGTCCAAGGAGTAATACGATGTCTTCTCCTCCAGGGGTTTCCAGTCCAGTATAAAGGTAAAGAAAAGTTCTTAATGGTGTTCTATACTGTCATATTAGGAGGTATTCTAACACTGGAGAAGGGAAGAACTCTTCTTCCTGTAGAGTCAGAACAAGAATATCAAAAGTGCCTGAGAACACAAGGCATGTGCACAGCCATGCCTAAGGTCAAGTTTTTTAGGGTGTGCTTCTTGATGGCATCCGGGGTACTCTTCTTTCTGGATGCCTGTGATGCCCTCCCAGATACTGATTTCTGAAGTTTAGAACCCAGAGACTGCCCAGATGTAAGTAGCTACTGTCACTGCTATTGATTTGTGAGTGACTAACGTGCCCGATCCCCAGATATACTACTCTTTCCATATCCTCTCCATTCCAACTACACTTTACAGATGAGGAAACTGAGACCCAGGAAGTTTATCCAGCTTGTGCAAGGTCATAAGGACAATGTGTGTCAGACATAAAGGGTCCATACAGTTTGGCTACAAATTCTATGTTTTCACTCATCATGGTATTAAAAGTTAGAAAGCAGTAGTTTTAAAAATCTAGTAATTCCTTTCTGAAGATTTTGTTTTGAATTTCATATACATATGTCTCTGTGTGTGCATGTGAATTTATTGTCTATGAAGGCCAGAAGAAGGCATAACATCCCCTGAAGCTGGAAGTAAATGTGGTCATGAGCTACCCAATGTGGTGCATGAAACTGAACTTGGGTCCTCTGC